>NC_083869.1:94495000-95120000 GCF_032452875.1 Bos javanicus
TTGAAACTGTTTTTCTATTTCATTTATTCTATTTTTTAGAGGTATCAATTATAGGCATGCTAAATTTACTGTCTTCTGTATCTGTCTCTAGGCTTTATTTTTACTTTTTCCATTTTGAATTGCTCAAATTTCTCAAGTTTACCTCCATTATCCTCAGCTATCAGATATATGTGCTGCTTTGAAAGTAACCTTCATTTCTATAATAACTATACATTTCTCTTTTATTTCATACTTTGGTTCCATTAGCTCCACTCTTATATTTTATCATTTATTTCTTGAGCTTTTGTATCTATCTATAAACTTCTGTTTCAGAGGAGCCATGTCTTACCCCAACTCTCCAGACCGCCTCCCACCATAAGGAACTATTTATTCATAATTTTTACTTTCTCAGTTCTTTCTGAAAATGATCATCTTCAATATTTCTCCCTTAAGGCTTGACTCAATGCTGGACTAGTCTCCCCTACTCAAAAGGGCCCACATGGCATAGATTTGGGGGGATGGTCATTTAGGCTTTATTTTTCTTCAGCTGACCAGATACACAGCTATATAGCTGAATGCTGCCAGTTTCTCCTCTACGCTTAACTTCCTGCAAAAATAGTTCAACTGTACAGCTTGTTTGGAGAAGGGCATGGCAACCCACTCCAACAGTCTTGTCTGAAGAACCCCATGGACAGAGAGCCTGGTGGGCCACAGTCAACAGGGTCGCACAGAGTCGGACACGACTGAAGCGACTTAGCACGCATACAGTTTGTTATTCAATCCCACCTCTCTCGCCACTCAGGGAGCACAATGTACATACCAACCTTGCCATTCCTAGTGAGGGGGTCACTAGTTTTGTCCTCACGATGTTTCCCAGCACTCTGCTTGAGTTATATAGAGGAAATCACCTCTCCTTGCAGAGAAGGAAATGGCAACCCACTCCAGTGTTCTTGCCTAGAGAATCCCAGGGATGGGGGAGCCTGGTGGGCAGCCGCCTATGGGGCCGCACAGAGTCGGACACGACTGAAGCAATTTAGCAGCAGCAGCAGTATCTCTCCTTGCATCCTTTCTTGCCCTGGTTCAATTCCCACTGCACTTAAAACTAATTCATATGTTCAAATTATAAGGTTTTGTTATCAAAGATTGAGTTTCTCTTCTGTTTCTCATTCTCCTCATTCTTTTTAGTTGGTTTAGTGGAGAGAACAGAGATGTCAGTATTCTGCCATCATTAACCAGAAGTATCTTTAAAAATTCTGTATAGTAAAATATACCAAAATATAAAATCATAAAACCAACTTGTCTAATTTTTGCAAACATATTCTTTTGTGATCATTTTGAATTTATTTTAATGAACAAACATGCTATTAAAGAAAGTACTAAATTTGATTTATAATCACTATGTCAAATCCACGTGATTCTAGCTTTAATGACAAGTATTCATTTATTTATTAAACACTATGACAAGTCCATTATTTTCTGAGAAGCTACAGAGTATATTAATAGTAAAAGACAACTTTTTTTCCCTTAGAAGATTACAATCTATGCAGTGCACATGTGCTCAACTGCTTAGTCTTGTCCGACTCTTTGCAACCCCATGGACTGTAGCCCGCCAGACTCTGTCCATGGAATTTTCCAGGCAAGAATACTGGAGTGTTTGCCATTTCCTCCTCCAGGAGATTTTCCCGACCAAGGAATTGAACCTGCATCTCCTGTGTCTCCTGCACTGGCAGGTGGATTCTTTACCACTGAGCCACCTGGGAAGCTCCATAATCTATGCAGTGAAATGCACTCAAAAGAAAGGAAGTGAGTAACTGGAGGATTTTACACACAGCTCTGAGCACCCAGGCTCCTCCAGCTTCACCATAACCAAAGACAGGCCCTCTGTCCAGAACAACGGATGTCTTCTTCTTTGTGTCCCCTCCTCTGGCCAGTCCTAGCCTTCAGAGCACAGCTTAGTTGTCACCACATGCAGA
Organism: Bos javanicus; assembly: GCF_032452875.1. Taxonomy (NCBI): domain Eukaryota; kingdom Metazoa; phylum Chordata; class Mammalia; order Artiodactyla; family Bovidae; genus Bos; species Bos javanicus. The sequence continues at coordinate 94,496,953 of NC_083869.1, forward strand.
TTCCCAAAGGCAGAGTTAGTTCCATGCTCTTTTGAGGTATTCTGTGCATTTACCTGTTTTAACCCTCAGTAGAGTCTACTTTGCTTGATCTTCTGCTCTCTTCCCTCTTAGGAAATGAGCTTCTAAAGGGACAGTTTCCTGTTCTTCATTATACCCAGAGCCTAGCACAGTGCCCAGAAGTAAATAGCTGCTCAGTAAGTACACACTGCCTACATAAATGGCTTCTGTGACAGCAACTCAATTCTAGGTTGTCTACCCAAAACAGGTTACTAGATTCACCCACCAATAATTAATTCTTAAAAATCACTAAATTGGTACTTAAGTCTACACAGTGATTTCTAATAGCCATAGCCATTTGCCAAGAGAAAGTATAATTCAGAAGCTTTAAAATGTTTGAATATCGCCGTATATCTCATGAACATCAAACGTTTCAGGGGCTTCCCATGAGGTTCAGTGGTTAAGAAACCACTTTGCAATTCAGAGGACAGTTCAAATCCTTAGTTCTAGAAGATCCCACATGCTGTGGGGCAACTAAACCTGTAAGCCTTGAAGCCGGTGCACCTAGAGCCCAAGCTCCATAACAAGCCACTGCAATGAGAAGCCCATGCGCAACAAAAATCTGGCACAGCCAAAAATAAATACATATTTAAAAAAAAAAGTTTCATCAAACAGATTCATATAATTTTCCACCCAAGGTCTATCTAGCAAACAACTTTTTTAAAAAAACATTAAAATATTGTTTTTTAATAAATGTAAGAACACATTAAAATGTGCCTATTCAACATCTTTCTAACTCTAAGAATTCAGTAATCTATCCATTAGTCTATCTTTCAGCATTTGCCACAAGATGCCAAAGCTCTTGCTAACGATCTCTATGCCATTACAAAATGTCTAGCTGCAACACCTTAAAAACAACTTCTCTCCAAACGTCATGTTTTTTACATCAACCTGTGATTATTTTTTCTATTTCTTTGAATTGTAACATTTTAAAAATCCTACTAAAAGCCAACTTTCCATCTTCTTTTTAAATAATCACCTCCCTGTTCTCCATTTTCAAATCCCTCTTTTAATAAGCCCAATTTAATCTTTATAGCTATATTTTCAATTCCCTGATGTGTTCAGACTTACTTTATACACTATAAAAGGAAAGAATGTTCAGGGAAAATGGCTTTCAGCTTTGAATCTAACTTCTTTCTTAAGAAGTATTGTTTAATCAAATAATATTTGATATTAATATCAAAATCACTTGTCTATAAACTGGAAACGACCATTAATATGGTCTTCTCTATCTTAAAAAAAGTAATCGTGACAAAAGCACTAAAATAGATTTCAGGGGAAAAAAAAAAAAACCCTACATTTTAAAAATTTTGTATATCTAGCCTCCCAACACTGAAGTTCTTTACTGCTACTCCACCAAAGACGCAGTTCACATGGCCTTCATTCATTGACATTCACTGTAAGATAAAATTTGAGGAAACATATAATGTATAAAGGCCACATGATCTTAATCAAATGTCTTATAGACCCTTGTATTTAAATATGATGCCACTGAAATACTATCCCACTGTCTAATCCATTTAGAGCTACACCTTTTAATATACGATGAATAACACTTAAAAAAGAGTCTTAACCAGACCAAATTTATCACTACACTAGATACTATCTTCATCTGTGGAAATAGCTTGCTTAGAAAAAGAACACAAACAAGTTTATGTGAAAGAGAATTAAGGTAATTAAGCACTCTCAGCAGCACTAGAACATACCCTTTAATATACATTTGTTATTACCAAAAAAGCAAAAAATACCTGAGAAGAGAGTCACACAAAAAAATTTTTCATGGCAAACATATCCATGTACCAGAATTGAAGAGGAGGAAATATGGGTAGCTGTAAAATCTTCCTAAAAAATCCTCCTTGTTATTATGTGCAAGTCGCTCAGTCATGTCCAGCTCTTTGCAACCCCATGGACTGTACAGTCCATGGAATTCTCCAGGCCAGAATACTGGAGTGGGTAGCCTTTCCCTTTCTCCAGAGGATCTTCCCAACCAAGGGATCAAACTCAGGTCTCCAGCGTTGTAGGCAGATTCTTTACCAGCTGAACAAGGAAATCACTTGATATTATATGCTGAGTTTAATGAAAAATAAAACAATTCCCTTCCATAGTCTCTTTCTTCTTGCAAATACAGAGGAATAAGACATTAGTAGGGGAAAAGGTAAGAAAGATAAGCTTTTAACAAAAGCAACCTACAGCCCTTTCGGTCTTCCAACAGCAACCAGAAACCAATTTGCAAAATGTGAACATTAGTCTCTTTGGGACTGCCACTCTATCACCTCCACGTGGAATCTGTGTGTGTCATTACTGCTCTTTTGAGTCTCCTGTTTCAGAAGCATGTTCATTTCACTGCCACACTATTTTCTCCTAATTGCCATCTGTAATTTTATATAGTCTACTCCCTTTTAAGGGCCTAGACCTACAACATACAATTTTTTTCTAATCCAACGTGAACCTAAATTCTCAGAATGCTAGCTAATATATTTAATACAAATGAAAAGAATTTTTGTTTATCCCAGATCATATAAAGTCTGAAAAAGCTTAAAAAGTCTGAAAAATCTTAAAAACTTAAAAAGTGTCCCATTTTAGGTTTTTTTTGAAATGTTTTGACTCAACTTCATGCAGCATAGAAATGTGAAACTAAACAGATGAATATATTGATTAAAAAAAAAAAGCACTATCCCACACATCAGTGTTAGACTCAGAAATTATAAAAATCTATCAACTGGTGTGATTCAAAGATCAGTGAGAAAATCTGCCTATCATCCCAAAATATAAACAATATTCAACACAAAGTGCAAAGGAGAGTATTTTAAGCTAAGTTAAATGCTTATCGAATGTCTACTATGTGCCAAATACTGTGCTCAAATAGCACTGTGCAAATAAGTCTGCATTATGAATTTCAATTAAAATGACCTTTATGCTAGTTGAGCTTCTTACCTAATTTATTAGAAACGTAAGGAGAGCTCATGCAGCAGTGCAGAGCACTTACTGGCTTCAGTGGGTATCAGAGATGGGGCTTAAAGCGGGCTCAGCTCATTACTAGGTGTTTGACCTTGGGCAAGTTATTTAGGTTTCAGTTCTCTCAGTTGTAAAGAGGATTATAATAGTATGTACCTCACTGAGTCACTTAGGAGAATTAAATTAGGTATTTCAATATGCATGGTATCCAGCACATAGTAATCACTTAATGTTAACTACTATTAGAAGCAGTTAAGTAGTGGTTTATTGGTATTATCATTTTAATCAAAGATCTGCAGGGCTGAAAGGCGGGCTGAAAGGCAGTCTCCAGCTGCTGGTGGTTCTCTGAATGATACAGTGTAATTCTCCAGTAAATCAGGCCCTCCCACCTTCTTGAGGCTAGAGTAACAGAATCAACTGAAAACTGTTTCCTATGATTATCCATATTAAAAATCTAATATTAAAAATGTTTTCAACATTCTACAGAACATCTAGACACTGGCGTTCTTGGGACAAAAATACTAGCAGAATGAGCAGTGTTTGATTGGGTTATGACATTTATTAGCTCCAATTAAGACTCCTTTACAGCAAATGCTGAGTTTCTATCCCTGCCATGGGGTCACTTTCAATTGTTACAGAAACCTTATATTGCATGACAAAAAGAAAACTTAGGTTGTAGCTACAGTTCTTTTGTTCTAAGAATCTGAAACTAACGGCCTCTTTGTTGCTCAATTCCAGGTACTCTTTTCCATCCTTATCTCACTTGACCTCTCTGTGGCATTTGACACGCTGACCACTTTCTCTTTCTTGAAAAATTTCTTTTTGGCTTCTCAGTCAGTGGCTTCCTTTCTCTTGGCGCCCACACTTAAATGTCAATGTTCCCGAAGATGCTTTTAATCTTGTTCTATAGGGATGCAAGATGAAATGCCTCTATGTGCCACAGGGATGGGCAAAGACTGGCAAACTTTGCTCATCTAAAGGCAGCAGACTCAAACCAGTTTCAACAAGTTGTTGGAATTAAAACACACACACACACACACACGGACCTATGGTTTCCAGATCTTCCAATTTTTCAAAAAATACAAATCCAAATTTTCTCACAAAAATCTTCCATGTCAGTAGCTCATTTGCACTGTTCAAACACAAGGTATGTGACCCTGAGCAAGTTATTTTACAAATCTGTTTCCTCATCTATAAAGTGTCAGTGCTAAAAGTGACACACAAAAACTTTTACCAGCTTCCATTTTAAAGTCTGTTCTACATTACCCCAGGTTTCAAGCTGAATGTATAAAACTGTAAATATGTACAAATATATTTTACTGGAGCAGGATCCAGAAAGTTTATCAGATTCCCAAAAAAGACTAAGAACCACTAAGCCAAATTTTTCTACAACTTCAGCTGTTATCTATACAAGGATGGATCCCAAATCGGCATCCGATTACCGGAAGACGACCACTTTACCTCTGTAACCAGCCTCTCCACGGACTTCTCTCCAAGCCCATTGCCATCACGGTAGTCCAAACCTTCAATCTCTTCTCAGCAGCTGTCCACTTGCCCTCCTTTGTTCCACTTTTTTACGATCTGAATCCTCTAAAATCCAAATAATTTATTTGGCCAAAGGCCTACATAAATGTATGAGAAATCCAAACCTCTTAAGTACAAGACTCCTTAAGACCTAACCAAGCCAACCACTCCCTCTCCTACTATAGATTCCTACAATTTGCAATACAGAATAGGTCCCACCTCCTGGAATGCCTAACTCCTCCTATTTGCTCTGGGCAGAAACCCACCCCCCTGGAAAATCCTTACTTTTTGCCCCAGGCCAGAGTAAATAAGCTTTCCTTCCTCCAAGCTAAACTATCCCCCCTCCTTCAATGTTGTAAATGTCAACTTTATTTTTCTTCTCCACTAGACTAAAAACTCCTCAAGGGCAAACAAAGTATCTTTTTCTTACAAGGCCCAGTTGTTTTTCAGTTGCTCAGCTGTGTCCAACTCTTTGTGACCCCATGGACTGCAGCAGGCCAGGCTTCTCTGTCCTTCCCCATCTCCCAGAGTTTGCTCAAACTCATGTCCATTGAGTCGGTGATGCCATTCAACCATCTGGTCCTCTGTTGACCACTTGTCCTCCTGCCTTTGATCTTTCCCAAACCCTAGAGCTACCACTAAAGAAGCCGAGGTGATAAATGAACGAAGCGGCACAGGCTTCAGCAAACTCTACTATCACTCAGATAAGCATCCTACCTTCCAAGGTGAGCCTACCAAATCAGCCAGACTATTCAGCTTTTCAAAGCCATTCAACACACACACCTGCACGCATATAGCTTCAAGTTTAAAAGGAGCTAGAAGAAAACCCACCTTCTTTGCCCACTGGTGTACTTACAAAGTACCACTTCTTTACATTTACCAACTCAAGAGCTCAATGGCAGAGACTAGACTAACATCAAGCTGCTGAAACTTTCTGTGAATATACTGCTAATTTTTTACTGGCACAAAAATATTTATTTGCCCCACGAAGGTAATTATTATATTGTATCTGTACTCAAATACTTACTAGTATTATTAATATATGCTGAGTCAAGCACTCATTCACACTGAAAAAAATTAACATCGAGAATATTAAAAATCTTAAAGGAAAATATTATACAAAGACCACATATGAGGCTTCATGTGCAGTTCCTCATTTAATCACAACAGCCCTATGAAGGTGTTATCATCACCCCCTTTCACAGATGAATAAACTGAGACTTAATGAGATTAATTTATCCAAGTCACATAGGTAGGATTCAAAGCCAATGTGACTCCACCGCCCAAGCTTTTAACCAATACGAGACTATCAGTTCAGTTCAGCCGCTCAGTCATGTCCGACTCTTTGCGACCCCACGGACTGTAGCATGCCAGGCTTCCCTGTCCCTCACCGACTCCCATGTATAAAAGTATACAACATTGTTAAATGGAAGATCCTGAGATCACGTGGTATGCACACACAATCACAAAACACACACGCAGATCACAAAATGTTAACAATGGTTATCTCTTGAATAGAATGAAATTGTTAAGACACAAAAAGTGTCCAACTCTTTGTCACCCCATTGACAGCAGCCCACCAGACTCCTTGTCCATAGGATTTCCTAGGCAAGAATACTGGAGTGGGTAGCCATTCCCTTCTCCAGGGGATCTTCCCCCACCCAGGGATGGAACCCTGGTATCCTGTATCGCAGGCAGACTGAATGGAATGAGTATGAGTAAATATTACCTTGGGGTATCCCTGGTGGCTCAGATGGTAAAAGCATATGCCTACAATGCGGGAAACCAGGGTTCGATCCCTGGGTTGGGAAGATCCCCTGGAGAAGGAAATGGCAACCCACTCCAGTATTCTTGCCTGGAAAATCCCATGGACTGAGGAGCCTGGGAGGCTACAGCCCATGGGGTCGCAAAGAGTCAGACACTACTGAGCGACTTCACTTTCAAATATTACCTTTAATCAGAAAAAAAGTCAAACAAGAGAAACAGTATAGAAAATAGAAGAGTAAAGTGGCCTGAAAGTGAAAATGAAAATTGCTCAGTCATGTCCAACTCTTTGCTACCCCATGGACCGACTACGCTATGCTATGCTATGCTAAGTCACTTCAGTCGTGTCCGACTCTGTGCGACCCCTTAGACGGCAGCCCACCAGGCTCCCCCGTCCCTGGGATTCTCCAGGCCAAGAACACTGGAGTGGGTTGCCATTTCCTTCTCCAATGCATAAAAGTGAAAAGTGAAAGTGAAGTCGCTCAGTCGTGTCCGACTCTTAGCGACCCCATGGACTGCGGCCCACCAGGGTCCTCCATCCATGGGATTTTCCAGGCAAGAGTACTGGAGTGGGGTGCCATTGCCTTCTCCGTGGACTGACTATACAGTCCATGTAATTCTCCAGGCCAGAATACTGGCACGGGTAATCTTTCCCTTCTCCAGGAGATCTTCCCAACCCAGGGATCGAACCCAGGTCTCCCGAACCGCAGGTGGATTCTTTACCAGCTGTTGAGCCACAAGGAAGCCCAAAGTGGCCAAGGGGAATAGTATAGAGCACAGAAGAGTAAAGTGGCCTAGGTGAGTTAAGAGTCAAGTACATGAGCTACCTTATCTAATCTTTATATCAAAAGAAAAAAGTTTTTTCCATTTTACAGATAAAGCTGAAGAACCTGCCCAGTGCAAGAACTGGCTGGGATCAGAACTCAAGACCCAGTTCAAATGTGGCTGACTGTAGGGTGAAAGTGAAAGTGAAAATGAAGTCGATCAGTCAAGTCCGACTCTTTGCGACCCCATGGACTGTGGCCCATCAGGCTCCTCCGTCCATGGGATTTTCCAGGCAAGAGTGCTGGAGTGGATTGCCATTTCCTTCTCCAGGGGATATTTCCGACCCAGGAATCGAACCCAGGTCTCCCGAATTGCAGGCAGACGCTTTTACCGTCTGAGCCTGCTACAAATAAAATTCGACCAAAAAGCTGTCTTAAAACCAAGTCACATTCAGGGAAAGAAACCGAACCGAGTAACCGAGCATCCTAAGTGCAATCAGGGAAAAAAAGAGAGGAGCGGGAAAAGACTATCTCTGCGAGTGTCCCAAAAAAGCCAGGACGAGTCATTACAGTTGAGGTTCTGGGACAAAATTTACCTGATGGAAGTGAGAAGACTCCACTGCTGTTTGTTTTGCAAAGCACAGAGCTGCATTAGCATAAATTAAATGGGCTTAGATGGAACACCATTGTATTTGCTGTGGAGTATCTCCTTTGGGGACAATTGGCTGCCTCCAACCCAGTATCATCCATTCATCCATTGTTTACAGGTTACGAGGTATGTGGGGGGAAGAGACTGGGTGCCACTAGTCTGAGAACATTGCCATCTAACTGTATTCAAATATAAATGACCTCTCCTTATCCATAACTATGGTTCCAAACCTGGATAGTGAGAGCTAACTCTGGGGGAACAATTCAGGTAAGACTGAATGGATCAGCCTTTTTCTTTTTTTGAAGTGACATGTTTAATTTTGGGTGCTCTGACTTAGAAATTTTAAAATCCATCTAAACTGTAATTTCAATTCTCTACAATAGTATTAACATGATTTACTGAGAAAAATGGTTTGGGGTAGGGGATACAAATTTCCTTACACAATCTTTCAGAGGAAAGAAAACTTGATTACTTCAGACTTATAAATGAAAATAAACATCTACTTTTGAAACTAAATATTTAATAGTGAAAAAGTATACTACTTTCTTCCCCGGTGGCTCAGACGGTAAAGCGCCTGCCTGCAATGCAGGAGACCCAGGTTCGATCCCTGGGTTGGGAAGATCCCCTGGAGAAGGAAATGGCAACCCACTCCAGTACTCTTGCCTGGAAAATCCCATGGACCGAGGAGCCTGGTAAGCTACGGTCCTGGTAAGCTATGGGGTCGAAGAGAGTCGGACACGACTGAGTGACTTCACTTCACTTATATTACCTTAGCCACTAAAATTTAATTCAATATTTGCCTTGAAAGCCTTTTTTTTTTAAGTTTCAAACACAATGTAACTTTTTAGATTATCAAACCCACTATTCCTTCAAAAATAAAGTAGCCCATGGAATGATTAGATCAGGAAAGACTGCAGGGGTGGTGGGATACAAAACTTTTGGGATTTGTACATATACACATTTTTAAAGTCTGGGAATACGAAGCCAACAATACACCTTAAAAATATCAAATTAGGAAGCAAAGAGATTTTTTTTAAAAACCTCAAAATGTCCTAAGAGATTCACAGACTGATTTCTTCCATACAGTGTGCTCTAAAAATAAGGACAAACTATAACAGAAGTAACAATTTTGGGTACACAAGTTTATGAAAACATCCAAATCAACAAGCAAATTCAATAAATCAATAAAGTTAAACAACCATTAAATGTAATTTACATTTTGGGTATGAAATCCACACAATTTCAAATATCAAGTGTTTCTTTCTTTAGCAAAATACTAAATGGCTGGATGGCTGTCCTTGTAGAGAAACAGGAGTTTTATTTCAGGCAAACAAAAAGAAAAGGAGACACACTTAGTAAGACTCCACAGAAGGAATCTCACTTCCACGCGGAACAGAAGTCAGCACTGCCCTGCAAGTGCCAGCATCTCCTGGATAATAGTACTCTGGGGGTGAGTGGTCAGTGTGGAACACCTCTGCCAGCCAGCTCCACAGCCTGCTACCAGGCGGGACACACATACCTACACACAGCCTCTGGCCCCAGGTCCAGGTCTACTTAAAAACAGCTGGGAACAAAAGAGCCAATAAAAGAGGAAAAACCACCTCCCCAGACAATCCCACGCTGGGGGCTGGTGGGGGGTGGGGGCGGGCAGGGCACATTAACATTTGACTTCCACACACTAAAGAACACCAGGAGGTTAAGTGGAGCCACAGGAAACATCCCATCCCCGAAAACCAGGAAATTTAGATTTGGAAATTTAAGTTTTATACATTAAAAAAAAAAAAAAACTTTCAAAACTCACGGCACCAAAATATAGCTAAAATTAAATCCGTTTAAACATAGAGGAGGGGGGAAATAGCCAAACCACACTGTGTTCAGTTCCCTGAGGGCTCTTCCACAGACCCTTCTGAGTTGCGGCAATAACAAGTTTCCTTAAAAATCCCCCACTTTTCTATTTCTAGGGTCGAAAAGAAGAGTATCACAAAAATCCAAATAGCTATTATCAGAAAAAAATAAACGGACGATCCTTAAACTGTAGACCTTGTTTCAGGAGCTGCCCTGCCCACCTCCACCTCCCTCCTCGTTCTTAGTGCTTCCCAGCGGGGTCCGTCCTGACAACCAGGGTCCCCGCCTTGGGTCCAGTCCCCGTGTTTGTTTTCCCGGACAGTGACCAAACAGGACAGGAAAACTCCTCCATCTAGGGGCTGCTCCAGACATCCAGCCCCCCTCTCCCTCCCTGACAGTCTCCTCCCCCCTCCCTGCATCTTTCCCTCTGCAAGGCTGTCCAGAAAAGGGGGCTCGGGACTCGAAGAAGTCCGGGATGGGAGGAAGGGTGGGTGCTCGGTCTGAAAATAAACACTCTCGCTTCCTGGGGTAAGGGCTAAAAAAGCGATTAGAAAAGCCTGCCCAGTAGAAATACCACCTGAATGTACCTCCTCCCTTTCCCACTGCAACAAGCCCAGTCACTAACTAATCAGCTAAGACAAATCCCTGGAAAACTTTTGCAAACGGGCAGAGAGGACCCTCTCCCCAGCCGGGGGGCTCCCGGGAACGGGGCTGGAGTTTGCAGCCCTGGAAGGGCTCACCGGGGAACGGGGTGGGGCGCGGGCGAGGGGTGCAGGGGCGGAGTACCTTCCACGGACAGGAACTGGCAAAGAGTTTCAAAATAGCCGAGTGCTCTCCCCCACGCCCTCGGGGGTCGCGAGCGCTAGGACCGGGGCTCCCCGAAAGGAGGCCAGCCCCCAATTCGGGCCTAAAAGGAAACTTTCCGGGCCGCGGCTGCACCTGACTCCTCCACCGCCCCTCCACCCCACCCCACGCCCGCAAGGCCGCCCGCCCCGCCCCGGCCTGGGCCGCCCGGAGCGCAGAGGAGGGGGAGAAATAAATCCAACTATTACCGGAATCGGGGGTGGGGGACGTCGTCGAGAGACTCGGGGGAGGGAGCGGCTGGACGCCCATTCCCCACTCTTAGGCCCTGACGCCCCTGTCCCGGCCACCCCGGGCCTGCCGCCCCGCCGGGGAACCTCCGGGGGGCCCGCGCAGGATTCGGCCCAGCAGCGCTGCCGTCCCGCCTGGAGGCCCCGAGGGACGCGAAGGGGCGCGAGGAGGCCCGGGGTGCGGGGGCAGGGGACAGGGCGCGGCCGCTACGGGGCCCGCCGGCCCGAGGCCTAACCGGCACCCCCAACCCCCCCCGCTCCACACCCCTACCCCGGCCCGCGCAGGCCGCGCCGCTCGCCCCGCTTCGGCCCCGGCTGGACCCCTGGCCGGCGGCCCGCCGTCGTTGCCCGTGGGCGCCCCCCAGGCCCCCGAGTCCCCAGCCCCCGCCACCCCGGCGCCGGCCCTCTCACCCTTTCATTCTCTGCCCGGGGCCTGGCGCGGGCCGGCGAATCCCCGGCCTCACGTAAGCGTGCTCGCCGCCCGCCCTGCCTGCGCGGCCCAGCCCGCCGCCCTACGGGAGCCCGGGGATGTGGGCCGGGCCTGGGGCCGCTTCTGCTTACCTTTCAGCTGCTTTTTTTTTTTTTTCTCCTTCCCCCCTTTTCCCTCGGCTGGGCTGACAGATCAGAGTGAGAGGCGCTGGCAATGGACTAGGAAGCTCGGCTGCCGCTGCTACTGCTCCCCCCTGGGCTCCGGCGAGAGCCTTTCCCTGTCAAGCAAGAGGGGTGAGGATCATATTTTTATTTTGGAAACTAAAAAGTGCTCCCAGGGTCGGTGATTATTAAGGGGAAATCCCTGAATATACTCTCCAGCCAAGAAGGCAGGGCTGCCGGGGCTGCACAAGAAGAGGCAGCAGCCTCCTACAGCACCACTACAGGCACTGCGAGGACATAACACCAGAGAGCCGCTCCTCTGCCCTCCGAAACGACAACTTTCCTACCATCTTGGAGGCAGAGCAAAGGGGGGCCAGGGGGAAAAGTGCACCCGCTCCCGATAAAGTACAAATTTCTGCTTCTCATCTCTGGAAAAAAGTCCACACCGGCCGTCTCCACCGGCGCCTGGGGGAGAAAGCGGGGAAGAAACTGGGGGTGCCTCAGAAACGTTTGCGTTTACTCCAGGGGGGAAAATGTTTCTGCATCTTCTGATGGAAAGAAATCTTTACAAGACACAGGTTTTCCGGTGATTATTGTTTTCTGTTTTCTATTTAATTTTTTTTCCATGTTCGTGATAGCGGTATTTGAATTTTTTTTCAGCCTAATAATGATTTTTTTTTTCCATTACAGATCTAAGTTCTGGGTTTGATGGTCACTTTATAAATTTGAACTTCAAGAGACTTCCTAGCCACTTTATTTGTCTGCTTATTTATACGTTTTTGTGTATAGAGATATTTCTTTCCTTATATATATAAATTTGTGCTATATATTCCCTTCCAAACTGAGATTGCTGGACGACAATTTTAAAGGGATGTCTTTTGTCTCCTTTTCCCAAAGCAATGTAAATAAAACAATTGACTGTCCAGAAAGGAAAGATACAGCTGTTTATTTTTCACAGTGCAAATTAAGACAGAGATCACTGGGGGGTTAAATACAACTCAAGTATAACTGACCGTGTTTCTAGAAATAATCCTAACGCTCTTATGGTCTGCTTGTGAAGAAAGATTACTGGAAAACTCCAAATAGGCTATAAAGACAGCTTTAGATTTTCTTTAAGTAAAGTTGCTTACTTAGAATTATATCCAGGCATTTAATTTTTTTGTTGTTGTTTAGTTTATATCCTTTAAAATTTAGATTTTTGGTGCATTGCACATGTTGCTGACCACTTTCTGTGTCACAGAATTGAGAATCAGTGTGTCTGCTTTTGTTAGAGTTGAAACGTTCAGAACTTCCAATGTGTTGCCAAGCTATGAATTAGTTTTAATATATTACAATGGATGTCATGAATCAGCTTTTCTTCAATAAGCAAAAGGTTAGTAGATAGAGGGGATCAAAGTTACCCAGGATGGGGGGAATCAAAGCTGAGATAACAGAGAGATGAGGGACAGAAGGATGCTGCTCACTTGCAACAATGCCACAGAAATCTTACTGGAGGAAAACAAATCGCAGAGATACTTTGCTAATTTTGTAAAGAAAGAGAAGAATACTAGAAAATGAACAAAAGATCTTTTTCTATTTTTACAGGAAATGATAAATCTTGTACTAAAAGTTATTTTTCTGATGCAGATTGCCTGACATGGTGGAAATGAATTTGTAAAGCAGTGTCTTATATCAGTAGAATATTTAATTCCTTTAATTTAAAATTGACTAAAAAGCATGTAAAAATAACTGATGACTTACCTTAAAATGTTTATTTTTTGAGCTTCCAAATGTCAAAATTCCCATAATATTAAAGTGAGTTCAGATAATGCATATAACAGATACTAAGTATTTTCATTCTCACCCACATCTTTATTATCTGTTTGAATACGGTACCTGAATAGTCTTGGTTTTTTTCTAGATTTTTTATCTTACTATTTGCTAGAAAAATCTGAAGTAATTAAAAAATTAACTGATTCTTAATATCTCAGAAGCCTCAGTTTTAAAGTTGTGTTCTATTTACAATTTTGGGGTTTTTTTCAGTGTTTAGAAATCAAACACTTCGGTCATAACAAGGAAATCCGTTCCCTTAATGAAATCTAGTGGAGTTGAAAAATATGATTTTGAGCAACTTGTTCCTTACGCGTGACATGACTTTATAGAAATACTTTCAATTTTTCAAGACATTAAGATGTGTTTGATTTCAGCTGACCGTACCCTTTTATGCAGTCCCTCTTGTGACCAGCAAGCTTTTCTGAGTGATACCTGTATGGGGATAGGGGGATGTTCATAACATGGTGCAAATATGGTACCATTTCAGTGTCTTTCTCTTTGTAACGTTTGACTTGTACAGGGCTGTGATCCATCAAGTTTTTCCACCAGCTGAGCTAAATAGCCTAGGCTGAGGGAATTACAGCCCAAACAAAAAAGAAATCCTGCTACAGTTGCAACATGGGTGAATTTGATTCAGTTCAGTTCAGTCGCTCAGTCGTGTCCGACTCTTTGCGACCCCATGGATCGCAGCACGCCAGGCCTCCCTGTCCATCACCAACTCCCGGAGTTCACTCAGACTCACGTCCATCGAATCAGTGATGCCATCCAGCCATCTCATCCTCTGTCGTCCCCTTCTTCTCTTGCCCCCAATCCCTCCCAGCATCAGAGTCTTTTCCAATGAGTCAACTCTTTGCATGAGGTGGCCAAAGTACTGGAGTTTCAGCTTTAGCATCAGTCCTTCCAAAGAAATCCCAGGGCTGATCTCCTTCAGAATGGACTGGTTAGATCTCCTTGCAGTCCAAGGGACTCTCGAGGCTTCTCCAATACCACAGGTCAAAAGCATCAATTCTTCGGCGCTCAGCCTTCTTCGCAGTCCAACTCTTACATCCATACATGACCACAGGAAAAACCATAGCCTTGATTAGACGGACCTTTGTTGTCAAAGTAATGTCTCTGCTTTTGAATATACTATCTAGGTTGGTCATAACTTTCCTTCCAAGGAGTAAGCGTCTTTTAATTTCATGGCTGCAGTCACCATCTGTAGTGATTTTGGAGCCCAGAAAAATAAAGTCTGACACTGTTTCCACTGTTTCCCCATCTATTTCCTATAAAGTGATGGGACCGGATGCCATGATCTTCGTTTTCTGAATGTTGAGTTTTAAGCCAACTGTTGCACTCTCCTCTTTCACTTTCATCAAGAGGCTTTTTAGTTCTTCTTCACTTCCTGCCATAAGGGTGGTGTCATCTGCATATCTGAGGTTATTGATATTTTTCCTGACAATCTTGATTCCAGCTTGTGTTTCTTCCAGTCCAGCGTTTCTCATGATGTACTCTGCATATAAGTTAAATAAGCAGGGTGACAGTGTACAGCCTTGACGTAATCCTTTTCCTATTTGGAACCAGTCTGTTGTTCCATGTTCAGTTCTAACTGTAGCTTCCTGATCTGCATACAGATTTCTCAAGAGGCAGGTCAGGTGGTCTGGGATTCCCATCTCTTTCAGAATTTTCCACAGTTTATTGTGATCCACACAGTCAAAGGCTTTGGCAATGTCAATAAAGCAGAAATAGATGTTTTTCTGGAACTCTCTTGCTTTTTCCATGATCCAGTGGACGTTGGTAATTTGATCTCTGGTTCCTCTGCCTTTTCTAAAACCAGCTTGAACATCTGGAAGTTCACGGTTCATATATTGCTGAAGCCTGGCTTGGAGAATTTTGAGCATTACTTTACTAGCGTGTGAGATGAGTGCAATTGTGCGATAGTTTGAGCATTCTTTGGCATTGCGTTTCTTTGGGATTGGAATGAAAACTGACCTTTTCCAGTCCTGTGGCCACTGCAGAGTTTTCCAAATTTGCTGGCATATTGAGTGCAGCACTTTCACAGCATCATCTTTTAGGATTTGAAATAGCTCAACTGGAATTCCATCACCTCCACTAGCTTTGTTCGTAGTGATGCTTTCTAAGGCCCACTTGACTTCACATTCCATGATGTCTGGCTCTAGGTCAGTGATCACACCATCGTGATTATCTGGGTCGTGAAGATCTTTTTTGTACAGTTCTTCTGTGTATTCTTGCCACTTCTTCTTAATATCTTCTGCTTCTGTTAGGTCCATACCATTTCTGTCCTTTATCGAGCTCATCTTTGCATGAAATGTTCCCTTGGTATCTCTAATTTTCTTGAGATCTCTAGTCTTTCCCATTCTGTTGTTTTCCTCTATTTCTTTGCATTGATCTCTGAGGAAGGCTTTCTTATCTCTTCTTGCTATTCTTTGGAACTCTGCATTCAGATGCTTATATCTTTCCTTTTCTCCTTTGCTTTTCGCTTCTCTTCTTTTCACAGCTATTTGTAAGGCCTCCCCAGACAGCCATTTTGCTTTTTTGCATTTCTTTTCCATGGGGATGGTCTTGATCCCTGTCTCCTGTACACTGTCACAAACCTCATTCCATAGTTCATCAGGCACTCTATCTATCAGCTCTAGGGCCTTAAATCTATTTCTCACTTCCACTGTATAATCATACGGGATTTGATTTAGGTCATACCTGAATGGCCTAGTGGTTTTCCCTACTTTCTTCAATTTAAGTCTGAATTTGGTAATAAGGAGTTCATGATCTGAGCCACAGTCAGCTCCCAGTCTTGTTTTTGCTGACTGTATAGAGCTTCTCCATCTTTGGCTGCAAAGAATATAATCAATCTGATTTTGGTGTTGACCATCTGGAGATGTCCATGTGTAGAGTCTTCTCTTGTGTTGTTGGAAGAGGGTGTTTGCTATGACCAGTGCATTTTCTTGGCAAAACTCTATTAGTCTTTGCCCTGCTTATATTTGCTTTGGCCTGTATTCCAAGGCCAAATTTGCCTGTTATCCAGGTGTTTCTTGACTTCCTACTTTTGCATTCCAGTCCCCTATAATGAAAAGGACATCTTTTTTGGGTGTTAGTTCTAAAAGGTCTTGTAGGTCTTCATAGACCGTTCAGTTTCAGCTTCTTCAGCATTACTGGTTGGGGCATAGACTTGGAGTACTGTGATATTGAATGGTTTGCCTTGAAAACGAACAGAGATCATTCTGTCGTTTTTGAGATTGCATCCAGGTACTGCATTATGGACTCTTTTGTTGACCATGATGGCTACTCCATTTCTTCTGAGGGATTCCTGTCCGCAGTAGTAGATATAATGGTCATCTGAGTTAAATTCACCCATTCCAGTCCATTTGAGTTCGCTGATTCCTAGAATGTTGACATTCACTCTTGTCTCTTGTTTGACCACTTCCAATTTGCCTTGATTCATGGACCTGACATTCCAGGTTGCTATGCAATATTGCGCTTTACAGCATCGGACCTTGCTTCTATCACCAGTCACATCCACAACTGGGTATTGTTTTTGCTTTGGCTCCATCCCTTCATTCTTTCTGAAGTTATTTCTCTGCTGTTCTCCAGTAGCATATTGGGCACCTACCGACCTGGGGAGTTCCTCTTTCAGTATCCTATCATTTTGCCTTTTCATACTGTTCATGGGGTTCTCAAGGCAAGAATACTGAAGTGGTTTGCCATTCCCTTCTCCAGTGGACCACATTCTGTCAGACCTCTCTACCATGACCCGTCCATCTTGGGTTGCCCCACTGGCATGGCTTAGTTTCATCGAGTTAGACAAGGCTGTGGTCCTAGTGTGATTAGATTGACTAGTTTCCTGTGAGTATGGTTTCAGTGGTGTCTGCCCTCTGATGCACTCTTGCAACACCTACCATCTTACTTGGGTTTCTCTTCCCTTGGGCGTGGGGTATCTCTTCATTGGTCAGTGTTAATTTCTATTGGTAGCTGAACTCATTTCAGGTGTTATATCTCTTAATTCCTAGAAACTACAGGTGCTAACAGAACTACTGACATAATTAACCTTAAATAACCCTATTTTGCCCAGTAAAATTCCTGGTACTCAAATTTGGCTAACGTTGAGCACCTGCCTCTTGAGAAATCTGTATGCATGTCAGGAAGCAACGGTTAGAACTGAACACGGAACAACAGACTGGTTCCAAATCAGGAAAGGAGTACCTCAAGGCTGTATATTGTCACCCTGCTTATTTAACTTATATGCAAAGTACGTCATGAGAAATGCTGGGCTGGATGAAGCACAAGCTGGAATCAAGATTGCTTTGAGAAATATCAATAACCTCAGATATGCAGATGACACCACCCTTACGGCAGAAAGTGAAGAAGAACTAAAGAACCTCTTGATGAAAGAGGAGAGTGAAAAAGTTCACTTAAAGCTCAACATTCAGAAAACGAAGATCATGGCATCTGGTCCCATCACTTCATAGCAAATAGATGGGGAAACAGTGGAAACAGAGACTTTATTTTGGGGGGACTCAAAAATCACTGCAGATGGTGACTGCAGCCATGAAATTAAAAGGTGCTTGCTCCTTGGAAGAAAAGTTATGACCAACCTATTAAAGACAGCATATTTAAAAGCAAAGACATTACTTTGCCAACAAAGTTCCGTCTAGTCAAAGGTATCGTTTTTCTGGTAGTCATGGATGTGAGATTTGGACCATAAAGAAAGCTGAGTGGCGAAGAACTGATGCTTTTGAACTGTGGTGTCAGAGAAGACTCTTGAGTCCCTTGGACTGCAAGGAGATCCAACTAGTCCATCCTAAAGGAAATCAGTCCTGAATATTCATTGGAAGGACTGATGCTGAAGCTGAAGCTCCAATACTTTGGCCACCTGATGTGAAAAACTGACTAATTGGAAAAGACCTTGATGCTGGGAAAGATTGAAGGTGGCAGGAGAAGGGGATGACAGAGAATGAGATGGTTGGATGGCATCACAGACTCAATGAACATGAGTTTGAGTAAACTCCGGGAGTTGGCGATGGACAGGGAGGCCTGGCGTGCTGCAGTCCATGGGGTCACAAAGAGTCTGACATGACTGAGCGACTGAACTAAACTGAGCACCTAATATATCTTGGTAACTTTGCTGGACACTTTTTTAAATTTAAATGTATTTATTTTAGTTAGAGGCTACTTAGTTTACAATATTGTAGTGGTTTTGCCATACACTGACATTCATGTCAGTGTGTGCTGTACACTTCTTTCTATGGGCTCTGGTTTAATTCCCCGAACAGCTCCAAAAAAATACTATTTTTCTTTCCTTCCTCCCCTCCTCCTACTCCTTTCCCCTTATGTTTTAAATACTGTTGGGATAATTACCTTCACTTTCAAGGAGTGTAGATCTTCTTGGGCTTTCCAAAGATTCCAAATCCTTTTGCTGTATAGTTGCTGAGGTACCTACCACTGCTCTATACTCTATATCTGGAAATGCTGTTTCTGCCATTTTTTTGTAATTTAGTCACTAAGTTGTGTCCAACTCTTTTGGGACGCCATGGACTGTAGCCTTCCAGGCTTCTCTGTCTGTAGGGTTTCCCAGGCAAGAATACTAGACTGGGATGCCATTTCCTTCTCTAGGGGCTCTTCCCAACCCAGGGATCGAACCTGCGGCTCCTGCATTGACAGGCATATTTACCACTGAGCCACCTGGGAAGCCCTTCTGCCATTTACTCTTTGCCAAAAACAGAGTAGCCAGCAATTAGATCTCCCTTTCATTCACTAGTGGCAGCCAGTGGCTTATTTCACCCTTGTGAAGGTCTAGTTCCTATGTCTATCCATTGTTTTGAGGAGTGCATATATATATTGATATGTATATGTGTCAGCTGAAACACTGTGGTTAAGAGAGATTTCCTTCCTGATCCTAAAAGTGGACAGTATATGTGGAGCACTAGTGTAATTAGAAATGTTACCTATGGTTGTAAAATTGTACTTTCTAAAAAATCTAATCAATGGATGAAGTGACCTGGAACCATGAATGCCAAAGTTTACCTATGTGATCTTTAAAGCAGTGTCTTTTATTTATTCTGTTATGCCTTAATTTCACAAGTAGCTTGTTTAGCCTTTAGCTGAAATAAATGCTTGCCTTAATATTTTTACTATTACTAGAAATTTTAATTGATCTGCCTTTTGGTATTAGTGAATTTAATTTTTCAAAAATTAACCACCTTATTGTGGACACTAGTGAAGTTATGAAAATACTACCTAGGGACTTCCCTGGCAGTCCAATGGTTAGGACTCCCGTACTTTTCACTGCAAAGGGCTCGGGTTCAAGCCCTTGTCTGGAATTTAAGATCCCAAAAGCCACAGGGTGCGGCCACAAAAAACAAAATACCACCTAGATTCACAGATTGTGTGGATTTAAAGTGAAGGATTTATGCATGTTTAATATATTAGATGTCTTTAAGCAATAAAGCCCTACCTTTATTAGCAAATGTGTGCTGACAGAATCACCAGTGACATCAGACATTATTATACAAATTTAGTGGGTTTCGGGAGAAGTAGGGGTATGATTATAAACCTTCCCTAATCACAGAAATGTTTCTCTTAACATTTCTAAAGGCAAACTCTGAAGTCATATCAAAAGGTCCCTAGTGTGAAGCCTTCCAAGGAGGTAAAAAGAAGTGGAGTGCGTTCAGAGCCTAAAAGTTTTCAAAAATCATACTGTTGATTTCAGAGAAAGAGCAGTGAGCAGTCCTGAGGAGAGATCTTAGTTCCCTGCCCAGGAATTAAATCTGGGTCACCTGGATGAAAACCAAGAATCCTAGCCACTAGATCATTGGAGCTAGAAGCAAAGTGGCCCTGGCTTTTGCCCCTGTTTGAAAACAAGAATGTTTCAAGGAGGCAAAACTGTAAAAACAGGTACAAAGTTTATAATTAGAGAGACAGCACAATGTGTGGGAGATCTCACAGGAAAACAGTTTGTTTATCCAACTCAGAAGCAGGGCAGAGATGTACACCGGGAGAGAAAGGGTATGGGCATCTTCTCTAGAGAGTAGTACAGTAAGTCAGAAACTAGGCAGAGATGCACACCGGGAGAGGAGCACGGAAGTTCTGAGTGCAGAGCAGCGCAGTATGGAGGTGATGTAGATCACTTATATAGGACAGTCCTTCCAAGTCTTTGTTTACCGTTTGCCAGTTATCTTGTTTCTTTCTTCACACCTGACTGATCCGTGGGTCCTCCCCAAGATACGTGTGCAACCTTTTTGCTAAGCTGGATCCCACTCTAGAGGCCTAAGAGTGCATGTCCACACTTACTATGGGTGGGCCTCCCCACTCCATTTCTGCCTTCCAAGAAGCCCCCAAGAACCCTTCCTGCACATGTGCAGACAGGGAGGCTTTCCTTGACCTCAGGAGCAGGTACTTTATCTCTCTGTTCTAGCAGAGCTCAGCTTTTACCACTAGGTTTGTCCTTGGAGTGTCTGGGTGAGAATAAAGCTTGGATTTTATTCCACTTGACAAATACCAGATGTCCAGCCCAGAGGCCCACTGTCCCCTGCCTCACTATTACGGTGGCCATACATGTACAATTTTTTTTTTTTTACTTTCTGTTTTGGAAACATTTGTTGGTAATGTTTCTATCTAAAACAAAGATTTTAGTTTTCTTATGGTTTTTATGCCCTGACGAAAACATTTTTGAGACAAGCATTATATTTGGGACATATCCTCATTGTAGCTTTAGGTTATTCGAATGTGAAATTTCTATATTAGAGATTGAACTACAGTCAAAGCACACACGATCAGGTAATCTCCAAGTTCTGACACCTACCCAAGGGCACTGAATCCTGGAAACAACTAATACCAAGCCAGAAAGGTCTTTTTTTTTTCAAATCCCCATAAGGGATAGAAGATACTCTCCAGGAGGCAGATAGTCACCTGCAGCAGCAGGGACAGGACATGTCCCCAGTGCCATATCACTGCCTTCTTGTCACACTGCAGGCAAAGAATGTGACATCACTTCAGCCTTGGCAGTCTCTGGCCATTTCTTTTGACCCCAACCTTCATTTCAGTCGCTCAGCTGTGCCCAACTCTTTGTGACCCCATGGACTGCAGCATGTCAGGCTTGCCTGTCCCTCACCAACTCCTGGAGCTTGCTCAAACTCATGTCCATTGAGTCGGTGATGCCATCCAACCATCTTATCCTCTGTTGTCCCCTTCTCCCATCTTCAGTCTTTCCCAGCATCAAGGTCTTTTCCAATAAGTCAGTTCTTCACATCAGGTGGCCAAAGTACTGGAGCTTCAGCTTCAGCATCAGTCCTTCCAATGAATATTCAGGACTGATTTCCTTTAGGATGGACTGGTTGGATCTCCTTGCAGACCAAAGGACTCAAGAGTCTTCTCCAACACCACAGTTCAAAAGCATCAATTCTTCACCACTCAGCTTTCTTTATGGTCCAACTCTCATATCCACACATGACTACTGGAAAAACAATACCTTTGACTAGACGGACCTTTGTTGGCAAAGTAATGTCTCTGCTTTTTAATATGCTGTCTAGGTTGGTCATAACTTTTCTTCCAAGGAGCAAGCATCTTTTAATTTCATGGCTGCAGTCACCATCTGCAGTGATTTTGGAGCTCCCCAAAATAAAGTCTCTCACTATTTCCATTGTTTCCCCATCTATTTGCCATGAAGTGATGGGACTGGATGCCATGATCTTCATTTTCTGAATGTTGAGTTTTAAGCCAACTTTTTACCTCTCCTCTTTCACTTTCATCAAGAGGCGCTTTAGTTCTTCTTCACTTTCTTCCATAAAGGTGGTGTCATCTGTATATTTTGATTCCAGCTTGTGCTTCATCCAGCCCAGCATTTCTCATGACGTACTCTGCATGTAAGTTAAATAAGCAGGGTGACAATATACAGCCTTGATGTACTCCTTTCCCTATTTGGTACCAGTCTGTTGTTCCATGTCCAGTTCTAACTGTTGCTTCGTGACCTGCATACAGATTTCTCAGGAGGCAGGTCAGGTGGTCTGATATTCCCTTCTTAGACTGACCTTAGACTGAGGAAAACACCTCTCCAACTGAAGCTGTGTTTTAAGTAATGGTTAGTAGAAAGAAGGGGCTTCCCTGTGGCTCAGACAGTAAAGAATCTGCCTGCAGTGCAAAGGACCCAGGTTCTATCCCTGGGTTGGGAAGATCCCCTGGAGAAGGGAATGGCTTCCCACTCCAGTATTCTTGCCTGGATAACTCCATGGACAGAGGAGACTGAGCCTAAGCCTGGAGGGCTGCAGTCCATGGGGTCACAAAGAGTGGGACACAATTGAGCGACTAATACTTTTAACTTAGTAGAAACAAACACCCCCCAAAGCAGTATCAAAGGTTAGATTTGAGCAAAATTGTGATAGTCAACTTTTTCTAAAACTTGTAATGAGAAAACTGTGTCCCCAAGGTGATTGTTAGCTAAAACATTGTAATAAGAAAAGAAATCCATGGAGTCCTCAGAATAATAGGCAGAGATCAACACAAAGGTGACTGTTTTACTACGTTCCTGGTTAAGCAAGCTTTGTAGACCCACTAGGAACTTAACTACTATTTCCATGGGAAAATTAATCCCGGGTTCCAAATAGCTAATTTACAGTGATACTCTGCAACACAATCCATTAATAAGTTTGGGCTTCCTGTGCTGTAATATCTTTGACATAGATTTGTTACAGGGTGCCAGAATTCAAGTAAGGATGGGGAAGGGGGGTAGTGGGAAATCCTCTCATTCAATTAAAGTAAGGAATAACCATTAACACAATTTAAACAGCTTGATTTAAATTCAGGTAAAGGAGATTTTCTAAGCTATGAAATGATGAGGCCAGTTGTAGTACACCAGTAAGAAGAAATGACTTCAGTCAATAAAAATTGTACTGTTTATACACTGATGTTTCTGTTTTATGTCTGTTTGAGTGCTTTATGTCCTATAGTAGTTATTTGCATTTTGTTTTCTTCTTAAGGAAAACCAGAAAGAGAAATGAAGGCATAGACGTAGGTAAAATTTTACTAAAAACTACATAACCTAGTCTCCTGCTATTATCCTGATGCTGTTTTACCCCACAGAGCAAGCCCTGCCCATTCCTGTCATAATGCCTCTGTTCTCAGCTTTGCCAATTAAGTCCCACTCTGCCCTGATGCTATGCTCACAATCTTCTTTCTGAAGCCTTCTGGTGCCAATCTGAGTGTACCGTATTCTTACTCTGTGCCTTGAGTTGTTTTCCAGAACTTTCTTCCCCCCTGATATGTGTTCTTTTGTGCAGGAGGAGCTGAAGTAGTTTCAGAGGTTAGTCTCCAGTCCAGGCTATCTGGTTTAGAAACTTGGCTCCACCATTTTCCTTGGTAGTATGACCCTAGGCAAGCTGCTTAGCCTCTCAGGGATAATAATAGTACCTACCTCATTGTATTGTTGTGAGATTACAGGGCATAATGCATAAGGCAGAGCCTTAGTGCCATGTGAAGGTCAGCTGCTCTCTGGTTACTTGCCAATAAACATCTTGCAGGCAGCACAGCCCAAGGTCAGGGAGTGCAGTTTTGTTTGTGTTTTGTTTTTAAACATTACCAAGACAGTGGACTTAGCAGCACTAGTCACAAGTTGAATTAACTCAGCACAGAAAAAGACAACAACTATGATTATGGCATACCAAATATCTACACCACAATACCTACAAAAACAATCAATTGACTCTTTTTTCTAAATACTCAGATAGTTGATAGTCTGCAGCAAAGAATTTTAAGATTAGCTGAGATCTGAGTGTCCTTCAGACTCATCCAAGGTCTTAAAAACTGTAAAATGAAATACGGAAGAGTCCATACAGAGTACAGAAGAGAAATAATGTGACCAGTTTACACCTTTTCATTAGCTGTTCTAAAGAGAAAGTGTTAGTTTCTCAGTTGTGTCCGACTCTTTGCAACGCCATGGACCATTAGCTCACCAGGCTCCTCTGTCCATGGAATTCTCCAGGCAAGAATACTGGAGTGGGTAGCCATTCTCTTCTCTAGGAGATCTTCCCAACCCAGGGATCGAACCTGGGCCTCCAACATTGGAGGCAGGTGCTTTACCATCTGAGCCACCAGGGAAGCCCGTTCTAAAGAGAGAGAGAGAGCGAGGGGCATTTAAATTTCAACATGAGATCTTGAAGAAGACTTTTCTGACAAGACATGGAAAGGTTTATGAAATATCTTCAAAACAAGTAACCCCACAAAAAAAAAAAAACAAACATAGATGTTTGACACATATTTCCAGTGAAATGTTTAATAGGGCAGGTACTAGTTCATTGTTTAAAATGTACCTACAGTGTTAAATAGTAGACAAACTGGGGGGTTTAGATCAGAAAACCATGTGTGACTCCCAAAGCTAATATTTATTTACTAGCTGTACAAACTCGGAGAAGGCAATGGCACCCCACTCCAGTACTCTTGCCTGGAAAATCCCATGGATGGAGGAGCCTGGTAGGCTGCAGTCCATGGGGTCGCTAAGGGTCGGACACGACTGAGCAACTTCCCTTTCACTTTTCTTTTTTTTTTTTCTTTCACTTTTCACTTTCATGCATTGGAGAAGGAAATGGCAACCCACTCCAGTGTTCTTGCCTGGAGAATCCCAGGGACGGGGGAGCCTGGTGGGCTGCCGTCTATGGGGTCGCACAGAGTCAGACACGACTGAAGCGACTTAGCAGCAGCTGTACAAACTAAGTTTCCCCAGCCCCTCAAACCTCAGTGCTCTCATTCTCAACACGATTGATTGAATAAGGTGAGTGATAGACCGTATGTAGTATACTGTATGACATGTAACAGCCACTCCACAACTGTCCATTCCCATTTTTGCCACTGAATTCATAGAAAGTGCCTGGAATTAAGGTAGGATTTTAATTAGAAAACTGTAAAAGAGGATCTTGCTCTAGAAGCAGTTCCTAAAGTATTGAAGAACAAATACCTAATTAGAACCCTACTTACATAATTTCCCCAGTAGCTCAGATGGTAAAGAATCTGCTTGCATGTGGGAGACCTTGGTTCGATCCCTGGGTTAGGAAGATCCCCTGGAGAAGTGAATGGCTACCCACTCCAGTATTCTTGCCTGGAAAATTCCATGGACAGGAGAGCCTAGTGGACTACAGTCCATGGGGTCACAAAGAGTCGGACAGGACTGAGCAACTTTCACTTTATTTTCACTTACATATTTACTATTTTCTTGCATGATTTGTGTGAGGTTTTTCTTTTTGACTAGTTATTACTGCTTTTGACAAAATTATCTTTTAAAAATATGATCGAACTGTATATTTTCACAAGAGGCTCAATCAACACAAAACCACAAGTGTTTATTCACTTAGCCATGTTCCTTCCAGACAGCTATGCATTTCCCTGGCACTTGGCTTTAACAGAAAATGATGACGAGGGACTTCCCTGGTGGTCCAGCGGGTAAGACTCTGTGCTCTCAATGCAGGGGACCCAGGATCCATCCCTGGTCAGGGAACTAGATCCCACGTGCCACAGCCAAGAGTCTGCATGCCACAGTGAAGATCTCAAAAGCTGCAACTAAAACCCAGCGCAGCTAAAAATAAATAAAATTTTTTTAATGATGACAAGTCTTCTTGTTCAGGGTATTGCATGATACAGTGGCGAGAGACCTCACCTCAACTCTGTGGCATAGAGTGTTTACAAGAGGGAACTTAAGAAATCAGTTTGGCAGCTTATGACCTACTGGAGAGAATAGTGATATAGAAGAGAAAATATCCAAAGT
Organism: Bos javanicus; assembly: GCF_032452875.1. Lineage (NCBI taxonomy): Eukaryota > Metazoa > Chordata > Mammalia > Artiodactyla > Bovidae > Bos > Bos javanicus. Next base: position 94,522,744 of record NC_083869.1, read on the forward strand.
CATTGTGGTTGATGTATTATTTCACAAAAAGATATTCTCCAGTTACAGATGCATGTATGTATATTTTTATGGTGGATTAGGGACAAAAAATTGAAGAGATACTGGTGTATCATATGAGGCTGACATTTGTAGCATCCTGCAGTAGTTAAATAGTGAGCAAATCAGTCCCCATCCTCATTGGCTTTATAGTCTCAGCACAGGATAAGGGTTTGAACTGACCTGGTTGAGAAGAACTTGGAGACCACTGGGCTTAAAAATATTTTAAGTTCCGCACCCCCTACTTCTGGTCAAGCTAGGCACCTCTGTGGTAGATTTGTTGGCTGATTATAACATCTGACCTGGATAGGTTATCTCATCAAAATACAGTTTAGCCATGCAGTTTTGCTTGCCATACCTCAACGACACCAAGGAGCCAGTGTGTGGTCAGAAGAATGAAAGAGAACCTGGGAACATGAGGTTTTCTTTGCTGAGAAAAATCAACAGGCTTGTGTTGTGATTCAAGTCAATGAAGAATTAGATCAGCTGAACATTAAATTGTTTACCTATAAGTCAAAGATAACTTGAATCTCAAATGAGGTGTTTATGACTAAAAGGATGTCTTTTTTTTCACACAGCAGGTTTTGACTGTATAGAACTTGATTCAAAAGATGGGATTTATTGCAAAGGTTAACTTCCTAACAGTCAAAAGTAAGAGACAGCCACAGTTGGTTAACCTTCTCAGCGGCTTATTTATTGCACATTCATTGGGCATGGTATTTGGTTAGGTTCTGCAGGGAAGTAAAAGAAGATACTGATATAATTCACAGTTGTGAACTTAGGATCTAGTTGCAGAGGTAGATAATATCCAGGAAGCCCCTGGAGAACAAGTAAGAGCTTCTAGTAGGGAATGGAAGGGGCAGAGCAAGAAGAGGAGGCTGCCTTGGGTTATTGTGGGGGATCCACCCAACTGAGTAGCCCAGGGACCTCAGGCTGCTCTCAGAACTCGGAGCCTCTCCCATGCCTTCTAAAAATCAATGAGAGCGCTTGTGTAGATTTAAGGAGACCTGTGGACAGCTCTACCACAGTCCTGGTATGTAGAAGATACTAAATCAGTGTTTGTTGAATCTAAATGGAGAAAATTTTTATTTACCTGGACAGAGGAAAGAAAAATAACATTTGCCAAAGCAGGAGTGAGCATGTCTCAACAGAAGGTGTGTTGGGAAAGATAGAGGAAAAGGAAGTAGTAGGGGAAGGGCTCAGTTAAGAGGATCTTGAAAGCCAAGGCAAAAAGTTTGAACAGATGTAACAGGCAATGAAGAAGGCAATTATTTATACTTAAACAAAAAAAGAAAAATCTGCTATTTAATTATTCAAGGAGTACCTATGAATCATTTATAGTGTGCTAGGCACTGTGGTTAAGATATGGGGAAATGGCATCTCTGCCCTCAAGTGGCTTAAGTCTGACAAGAAAAGTAAGAACTATTGCTTTGGGATGTTTTATTTATATACAGATCTAGTTTTACTTTTCTTTATTCCCTTCCACCCCTTGCCCGGTAGAGCAGTCGTAGTTCCCTGACCAGGGATTGGACCTTCACCCCTTGCATTGGAAGCACAGAGTCTTAACCACTGGACCACCAGGGAAGCCCCAGATCCTGGTTTTAAAAATATAAACTCCTTGAAGGCTAGCTGTTTTGTCCTTTTTTTTTTTTTTCCCTCTTGATCTGTTTTGTTGACTTAGCATGTAGAATAGTGCCTAGCACACAATATGCACCATAAATATTTATTGAATTAATTTGAAATTTTGAGTTTTTAAACAGTACAATCTCTTTGAGACTAATATGATAATTAACATATGACTTTTAGATAGGTTAAGTGAGAAAAGTTCTAAGAAAGCTTGTGTTGGACTTACTGTTGTCAATCTCAATACAAGAGTCCAAGATGATTAGTAAAATATCTGTACAATTCTAATTATGTCAATAACCTTTGAGCATTGTATTCCATTTGACCATGTTAAAGTCCTGCTAAAAAAAAACCTGGGAGTGGTGTTAAGTATTCTACTTTTTTCTATTGGCATATTCTGTTGTACATTCTTTTTTTTTTTTTTGCCACACTGCTCAACTTGTGGGATCTTACTTCCCTGACCAGGGATCAAACCTGCATTGGAAGCGCAGAGTCTTAACCACTGGACCGCCATGGAAGTCCTTATACTCTATTTTTAAATAACTAATGTCAGTTAATGCTGAAAACTTGTCAGGTTAAAAATTGAAAATACAGCATAAGAGAATCATCCAAAGTAAAAGGCAAACGTACAAAAGGAAAACAATATGGCTTTCATTAAAGCCGTTTTGTGGAAACTCTCGAGCGTATTTAAGCAAATGTCCTCGAGTATCCCCTTCCGCCACTTTTTAGGGTGGGATCAGTTTTACCATCTGCTCTTCCAGGTAACGTGACAGCTGTTGATTAACTAACAGTGTTCCCTGAGTTTTGCTGTCACCATAGATGATTCTGGAACATAAGAACAAAAGATTTGTCAGAATAGCTTTCCTAACACAAGTTTCCTTTAAATTATAGACAGGAGAAAGAAAATCAATATTGACCAGCTGGGAAGAATTAAATAAATATTTACATAGTCATAAATCATTTCAGTTTTCTCAGAGCTTATTACCATGATGTTTTATATATCTAAATGTTTTAAATGTGTAAAGAAAGAGCAATTAAGTAATTTAATACCAACAGAATTTAGACTTCAAATGGGGAAAGAGTAGATCATCTCAGTTGTGGTAAGATACACAGATGCTTCCTGTTGCTCTGTCCAGGACGATGTTAACATTAACCTCAGAGGAGGCCGTTAAGCCAGCCTTGAGCTAGATGGTAGGCACTAGGTTTCTCTCTATGGAGGAAGGAGGGAAGAATTACCTTACAAGTATAAGCAGCAAAGTCAGAGTACTTCATGCAATAATATGATGAAGTGATAAATTATCATTTAATCTCTATAGCATGTGTCCAGTTTTCTAAAATGAAGCTGAGAAAAAAATTATAAGGAAAGAGATTGATGATACCATTCTTAGAAAACTTATGCACATACCCCATGCCGGTCATTTATCTTTTTTTTTTTTCTATTGGAAGGGGATTTCTATCTTGTATGAATCAAACTGTTCATACAAACTGTGTGTTAGTTTTTTTGCTTCCCTCTCTGTATCTTGAATTCAGGAAACTTTTAAAATGTTCATTCTTTTAAGTTATTGAAAAGATTTTGTGTATTTATAGTTTTACATGCTAACTTCCTAATTTGAAATAAAAGTAAAAAGCAAACATCAAAGCAACAACCACAAAAGCCCCTACAATGTACTATATTGTCCGATTTTTCATTTTCGGATTTCACCCATTAATAGTATTTGCTTTCATTAATCTCTGCCACTGGGTCAAAGTCATTACAATGTTGAAGCATGCCAAGTCTCCCAAAACACACCAACTCTTCCAAAATTAAGCCATCTTAAAGGCAAATAGAATTATTAAAAGGCAAACAGTAAGCAGCATAACTTACCATTTTAGCTAAGAATCTTAAAGCACACTGCAAATGTTTTTCATGTTACCTAACAATTGGAAAAATAAATTCTAGAAGTGAATTTCTTACTATTACATGGAGTTGCCCAATTCTACAGAGAAATAGCCTTGGGTATGTTCTGTTGTAATTTTTTTCTGTCAACTAAACTACAGACTTTATTCTGATTTTTGCCAGTTTACCACTGATGTCCCTTTTCTGTCTCAGATACTCAAATTTTCCTTATCTTTCATGACCGCCACAGTCTTGAAGAGTACCAGTCTATTATTTTGTAGAACGTCTCTCAATCTGAGTTTCTCTAATATTTCCTCGTGATTAGATGGGGGAATCTGAGACATGGCGTGTCCTTTCAGAGCATGCTGTGAGGGAGGACGTGATGCTGAGCTGTGCTGGGACTGGCTGTGTGGTTTTGTACTGCTGCTGCGACACAGCTCCACAGACCTAGCACCACCACACAGCACCCATCTTATCTGCAGGGCAGGGGTCCAGGCAGACTGGGTGGTATCCCTGCTTGGGGTCTCCCAAGGCCAATACCAAGGTGTCAGCTGGGCTGCGTTCTCATCTGGAGCTGGTGGTCCTCTTCCAGCTCATTCAGGTTGTTGGCAGAATCCAGGATGGATGGTTTACCTGCTGATTGGCAGTAGGAATCTCTCTCAGTTCCTGGAAGCCATTCTCAAGTTCTCACCTGCAGCCCCTCCATTCACAAGGGCAGCAGGAGAATTGCCCTCCCTGACAATCCCTCTTACACTTTGCATCTCTGACTTCTTTTTTTTTTTTTTTTTTGCATCTCTGACTTCTGGACCCATATTTACAAGGCTCATATGATTAGGTCAGGCAAACACGTAATCTCACATAATATAGCCTAGTCACAGGATTAAAATCCATGGTATTCACAACCTGGAAGATTATGACAGGTGTGTCCCAAGAGTGGGGAGGGAAAGGCAGAGAGTGAACATCTCAGAATTCTGCCTACCATGTTACTGCTATTAGCCTGGTTACTTGGTATAGCTGGTGTCTTCTGGTTTCTCCATTGTAACCTTACTGTCTTTCCATTTGTAATTAAAAGATACCAGGAGGGAGCCCATTTGAACTATGTAAACATTTTATTTCTCCTCAGACTTTCCTAAACTAACGTTAACTCACCAGTGGACTTGTCCATTCTCTGCCATTTATTTGTTTGTCTATTTCATTGCAGATTCATGGATACATATTTTATTTGGGAGGTTATGGTTATAATCCAACACTGTCATTATTTTGCTGTGCTAATTGTCCCAGCTTTGGCCATTGCAGGCTCTTTCACTTAGCTCCTGTGCTCTTTCCGTGTGCCCTCACACTTTCTCAGCACTTCTTTACTTTCTCACACTGAGACACTCTAGATTCACCTTGCATTTTTTCCTGCTCAAGCCCCGAAAGAAATCGTTTTTCCACAGATAACTCCAGTTTTAATCCAAGAGAACTAGAAGCATGAGGCTTCCCTGGTGGCTCAGATGGTAAAGAATCTGCCTGCAATTCAGGAGATCTGGGTTTGATCCCTGGGTTGGGAAGATCCCCTGGAGAAGGGAATGGCAACCCACTCCAGTATTCTGGCCTGGAGAATCCCATGGACAGAGGAGCCTTGTGGGCTACAGACTATGGGGTCACAAAAAGTCGGACGTGACTGAGTGACTAACTAGAAGTCACTTCGGTTTGTACTGGCTACAAATTAGTGTCTCCACAGGTTAGGTGCAGATTAGTAAATGTATTTAGTTTCCACCTGCTGTCCTCACATGGTGCCACAAATGTAGCTTAAAACAACACAGATGTATTATCTTACAGTCCTCCGGTCAGGGATCTGAAATGGGTTTTACTGGTTGTCGGGAAGGGCTACATTTCTCTCTGGAGGCTCTAGGCAAGAATCTGCTTCCTTGTCTCTTCCAGCTTCTAGAAGCTACTTGCATTTGTTGACTCCTAATTCCTTCCTATGTCTTTATTTATGTATTTACTTTTGGCTGCATCTCAAAGCTTGTAAGATGTTAGCTCCCTGACCAGGGGATGAACCCCATCCTGCAGCAAGAGCACAAAATCTTAACCACTGGACCAGGGAAGTCCCCTTTCCTATGACTCTAAAGCCAGCAACATAGTATCTTCCAGTCTCCAGTGACTCTTGTCCTGTCCTGCTCTTATTAGGATCTTTCTGCTTACATTATGCCCACCCAGATAATCCAGAATAATCTCCCTATCTCAGGATCCTTAATTCAGTCATATCTACAAAATCCCTTTTGCCATGTAAGGTAACATTCACAGGTTGGGGGGAGGATTAGAACATGGACATATTTGGGGCCATTATTTTACCTACCACATGAATATATTTGCACAGATGGGACCATCAGTCCACAAAAATCAGGCAAAAGGAAAATATCCCTTTAATAACAGATCCTTTTTTACTTTTTCTTCTTAGCCCCATAAGTCACTTTTTAAAAAATTGCTGTATATTTTGCACATTTGTCTAAATCCTTGGTAAAAGTAGATGTCATTAATCCTCCATTGGTAGGACATCAGTTTTGATTTGTCCTCCAGCAGCTGTGAAGAGCTCCTGCTCATCCATCTGTCTCCTCCTCTGTTGTTTGTCACCAACAGCACAGATTTTACAGGATCATACCCAGTTGTAAAAAGCAATGATTATAGTTTCCCACGATGCATTACTCTGCTGTCCAAAGACCTGTTTCTATAGCATGTATGCACATTATTGGTTGGAAATTACATTGCCAGAGCTAGTGAAAAAAATTAAATGTTCTCTAAATACCCTTGCCTATAACTGCATTTACTTTTTAGTTCATTTCTAAAACCAAGGTTTTCCCATTCTTACTATTTTCAATGAGCTATAATAAAATTTTTGATGTAAAGTATTTTGTGTAAAAAGCCATTTAACGCTGTCTGTTCTAATACTAAACTATGGATTGGTTGCATACTAAGTCGCAGGCAGGATTCTAGGTATTCATTTTCATTCTTTCTTTTTAAAGGATGGAATAGCAACAGCACATTACACTCATTAAGCACTTACTCTTGTCCAGTGTTTTACACATATTAAGTTATTTAGTCAAATCTCTGAGGCAGGTGTTGCTATCATCATAGCATATGCAACCCCCATATCAATAGGTAATAGTGGGAATTCCCTGGCGGTCCAGTGGTTAGGACTCTGTACTTTCACTGTGGAGGTTATGGGTTAATTAACTTAACTCCTGGATGGGGAATTAAGATCCTGCAAGCGTGTGGCTTGGCCAAAAAAAAAAAAAAAAGGGGAATAGTAATAGAGATGACATAGCTGCTAAGCAGTAGAGCCAAGACTTAAATCTAGGAAACAGATTATGGAGCTTTCTCTTTTAACAAATCATTTTGTACAGTATCACAGCGTTTTTTCTTTTTTAAAGAAAAAAAAAGTTGAATATAATGATTTTTTCAAACCCTGCTCTTAACCAGATCATTTTTTCCAAATTGGTATATAGCTGAAAAACTATAATGTCAAAAGATTGTGATACATGCAGTGAACAGAAATTTTAGAAGCAGCCTAAATGCTGCAGAGACTTACTAAATCCAAGTCCTATTGAATGCACATATGATAATTAAATCCCAGGACATTTCAGACTCCAGTTCATCATTGCTGCTGTTGAAATCATCCCTTTAATTTGATAGCATGAATCAGGGAGAATGTACCAATAGCTCCCAGCACAGTTGTCTAGTTTACCATTGGCAGTTACTTTCCTATAATTGAGGACAACTGCTGTCACGTTAGGCATTTGCTATGATTTGAACGTTAGTGTTTCCTTAACATTCATATGTTGAAATCCTAAATCCCTAAGGTGATGGTATTAGGAGGTGGCACTTTTGGAAGGTGCTTAAGTTATGAGGCTGGAACTTTCATGAATGGGATTGTTTCTGTTATAAAGGAGACCCTCCAGGGTTTCCTAGTGTCCGTGTACGGACACAGCGAGGGATGATAGTCTGCAGCCTGGAAGAGGGTCTTCACCAGAACTTGACCATGCTGGCTCCTGATCTTGGACTTCCAGCCTCCAGAACTGTAAGAAATAAATTTCTGTTGTTTATAAGCTACCCAGTGTGTGGCATTTTGTTATAGTAACCCAAATAGATTATAACAGTATTATTTCTCCAGTTCTTAGAAAAATCCTGGAAGAAAACTTGGGCAAATAAATTTTGGCTGCCTCATAATAGATTCTTAATAGTATATTCTATTTACATCTAGTCAGAAAGAATGCTCTTCATGTTTACTTTATACATTTCAGTACTTACACATTTCATTTATAGAAACATGTAAATTTTTCTATTCCAGAACACTCAAATCTAAAATACTTTTATGTTGAAGTTCATAGATATTTCTCATACTTAGTTTTAGAAATCTGTAAGATAAATTGGAAAGGGGGAAAATGAATTCAGTTTATATCCATGTTTGTACAAGTCTTTGAAAATGGATACACTCAACAAGAAAGAACATTATTCAAGATAGTTGAAGGTTTTGGAATAAAATAGATGAAGTATATGAAATGTGATTTATATAGTCTAATAAAATACACATAATCTAAAATATATTCAAAATGAATTTATATTATGATCTGAGAGTAAGTTTTGTCAACATATATATGTTGTTGTTGTTTAGTCACTAAGTCGTGTCTGACTCTTGTACAAAGCCGCCAGGCTCCTCTGTCCATGGGATTTCCCAGGCAAGAATGCTAGAGCGCCTAGCCATTTCCTTCTCTAGGGTATCTTCCTAACCCAGAGACTGAACCCACGTCTCCTGCATTGTAGGAGTATTCTTTACCACTGAGCCACCTGGGAAGCCCATATGTATGACTACACATGACTAATTTCTACTAGATTGCTAACCAATTGGAAGTGATTTTCATAAGTAGGCTTGTCTATCAATAACTTTAAAGAAATAGTAGATAGTTTCCTGAAGGACCAATAAAAATGTCTATGTACAAGTATGATTAATACTACGTTATCTGTAATAGAAAAAAAATAGGAAAGCCCTAAATGCCCCATCAATAGGGAAGCAATATGGCATTGTGATTAAGAATTGCCTGGATTCAAATCCCATCTCCACAATTTACTGTGTGATCATGGAGACATTATCTCACTCTCCAATTAGTTTGCTTGTGCTCAGTCACTAAGTAGTGTCTGACTTTTTTCGACCCCATGGGCTGTAGTCCCCAGGCTCCTCTGTCCATGGGATTTCCCAGGCAAGAACACTGGAGTGGGTTGCCATTTCCTTCTCCAGGGGCTCTTCCCGACTCAAGGATCGAACCCTCATCTCCTGCATTGGCAGGCAGGTTCTTTACCACTGAGCCCCCAGGGAAGCCCCCATCTGTAAAATGAAGCTAATAAAATTTACTCCACTGGTTTGTTGTAGTACTTAGAATAGTTCCTAGTCCATAGTATATACTCAATGCATTTTAGTTATCATTATTGATAGGGAATTGGGATACAACTTGGTAGAGGCACACAAGGGAATACTAGGTAACTTTTAAAAAAAAGACAGCTATATGCACTACTTAACTAGAAGACAGTCTGTTGCCAACTCATTTTGTCTCCCTCTCTCCAATGCCCTGCAAAAAACTTAGCTAGAGAGAAGCTGAATTTTGTGCATATATATTGAAGAACAGAGAGCAGATCTGGGGGGCCTCTGATGGAAAATAAAATTATTTGGGGGTGCATTATAGGAAGAGAAAGGGGAGAGGCTTCGGGGCAATATGGATTGTATATAGAGAAAAGACCTGCCGACTTTTTTTTTTCTTTGTAGGCAAAGAAAACTGATGTTTATTAAAATGCTCTTTAGGTGACACACACTTTGCTGCCAGCTTGATGTAAGTAAATAATTCCATTTAGTCTTTGAAGTAACCCTAAGAGGTGGGTGTTACTGCTGGTTGACCACAAAATTATAGAGGTGAAATGGTTTGACAGCCACACCTGGAGCTTAACTATGCTATGCGAAGCTCAGAACCTGTATTGACTTCATGACTTCAAGATACTTTTCTCAACTCAACGCTCTTCGATTCAGTGCCTCCAAAGAAAGCGTAAGGTCTTTCATGGAGCAGACCACATTATCTGGCATCCATTTTGTCAGAGCTGCTTCCCATTGTCCCAAAAGGGCATCTGTCCTTGATTGCTGTGCTCCTTCTGTCCACTTGACTTACTCCTGCACAGCCCACAGGCCTCCTCACAGTAAGCACTTCCTCTTGGAAGCCTTCCCTGATAGCTCTTGATAGCCTCCCAGTCAGGGCTGTCATGAAGGTGTGGTCCCTACTGTTCCCAGCGGACCTTGTTCTGTCACAGCACTTGCACATATATGCAATCATCAGTGACTCTTCTGCCTTTGCCACTGAAGACAGGGTCAGTCTCCAACACCTGTATAGTTCCCAACCACTGGTAGTTGCTCCATTAATGTACAGGAACTAGGGATGAATATGATCCCTAGTTACCACTCTCCTTGGGCAATTTTTTTAAGTATAGTTAACTTACAAAATTATATTAATTTCAGATGTTCAACAAAGTGATTCAATTATATATATGTATCAGTTCAGTTCAGTTCAGTAGCTCAGTCCTGTCTGACTCTTTGCAACCCCATGAACCACACGCAGCATGCCAGGCCTCCCTGCTGCTACTGCTAAGTCACTTCAGTCGTGTCTGACTCTGTGCAGCCCCATAGACAGCAGCCCACCAGGCTCCACCATCCCTGGAATTCTCCAGGCAAGAACACTGGAGTGGGTTGCCATTGCCTTCTCCCCAGGCCTCCCTATCCATCACCAGCTCCCGGAGTTTACCCAAACTCATGTCAATTGAGTCAGTGATGCCATCCAACCATCTCATCCTCTGTTGTCCCCTTCTCCTCCTGCCCTCAATCTTTCCCAGCATCAGGGTCTTTTCAAATGAGTCAGCTCTCCGCATCAGGTGGCCCAAGTATTGGAGTTTCAGCTTCAACATCAGTCCTTCCAATGAACACCCAGGACTGATCTCCTTTAGGATGGACTGGTTGGATCTCCTTGCAGTCCAAGGGACTCTCAAGAGTCTTCTCCAACACCACAGTTCAAAAGCATCCATTCTTCGGCACTCAGCTTTCTTTATGGTCCAACTCTCACATACATACATGACTACTGGGAAAACCATAGCCTTGACTAGACAGACTTTGTTGACAAAGTAAATGTCTCTGCTTTTTAATATGCTGTCTAGGTTGGTCATAAATTTCCTTCCAAGGAATAAGTGTCTTTTAATTTCATGGCTGCAATCACCATCTGCAGTGATTTTGGAGCCCCCCAAAATAAAGTCAGCTACTGTTTCCAATGTTTCCCCATCTATTTGCCATGAAGTGATGGGACTGGATGCCATGATCTTAGTTTTCTGAATGTTGAGTTTTAAGCCAACTTTTTAACTCTCTTCTTTCACTTTCATCAAGAAGCTCTTTATTTCTTCTTCACTTTCTTTCATAAGGGTGGTGTCATCTGCATATCTGAGGTTATTGATACTTCTCCCGGCAATCTTGATTCCAGCTTGTGCTTCTTCCAGCCCAGCGTTTCTCATATTAAGTTTCATGAGAAACTTAATATATATTTATAATATAATAATATATGATATTATATATAAAACTTAATATATATAAGTTAAGTATGCTGCTGCTGCTGCTAAGTCACTTCAGTCATGTCCGACTCTGTGCAACCCCAGAGACAGCAGCCCATGAGGCCCCCCTGTCCCTGAGATTCTCCAGGCAAGAACACTGCAGTGGGTTGCCATTTCCTTCTCCAATGCATGAAAGTGAAAAGTGAAAGTGAAGTCGCTTAGTCGTGTCCGACTCTTCTCGACACCATGGACTGCAGCCTACCAGGCCCCTCCGTCCATGGGATTTTCCAAGCAAGAGTACTGGAGTGGGGTGCCATCGCCTTCTCCATAAGTTAAGTATATATTAACTTATATACTCTGCATAAAAGTTAAATAAGCAGGGCGACAATATACAGCCTTGACGTACTCCTTTTCCCATTTGGAACCAGTCTGTTGTTCCATGTCCAGTTCTAACTGTTGTTTCCTGACCTGCATACAGATTTCTCAAGAGGCAGGTCAGGTGGTCTGGTATTTCCATTTCTTTAAGAATTTCCCACAGTTTATTGTGAGCCACACAGTCAAAGGCTTTGGCATAGTCAATAAAGCAGAAATAGGTGTTTTTCTGGAACTCTCTTGCATTTTTGATGATCCAGCGGATGTTGGCAATTTGATCTCTGGTTCTCCGTCCTTTCTAAAACCAGCTTGAACATCTGGAAGTTCACAGTTCACATATTGCTGAAGCCTGACTTGGAGAATTTTGAGCATTACTTTACTAGCATGTGAGATGAGTACAATTGTGCGGTAGTTTGAGCATTCTTTGGCATTGCCTTTCTTTGGGATTGGAATGAAAACTGACCTTTTCCAGTCCTGTGGCCACTGCTGAGTTTTCCAAATTTGCTGGCATATTGAGTGCAGCACTTTCATAGGTATTAAACAGCATTTATTATATTCAGGATTTTGTGTGTCAGGAATTGGGATGGGGCTTAGTGAGAACAGCTCATCACTGTTCTATGCTTCTGTTGATGATCAGGTAGCTCAAATGGCCAGAGATGGTTGGAATAGTTTGCATGCTTACATGTGAAGTCACTTTAGTCCTATCTGACTCTTGAGTGCAGCACTTTCACAGCATCATCTTTTAGGATTTGAAATAGCTCAACTGCAATTCCATCACCTCCACTAGCTTTGTTCGTAGTGATGCTTTCTAAGGCCCACTTGACTTCACATTCAAGGATGTCTGGCTCTAGGCGAGTGATCACACCATCGGGATTATCTGGGTTGTGAAGATCTTTTTTGTATAGTTCTTCTGTGACTTCTTGCCACTTCTTCTGTATATATCTATACTATTTTCTAAAAATTCTTTTCCATTATGGTTTACTACAAGATATTGAATATAGTTCCCTGTGCTATGAATCTTTGTTATCTGTTTTACAAATAGTAGTGTGCATCTGTTAATTCCCTACACCCAATTTATCCCTCCCTACCCCCTCCCCTTTGGTAACCTTAAGTTTGTTTACTATGTCTGTGAGTCTGTTTCTGTTTTGTAAATAATTTTATTTGTACTATTTTTTATTTACTTTTGGCTGTGCTGGATCACTGCTTTGCTCGGGTTTCTCTAATTGTGGTGAGCTGGGCTACTCTTCATTGTGGTGTGTGGGCTGCTCCTTTTGGTGGCTTCTCTTGTTACAGAACACAGGCTCTAGGCATGCAGGCTTCAGTAGTTGCTGCACACATGCTCAGTAATTGTGCCTCGGGGGCTCTAGAACTTGGGCTCAGTAGTTCTGGCACACAGGCTTAGCCGCTCCAAGGCATGTGCAATCTTCCTGGACCAGGGATCAAACCCATGTCCCCTGCATTAGCAGGTGGATTCTTATCCACTGTGCCACCAGGTAAGTCCTGTACTATTTTTTAGATTCCCCATATCAGGGATATCATATGATATTTGTCTTTCTCTTTTCTCTCAGAGAAAAGACAATACTAAGTAAGTACATACTAAGTGAGTACTTTACTTAGTATGATCATCTGTAGGTCCCTCCATGTTGGTGCAAATGAGCAGTCAGAGCTTTTGAGGTATTACTTTGGTGGGTGGGTTCAAGGGAGTTAAGAGACCAGGGAAGAATTATGGGCCCCACAGGAAACTGGGATCTGGTATCTTTTGGTTCACTAGATATACATATATATATATATATACACACACAGTATGCTGCTAAGTCACTTTGGTCGTGTCAGACTCTGTGCGACTCCATAGACGGCAGCCCACCAGGCTCCCCCGTCCCTGGGATTCTCCAGGCAAGAACACTGGAGTGGGTTGCCATTTCCTTCTCCAATGCATGAAAGTGAAAGTGAAGTCGCTCAGTCGTGTCCGACTCTTAGCGACCCCATGGACTGCAGCCTACTAGACTCCTCCATCCATGGGATTTTCCAGGCAAGAGTACTGGAGTGGGGTACCATTGCCTTCTCCATATATGTATATATGTATACACATATATATACATCCTGCATCCAGATGTTCTACTGCATCCCGAACTCTAGCAGACAATATTTTCTCAACTGTTTATTGTGTATAAGCATGCTGAGTCAGAGGTGAGTTAACCCTGCTCTCTGGGAGGCAGATACTCACCAGGGAGAAGGAATGACTTCCTGGGCTGCAGGGCTGATTTAGGGAAATTCCTTGCCCAGAGCCCTAATCAGTGTCTTGGTGCCTAGGAAAAGTGAAGTGTTATTTCCAGGGGTGAGCAGTTGATTTGGTCCATTCAGTCTTGAGGATTATACGTAGTAATCCTAGTTAACATCACAATGTTCAAATGTAAGAGCACACTGGGTACTTCCTGGGGAAAAACACTGAGCAGGCCCAGTCCTTGCCTAGTAGCCTTAATTGTAAGTTAGTAATGATAATAGCAGGTTGGTGTATTAGAAACATATTAGTTCCTAATAATTTCTTGGTAGTTTGTCTAGCAGAAAGATCTCTGCCCCCTTTTAGGGTGGTTTTCATTTCCCTTCTGAAAATCGCTTTTCTTGCAAGAGACTTAATCGATTAAACCACAAAACATGAAATGGAAGAACCAATTCCAATCAAAAAGATCTAAGATGTGGACTCTCAGGATCAAACAGGTTATTTTAAAACATCAGGTATCTCTTTTCTGGCAATCAATAGATTTGTACAGAATACCACCATTTCCTAAAAACACTCCCTTATAAAATAATTGTCCTAATATTCTAGTTTTGGATAAGAATTGTTCCAGTTTTACCAAAGGGCACTGTATTTTATATGTTGAGTCAAAATGAAGGAAAGGTACAGAATGCATGAGATGACAACAAGTGTGAACCTGTAGAAAACGCACTTCATATATGACTGGGAACAATACAAAAGTATTAGCTAAGAACATTCGTGAAAGGGGTCAGGGGCGCATCCTACCTCTCATGGAACAAAAAGGCTTGGAGAAATAGACACATGCATTTAACTAGAAAGCGAAGGGTAAGCAAGGAGAGCACAGAGGTCACGGGGTAAAGACGCAGACACAGTTACTGAGGAACAACCCCAAACTCCCAAGAAAATGCTGCTGCCCCTCCCTCCTCATTCCCTCCCAGCTTGCAGATACAAAACAAGCCCCATCTCATGAAGGGGTGTAGCTGTTTAGTGCCAAGTACTAAGCAAACCATAAATTTCCACTTTATGTTTTATGGGAACTGTAGTTTGGGGGACCTACCAGAAGGCTCTATTATGATTTAACTTTATCCATGTAACAATATATCTCAGTATAAAGTCCAGGTTCCTGGAGGAGGGGATGGATTGGGAAATTGGAATTGACATATATACACTGCTATGTATAAAATAGATAACTAATGAGAATTGACTATATAGCACAGGGAACTCTAATCAATGCTCTGTGGTGACCTAAATGGAAAGGAAATCCAGAGGGTTTATATGTAAACATATAGCTGATTCTATATATGTACTTTGCTGTACAGCAGAAACTAACACAATATTGTAGAGCAAGTATACTCCAATTGGAAAAAAAAAAAACAGGTTGCCTCAGTTTAAAAAAAAAAAAGCAGAAACAGGCAAAAAAAATTTGCGTTTTATTTTTCTTGGCAGGGGAAATTGAGATTAATGAAATTTAATCGTGCTTTACTGCTCCTTTTAGATTTCCAACATTATCCCAGGGCTTCCCAGCAGCAAAGTAGATTGCTTCTGTTCTAGAACAATGGGACAAGGTCACCCTAACCCTCAGAACATGAGGAAAATCCCCAAGTCTTCAAAGAGTTGGAAGATCTCCATAGACTCGGTTCTTGTCCTAGTTTGTCCTCATGATTTGCCACTTTTTTTTTTTTTTAATTCAGAAAATAATTTATATTAATTACAGTACATTTTCTGGCAGGGAGGTTACTTACCCTACTGAAGAATATAGTAAATCCTGTAAAGTGGAAATGGAATAGAAGATACTGAAAAACTACACTTTGGGTTCTACTATTGGACTCAGACTGTGATATTAAATCTATTACTTGAGGAACATTACTCCATCTGGCCTAGTACTTACCCAATCTATAGCAACCCAGACTGGACAATCTGTGAGGAAACTCACAAAGGCTCATTTCCTCCTATAAATAGCCTTTATGCCCCCCAAAAGCATCTTGGTTACAGGTGCCAATGTTCTTGGGTTATATTTAAAAGCTTAAAGAATTTGAGCCAAAGGAAAGGGTCTTCATTCTATCTTATGTATGACAGGAGACTTACCACCTCTATACTGGATACAAAAGCAGTTAACTAATGAGAAAACAGGTATAGATTAATTGGTATGTTATAGAAGCTTCACTTTATAATCCATACAGTCTTTTTTTCCTGAGTATCTCCTTCTTCACTACTGCAGTAGGTATCATAGGGCTTGTCTCCTATGTCTATTCTTCTGGTTGTTTTAATCATTTGACCCTCCTCCTCTCAAGAGATGGGGTGTATGCTTTCTTCCTTTGAACCTGGGTGGGCTCCAAGACTGGCTTGACCAGTAAAGCATAGTTAAGTGATGCTATAGTTTCCGAAGTTGTCATAAAAAGCCTTGCATCTTTCTCCTTGGCCTCTAGGAACACTATGGTTCTTGGAACCCTGAACCACCCTGTGAGTACATCTGTCCTGGGACTGTCGTGCTGAATGCTCTGGAAGATAACCCCCTGTGAACCTGTCTTTCCACCATTCCAGCCCAGGAGCCAAGCATGTAAGTGAAGATGCTATCTGGGGATTTGAGGTGCTTCAGCCAGAGCTTCTCTAGCCCCTAGCTCTTTGAGTCATTCCCCAGTACTCTAGTCACCCAGCTGAGGTTCCATCTTGCTGTGCCCTTTCTACATTTTGGACCTATTGAATCTCATGAGTATAATAAAAGATTGTTGTTTTACACCACTAAGTTTTGGGGTGGTTTGTTATACAGCAAAAGATAACTGGAACATTTCTTGGAATCTATTTTAGTTGAAAAAATGGCTGTTGGGCTAAAGGCTGTATTTTCCAGCGTCTGCTCTTGCAGGTGAGTGTGGTAATGAGTCTTGCCTGTGGTGTGTGAGTGGAAGTGATGCAATTTCCAAGTCATGTCAATAAAATGTTAGTGCTGGTCCTCCACTTGCCCTCCCTCACTGCTTCTTGTTGACTGAGATATAGTGATAATTGAAGCAGTTATGTAGGATCCACAGACATTCCAGAAGGCCATCACAGACTGAATTCCCCAGGGAGCATATAGTGTGCAGAATTCAATGTGCAAAACACTCATTAAATAGTTCCATGGGGATCAACACCTGTAAAGAAGGGGAAGAAGGCAGAAGTGGGCAGAGGGCAAAAACTGCAATGCAGGGCCAATGACAGCCTCAGACAGGCCCATAGAAAACCTGGACGCTAAAAGAGCCCTTCACATTTGTCCTCTGCTAGGTCTAGATGGAGAAGGCAATGGCAACCCACTCCAGTACTCTTGCCTGGAAAATCCCATGGACGGAGGAACCTGGTAGGCTGCAGTCCATGAGATCACTGAGTCGGACATGACTGAGCGACTTCACTTTCACTTTTCACTTTCATGCATTGGAGAAGGAAATGGCAACCCACTCCAGTGTTCTTGCCTGGAGAATCCCAGGGACGGGGGAGCCTGGTGGGCTGCCTTCTATGGGACTGCACAGGGTCGGACACGACTGAAGCAACTTAGCAGCAGCAGCAGCAGGTCTAGATGAAAAGCAGAGACATTACTTTGCCAACAAAGGTCTGTCTAGTCAAGGCAATGGTTTTTCCAGTGGTCATGTATGGATGTGAGAGTTGAACTGTGAAGAAAGCTGTGAAGAATTGATGCTTTTGAACTGTGGTGTTGGAGAAGACTCTTCAGAGTCCCTTGGACTGCAAGGAGATCCAACCAGTCCATTCTGAAGGAGATCAGCCCTGGGATTTCTTTGGAAGGAATGATGCTAAAGCTGAAACTCCAGTACTTTGGCCACCTCATGCGGAGTTGACTCATTGGAAAAGACTCTGATGCTGGGAGGGATTGGGGGCAGGAGGAGAAGGGGACGACAGAGGATGAGATGGCTGGATGGCATCACTGACTCAATGGATGTGAGTCTGAGTGAACTCTGGGAGTTGGTGATGGATAGGGAGGCCTGGAATGCTGCAATTCATGGGGTCGCAAAGAGTCAGACATGACTGAGCAATTGAACTGAACTGAGGTCTAGATGGCCACAAGTCAGTTATTAGATTTGGGTCACCCTAGGCTTTGCCTCGGAGAAGGCAATGGCACCCCACTCCAGTAGTCTTGCCTGGAAAATCCCATCAACGGAGGAGCCTGGTGGGCTGCAGTCCATGGGGTCACTAAGAGTCAGACACGACTGAGTGACTTCACTTTCACTTTCAAGCATTGGAGAAGGAAATGGCAACCCATTTGTGTTCTTGCCTGGAGAATCCCAGGGACAGGGGAGACTGGTGGGCTGCGGTCTATGGGGTCGCACAGAGTCAGACACGACTAAAGCGACTTAGCATCAGCAGCAGCTGCAGGTTTTGCCTAGATGTAATCATTGTGTACTAGCTATTTTTTTTTTTTCTTAACATTCATTTATTTGGCTGTGTTGACTCTCATGGGCTCTTTAGCACGTGGTCTTAGGTGCCCCACAGCATGTGGGGTCTTAGTTCCCCAACCAGGGATAGAACCCAAGTCCCCTGCGTTGCAAGGTGGATTCTATTAACCACCACGGAAATCCCTGTACTATTTCTACATAACAAAATAACATAAAATTTAATGGTTCAAAACAACAACTATTTATTAGCTCATAATTTCTGTGTCAGGAATCCAGAAATGTATGGGGTTGCAATTAAACTGTTGGCTAGGGCTGCAGTCATCTCAATTGGCAGCCAAGATTCGGCTCACTTACAAATGGTGGCTGGAAGTCCTCTTCCTTACCACACGAGATCTCTCTGTAGGCTAAGTATCCTCCAACATGGCAGGTAGTGATCTGAGAGGGAGAGAATCAGAGCAAACCCCAGACCGAAATTGCAGATTAAGTTTAAAAAAAAAACACAAAACCTAATCTCAGCACAAACATCCCTACTCATTAGAAGTGAATCAGGAAGTCTGGCCCACACTCAAGGAGAGATGACGACAAAGGGGAGGGAATCCCAGGAGGCAGGGATCAGTGGGGCCGTCTTAGAGGCTGCCAAGCACACAGAGAATGCATACAATTTTGTATCCTATTTTTAGCTTTCATCAACTTAAGTTTTGTTTTGCCATTCTTCATTTATATGTTTTTAAAAATAATAAAAGCAATATATTCTTATTGTCAAAATCTTCAAATATTCAAGTGATAAAACTGTACTGTCTTCTTTTTTTGCCATATGGCATGCAGGCTTAGTTCCCTGACCAGGGATCAAACTTGCAACCCCTGTAGTGGAAGCACAGAGTCTTAACCATTGAACCATCAGGGAAGTCCTGACAATCCTTTTCTTTAAGCTGTTTCCTCAGACTAGTTCAACTACCCTGAGGTAGTTGCATCTAAGATACTTTTCACACATAATAAACATGTATGTATGCTCACAATACATACAGTAAAAATATATATATGTCTCTTGTACTCATAGTACTTATTACACCTCACACAGAGGATACTCTGCAAATGCTAAATAAATGTTGGAGCTGAATTGAGATGTCATTGAACCAGGAATCAGAGGGCTGGTTCAAATCGCAAAACCTCTAATTTACCCTTATTCTTTGGCCTCCAATTCCATAATTATCAAACACACGTGTAATGCTAGATTTTTTCCTATAGTCCTTTCCAGATTTGAAAATACATGTCTAAGAAGGAAATGGCTCAGAAGTAAACAAATCCATCTGCAACACGGAAGACCCTGGTTAATCCCTGGGTAGGGAAGATACCCTACAGAAGGAAATGACAACCCACTCCAATATTCTTGCCTGGAGAATCCCATGGACAGAGGGTCCTTGAGGGCTGCAGTTCATGCTTCACTTTCACTTTCTTTCAAGAAAGAAACTGTTATTCATCTTATGATCTCTTTACAAACCAATTCAAGTTAAATATTATAATCACTAGTCCTAGACCATGCATTTCACCCTATTTTTCAATGCCCACAAATATTTTTCATTTTATTTTAAAAACTATACAGATGTCAAAGATTCTGAACATCAATCACAGTCTGAAGATCAGTTTCAGATAATTAAATCTTTAATCTTTTTGATTTCAAAAAGTCTTTATCAAGGTTGATTTTTTTCATGAGTACTTGTTTCCAAAAGTTGGGTCACTCACAAACCTATGGTCTAGCTATAAGGTAGGATTAGCCTTACAAAATGTCCTAAAAAACTGTCATGCGTATCATTTATTTCTGCTTGGACTCTTTCCCAGCCACACTGGGCCTTTGGTAACAGGCGTTTGTAATGATTTTGCTAGTGACATTTTAACAGTGGTCATGAATGACACTGTTAACATTTAAAACAAAACAAAACAAACCTTACCTCTTACCACTGTTTTGGTTGCTAAGTTGCCTCAGTTCTTCTCTCCTTGGGAACTTGAATCATGGTGGAGTTAATTTGTTTCAGTAACAATAAAGCTGACAGTTTATATTAGCCAAAGGCTTTGCCAGCAAAAAAATCCTCCTGTCCCCTTTTATGCACATCAATAGCTCTCACACTCCTCCTGTTCCCTTTCTATCAGCATATAGTTTTCCCTCTTCTGATAGCACTGCTTTATCTTTTTGCTTTCAGAGTAATCTCTTTTAAGGGTTAGAATTCAACAGATTCAGTAAGTCTTATTCTAACAAAAATTCCATCAAAATCTGCAGAATTCTGCATAATAAATTATAATCTTCACAACCTTGGTGGACAGTTTGTAGTAGCAGTATTCTGTTGACTGGATTGACCTTGGATAAGTCATTCAATTCTTTTGAATTAAATAGTTTTCTTTAGGAAAACAGAAGCTAGAGGTTATATTAGGCTTGGCTTTCCCTCACACTTGACAGAATTGTTTTTCTCTCGGTTCACTTAGAATGGGGACTTTAAGGACTCCCATGGATGGTTAGCTGCAACTTCCTGAAACTTAGCAAAATTTTGAACACAGCCTTTCCCTATGATGGTTCTCAGTTATTAACCACAGTGAACATTTACTATATGTCAAGAAATAGCCTAAGAAAGTTTTAGAGGCTTTCTAACTTAATCCTCATTACAACACTGTGAGGTTCAAAGTAGGTATAATCATTAGAATTTTTGTCATTTTACAGATGATGAAACAATCTTCCATTTTCCTAAGTAACATTTCCAAAGTTGAACAAGATCTATCTGACCTGGCAAGAAATGGTGTTTAAATAACTCAGCAAAAAACAATAGTAAATTATTGCATACTGAGTATTATTAATGCTTTTTATTAATGTATTCATTATAATACAATTCACAATAAATTTGAGGGGCATTCTGTATGGAGTTAAGGCTTTTAAGATTTCTCCTGTGTATCTATTCTACTAATTGCCCATAACATTTTTTGAGGCAAAATGGAACAGTAAAAATATCTCTAGTTAAACATTCTTGCCTTTATAGTCTTTAACTGGGTAAAAATGGGCAAGTAATTTGATATTTCTTGGGTCTTAATACCGATTGTCAGCATGGCTTTAACTAGACATAATGTACTTAAAGCTCTAATGGCACATATTAGTGGTCTTCTCTAAATGGTATTATTCCAGGGTCTTTCCAGATTGCCATCTTCACCTAAAAGGACTTGGCCTTGATTCTTTGCAGTTTTCTCATTGTTGACTCCCTCATTGCTTAGAATAAAATTCCATCAACAGTGTTATTCTTCTTATCTATTTTTCTTCTATCTGGATCCATTCTTCAGAAAGTCTTGCAACCATCTTCAATGTTTATGCTCATGATAACCTTAATATGGGCTCTTCCCTGGTGGCTCAGATGGTAAAGAATTTGCTTGCAAATGTGAGAGAGGGGAGAAGGGAATGCTACCCACTCCAGTATTCTTGCCTGGAGAATTCCATGGACAAAGGAGCCTGGCGGGCTATACAGTCCATGGGGTAGCAAAGGGACGAACACACTGAGTGACTAACACTTTCACTTTTCAACTTTAATATTTTGTATTAAGTGACTGATAGGTGCTCATGGGACAGACTTTCATATTTACTTTATGCAAAACCAACAACTTTAATGAGTACTACTTAGCCCAGACAAAATATTCTTTATGAAACTACAAGTTCAACACATGCTGCCCAGATGGCAGCCCTAGGATCCCGGACCATCTTAGTCATATCACCATTTCTCCATCTGAATGCAACATTCCCTCACCAAGAATCCTACGAAGTCTATCACTGAAGAGTACTGTGTAAAATAAAAACCCAAAGTGTTTGCCCCTGTGAGGTCAGCAACAGACTACGGAGTAGAGAAGGTAGAGAGAGAAGGAGTTTGTATTAAATTCAAAGTCTTTTAGTAAGAAGTTATATTTCAGGCAACTGAGAATTTAAAACGAAGTACACAACTTTATGACTGAAATGAATAAAATAATTCTGAAAAGGCTGTTATGGGTGACAAATTCTGAGCAATTTTTGAAGATGACAAACTATATTCTAAAAATTTTACCTTTTCTCATATCAGTAAAATTGCGACCTATAGTTGGGCTAATAAATCTCTGGTGAAAGCAAAAGGAATAAAGATTATAAAACAAATGATTCTGAACATAAGATTTCAAAAAAAATTAATACAGCATTAGATCATCTCCTAGATTAATTGTAAGTTTTTTTACTTTTTTTTTTGGACAATTGAAAATTATGAAAGCTGTTAGTTTTGTCTTTTATTACTGGAGTAATTTAGTTGACTTAAATACTACAGATGGTGTTAATATAATAAATATGGAACATCAATGAAAACCTAAATATTTCTTGAGACCTCACTCATTCCAAGGGATGTGTGTGCTATCTATTATACAAAGAAGAAAAATCACATAAATCACCATGACATTATATTGTATAAACAGATGTAAGAAAAAACAGAAAAATGTGTTATCCATTAAGCTTCTCAATACCAATTATTGGAGGTAACAACCTATGGAATTTGTATTAATGAGAGGAAATTATGTCCAACACTTAAGAACAATGGGCTATGAATTTGAAGTCAGAGAACCAGGTTTGATTCTATGACTTTTTTTGCTGTGGACTCAGGCAAACTATCCAGTATCTCTGGGCTTCAGTTTCTTCACCTGTAATATGAGATAATACCCATCTCACACGGATGTAACAAGGACAAAACGAGATGATGCATGTAAAACCAGACTGCTTAGGACACAGAAAATCCTGAATAATCATTAAGCTATTATTACTATGATTATTATTAGAGTTGTTCAAGATACATACCTGATGTGTGATTATATTATATATATTTTTTCTATTTACCCAGTTTGACAGAATACTTAAATCTTTTCTTTAGCACTAGGATAGAACAGGAGCAATGGAAGCTATTCTTATTTTATTCACTTTACAAGCATAAGTGAGCAATGAAGATAAAAAAATTTATATTTTAAGGACTTTCTTTTTTATGTCACAAAGATTATCAGTGCTTTTACATGAAAAGTCCTCTATATAAGGTTTATTAAACTATTTAACATTTACATTCAACACATAATTGTTTTGAAACTTCAAAGTTCTCTGATAATTGCAATAGCATTTTCAAATAAAGCATGGTAGAACCTTAAATATTACATCAAGATTATTTTTGAAAGAGATACACCTTCAAGAGATCGTGCCAACATAACTGTCCATTAACTGGGCCATAGTAGATGTTTCAGCATATGGATGGTTCCTCTACTGCATGGGCACCCTCTGTAACAGCTTTGACACATTTAGCCATTGTCTGTGAGGCTCTGCTAATTGAATCTGAAAGATATCAAGAAAATGTGCATTCTGATAATATAACTTCAACAGAGGCACACAGTAAAACCTTCCTATTGCGCATATTCAGGAACAACAAACAACAAAAGGACTATAAAAGTCTATGTAACAATACATAAATATTGTAAAAATCAACTGATAAATTCAGAATATAAGCCCTGTAACAGCTAAATGGTTTTAATAAGTACTCATAGGAATGATTAAATAATTATATATAGCCATACAAAGGGCCAGTATGCAATCAGTAAGAATATTATAGTAAAGTGTTGAATTAACAACAGGAAAAGAATACACATATACATGGTTATGGAAAAAAAGGTTACAGAACAGTGTACTAAAATCCATAAATCATACACTTTATGGGTGAATTTTATGGTATGTGAATTATATTTTGATAAAGCCATACAAATCCTCCCTCCCAGGGTAAATGAATAATCTCATTTATATTTAAATAAAAACATGTGTATATCCCTGGTTGATGGGCCAAAATGTTAAACATAGTTATTTCTGGGATGGTAGTGTTTTTACCTTGTTATGGTGGCCTTAGGTAAGTATTCTACAATGAACATAACTTTTACAATACAACTAAAAATCCTATTAAAAACAATCTTGGATACAAACTGTACCAAAAACTTAAAAATATCTATCTGCTTTTAGACAGAAAATTATTTTTAAATGTCTGTCAACTACCTCATAACCTAGATGTTCTATCATGTATTATAAAATCTGTAGGTTAGTCTGCATTCCTTAAGAATATTCTTAACAATTTATATCAGAAGCACTATTTAACATGTTTCACATTTTAGTGTTTTGATTCTTCTACTGTAATTCTCAGAAAAAACCTTCAGTTTTTTGTCACTCAGAAAATTATCCCCATATTGCTGTATAGTAATTCTACATATAATAGTAAAAGTTTATATTTAACATCTGCTAATTCTTACTGGATTTTCCAACTCTACTTACATTAGAAAAGAAATTAGAAAGAAAATAAATTAGAGTAAAATCAGAATATATAGTTATATTAGTTCAATATTTGAAAAATCTTGTGAGATTAGACATATCAAATACTACCACTAGCAGGTGAGAATCGTAACACTAAATTAGGTGATGATATTCCTTCCCACCTTCCATTTATGGCAGCCATGCTAACAACTGCATACCTGTCATGTAGAAGTCTTTTATTGTTAGCTGAGGTGGAACAAGTGGATCAGCAAGAAGCTGTTGGTTCACTAGCTGCAAAAAAAGGAATAAGAGATCAATAATAGTATTGAAAACTAGTACTGCTACACCAGAGGATACATTATTATGAAAACTGCAAATAGACAAGGTTTTACCTTGGAAAGCTCACTTGCTTGCTGGAAATAATTAGCTCCTTCAACATCATCATATCGAACAAGATTAGGAGAGACTTCTTCCAATCTGTTTCTCACTTGATCCAGAGTATCATATGGAAGAGTCATACCTGCAATCTATAACATAACAGGTTCCAAAGCATTAATACTGATAAATTTCAAATAATACATCATTGCAACTATGGTAAAATAAGGCAGTACTAGTATGAAAAATATACTGGTGTCCATTTGCATATATATTAAGCAAGTGGGTGAGGAATATTAGAATATTCTTCTAATTCATAAGTAGCTGTCAACATATTAGTAATTTATTTTTAGAAAACAGAATGATTATGAAATAAATGCTTTGCTAATCTGAATATTTCAGCTAACCTGTTATTGCTCATATACAAGGTTTATGGACAACTATATTATTACTTTAAATCTCATATGATGCTTCTTTTTATAATAAGAGTTGAGTCTTTTTAGGCAAAAGACAAGTCAAAAATAAAAAACACCAATTTCAAATTCCCATTTTCTTTTTGTTTTTGGCCAAGTCACACAGCTTGTGGGATCTCAGTTCTCTGACCAGGGATTAAACCAGTGCCTTCGGCAGTGAAAGCGCAGAGTCCTAACCAATGGACCACCAGGAAATTCCCCAAACCCCTGTTTGGGGTTTCTCATGTTTCTCCTACAGATTGTTTAAATCATCTCTGCATTTCAGACTTGCGTCCCCCTTGACTCCGGAAATCATTCTGACAAGCTAACATGTCAAACATCCTACTAGCAGCATCACTAAGGACAAATACCTCAGAAAGGGCTCTTATAATTTTCCAGTCTTCTCTTGCCAAGCCGGGAGGCGTCACTGCTACTTTTGTCTGCTGAGCTCGGCCCTCGGTATTGACGTAAGTAGCAGACTTCTCTGTGTAAGCAGCGCCAGGGAGAATAACATCAGCTATAGGAGCTCCGACGTCGCCATGATGTCCTGTGAAAAAGATAGAAAATGGCAAACCACATTTTAGCACAAAACTGATTACATATTAAACATGAACACCGTAGATATCCTTTTAAAATTTCATTTTTATAAGTGTTAAAATTCTATTTTATGAAGTGTTTAAAAATTTATTGTTAAAAAATTAAAACAATACAGTATTGAGTATATGGAATAAAAATTAAAGCCCACTGGGTCCACAGTTAAACTCCCTTCTCCAAAAAAAGGTACTGTTAAAGCCCTTGGTATGTATCTTACCAGATCAATTTTTGCAAATACACAAATACATAATACCACACACACACACACATCTAATGGGCAACTAGGTGTATTATCTCACTTGATGGTTACAAAGCGGAAATGCTCAGATGTCTGCTACTGAGATTCGGTAAAGTAAACTGAAATGGTGCAGGAACAAGAAGTGTGTGACGGGGCATGACAGGAATACTACTAAAAAGAGCACGAAGAGAAGATTACAGAAAACAGTATGCTAAAGACTGTCACTCAGTAACTGAAGTGTTGGAAGAAAAAAGGAACTTTGGTTAAGTAAAAGAAAGCTATAGAACAATACATAAACTTTGATCTCATTTACGTAATTTTATACACGTATAAAAATATGTATGAAGCATGCATATCTAAAATATCTCAATGATTATCCCTGGATAGAATTAGGACAGGATTTTAGTTTATGCATTTTGGTTTAAGTTTATCAAACAAAATATTACATAATGCTTTTTATGTGGCATGGCAATAAAAAGCTTATTATAAATTAGTGTTGTTTCTGTATAAAACAAGGTTTCCCTGGTAGCTCAGCTGGTAAAGAATCCACCTGCAATGCAGGACACCCCAGTTCAATTCCTGGGTTGGAAAGATCCTCAGTATTCTTGGGCTTCTCTGGTGGTTTAGGCGGTAAAGAATCCGCCTGCAATGCAGGAGACCTGGGTTCAATCTCAGGGTTGGGAAGATCTTCTGGAGGAGGGCATAGCAACCCACTACAGTACTCTTGTCTGGAGAATCCCCATGAACAGAGAAGCCTGGCGGGCTACAGTCCATGGGGTTGCAAAGAGTCAGACATGAATGAGCACGCATGCACAAAGTGCAAAATTTAACAAAGGACTCATGATTTTTTAATTTTTACAGTTTATATAAAAGTGCTAGCCCTTTAATATATAATCACACTAAATATTTGTTGAAAAATTGAAAATAATGCTATATAATATTTCATAATTTAAATTACTGTTACTGGGGGCATTAGCTTTCTTCCAATTCTTTGTTATTAAATAATGTAAGGTGATAATTCTTAATAGCAAAGCAACTATGTAAGTAACAAAGCCTATTTTAAAAAATATAAAATCTATAAAAATACATATTGTTTTGAAACTGGTGAGCGTATAGGGAAATTCTCAAATGGAAAATATTATTACACTAAATATACTGCCATGCAGTTTCTAATATACAAAATGTACTATTCTCTTCTGTTTCTAATGTCACAGATGCTACTAACCTTGATAAACAATGAAACAATCCTTTGGCAAATCCTGTCGAGTGATACAACCTCCATCTGCTCCCAGGAGAAACAGCATTTTAGGAGGATTCTTCCGAATTGCTTCCACCCCAGGCTTATAGCCAAGATCCAAAGCAGCTACTTGGCTTGCAATCCTGTAAAACAATTATGGGATTTCGGCATACTTGCTGTTTTCATTATAAAAAATTAAATGTGATTCTTGAATAATACCGAGTCTTTTTTTTTTCTGTTCGATGCTGTCAAAGATCTTCCCTCTTTTTTTTTTTACCCAGGTGAAATAAATGTCAGAATCAGAAAAAGCAGTCTTTTACTGTTTTAAGAATGCTAAACAAAGAAATAAGATGCTGAGGACACTGTTTCTTCAGGACATGATACTTAATGGAGTAATTCGGGAAACTATGCCAACCACATACTCGATTTTTATTCAATATAGCAAGACTTGATGAGTCAAAGACAGTCATTAGAGAAAAATTAGAAGACTCTGAAAACCTAAAAGGAAAATCTAAACACCACTCATAAAACTGTGATTCAGAGAAAACTATAATTAGTACACTGGTTTATGTCCTTAGGGAACTTTTTCAATGAATATATATTATTGTTATACAAGCAGATAAAAACCTTTTAAAGAAGTTTCAAGTAACTATACTTCGAACATTTGGGAGTTTTTGCTCTAGTTAGGTATTATCAATTTTCTTTATAGAAATAGTAGCCATTTTGAGAACCTACTATGAATAAAGCTAAACTTTACCTGTTAAGGGAGGAGGGCAGATCAAACAAACTCCCACTAGATGCTGCTTGCTCTGTAAAACTCTCTAATAGGACATCAAAAGAATAAAATACTTTAAGAATATTTAACAAAAGAAGCGTTAAGATTTATATGATGAAAATTACAAAACTCCAAAGGAAATTAAAGACTGTAACAAATGGAAAGACACCCTATGTTCATGGATTGGAAGACTTAATGTTTTGAAGATGGCATTACTCCCCAAACTGATCTATAGGTTTAATGCAATCCCTATCAAAACTGACAGCTGAGTCCTCCGCAGAAACTGACAAACTGATCCTAAAAGTCACATGTAGTGCAAAGTGAAAGTGAAGTGAAAGTCGCTCAGTCGTGTCCGACTCTTTGCAACCCCATGGACTATACATTTCATGGAATTCTCCAGACGAGGATACTGGAGTGGGTAGCCTTTCCCTTCTCCAGGGGATCTTCCCAACTCAGGGATCAAACCCAGGTCTCCCACATTGCAAGAAGATTGTTTACCAGCTGAGCCACAAGGGAAGTCCAATGCAATGCAATGGAAGGCAAAGGACCCTGAAAAACCAAGTCTATCTTAAAAATGAACAAAGTCAGAAAACTCAGACTTCCTCAATTCAATTTCAAAACTTAGCTCCTCTTGCCTCGCCACCTACACAGTATTTTTTTCTTAAACATCTCCCCTTCTGAGCATTGACGTCTCACAAAGATCTGAGCAGAGACTCACGCTAACTCATGACAGAGCCCACCTCGTCTTGGAAAACAAAGTGGGTAACATTAAGTTTGCCTCTGAGAGAATGATGAGTAAAAAAAAGAAACTACAGGCTGATTAAAAGATTCTTTAAGAATGAGAAATTATGCTTTACTATGAAATAAACTTACTGTAAGAAATTTTTAAAAGGTTTATAAATACTCTTCATGTTCTCAACAAGCATTAATTAGAAGGTATGTCTTAACAAACTGCATTGAAACAAGCTGTTCTCATGAAAATGAAATCTTATATAAGAATGAAATGAAATTAAAAAACAAGTCTAATCAATTAAAATTACAATGGCATTAGTGCTCTCCATAATCAAAGCTCACAAATGACAGAAGATAAATAAGAAATTCTCCCTAAACACAGGAAAAGTGAGAAAAATTATGAGAGAGAAGAGACAAAAGTCTGAAGGGCCAACCAGTGCAGAATAAATAGAAGCTTCTGCATGAGAGCAAACAACAGTGTAGAAGTAGACAAACTGGCTTTTTCTGAACTTACACGAAAAAACAAAAACTTTCAATTTGAAAATGGAGAGTTCTATGATATCCCAGGCAAAGGTGATGTCAAACAAATGTCACTTAGTTATACCCCGGAATAATTTTTTTTTTTCTGACCAGGCTGTACTGCGGAGCATATGGGATCATAGTTTCCTGACAAAGGATTGAACCTGTGTTCCCTGCACTGGAAGCATGAAGTCTTAACCACTGGACTGCCAGGGAAGTCCCTCTAGGAATCCAAAGGGTGGGCAGGCAGACAAGAACACATACATACATAAAACCAAGTTCTCAGAGACAAAAAACCACACAACAAAACAGATTAGATGAGATCCTCTCTAAAATGTGAAAGGCAGGGTGAAAAGAATACTGAGTATTAAAGGAAAAAAATCTGTGATTTACGTATTTAGCCAAGTGGTCCTTGGTGAAAAGGAACCATAAAGACATCATTAGACACGCACAAATTTTTCTTAAAAAAGTTATTATGTTATTGTTTTTCAGACAAAAACAGAAACAAAAAATATTAATAAAGACATATGTTCAAAAGTGAATTAAAAATAAGAAAATAACTAGTCTCTTTTCTATTCTAAAAATTGTGGCTAGAAAGATCTGGAAGTGATCAATGCAAATAAATGATTTAAAAAATAGAAGTTTTAAAAAAATGTTTACATGATGACCTACGATGCCAAATTAATCTATTAAGAGGGGAAATGTAACACTGAAATGAATGTTTAAGAATGCATTTGAATACTTTTAAAATAAAAAAATTTTATTATCATGGAGTGTTTATTTTATTGTTGTTTAGTTGCCCAGTCATGTGCAACTCTTTGTGACCCCATAGATTCTCCGGGCAAAAATACTGGAGTAGATTGCCATTTCCTTTCTCTGGAGGAGGGGGTCTTCCCAACCCAGGGATCGAACCTGCACCTCTTCTTTGCATCTCCTGCACTGCAGGCGGATTCTTTACTACTGAGCAATGGGGGAAGCCCACTGAGTGTTTACCCTCAATCTTTAAACAAATCTGAAGATTCGAAAAGTAACACTTAAGGTAGAAAGAATTGTGTGAAATGGGAAACTCGTTCGCTAATGCAAAATTGGTACAATCTTTCTAAAATAAGTTGGAAATATGCATTAAAAACCTCAAAAATGTTTATCCTGTTCACTGCAATAGTTCTACTTTCAGAACAATTCTACTTTATATTTATAAAGAATTTATAATCACAGGAGGAAATTCTTGTTTCAATTTTTGAACCCAGTATATGAATATGATATAAATTTTCAAGATTTTTTCTAGCACTTACCACAATTTGGATATTTTAAATATTATTTATTATCTTGGGTTCTTCTCACACAAAATAAAAGTTGCTATTTCACATCTGCTACTGAGATAATGTCACTAAATATTAATTTGTTTTAAAAATAAATGTGACGGTGTACAGGAACACATATACACACAATTACAGATTACAAAACAACTATTTAACTTACCTATGAAGGATATTCATAACTTTCCAATCACCAGTAACACCACTACTTGTCCGAATCTTCTGAGCAATGTTGGAAACAGCTGCAAGAATTGCTGCACCATCATTTCTTTGGAGTGCAGAACTGCCTAAAACCACCATTGGTTTTTTAGCTTCCTGTAGGACCTATTTTTAAGAAGAACTTTGAATTAAAAAAAAATTAGAAGTAACTAAATCTAACCAAATTTGTATCTACAATATGCTGTCCCAAGCTTTAGTTCTAAGATGAACATTGTGATTTGCTAGTCAACATATGGATATACATACAAACCGGATTTACTCAAAAACCTCTTGCCAAAGCTACTGTGAAGTAGCTAAATGAATATTAGATAAAGTAGTTTCAATAAGGAAGCACTGGGAATAAAAGCCTGAGTCAAACATCCTTTAGTCAGAATGACTATGGATAGGTCCCAGAAAAAACTGGAGAATATGTGCACAGAGGTTCAGATGATACAACGTTTAACAAGAGAAATCAAGCTGAAGTACCATGTCTACCGTCTTCCATCTACTTTCTATGTTCCAGACAGAGGGGAAAAGGTAGGGAAAGCAACGGACATAGATCACAATGCAGAATACTTTAAGGGCTTTGCTTTAAACCACAGTAACTACCTGAATATCAGAAACTGAGAAGGAATGCATCCCAAGTGCAAAAGAAACTACAGATATGGTGGAGAACAGAAAAATTAGCAGTAAAGCTGTAGATTGTTACAGTTCATTCCCCTGCCCATCCATTCTGTGATAAAGGGCTGGTCCCAATCAATCAATCAGCATGAAAATCATTTCTAGATACTACAAAGAAGAGGCCATTCATCTTAAGAGGAGTTTCCCAAGGAAAAGTGAAGAGTTTTCAATAGCCTTAAAAAATGAGAAACAGTTTTCAACAGCCTCAAAGAAAATGAAATATTTTTAAAAAGAGCTCAGAGAAGTTACATGATAGACAATATCATAGAGGATTTTCATCAGAAAGTTCAAGAACTAAAAGATAAACAAAGCAGAGGTGAACATCATTCCAGAAACAACAAAAACCAAAATTTAACATGAGTGTAAATACAGGAGCAAGAACTATATAGGAAATTATATAAAACAAATTGAAAAAGAACAGAGAAATAAAGAAATAAGTGACAGAAAAGATAGAAAAAGGGATCCAATATCTGCATTAAGAGTTCTTAACAAACTAGAAGTTACTTCCATTAGAAGTTACTTCCATTAGAAGTTACTAATGGAAAATACATCTAAATCTATTATAAAAGAAAACTTTCCTGAAGAACACTCATCACCTTCTGGGGAATGGGGAAGGGAACTATAGAGAAGAGAGGGCTTCTTCTCAATAAAATTTTTAAAAAAATATTTTTGATGCTAGTAATAATAGAGATGTTATTCAAAACTGACAACAAAGGAGTTGGGTTTGGCTGCTTTGTCCCCTCACACTTGACTTCTTCATGCCTACATCCGGAGGTGTAAGCAAAGCAACCATCTTGACATCATGAGGAGAGGCTCACACACAAACACATGTGAGTGAACCAGTACACTGAGGACAGCAAGCAGGAGGGCAGGCTCCTGCCTTGAATAGATCCTTGGACAGCTGCACGATATGTCAAACTTCAGCATCACTGTTATGTGAGAAACAGAAACCTTTCTTATATTTTTTTAAATAATCACTAGCCCACACACCACATACAAGCACACACACAACTCCTAAAATAAAGAGAATCTTGAGTATTCAAAATTAAGGAGGCAGCATATCCCATTAAAAAAAAAAAAGGGTATGGAACCACCATCATTAAGATATATTCTAGTGAAGTCACTAAATTTCAAAGATAAAAAACCAAGTACGAAATAGCAACAAAAATGTATCTAGACAACAACAACAGGACAGGGTTGAAACAGAATAATACCTCAAATCAGGATTCTCCACAATAACAAAAGGCAATGTCTAGACTTCCCTGGTGGTCCAGTGGCTAAGACTCTGTCCTCCCAAAGCAGGGGGCCAGGGCTCAATCCCTGGTTGGGGAACTAGATCCCACATGCCACAACTAAGAGTTCGCATGCCACAGTAAAAGATCCT
This sequence comes from Bos javanicus, assembly GCF_032452875.1. NCBI lineage: Eukaryota > Metazoa > Chordata > Mammalia > Artiodactyla > Bovidae > Bos > Bos javanicus. The sequence continues at coordinate 94,555,700 of NC_083869.1, forward strand.
GCATGCTGCAACTAAGACCCGGCACAGCCAAATAAATACATTAATTTAAAGGGGGAGGGTGGGCCCATATCTATAAAGTTCAGAGGGAAAAACAGAAGTATAACCCAAGATCTTTACATTCTGCCAAGGCTCTCGTCAGGAATAAAATAAACATTTTCAAGCAAGAAAGAACTTAAGAAATGGTGTACCTACATCTCTTGGGAAAAAAAAGAAATAAAAAGCCTAAAAGCTCTAAATTTAAGGTGGCAAATGAAAAAAAAATTAAATAAGGAATTTAGTAATGAAAAGGTCATATAAAAAGACCAGTGAAATTTCTTTAAAGAATAATAACTCTTGCTGTAAAGAAAGACTTCACTGAAGTTTAAAATTTAATTCTTTCAGTTTCACATCATTTTCTTTTCTGATAACTTCAAGTAAAATTAAACTCTGGTTGAAAAAAAAAAAAGGCAGAGTCCCAGAGAATAGCAAGGAGAGATAAGAAAGTGTTCCTAGGTGATCAATGCAAAGAAACAGAGAAAAACAATAGAATGGGAAAGACTAGAGACTTCTTCAAGAGAATCAGAGATACCAAGGGAACATTTCATGCAAAGACGGGCATAATAAAGGACAGAAATGGTATGGACCTAACAGATGCAGAAGGTATTTAGAAGAGATGACAAGAATACATAGAACTATACTAAAAAGATCTTAGTGGTCCAAATAACCACAATGGTGTGATCACTCACCTAGAGCCAGATATCCTGGAATGTGAAGTCAAGTGGGCCTTAGGAAGCATCACTACAAACAAAGCTAGTGGAGGTGATGGAATTCCAGCTGAGTTATTTCAAATCCTAAAAGATGATGCCATTAAATTGCTACACACAATATGCCAGCAAATTTGGAAAACTCAGCAGTGGTCACAGGACTGGAAAAGGTCAGTTTTCATTCGAATCCCCCAAAAATGCAATATCAAAGAATGTTCAAACTACTGCACAACTGCACTCATCTCACACGCTAGCAAAGTAATGCTCAAAATTCTCCAAGCCAGGCTTCAGCAGTACGTGAACCATGAACTTCCAGATGTTCAAGCTGGATTTAGAAAAGGCAGAGAACCAGAGATCAAATTGCCAACATCCGTTGGATCATCAAAAAAGCAAGAGAGTTCCAAAAAAACATCTACTTCTGCATTATTGACTATGCCAAAGCCTTTGACTGTGTGCATCATGACAAACTGTGGAAAATTCTTAAAGAGATGGGAATACCACACCACCTGACCTGCCTCCTAAGAAACCTGTACGCAGGTCAAGAAGCAACAGTTAAAACTAGACATGGAACGACAGACTGATTCCAAATTGGGAAAGCAGTTTCCCTTGACATATATTCCCAATGGCTGTATATCGTCATCCTGATTATTTAACTTATAGCCTGCATGCTGTAGTCCATGGGATCGCAGAGTCGAACACAACTGAGCAATTGAACTGAACTGAAATAAAAATGTAGAGTATGATTTCATTTTTTTGCTTACCTATCTATCCTTCTTTCTCTATATAAATGAGAGATGACCATAGGACGTTTCATCAACAGTTGTTTGTAGTAGGATTTTTTATTATGTTTACTTTCTTATATATTATTTTCTATATTGCAATCTCATAGTTATCACGAAAATAATAAATTAAAAAAATAAGACTTAAAAATCACATACATATAACTTAAAAATCTTATACATGTAACTTAAGAGCACCTGGCTGAATGGATGGCTACCCGAAGCAATGTCTTGAAGAATTTTGGGAGAATCTCCCAGATGGTCATATCTGTAAGTGAGATCCACTGGGCTGCCTATAAGGGCCACTTTTAAGTCATTATGAAGCCAGCTGAAATAAAAACAATGAAGTTTTTAGAACTAAATCACTAAGTCGGTACAGTTATTGGTCTCATCAATGCTAAGTGCTACATCTATTTAAATTAAAAAATGTTAAAAAGCATTAAAGCTTTCCCCAAACATTAACAGATATTATTGTGTATTTTTCAAAATAAAGTGTAAAAATACAGGTATACCTGTGTTTGGTTGCAGACCGCAACAATAAAGCAAATATCTCAATAAAGCAAGTCCCACAAAGTTTTTGCTTTCCCAGGGCATATACAAGTTATGTTTATACTACACTGTAGCTTATTAAGTGTATAAAAAGTATTATGTCAAAAAAATAATATATACACCTTAATTAAAAAATACTTTATACTGAAAAAAAATACTTTATTGCTAAAAAATGCTAACCATCATATGAACGTTTAGCGAGTGGAAATCTTTTTGCTGGTAGAGACGCTTGCCTCAATGTTGAAGGCTGCTGAATAATCAGGATGGTGGTTCACTTAAGATTAGGGTGGCTGTGGCAGTTTCTTAAATAAGACAACAGTGAAGTTTACTGTATCAATTAACTCTTCCTTTCACAAGCAATTTTTCTGTAGGATGCAGTGCTGTTTGATGGCATTTTATCCACAGTAGAAATTCTTTCAAAACTGGGAGTCAATCCTCTCAAATCCAGCTGCTGCTTTATCAACTTAAGTGTATGTCACATTCTAAATCCACTGTTATTACTTCTACAATTTCTTTATAGAATCTTCACCAGGAGTAGATCCTATATCAGGAAATAACTTTCTTTTTGCTTATCCTTAAGAAGCAACTCCTCATCCATTAAAGTTTTATCATGAGATCACAGCAATTTAGTCACATCTTCAGATCTCACTAATAATTCTAACCCTCTATTTCCACCATATTTGCAGGTACTTCAACTGAAGCCTCTCAAAGTCATCCAGGAGGGTTGGAATCAACTTCTTCCAAACTCTTTTTTAACACTGATATCTTGACCTCTTCCCAAGACTCAATGTTCTTATTGGCATCTAGCATAGTGAATCTTTTCCAGGTTTTCAATTTACTTTGCCCAAATCCATCAGCAGAATCCTATATATGGCAGCTTCAGCCTTCTGAATAAGTATTCCTCAAATAATAAGACTTGAAAATTGAATTACTCCTTAATCCATGAGCTGCAGAATGGATGCTGTCTTAGCAGACACAAAACAAGATTAATCTCATTGTATATCTTCATCAGAGTTTTTGGGTGATCAGGTACAATTATCAGTTAGCAGTATCTTGAATCCTGAGCAGTAGGTCTCAACAATGGACTTAAAATAGTCAGTAAACCATAATGCAAACAGATGTGCTGTCAATGAGGCTTTGTTGTTCCATTTATCAAGCACAAGCAGAACAGGTTTAGCAAAATTCTCAAGAGCCCTAGGATTTTCAGAATGGTAAGTTGAGCACTGGCTTCAACTTAAAGTCATCAGGAACATTAACCCCTCACACAGCCTATCCTTTGAAGCTCTGAAGCCAGGCACTAATTTCTCCTCTCTAGCTATTAAAGTTCTAGGTGGCACATTTTTCCAATAAAAGGCTGTTTCGTCTACACTGAAAATCTGTTGTTCACTGCAGCCACCTTCATTATCTTAGCTAGACCTCTGGGTGACTCGCTGCAGTTTCTACATTAGCACTGGCTGCTTCAACTTGTACCTTTATGTTATGGAGACAGCTTCCTGCCCTAAATCTCATGAACCAACCTCTGCTAGTTTTAACTTCTCTTCTGTAGCTTCTTTACCTTTAGAAATGAAGAGAGTTAGGGCCTTGCTTTGGATTAGGCTTTGAGGGAATGTCATGGCTGGTCTGATCTTCAATCCAGACCACTCAAACTTTATCCACATTAGCAATCAGGTTGTTTTGCTTTCTTATCATGCACTGCGCACTTTGGAGTAGCACTTTAAATCTCCTCTGCAGTCATGACATGATTGTTTGGCACAAGAGGTCTGTTTTTTGGCCTATCTATGCTTTCAATATCCCTCCTTCAATAAGTTTAATATTTCTAGCTTTTGATTTAAAGTAAGATGTACAAGACTTCCTTTCACCTGAACACTTATAAGCCACTGTAGGTTATTAATTGACCTACTCTCCACACTGTTGTGTCTCGGAATAAGGAGACCCAAGGAGAGGGAGAAACACGAAGGACTGGCCAGTTGGCAGAGTGATCAAAAGACATCAACATCTACTGATTAATTTCACCATATTATATGGATACGGCCTATGGTGCCCCCAAACAATTAAAAGAGTAACAGCAAAGATCACCATAATAAAATGTAGTAATAATAAAAATGTTTGAAATATTGTGAGAGTTATCAAAATATGACACAGAGACACAAATGAGAAAATGCTGTTGGAAAATAGCACTGAAAGACTTACTCGACCAACAGCTGCCATAAACTTTAAATCTGCAAAAAACAGACTATATCTGCAAAGTGCGATAAAGCAAAGTATAACAAAATAAGGTAAGTCTGCACACACCAAGTAAAGTCAATGAATTAACTTGCTGTGTTAGAATGCTAACTCTAAGCTAGCTATAAACAGACTTTAATTTTAGAATAAGTGATGTTTTTATTTTGCCATATTTACACAGCAGAGTCCTAATTATCTGTTAAGATCATTTAAATAAAAGTTCATAAAAAACAAACTACATCATTCATATTTATTGTCTACTGACAACGAAGTATGGATCCAGCTCCTCCAAAAATATTAATAAATGTGGTGACCATATATTCTGGTTTGTGAGAGACAGTAGGGGTTTTTAACCTGTCACCCTGGAATAAAAAAATCCCTTTTCTACTCCCAACACTGTCCCAGTTTAGACAATCAACTATATGGTTGAGCTATTACAAGTCTCTAAGATATAAAAAGATAGAGAGGCATTCTACAAAATATCTGGCCTGTAGTCTTAAAAAAAAAAGTCAAAATGGAAAAAATTATGGAAATTTTGGAAACAATTATGGAAAAAATTCAGTGAAATTTAAGCACAAATAGATAATAATACTGTATCAATACTAAATTCTTAATTAAATAAAGAATCAAATTCCTAAATGGAGAATGTCCTTGTCCTTAGGAAACCCACACAGACGTGTTTAGTTTGGGATTAAAAGGGCATCATGTATACAATCTACTTTCAAATGATTATGTTCACACAAATATATAGATGGAGAGAGAAGAAAAAAATATAAACATTAGCACTGATTAATCTGTGTGAACACTACACAAACGTGGGTATACAAAGTTGAGTTATTTCAAACTAAAAAAATGATCAGCAGGGAAGAAGTGGGAAATGGAGCTGTTAGAAACTGCCCTTCAATTATCTTTTGGAATCTTACTCCCACTATTAGGAATCAGCTAAGACAGTCATTTTTCATATATAAAACAAATTATCATGTAAATGTTTTTAAAACCCAGAATATTATTACAAACCTCTTTCGAATTCTAGCATTAAATAGCGGTGCCTCAAAACGTGGATTTGTACCAACTAGAAGGACAACATCTGCCTCCTCCACACCAGCGATTGTAGTATTAAGAAGATAATTGGAACGTAGATCTGTGCTAGAAACATAAAATATAAAATCCAAGTTTATTTTAAAATTAATACACACTGACAATCCATGAAATACTCTGTCATTAAACCCACAGCTCACTGCCTGACAAAAAATTTTTTGAAATAGTCTTAAACTGCATCAAAGGTTCAAATACTTTATTAATAATTAGATTTTCTAATAGCTCCTGGTTTGACTTTGGTCTATATGTGAAAATAACCAGGAGGTATGTTGGAGTATCCAAGTTGTCACATGTAAGTCACTGATGCCACAGATGTGTTGGTTTAAACACAACCTATAAACAGAAGGAAAAAAAGAAAGAAAACAGAACACCTAGATCCTAGCCTCAAATTTCTCACCCAGCTCCTGCGGTGGGGAAGACCTCTTCAGTGCACAGCGTGTCAGAATCCACTCTATTAAGTAAATCTTTGAGAGCTATGAGGGCTTCAGCATCCACCAAGCCACCTGCAATTGCTGCCACATCATTGCCTTGAAAGCTCTGCAACTAGAAATGGATGAAAAGGCTATCACCAAGAAACCTTCGTTCAGAAAAAGACCAGTGACTCATTCAGAAAACAAAACAATAACGTCATTTTCAAGTAAAATAAAAGCAACAAACTTCTGACAAAAAAGCTTTTTACACTAATTAGTCTGAAAGTGAGAAGCAGAAAGTGTATGTGGGGCCAAGAATAACATCTGCTTGTAATAAAAGTTGTTTGCTTTAAATTAGGAACAAAAGGCCTCAAAATGATGTCAGGAAGATGAAGACTTCGGAGTTATATAGCCAAATACAATCTTCTGAAGCATCTGTCATTCCTTCAAGCCCTTTATGTATTTTGCTCTGGCAAGCCTGTTCGTGGCTCATCTACTAAAGAGACCATCAAAAGCATTCTTCATTCCTGGTAGTGTGTTCGATCCCTAGCATTTGTCTTTTGTTTTTTCTTAGAATTTCCATCTCTCTCTGCTAACATTGTTCATCCATTTTTGTATGCAGTCTTCTCTTTCCAATATAGTCTTTTAACATTTTAGTCATAGTTTAAAAAATACCTGGTCTGATACATCCAATATTCTTGTCACAGATGACTCCGGGTCTAATGCTTATTCAGTCTCCTGTGTTTTTACCTTTTAGTATGCCTTGAAAGTCATTGCTCAAAGATGGATGTGATGTACTGGGTAAAAGGAACTGAGCTAACAGGTGTTTAGTAAATATGGTGGTGAGGTTGAGTGGGCAGGGGAAGTATTTTCTAGTCCTATGATTAGGTTTTAGTCTCTCAATGAGCCTGTGCCAGTGAACTTTCAGTTTCTCTCATCCCCTCCCCCACATGGTATAGGACTGCAAGAGGTGGCTGAGGTTAGGTATTTCACTTCTCTCAGGTAGGCTAGGCTCTGATTAGAAACCCAGTAAATTAGGATCAGGGATTCCTAGGTGGTTCAGTGGTAAAGAGTCTGCCTGTCAGTGTGGGAGACTTAGGTTATGACCCTGGGTCAGGAAGATCCTCTGGAGAAGGAAATGGCAACCCACTCCAGCATTATTGCCTGGAAAATCCTGCAGACAGAGGAGCCTGGGGGAGTCCAGAGTCAATGGGGTTGCAAAGAGTCAGATATGACTTAGCAACTAAACAAAGAAGTCATCTTACCTAGGTAATATGGTAGCCCTGGTAGGCATCCCTCCAATGCGCTCTCTCATATATCATCTTCTGCATGACTACCCGAAAGCAACATACAATAATTGCCTGAAGATGCATCTTTTCCTACTAAATGATTGTGGAAATAGGAACCATGTGCTACAATCTTTATATCCCTACATCTAGCATGACGTCAGATGGCTCTCAATAAATGCTTGTTAAAAGGAAGGTAATCCTGGTAAGAGGAAACAAGTTAAGAGAAACAATAACCCCTCTTCATTAGAAAGATGTTCCCTATGGGACTTCGCTCGTGGTCCAGTGTCTAAGACTCTGTGCTCCCAATGCAGGGGGCCTGGGTTCAATCCCTGGTCAGGGAACTAGATCCCACATGCCACAACTAAAGAACCCACATGCAGCAACAAAAATAGAAGATCCTGTGTGCCACAACGAAGACCTGGTACAGCCAAAAAAAAAAATGTGTCCTGGAAACCACAAATACAGTTATTCTATATTTCAATTTTTTACCATTCCAGCTACACGAGAGAGTGCATCCTCCCAGGTGGTATGTGTTAAAAGTCCCTTTTCATTTCTGACCATCGGTTCGGTAAGTCTTTGACGTTTTAGCCCATCATAGGCAAATCTAGATAACAGAAATAACAACATTTGTGGAATCTTTCTAAAAAGGCAACTGTAATTTTCAAATTTAAAATCTAAAAGAAATGTTATTTAAGTACAGTGTTGGTTAAAGGTAATAGAACAATAAATACATGGATACAAATAATCATTCCAGATTTCTTTGGAGATGAATTAATATTTTACAAACATTATCTGAAACTCAAATGCCACCTAAAATGTCTGAGTTCTTATCATTTATTTTCAGCTACCCAAAGAAACTTAAAATTACAATACGTTTGGTAGCTGAGAAAGCCAAATCATTTATAAAACCTGAGTATCTCTAGATATTTCATCAAAATTATGTTATGCAAACTCAAACTTATATTTAGCTTCTATTCTCCAATGAAAGAGAGACAAACTGAAATAGGTTAAATATCTTCATTTACTTCAATTTCTCCATCTAGGAGAAAAAAAGATATTTCTCAATATGAAAACCAGTAAATATGAAAGCCAGTAATATACCTAGGATTATTATTAATGTCAGTTTTATCCAATTCACTATATATCCTAACAATCCAGATTTCAATAGTCTATAAACAGTAATTTGCAAATATAAAAGACTGTTCCTTAAAATGAAAATTATTATAAAATTTCCTTTAAATCTACTGCAAAAGTTAAAGGAAAAAACACAGCATATACCTGGTTTTATCAGAGATCCACTCTTCATTGATGTCCTCATGCATCCTTGGCAAAATCCTCATTACCTCTCCAGTTCTTGTGCTGACCACAATATTACTTCCAACTGCATCCATTACATCAATGGATTCTGTCTTTCTAAGAAAATAAACACATATATTTACTAGCTGATTTTGAGAATAAATGGACAAAGTTTCTGTTACGTGGTTTACCAAAATCAAAAAACTTTACATATACTTTCCTTTCCTTACATATATATACACACACACTCTCATATTTGAGCAGACCATAACACAAAAACAGAAGCCAGTTATCTAAAAGTTATCTAGTTATCTAAAACAGAAGCCAGTTGGAAAGGCTGTAAATAGCCAAACTGTGAAAACTTGACTATCAAAATAAATAAATTTTGGGGTATGGCTGATTAAGGAGCTTGACAAATCCTCCCTCCAAAAGCAAAAATAAAGCTAGACAAAACTGACAAAAGTAACCAACTCAACTCTTTGGAGAGCTAACAAAAGCAAACACATCATGTGAAGGTTTTATGTTTAGAGAAACTGCTGAACTTCTAGAAAGAATGGTGGAAACCAGCGGTGTTCTGGCTTGGGACTATTCTTATTGTCCTTCTCACCACCTTGAACTGGAGGTTCTGGTAGGATGGGGCAAGCTATGAAGACAGGGGATTTTTTCTTGCAGACAAAGACTCACTTGATTTGGAGAAATGTAAAAGCTGTCTGTGGAAGTGATACCTTGGAGGTCACTGAGCTGAGGAAAGTCAAGGACCTACTAGCATGAGGCTGCAGTCACAGGCAGGGTGAGCATTCCTAGAGGAGGCTGCACAAATGTGCAGCTGAGACCAGAGACAGCCCAGGCTATTCACTCTCCTGGACAACACAGAGACCCAAGAGACCTAATGTAAACTATAAGCTGGGCAGACTTGAAAACAGCCTGAACTCTGAATATGCTTTTCTATCCACAAACAAGGGCAACCCACATGGCTCAGTGGTAAAAGAACCTGCCTGCAATGCAGGAGATGCAGGTTCAATTCCTGGGTCAGAAAGATCCCATGGAGAAGGAAATGGCAAACCACTCTTGCCCATATTCTTGCCTGGGAAATTCCATGGACAGAGGAGCCTGGCAGGCTACAGTCTATGGGGTCCCTAAAGAGTCAGACACAACTTAGCAACTAAACAGGAACAACAATCCACACACAGATCCACTGGCAGAGGATGGAAGCTTTACTGGCTCAAAGAATTTGAGCATGATCATTATCTGACTACTAAGCTATACAGAGAAGCAACTCCTAAGAAGCCCTGCTTAAAAATAAAAACAATAATATTAAAATGTTCAATGACAGAAGGAAAGTCATGTTTAAAGATGAAAGGGAAGAACTTCCCTGGTGGTGCAGTGGTTAAGACTCTGAGCTCCCAATGCAGGGGACTGGGGTTCAATCCCTGGTCAGGGAACTACATCTCACATGCCACAACTAAAGATCCTGCATGCCACAGCTAAGACCTGGCACAGCCAAATAAATTAATAAAAATAACTATTAAAACAAAAAAGATTAAAGGGAAATATAAAACCATGAATCAACAAGTGAAGATTCCCAGCGAGGATACAAAAATTAAAAAAAAAAAAAAGAAACAAATTCTGGAGTTGGAAAGTGTAGCTAATAAAAAGCTGACTGTAGCAGTTGAATAGAAGATTTGGGATGGTAAAAGAATGAACCTGATATGATATGTCAACAGAATCCATCTAACCTGAAGAACAAAGAGAGAAAAAGTTTTAAGAAAAATGAATAGTGTCTCAGAGACCTATAGCACATTAAATGTACCATCATATGTATTACAGAGAGGAGAAAAAACTCTCTACTTAAACTTTTGAGTTATGTACTGTCTTTTTTTTATACATAAATACATGGTTCAAAGCCTGGAATTTTAAGATGCTCCCATATACTCTGGTAGGAGTTTAAAATTAGAGGGCAATTTAATATGTTTCTAGAACCTGAAAAGTATTCAAATTTATTTTCAATGATCTATTTAATTTCTTAGTTTATTCAGAAGAATCAGAGATAGAATCAGAGAAAATGTAAATATATTTATCATAGATTTTTAATTATACAGAAATAGAAATAAACTAAAGGTCTAATAAGAACTGATTAAATAATGTATGATTTGTATACACGGTTGAAAGTTTAATATACAATGAGAGGAAACTATAAATTTTTAAAAATCACCACAATCTTACTCTTTGGAAGAAGTAAATAATTTTGTGATTAAGTACTCTAGAATTAATTTCCAAGGAAACAACAACTGACTTGCACAGGTTCATCCTATCTATCTAACAACTTACATTCCAGTAAAAGGGTTTCACTTTAAGCAAACAAAACCTTAGCAGACCAAAACAATTAGAACTCAGGAAGAAAATAAATCTTAAATTTTTTTGAATGATACTGAAGTAAAGGACAAAAAATACAATGATAAATACCTTGTTTCCCAAGGCCGAGCGGTAAAGGCATAGGGCTTAGAAGTCAGGGCACCTACAGGGCAGATGTCAATGATGTTGCCAGAAAGTTCAGACATGAACATCTTTTCAATGTATGTGCCAACTTGCATATCGTTTCCTCTGCCTGTAGTTCCCAAATCATCCACTCCTGCGATCTCACTTGCAAACCTACAGGATAAAAATGCACCAAACAACTGGTCAGACCTGCAAAATTACCTCCTTTCTTATTATTGCAAAGATAATGATTTTCAAAACACTAAGAAGGTTGTTTTCAATGGTAAGTGCAGTCCCTGAATAAAAATTAATAATAAATGCTGGCATTTGAGGTGTAACACACATACAGAAAATTGTACAAATCCATGTGTACAGCTCAACAAGTTATCATAAAGTTAATGCTTGTAGATTCTGATTTTTAAATCCAACTGAAGTTGCTGTTAACTAAAACTGAAAACTTTTTCACTCTATTGGCTTATGTAAAAAACAACCAATACAACATCCCTCTTTTCTACCAAATAAAAGTTGCTATCCTTTCCAGTGTTATTATTCCACCAAGTTTTGTGAATATCAGGGCTAAGAATACAAATGATATTCCAAGAGACAGAAAAATAATTACCTGATGCAGCGAGTACACTGTATACACCTAGTCATAATGGTTTTTACCAACGGCCCAATGTTCTTGTCCTCCACAGCACGTTTCCCCTCTAAAAACCGGCTCCTATCACTTCCAAACATCATGGACTGGTCCTTAAGTAGATTACAAAAGAGTCAACCTAATTTTGCTAACAAAATTAAAACCTGAGACAACCAAAAGAATTAAGAAATTAAGACTACATACCTGCAGATCACATTCACCTCCCTGGTCACAAATAGGACAGTCCAGTGGGTGATTTGCTAATAAGAACTCCATCACACCTTCTCTGTACAGAAAATCGTAATATGTAAACTTAAGTAAATTGCTGGCATTCAAAATGGTTTACATATAGGGTATTTAAATAACCGTGACAGATGTATGTTCTCATACAGTTAGTATGGATTTTATATTTACTATCAGAAACACCACTGTTAATTATCATAAAAGTAATATTAAACACATAATTTAAAAAATGTTTATGAATCTGGAATAAAATATCATTAGAGAACCTAGAAAATTATGAGTTTTAACAACACAGAATTATCAAAAGTTGCTGAATGGGCCTCAGAAAACTCAGGCATTAATTCAGAAAAACATGAACGCAAAGCAAAAACAAACACAACCAGTGCCAGTACAGTTCAGTATCCTTGCAATAATCTCAGCTCAGTAAGCCCCAGACTCACTGCCATCACAGGCTGAGCAGAGTTCTAAACGGGGGTTTTTAATGCTGATTCCAATACAGACTCAAAAACATAAACACCTGACTTCACCTCCTCTATGTGTACTTACTTCCAACTGCTGCTAGAAACACAACTTCCTCAGAGTCTGATACTGAATTTCTCATCTATGGGAAGGTCTACATATTGAAATGTTCAATTTTCTGCCAAGAAAAGTCACTATGCTGAGTTAACAGTAAAGTACCTGGCTTTCTTAGTTTTCTCAGAGTTTGTCAGGATATTCCAACCTTTCATTACTGGCATGGCACAAGCAGCTACAACCTGGAATTTCAATGGAGAAATCTCTAAGTATTTGTAATTATATAAATTTTATTTGTAATTATGAAAACAAGCAAAGAACAGAATATTTTTGAAGACTGAGTGTTTTAGTTTTCATGTTTATAATATGATAGTCTGGCACTTTACATTTCTCTTAAAAATAAGACATCATCTTAATTTTATTATAATAATTAAGATGATTTTTTAATAAGAGGCTCTGAAACAGAACATCAAATAACTGTTTTGATGAGCAGGCACTACTGAACTAAAACTGCATAAACCAAAACAGAGTTAAATTGAACGTGAACCTTTTCACTGCAACCCTTTTCTCTAGTGAAAAATGGCACAGCATAAGCACTTCCAATGTTGTGTGTCATACAGTCACTTGGAAATACTGACTGCTCTAAGAAGGTCCCTTTAATTTCTAAACATTACAATTATATAGGACTTGCGCTTATAAAGTACAATGTGTTTCCAGTTGTGAAATGAAGAGAATCAATCACACAGAAAATAAATTTATAGATAGAAGTAAACAGGACCAGACTCTTGGTTACAACAATATTGATTTTAAATAAAGTTTGCTACATAATTTAAAGTTTTCTACCTTCTACAGCATAGTGTGTAATTTTAGGCATTAAGTACCTTAGGAGCTTTCTCAATTTCAACAAGGCACATCCTGCAGTTTCCAGCAACAGACAACCTTTCGTGATAACAGAATCGAGGAATCTGCATGCCAACCTTCTCACAAGCCTAGAGGAGAAAGTAAAAAATATTTGCACTAGAATAACCTGACCTTCCTGTGTCTTATCTAAAACACAGGAAAAAGAAAACAAACAAAAATCAAACAAGAAAAAAATGAAGCCATCCACTACTTATCTAATTACTCCAATCCAAATATCTGCATCTTCATTCCACCTTCATCCTCAAAGAGATTTCCCTCCTTTTCTTTATTCTTGACTCCAACCTTTGTCTGCTCTGAAGATACCTCTTTAAAGATCCTCACCATGCCTAAAAACTGGATAAAGCATCCTCAGACTGTGCTTGACTACTCACTTGTCCTCTGAACCATTCTCTACAAAGATTCCTCCTTCGAACTCTGTCCCAGTGGTTTCATGTCCCTGGATTTCCTCATTGACTAGCTCTCCTCCTTTAGATTAGACTTCATTTCACACCATCTAGGTGACTATAATCTGGTTCTGTCTTTGGCCCCATATATCCCGCCCAGGACTCCCCACTGTTGGCTAAGGGCTCTTCTCAGTTCCCATTTGCCTAGTGAGGGGGATTAGTTCAGCTCTGCCAATTATCCCTGCTCCTTCGCTGAGCCTATAAATGCACTTAAATTTCGAGAGTTAGTTATTCCATCCTTAGCCCTCACTCAAAAGCAATCTCATCAATTTTCAATATTTTTAACAACTTGATAAAAATGCACCAAGTCTTCCTGTGTGCTAGATGCAGTGGGTCAACTGTCCCCACCTTCACACTAGCCCATTTTACATACTGATTACATTCGAACCTTCATCTGCAATCCTGACAGTCTTCCACTTCTTTAGATGTAGGTAGGCATTTACATGTGCATGTTCTTTAGACAGTTAAAATTCAATCTATTTCCGTTTCCTACTTCTCCAGGGGATCTTCCCCACCCAGGGATTTTATCCGGGTTTCCCGCATTGCAGGCAGATTCTTTATCATCTGAGCCACAGGCAAGCCCTGTCCCCTCCTACATATCCCCAAATAAGATAACGAAGCCAGAAATCACAAAAACTCCTCTGCTCTTCATCATTCCTAAAGGCCTGTCTATCTACATCTCACTCTCTCATGAATATACTCTTTTGTTTCCATTTCCATTGCCACTATTTTGGCCCTTCTCATTTCCTGCTCCACTAATGCAAGATATACTCTATCCTTGTCTCATTCTAATCTTAATCACCAAAGCACCATACTCTACAGTCAATGTCATACTGCTTAGTAGCATGAAAACTCTTGATGGGCCAAACTACAAGCTCTTTAACATTGCACTGACTATCTTTAATGACTAGACCTTCTCCAACATCACAGTTCTGATTTCCCGTTATCTCCTCTTCCACACATACCTTGTTTCACTAGTACTAAATGACCTGAAGTTTCCTTGTCCACATATAAACATCTGTTCATCCTTTAAAAACTTCTCAGGGATCACCTGAGATATTTCTGACATCTCTTCTACCACCTCCTATTCATGCCAAAATACTCTCCACTGTACACTGAACATATTTTTGTTATATATTTATTGTTTATATTTCTATGCCTGATGGTACAAAAGTTACTGCTAAAATTAATAAAGAGCATTTAGCTCTGCAATAATTTACAATGGAATAAAGCACTACTTCTTCATGACCAATTTTGTTAGTTCTGGAAGAAACTGGAGATATTAAGTGTTTAGGGCATAAATTCAAGAACCTACTACCCTCCATTTACCTGCTTTGTAGGATACCTTCCTAGAAATATTGTTAAAAACAGGAGAGTTATGTAAATGTGCATCAAGCAGGCTCATAAAAAAGATTACCTTTCTCCCAAACTTACTCATATTAACTAATAATTTATTTCACATAAATTAAAATTTCTAAATGGGAATTTATTTGTAAGGCAGAAGTGAAACAAAAGAATTCCCACAGTTCATTAAGAAAGTCAGAAACAGAAAAGCTCATTCTGATATGCCAAGGTTTCAAATCGAAGTTATTTTCATATAATTTTACTATCTACAGTTCTTTAAAGAGCATTTGTCAAGGAATCTTGAAAATTTTAGAAGTAAACAGTATCAAGAAAATAAAATTTTTTTCAATCAGATTATGCACAAAAATAAAGAACTGAAATTAATGCCTACTTGAAGGACGGTAGTTCCTGGTTCCACCATGACAGACTGACCATCAACAAATACTTCAATCAAGTTGCTTGCTGCTGTGGCAGTTGTTCGAACTGATCATCCAAAACATTGAGGTGAAGATGAAATTAACAGAATTCAAGTTATCATAGCAGAGGGGGTAATGGATTAAATAATTAACCTACAGATCTAAATTTTTTCCTCATTTAATACTATTCCCTTCTATTTCTCTAGATGCAAACTTTTAAAATACTGAATTAGAGGAAAGCTTTTCCAGTCCTTAACACCAAATGGAATATAGTTGTCTATTTTTAACAGCGGTTTAGGCTGTAACTTTTTTGGCCCTGCTGTGTGGCATGTGTACAATCTTAGTTCCCTACCAGGGATTGAACCATGCCTCCTGCCACTGTTAGTGCAGAGTCCTAACCATGGGACTGCCAGGAAGTCCCAGTTATAACTTTTAATGCCACTGAACACATGTTCCTGGGAAGATCACTTCTCAAAAGCAGAACGACTGCTTTTTCCATTCTGGCACTGATGGGGAATTCCTATTACTTTCCATTTCTATGAACTGTTTAAAGCTGTATTATTCTATTCAACTATTCTATTCTATTTTTAATAAAAACTATTATATTTTTAAAGAAAAATAAACCACTGACTCAACATTGTTTCTATTTTTATTTAAAATCTATTATGGATTTAGGGTCTTTTAAGAAACATTCCATAAACCTATAAATTTACAAAGATAGACAGTTTAGTGCCCACAAACTTGCAATTTAAAAAAAAGATACTCACCACATCCTTTAGAAGACTTGGAAAGGCCTACTAAGGCCTTTCTTACAGGTATCCTTAACATACTGCTAAAAATAAAACAAAGAAGGGCTATGTTATGATAGAAAAAACAATCCCAATAACAAACTTTTTAGTAATATTTTATGGGTTTAAAGGACTTCATATACATATTTTATTCCATGGAACATTTCACAAGTCCTGATATTGTTTCTCAAATTATAGAGATGAGAATACTCCATCTCAGCTAAAGTAACTGACTTTTACATCATCAAGAAGCTAAGGAAGAGCCGCTAGTATATAAATATGAGCCTTCTAATTCTATACAAAGGGCAGTTTTGTTTTTAATTATAAACAAATGGTCAAACTTAAATACAACTATGTAGTAAAATAAATTCCAAGAATTAGCTTATCATTAGTTGCTATGTAAAATAAAGCCTACCTTTCTATCTTCATTTCCTGCTAATACACATTCCAAAATTCTATGTTCTGAGCAGTTATCTACTAAATGCTCCTGAGATATTCTGAGCCTAAGATATTCACAAGCCTAAGCTTGAAAAAGTCTGGAGTGCCATTTTCTGTGTCAACTAGTACATTTATCTTTCAGATTTGCAATTATTTATTTTTGCGCTTGTTCTACCCCCACACTGTATTATGAACTTCCTGAATCTTTCTATCTCTACCCCTAAGGATCGCGCACAGTAAGCTCTAAAAGAGTGGTTCTCTACAAGACACAATTTTGTTTCCCAGGGAACATTTAGCAAGGTCCAGAGAAATTGTCTGTGGTCAGGATGAGGGGAAACCTATTGGCGTCTAGCGGGTAGAGGTCAGGGTGCAATTAAAGATCCTACAATACTCAGGACAATTTCCCATAAAATAGAATTACCTAAAGTGCTGCAGCTGAGAAGCCTTCTCTACAGGATTTGCTGAATTACTGAAATAAATGAAAGTAGGTTACAGAACTTAACACCAATTAAAGGTGTACATAAGCGAACACTGAAAAGTTATTTGATCTTTTAGGTCCACTCACTTGATCATATGGACAAAGCATTGCTGAATCAGAACAGCACAGATTCAAAATCAACAATCAATATTTCATACAACAGTGTAAAAAATTTTAATTACTATTTTGCTCATGTCCAATACAATATGAAACTGGTGCCTACTTTAGCTAGAAAATCCATGAGGACTATTTGTATTGAACACCCTGCAACAAATGGAAGACTGCATAACCCCAACATAAGAAATACAGATTTGCAAAACTTTGATAAGTGCTTTACACTTTTTTGGCTACCTTGCAGGAACAGAAAAAAATCGAATATAAGATGGGAAAGTGCTAATGATGAATCATTTCTAAAACTAGACTGAACACGTTTTGGTACAGGGATAGATAATACCACTCCACATTCACCATGTATCCTACATCCATCCACTTCTTTCCCTCCAAGGTACTATCCTATTTCAAGCCACCATCATCTCTTGCTTGGATTATTAGAACAGCCCCCTAACAGGTCTCCTGGCTTCCACACTGCTCCTATTGCCTCTCCCATCTTCCCAAGGGCTGTGGCCTCAGACTGAAATGCTCTTTCCTCAGATCTTTCTGGGCCCTCCTCATCCTTCAAATTTCTGCCTTAAAAGGCATTTCTCAGGGAGATTTTCTTATACCAGTCTAACTAAAACTATCGTAACTACTCCCCAGTCATGTCACCCATTTAATTCTTCCTTGCAGACTCGCTTCTAGTTTATAATAGACGTCCAATAACTATTTGCTAAATGAGTTCTATCTCTACCATCTGGCCATCACTTCCACTTTCCTGGCATTAAAAAGTGTAGGTGCTCTGGCAATCTTGTAACACCCTGCTTAAAGATGCACATACAATTCAGTGGGGGAAAAAAAAAAGACTTTCAGTAAAAAACCAACCTGATGTTTCTTCATCAGAAACACTTCATTTTACAGCTTCTATACTCTCACAAGTTCTGTTTCTGAGCACAGCTGTACCTGATCCACGCTTTTATAGTACATGTGCATGCATTAGATCCCCAAATTTAAACAACGTAGCTTTGTCATTTGCAGTGCAACCTCTGGGCCAACTGTTTAAATGTCCCTTTCTTCCCCACCAGTGAAAATGGTAAGAAGTGCTACCCAATGCAGCCCTTGCACAAAACCAAAAAACAAAACAAAAGGCATGCACAGTTGCTAAGGCAACAGCGGCCAAAGATGCCCAGTACCAGGTATGTGTTAATTTGGGGGAAAAGGCTCAGTCTTTAGGCCTAAGTCACTGACACAGGTTCTCTCCAGGAAGGGGACTGTCTTGCATTCCCGTGCAAAGGGAAGGTCACCCAAAAGGTGACTCGGACCAGAGCTCCCCAGGGCCTCCAGGCTTCCTCCTCCTCTCTGCTCCATCAGACCAGAGATCTTGCCTAACAGTCCTCACCTGCCGGCTCTCGGGGGTTCCCGAGGAGGCGGGGTGGAACGCGGCGCAAAGTCAAGGACAAGAGGAGAATGAGTGGGCTGAGACAAAGGAAACAGTCTCGTCAATAAACAAACGCCGGGGGCTGGGGCACCTCAGCCTTCTCACCCAAACACGACCTCACCTTCTCCCTGGAGCCGCGGAGGCTACCCTGCAGAATTGTCTGCAATACACCGACCCCTTCAGAGGCCGGGTTGCTTATTCAATATGGCGGTCTCGGGTATCTCCGCCAGCCGGGCCTGGAAGAACGGAAAGCCGGGAGGGACTAGAAACCCCAGTTCGACAATTTCCGGCTGATAGAGTTCGGCAACTTCCGTCCGCTTGACAGAGGGCGGGGCGGAGGGCGTAGCACCCGGGAGGAGGCCGGGGTGGGGTTGGGGGTGACGGGGGCCGGCTCGGACCCGCAGTTCCGCCGGAAGTGGCCTGTCGGTTGAGGCCGAGCGTTTTCGGCCATCTCCGGCGCCCCCAGAGGGCGGGTCCTAGAGTCTTCGAAAACCTTGAGGTAGCAATTTAAGAAATACCCATTTTATTAATTGATTTCTAAATGCAAAGAAAGGCCAATGGATAAATTGCGGGCCATTAATTTAGAGCCTTTGCTTTTTACGTTGAAGAATCTTAACGTACTTTGACCTTTAACCTGCGGCCGAGGGCCTCGGAGAGAAACGCCTCCGTTTCTATATAAGGGATTTCCGGCCTTTGGCGGCCCTTTTTTTCCTCTTAGCGCTGGGCGCAGGCCGGTTGCGCGCCTCTTTTTCTTTGCTGCCTCCCAGTTCTAGATTAGCCGTCGCCATGGGTTTTGGAGACTTGAAAAGCCCCGCTGGCCTCCAGGTGCTCAACGACTACTTGGCGGACAAGAGTTACATAGAGGGGTGAGCGCATTGGCCCGGGTCGGGCAGGGCCGGGTTGGTGGGGCCACGTGGCGCCGCCTCGGCTGCGGCTAGAGGAAGGGAAACCCGGTCCCAGGGCTCTCCCTGGGGAGGGGGTTGCGAGGGAACAAGGGTTAAAATGTGCTTTTTCCGCATGCTTAACTCCACCAGGTTTTTCCACGTCTTTGCTCCGTTAACAGATGTAAGCCTGTAGCTCCATGTTAGCAATTGCAATTTCTGAAGAGGTCTACTGAGTGGCAAGAATGTCTCAGGGTATCGCGGAGAACCAAATAAATGATCCCTTATCCTAAGAAGCTTATTTCTTACAAAAGACAAAGCAGCTTAGGTACCCCGGTGACGAAAGGGCGAGTTCGTAGTGTTTGTCATTCATTTGCTGGTGTTTGTATCTCTCCTTATAAAAGTGTGTGTAATTACGTTTGTATCATCGGCAGGTATGTGCCATCACAAGCAGATGTAGCAGTGTTTGAAGCCGTCTCCGGCCCACCACCTGCCGACTTGTGTCATGCCCTCCGTTGGTATAATCATATCAAATCCTATGAGAAGGAAAAGGCCAGGTAAAATTATCTTTGTGTTTGCTTGAGGAATAGAATACTTTCAGAGCTTAAACTCGGGGTTTTCACGTGACAAGTTAGGGTTCAGGATATTTTAGTTTTGTTGGGATATTGTGAGCTAATTTCTCCATGACTTGAGAAGGGGCAAGAGACCGAAATCCTCCCATTTTTTCACGTAGCAGGTAGAACGTGACCATATTGAAGGAAAAAATTGGTCAATCTAGGAAATAGAAAATTTTATTCAAGCCACACCGAGGATTATAACCTCTGAAAAACTCTTCTGAAACCTGACAACTGTTCCCTCCACATAAGTAAGACAAGGCTGTAAATAATGTAAATGATTCATGTATTATTTAATGATGGTTTATATAATCTAGATCTACAGGTGCAAAGCAGGTTCATCATGACCCAAGATTAAGAAGAAATATTTCTTTAAGAGGGTTGGTTAATGCACATATACAATGCAGCCTAGAGGGGAGGCAGGTGGTTCAAATGGACTAAGAAAGATTTTATTTTTAATTTTTATTTTGTCTTGCCACAAAATACGAATTTTACTTGATCAAAAACAGCAATTCACCTGTTCCCCACACTGCCTTTCCAATGTGCCTGACCTTGACTTGGGGGGCAGTGCACCTCTGGGATGAGCGGGTCCTTCTTCAATCTTCGGAAACTGCTAACAAGAATGGAAGTTTGAGGAGGTAGACTCCAGTTCACTAAGAATGGAACTGAGCATACTTAATGAAATCTCAAATAGAAATAATCATTCTGAAAGTATATCATTGTCCATATTGAATAAAATGTTTCACATGGTACTGATGATTGTTGGGTGAGAAGCTCAACATATATATAAAAGTATTTACCAGGGAGGGTTGAAGGGTAAATTCTTAGTATAAAAGAGATTCTTTAGTTTTAATGAAAACAAGCTCTCGCGTGTTACGTGAAAGGGGACATGGTGACCTAGTAATATTTGATTAATTTTTTTTTTCCAAGCCTGCCAGGAGTGAAGAAAGCTTTGGGCAAGTATGGCCCTGCTAATGTGGAAGACACCACAGAAAGTGGAGCTACAGATAGTAAAGATGATGATGACATTGATCTCTTTGGATCTGATGATGAGGAGGTATGGCATAAATTGACTTATGTGTGTATCTGTGCTTAAGCACAGGCTCTGTAGCCAAAATCCCTGGGTTTTAACTCTGGCTTCACTTAAAATTACCTGCCTTTTAAAAATTCTGACTGGCTACATGATGAATAAAATCAAATCACCATCTTTCGGCTGAGTTCGTGATGGATTTGCTTTTTTCTGACAAAGCCAGTCTTTGTTACAACCCACCAGCTTTAAACTGAGGAACAATCCACTTTGTGAAATACATGAAATTTTTTCCTCTACAGGAAAGTGAAGAAGCCAAGAGGCTAAGAGAAGAACGCCTTGCCCAGTATGAGTCAAAGAAAGCCAAAAGTGGGTCATTTTATAATTTGTGTCTAATTGACTTAATAGATTTCATAATGTGAATAATCTTTTTAAAAAGTTAACCTTCAAAGTAATTTCCTTTCCTCCCCATTTTGTTGAAGTAGAGCTTCAAAACTTCCACAGCTACTGGTCTGCAGCTGTTCTTAAAGGTAGCAGCTGTGGCATTCCACTGTGGGAAAGAAACTGTCACACAACTCAACACCTCTTTCTCAGCACAACAGAAAGTGGGCATGTGTGTGACAAACACAAGGTGTGTGTTCTATACTTCTGTGTGGCTACGGAGATGATCCATTTAGAAACAAATTTAAGATTTATTAAGTGACTTGGAGTAGGGTAAAAAGAATTGTTTGAACGATGCTGTTTCCTGTACACTTTTTAAATTTTTTTAGAACCAGCACTTGTCGCCAAGTCTTCCATCTTATTAGACGTGAAACCTTGGGATGATGAGACCGATATGGCAAAACTAGAGGAGTGCGTCAGAAGCATTCAAGCAGATGGCTTGGTCTGGGGCTCTTGTGAGTTTAATCTTCTCTTTTTGACACTGGCATCTGCATAGTTTCCAACTGTGTCAATTCTAAGATTTTTTTCGATCTTCTTTTCAGCTAAACTAGTTCCGGTTGGGTATGGCATTAAAAAACTACAAATACAGTGTGTAGTTGAAGACGACAAAGTTGGGACAGACATGCTGGAGGAGCAGATCACTGCTTTCGATGAGTATGTACAGTCTATGGATGTGGCTGCATTCAACAAGATCTAAAATCCATCATGGTTCAGTGCCCATAAATAAAAGTTTGAAAGACAACCCTTGGCTCTTGATTTCTAAATAAGAAGGTGGTACTTATATTCCATTTTTGAGGGAAGAAATTCAGTGGCTAGATAATTCATAAATAATGTAAATTTAGGTCAGCATTGTCATTCAACATTTAGCCAAAAAAAGACTACCTGTTATGAATACTGTGGCTACGCATAGATGTAAGGTAGATTTTATAAACAAAAGTGGACTTAGGACAACTTCTCTACCTGTTAGTGACATCCTCTATAAGTGGTGATACAACTTTTACTGCAGTATTTCAAGCATTTATATTATTGAAGAGGTGTACTTGACTGAGAATTTGTACTAAGAGTTTTTTTTTTCTTTAACCACATCACTTGGCTTTTGGGACTTTAGTTACCCAGGTCCAAGGCAGTTAACTGCCAAGAGTTGATTTTAGATTAATTTGGCCCATGTATAATGGCTCAGTTACAAAATTACCTAATATCTGAGCTGACTCCTCAATGAGAATATTCAGAATATCTTGAATCATAAGAAATGAGTGAAAAACAGGTAAAGTGCTTATGGTAACACCAGGCATGTGCAAATAATATCATTTTGTTGGATAGTTAAACATTTGGAGTTAAAGGAATTAAAGGCCAAGACTAACTCATTTTGTAGTTGGGGACGATGGCTGACAGTAGTTTGTTGTGACCTAACATCAGGCTAGGGTCTGCTGCTGCTGCTAAGTCGCTTCAGTCATGTCTGACTCTGCGACCCCATCCCTGGGATTCTCCAGGCAAGAACACTGGAGTGGGTTGCCATTTCCTTCTCCAAGGTAGGGTCTACTTGTGACTAAAATCACAATTAAAAGTCCCAACTAAAAATGTTACGTGTTACATGAGTTAGTATGTGTGATTTACTAAAGGTTACCTACCTAACCCAGAGCTTGGTTTCCCAATGGTGCTAGTGGTAAAGAACCCACCTGCTAATGCAACAGACTTGGGTTCAATCCCTGGGTTGGGAAGATCCCCTAGAGAAGGAAATCACAGCCCACTCCAGGATTGTTACCTGGATAACCCTATGGACAGAGTAGCCTGGTGGACAGTGGTCCATGGGGTCACAGAGAGACACAACGCAAAGTGACAGCCTGTAGGCAACCTGGAGGAGGGGAGGATTCCCAGAATTTGTCATGAATTGCAACCTGCATCAAGGCAACATTGTAAATTTTACATGATGCCTTCTGTACTGTTTGATCTTCCCTGGTTGCTCAGAGGTTAAAGCGTCTGCCTCCAACGTTGGAGACCTGGGATTGATCCCTGGGTCGGGAAGATCCCCTGGAGAAGGAAATGGCAACCCACGCCAGTATTCTTGCCTGGAGAATCCCATGGACAGATGAGCCTGGTAGGCTACAGTCCACAGGATCACAAAGAGACCGACACGACTGAGCGACTTCACCTTCACCTTCTGTACTGTTCGGGGAGAATTGGTGTTGAGCCTGTGTGGTGGTGTGGGGAGGGAAGCCTAAAGATTCTTCAAGAGATGGGAATACCAGATCACTTTACCTGCCTCCTGAGAAATCTTTATGCAGGTCAAGAAGCAACAGAACTGGACATGAAACAACAGACTGGTTCCAAAGTGGGAAAGGAGTCAAGACTGTATGTTGTCACCCTGCTTATTTGACTTACATGTAGAGTACATCATGTGAAATACCAGGCTGGAATCAAGATTGCCAGGAGAAATAATAAACTCAGATAACGCAGATGACACCATCCTGATGGCAGAAAGCAAAGAACTAAAGAGCCTCTTAATGAGAGTGAAAGAGAGTGAAAACGCTGGCTTAAAACTCAACATTAAAAAAACCGAGATCATGGCATCTGATCCCATCACTCCATGGCAAATAGATGGAGAAACAAGGGGAACAGTGATAGACTTTATTTTCACAGGCTCCAAAGTCACTACAGATGGTGACTGCAGCCATGACATTAAGACGCTTGCTCCCTGGAGAAAAAGTTATGACCAAACTGGACAGCATATTAAAAAGAGATACTACTGACAAAAGTCTGTCTAGTCAAAGGTATGGTTTTTCCAGTAATCATGTATAGATGTGAGAGTTGGATCATAAAGCTAAGCACCGAAGAATTGATGCTTTTTGGTGTTGAAGAAAACTTTAATTAAGAGTCCCTTGGACTGCAAGGAGATCAAACCAGTCAGTCCTCAAGGAAATGAGTCCTGAATGTTCACTGGGAAGACTGATGCTGAAGCTGAAATTCCAATACTTTGTCCACCTGATGCAAAAAACTGACTCTTGGAAAAGACCCTGATGCTGGGAAGATTGAAGGCAGGAGGAGAAGGGTATGACAAGAGGATGAGATGGTTGGATGGCATCACCGACTCCACAGACGTGAGTTTGAGTAAGCTCCAGGAGTTGGCGATGGACAGGAGCTGGTGTGCTGCGGTCCATGGGGTCATCTCAGAGAGTCGGACATGACTGAGCAACTGAACTGAACTGTGTAGTAGTGTTTGGGAGGGAGGCCTAAAGATGGGTGATTGATCCCTAGGCTGTGGTTCATGAGTCTAGCTTGGGTGAGGAAGTGGGACATTCTACCTGAATTTGTAAGTCTGACTAAGTCTGTCAGGGTGGGGGATCTTCAAAACTGAGATGGTGCTACAGTTGAATGAATGTACTGAGAGGAGAATGGTACTGTAGTCAGATGATAGTCCAGTATTGGAAACAGCTGCATGTTAACAGTTTGCAATATACTGAACCTTTGAGTATATATTTTTCAAATATATAAATGTTTTTTACTTGGCTGTAGCCGGTCTTAGTTGCAAGAGGGGACAACGTGATGAGATGGATGGCATCACTGACTCAATGGACATGAGTTTGAGCAAACTCTGGGAGATGGTGAAGAACAGGGAAGCCTGGTGTGCTGCAGTCCATGGGCCAGCAAAGACTTGGACACGACTGAGCAACTGAACAAGAAGTCTTGGATGTGGCATGTGGGATCTAGTTCCTTGACCAGAAATCAAACTCAGGATCCCTGCATTGAAAGTGTGAAGTCTTATTAACCACTGACCACCAAGGAAGTCCCTTGGTGGGACTTCCTTTTTTTTCTTTATGAGTAGTATTTATATCGGAGAAGGCAGTGGCACCCTACTCCAGTACCCTTGCCTGGAAAATCCCATGGGCGGAGGAGCCTGGTAGGCTGCAGTCCATGGGGTGGCACAGAGTCGGACACGACTGAGCGACTTCACTTTGACTTTTCACTTTCACGCATTGGAGAAGGAAATGGCAACCCACTCCAGTGTTCTTGCCTGGAGAATCCCAGGGACGGGGAAATGTAGTGAGCTGCCATCTATGGGGTCGCACAGAGACAGACGCAACTGAAGCGACTTAGCAGCAGCAGCAGTATTTATATATTTTTTTGCAGTAGTAGTTTTCAGAAAAGTAGAGCTTGGGAATTGTGGACCTCCAAAAATGTTCATTTTGTAGTCTGTAGGCCAAAGAGATTACAACAGACCCAGTCTAAAATCACTGGAGATATTTTCAGGTTGTCACAATTATGGGAGCCAGCAGAGGGCAGCACTTGATTTTGTGGTGAACAGCAGAGCCTGGGGATTCTGGAAATGATATGGAAAAGCAGAGATGTAGTAGCCTAGTGAACAGCCAAAAATAATTCATAGTCACTTACTTGAGTACCAGATAGCTTGAGTACCAAGTAGCTTGACCAAAATGTTAAGTATGAAAAGTAATTAATTTTAAACTAATGATTAAAAATGTTTTTAAGGGGCTCCCCTGGAGTCCAGTGGTTAAGGCACAGTGCTTTCACTGAAGGGGACATGGATTCCTGATCTGAACCAAGATACCACAGACCACACTGCTGAAATATAGGAAAAACAATGGTTAAAACTAAGAGTTAAAAAATTTAGAATAGTCAATTCAAACCACAGCTGTCTGGTAAATCTTAAAATAATGAAACATATGACTTTAAGATCTTGACTCCATGGTCCTGAATGAAAAATTAATGGTATCTTTTAATGTCATTTAAAAAGATTACACATTAATATCATTCAAAATTCTAGAGTTTATACAGTGAAGTCTTCCCTGTCCCCCAGGTCTCCCATTCACTTTCATAAAAGCAACCAAGGTTGCCAGTTTCTTAGGTCTTTCCAGAGCTAGTCTAAGCACATGTAGAGACTAATTGTAGCATACTAATTATAGCATATGATGCAAATTTCTGCATCTTAAATTTTGTCTATAGATATAGACTTGGATATCTTTTATTCTGTAATGGTACCTAAAAGACTTCCTCATTTTTTTAACAGTTATATAATCCATTTTCTCATATCTTACTTAGTCTGGTTATTGGATCTTTAGTTTGCTTTCATTTTTTTGCTATTATGAGCAATGCTCACATATTCATGTGAGCCAGTATACTGAATTGTTTTTTTGAACAGAATGGGAAAGACTAGGGATCTCTTCAAGAAAATCAGAGATACCAAAGGAACATTTCATGCAAAGATGAACTCGATAAAGGACAGAAATGGTATGGACCTAACATAAGCAGAATATATTAAGAAGAAGTGGCAAGAATACACAGAAGAACTGTACAAAAAAGATCTTCACGACCCAGATAATCACGATGGTGTGATCATTCACCTAGTGCCAGACATCCTGGAATGTGATGTCAAGTGGGCTTTAGAAAGCATCACTATGAACAAAGCTAGTGGAGGTGATGGAATTCCAGTTGAGCTACTTCAAATCCTGAAAGATGATGCTGTGAAAGTGCTGTAGCAATATGCCAGCAAATTTGGAAAACTCAGCAGTGGCCACAGGACTGGAAAAGGTCAGTTTTCATTCCAATCCCAAAGGAAGGCAATGCCAACAAATGAGCAAACTACCACACAATTGCACTCATCTCACACACTAGTAAAGTAATGCTCAAAATTCTCCAAGCCAGGCTTCAGCAATATGTGAACCGTGAACTTCCTGATGTTCAAGCTGGTTTTAGAAAAGGCAGAGGAACCAGGGATCAAATTGCCAACATCCACTGGATCTTGGAAAAAGCAAGAGAGTTCCAGAAAAACATCTATTTCTGCTTTATTGACTATGCAAAAGCCTTTGACTGTGTGCATCACAAACTGGAAAATTCTGAAAGAGATGGGAACACCAGACCACCTGATCTGCCTCTTGAGAAATTTGTATGCAGGTCAGGAAGCAACAGTTAGAACTGGACATGGAACAACAGACTGGTTCCAAATAGGAAAAGGAGTTCGTCAAGGCTGTATATTGTCACCCTGCTTATTTAACTTCTATGCAGAGTACATCACGAGAAACGCTGGACTGGAAGAAGCGCAAGCTGGAATCAAGATTGCCGGGAGAAATATCAGTAACCTCAGATATGCAGATGACACCACCCTTATGGCAGAAAGTGAAGAGGAACTAAAAAGCCTCTTGATGAAAGTGAAAGTGGAGAGTGAAAAAGTTGGCTTAAAGCTCAACATTCAGAAAATGAAGATCATGGCATCCAGTCCCACCACTTCATGGGAAATAGATGGGGAAACAGTGGAAACAGTGTCAGACTTTATTTTTCTGGGCTCCAAAATCACTACAGATGGTGACTGCAGCCATGAAATTAAAAGACGCTTACTCCTTGGAAGGAAAGTTATGACCAACATAGATAGCATATTCAAAAGCAGAGACATTACTTTGCCAACAAAGGTCCATCTAGTCAAGGCTATGGTTTTTCCTGTGGTCATGTATGGATGTGAGAGTTGGACTGTGAAGAAAGCTGAGCGCCAAAGAATTGATGCTTTTGAACTGTGGTGTTGGAGAAGACTCTTGAGAGTCCCTTGGACTGCCAGGAGATCCAACCAGTCCATTCTGAAGGAGATCAGCCCTGGGATTTCTTTGGAAGGAATGATGCTAAAGCTGAAACTCCAGTACTTTGGCCACCTCATGCAAGGTGTTGACTCATTAGAAAAGATGCTGATGCTGGGAGGGATTGGGGGCAGGAGGAGAAGGGGATGACAGAGGATGAGATGGCTGGATGGCATCACTTACTCGATGGACGTGAGTCTGGGTGAACTCCGGGAGTTGGTGATGGACAGGGAGGCCTGGTGTGCTGTGATTCATGGGGTCGCAAAGAGTGGGACACGACTGAGCGACTGATCTGATCTTATCTCTGATGTTCAGAAGGCATAGGTTTACGTAGAGAAAGATTTTTTTTCTGTTTCTGGCCTTGGTATAAGAACCTCATCTTTTTTGATGTGTTCCCTAAGTGATTACCTGACGCTGAAACCTTATTTATTTTTTCATATTCATCCATCCAGTATAAGAACTGGGCACAGTATGGGAATTCAAAACTGATTCATTCAGTGTCACTGTATTAGATATTATAAAATTACAAAAGGAGTAAGAAAATAGCCAAAGGGAGGTGGTTCAGACATCCTTAAAATGAAGTTATTTTGTGATTAAGTACGGTCATCCTTCAGTATCCAAGGGTGGACTGGCTCCAGGAACCACCCCCAAACCTCAGGTACCAAAATCCTAAGATGCTCAAATTTCTTATATAAAATGGCATAGTATTTGCATATAACCTACTAGCATCCTCCTGTATTGAATCATCTTGACTATTTATAATACATAATACAATGTAAATGCTATGTAAATGGTTGTCAGCATGTGAGAAATTGAAGTTTTACTTTTTGCAACTTTCTGGAATTTTTTCTTTTTTCAGATATTTTTGATTTGTGGTTGGTTGAATCTACAGATGTAGAACCTGCAGATAAGGAGGTGTCACAGTAATCCAAAAGTCCAGAGACTCAGGGAAGGCTAGAATTGAATAAAAATGTTTTAGAAGAGTTAGGACTTGAGTCGGATAGATCTTAATCAGTCATTCATTAAAAAAAAAAAAGAAAGTTTCAGGATGGTGTGAAAGGCAGAATGAGAAGGCAAGAATGAGAACAATTTTGGGAGGCAATTAGACCAGTTTGGCTGGATTTTGTAGTGTCAGTTTGGGATTATTAATAGACAGGGCCAGGTTGTAGAGACATCTGAGTTATAGGCTGGCTCATTCCGTGAGGGCAATGGGGAGCCTGGTTTCCAAGCCAGAGAATGACAAAGGCAGAGCAGAGGTGGAGGTGGGAGAGGTGGAGGGTGGTGAAATAGATGAATTAAGAGGGACAAATTTAAAATAAGTCACAGCAATGTACAGTGTAGGGGATATAGTCCGTAAAATTGTAATAGCTTTTTATGGTGACAGGTGTTTACTAGATTTAGTATAGTGACCAATTTTAATGTACATAAATGTCAAACTACTCTGTTGTACATCTGAAACTAATATAGTATTGTATGTCAACTATATTTCAGTAAAAAAAAGTTCTGATCTGGAGATCTGTGGACAGAAGCAGGGAAATAAGAGGACTGTTTAACAACAGAAAGGGCTAAATCATGGCATATGTGAAAATTTTTATAAATTTAATACATTTAGTTTAGACAGTAATGGAGATTATAGCAGCAATGAAAATGCTTAATTTTTTCACTGATCATAACTATGAACTATAAGCTTATGGACAAAGACAGAGATACAAAAAAGAGTTGCATTCGTGTTTTTGAATGTGTGTATAATTTTTTTCCAAACAAATGCATTTGGCAATGACAGTTATTGTCCATAAAATACGTGTTAAAATAAGTGTTAAAAAAAAAAGTACATGCCTCACATACTTTGTCTAATATGAACCCCATTATAAGCTGGTGAGATAAAGCAAACACTACAATCAGCACTTACAGGTAAGGATACATCTCTGAAGGATCATTCCCCAGTTATTCACCTAGTAAGTGAGACAGAAGGAATGCAAGCCCATGTCTTCATGGGCCAGGTAATATGTTGGTAACAGAATGGGGGAAGTTCTTCATTCCTGCATTTAGACAATTTGATCCTGTTTCATCTAACCCTTGCTTGATACCCTCAACTAGGAGAAGTAAAACAACAGTATCACATAAGGATAAACTTAAAATTAAGAAAGATAAACATATTCTCTCCATACATGCCCTGTATGGATAATAGTTGCATCTAGAAAATGTCCCAAATGAAAGTCTGTCATTTGAAATGTCATTGTCCTGAATAGCTTTTAGTAAAGTGAAGTGAGGGAAAATCGCTCAGTCATGTCCGACTCTGCATCCCCATGGACTATACAGTCCATGGAATTCTCCAGGCCAGAATACTGGAGTGGGTAGCCTTTCCCTTCTCCAGGAGATCTTCCCAACCCTGGGATCAAGCCTGGGTCTCTCGCACTGCAAGTGGATTCTTTAGCAACTGAGCCACAAGGTAAGCCCAGCTTTTAGTAAAGTGAACAGCAAAGAAAACTGTCCACAGACTTCTAAGTGTGCATCCCCAAGGAACTATTCATATATGGAAGAATATTGAGCGGTGAATTACTATTCAAGCCTGACTCCAACCTGGGAATCTTCTATCCTTGCTTTGCCCCTATAAAATGGGACTCCTCTCTTTTCTGAACACAGTCTGTTTTCTGTCCTCTATAAACATATGCTCTTGAGGGGCCACCTACCTGAAATACTTTTTCACCTGCACTTGTTAAAATTAGAGTCATTCTAGCTGCACTTACGGAGAAGGCAATGGCACCCCACTCCAGTACTCCTGCTTGGAAAATCCCATGGACGGAGGAGCCTGGTAGGCTGCAGTCCATGAGGTCGAGAAGAGTCATACACGACTGCGCGACTTCACTTCCACTTTTCACTTTCATGCATTGGAGAAGGAAATGGCAACCCACTCCAGTGTTCTTGCCTGGAGAATCCCAGGGACGGGGGAGCCTGGTAGGCTGCCGTCTATGGGGTCGCACAGAGTTGGACACGACTGAAGTGACTTAGCAGCTGTAGCAGCAGCTGCACTTAAATCACTTCTTTTAATGTCTTTCATTCTACTTTTCCTGCCTCTTGTAGCCTCTCAGCCCATAATATCCTTTTATAGTATTTCTAAACTTTATAAATTTTAAGAAATATTTATTAATTTGGCCACAATGTGCAGCTTATAAGATCTTAGTACTCAGACCAGGGATTGAGCCTGGGGCCTAGGCAGTGAGTGCACAGAGTCTTAACCACTGGACTGCCAGGAAATTCTTTTTTTTTTAATAATATTTATTTACTTATTTGGCTGCAGCAAGTCTTATTTGGAGCACACAGGATCTTTTGTTGCAGCATATGGGATCTAGTTCCCTGACCAGGCAGAGAACCTGGGCCTCCTGCATTGGGAGCACAGAGTCTTAGCCACTGGACCACCAGGGAAGTCCCCAGGAAATTCTTAATAAATACATATTTTAAAATAAAATTTATAAAATTTGAAATTCTTTGTATAAGTTCCCTTCTTCCTATAAGATTTTTTTATATTCATTCAAGAGGTGAAAGGGCTGTAACATTAATAAGTAATTACTATGTCAGAAGATGCTGAGAGTTTCACTGAATAAGTATAATACCAGGTAATATTAAGTGTTTATAGGACTAAGTGCCCACTTGAAGTACTTCACCTTTGTCAGTTCATTTAATTTTCACAATAATCCTATGTAGTAAGTACTACTATTATGAATCCATTTTGCAGATGGGGGAAACTGAGGTCTAAAAAATTTAGGTCTATTTAGCCAAGGTCATAGAGCTAGGATAAACTGGGAGTCATAATTCAAAGCCAGATATCCTGCCTCAGGAGGCCCTGAAAGTTGCACTCTGTTTGGCTGTTTGCTTCCGTTGAGAAGGAATCAGATCTGTCTTGTTGGGTTCATGCCCTAGTCCCTGGGAGCCATGGGATTCTTTACTCTTCCGCCAACCAGGCACTGAGCTTCCTTGCTTCCTCCTCAGATTGCCCCAGGGCAGTCCTCTCCCTCTAGCCCCCTGTCCTTTCATGAATTCATGCTACTCATTAGAGGTTATTAGACCCTTAGACCCCTGGAGAGTTCCCCTCTCCAATTCCAGCTGCCAGGGGAGGAGGCTTGAAGCCTCTAAATCTGGGCCCAGCCTTGGGTCCTACACTACTCTCCAGATCTTCCCTCAAGTTGAGAATAAAAATGAACTCCTGTTTCTGCTAGAAAGTGCTTGCATTGGTTACTACTTTCTACTAGTAGACTCCTGTAAGTTACACCCAGGCTATCAGCTATTTATTTCTGGCTGTGCTGGGTCTTCGATGCTATGCTTGGACTTCTTATTGTGATGGTTTCTCTTGTTGCAGAGCACAGGCTCTAGGGCACATGGGTTTCCATAGTTGCAGCACTTGGGCTCAGTAGCTGCAGCTCCCCGGCTCCAGAGCACAGGCTCAATGGTTGTGGTGCATGGGCTTAGTTGCCCGCAACATGTGGCATCCTCCCAGACCAGGAAGTGAACTGTGTCTCCTGCATCGCAAAACAGACTCCTAACCACTGGACCACAAAGGAAGCCCCGTTATCATCTATTTTAAAAGCCACTAAAATTGGAGTTCTTTTCCTGGGGTACAAGGACTCCCTGAAATTTTATTTAAAAGCATTTTTTTCTGGGGAAAGGACCCATAACTTCTCATTAGACTTTCAAATAAACTCAGAATATTTATTAATTTTGACTTTTCAAGTTTCCCTTTTTAATTTTAGAGACGATGATTTTTTTTAGGATCTCAAACATTTTCACAGGCCCTTGGAAAGCTCAGAGGCCTTAGACGCTGTGCCCGTAGCATGGGGAAAACCGAATTGCTCTGCATGGGTTCCTAACTCACAAAGCTTAGGAAGCACTGTCCTGAACTTCCGGACCACCACCTGCTCCGTAATGTACTTTTGACCCTGGTAGCTTAATCACCTTCCTTCCTGCTCCTCAGCCTTCTTTCTCCCCCAGCCTTCAGAGTCAGTCTCTCTGCACAAACCAGGGATGAACCTACATAATCCTCTTTTCTTTCTTGGATCCTCCAGCTTTTCTCCTGATCCTGGAAGCCCATCCCTTGAGGGTTGAGGGGTACACCAGAGTGAAATATTGCAAGCCCTCCTTGTGCAAGGGGCAGGGTTCAACGGAGCACAGAGGGCTAGAAACTCACAATGAGCCTTTCTCTCCCAATCTTCCCTTAACCTATACTGGGTATGGCAGGAGGCAGGAAGCTTGGGAATGGCAAAAGTTTGGGATATGTTGAGCTATGCCGCATATTTTATTTTTTTCTTGGAATAATTTCCAAATCAGATCTGATTGTCGCATGGGGCTAACAGTAAAGAACATAGCCAGTAAATGATCTGATATTAGCATTTCTAAAAACTAAGAGATGAAATTAAAAAGATACTTATCTTCCCTCACAACTTTCAAATAAAATCAATAAATTATAGAAAATTAAGTATTTTAAAAAATTGCAGTGAGTAGCAGAGTTTGTATTTATAAAAGACAAGAGAACCAGCAGAGACATGGAAAAGGAGTGGCATCTTTAAGAAACTAGATTTCCAGTGCTTCTTCACTGGCCCACTGGAATCCATCTCTTTCCTCTCTGAAAAGGCTACACTCTTCTTGGCTCTCTTATAGTATTTTTCCAAGCCAGGCTTCAGCAATACATGAACCATGAACTTCCAGATGTTCAAGCTGGTTTTAGAAAAGGCAGAGGAACCAGAGATCAAATTGCCAACATCCGCTGGATCATCGAAAAAGCAAGAGAGTTCCAGAAAAACATCTATTTCTGCTTTATTGACATTGCCAAAGCCTTTGACTGTGTGGATCACAATAAACTGTGGAAAATTCTGAAAGCGATGGGAACACCAGACCACCTGATCTGCCTCTTGAGAAACCTATATGTAGGTCAGGAAGCAACAGTTAGAACTGGACATGGAACAACAGACTGGTTCCAAATAGGAAAAGGAGTATGTCAAGGCTGTATATTGTCACCCTGCTTATTTAACTTCTATGCAGAGTACATCGTGAGAAATGCTGGACTGGAAGAAGCAAAAGCTGGGATCAAGATTGCTGGGAGAAATATCAATAACCTCAGATATGCAGATGACACCACCCTTATGGCAGAAAGTGAAGAACTAGAGTGTCTTGATGAAAGTGAAAGAGGAGAGTGAAAAAGTTGGCTGAAAGCTCAACATTCAGAAAACTAAGATCATGGCATCTGGTCCCATCACTTCATGGCAAATAAATGGGAAAACAGTAGCTGACTTTATTTTTCTGGGCTCCAAAATCACTGCAGATGGTGATTGTAGCCATGAAATTAAAAGACGCTTACTCCTTGAAAGGAAAGTTATGACCAACCTAGATAGCATATTCAAAAGCAGAGACATTACTTTGCCAACAAAGGTCCATCTAGTCAAGGCTATGGTTTTTCCAGTGGTCATGTATGGATGTGAGAGTTGGACTGTGAAGAAAGCTGGGTGCCGAAGAATGGATGCTTTTGAACTGTGGTGTTGGAGAAAACTCTTGAGAGTCCCTTGGACTGCCAGGAGATCCAACCAGTCCATTCTAAAGGAGATTAGTCCTGGGTCTTCATTGGAAGGACTGATGCTGAAGCTGAAACTCCAATACTTTGGCCACCTGATGCGAAGAACTGATTCATTTGAAAAGACCCTGATGCTGAGAAAGATTGAGGGCACGAGGAGAAGGGGATGACAGAGGATGAGATTGTTGGATGACATCACTGACTTAATGGACATGGGTTTGGGTAGACTCCGGCAGTTGGTGATGGACAGGGAGGCCTGGCATGCTGCAGTTCATGGGGTCACAAAGAGTCAGACATGACTGAGCAACTGAACTGAACTGAATAGTATTTACTACTGTCTATCTTGCTTTAGGATTGTTCTTATCCAAGTTTACTCTCACTCTCTATAAGTACCTTATTCATCTTGTGTGCGTGCTAAGTTGCTTCAGTCACATCCAACTCTTTGCGACCCTATGGACTGTAGCCAGCCAGGCTCCTCTGTCCATGGGATTCTCCAGGCAAGAATACTGGACTGGACACCATGCCCTCCTCCAGGGGATCTTCGCAACCCATGGGTCAAACCCACGTCTCTTACATCTCCTGCATTGGCAGGCAGGTTCTTTACCACTAGGGCCACCTCTTGACATCCTTTAAAATATCTATCTACTAAAGTTTTATATAACTCTTAGTCATCTATTTGCTAAAGCGACAAATGAATAGAAGTCAAAATACTATTATAGTCTTAAATGCAACACATTTGCATCATGAAAAGGTCACTGACTTAAAGGTATACTTTATTGGTCTTACACTGTTGTCTATATATAGAAATAGAAAGTAGAAATATCATACATGCCTTCTTTTCCTGAAATCTTTCTGATATTGAGCTGGTGTACCTACTATCTGGATGTCAGTGTTTCATGTTTATAGCAAACTTATACATATTTGCACATATAAACATTTATATTTATAATATTAGTGTAGGGGTTTAATAGGTCATATATCCCAGTTGAGAGATGGGGTCTATGTCTCCTCTCTTTGAATCTGACCTGGCCAGTGACTGCTTTGATCAATAGAGTACAGTGAAAGTGTGCGGTGTCTGGCATAGCTGTTAAGAGGAGTGGAAGTTTCCACCCTGGTCTCTTAGAGCCCTGTATTACCCTAAGTCTGGCTTCCCTGAGGTGCTATGCTGGAATACCCATGTGAAGAAAGAAGAGGAGAAGATACAAGAAACAAGGGGAGGAGGAGAGGGGAAGGAGAAGAAGGAAGGGAAGAGAAGAGGGTGGAAGGGAAGAAAGCTGCTCGGCCCATACAGCTGAGGCCCCTAATACTGTGAAACAGAGAGATGAACCTCCCTTCTGTGCCTTGTTTAAACCCTGATTCTCAGAATCATGAGAGATAATAATAATAGTTATTTTCTAGATTTTGGGGCAGTTTACCAAGTATTCAGGCACCCTGAATATATACTATAACCTACTATAATCAACTATCACTTTAATTCATAAAGGCACATGTACAGATTACATGAAATAAAGAAATTAAGTACATATGTTGCATTTTAAGAATAAGTCTAATCGGTTACTTGTGCAGAATTAAAGTAGCTTAAGCATGCCTATTTTTATATTTTTTAAATCAATCATACATTTAATATTAAAATTTAGAAGTTTTAAAAAGTCATTAAAGTTAGAAAAGTAGTGTTGGTTAATCCACTATGGTATAATTAGCAAGAATAAGATAATTTAGGTTGCTGAAAAGAAAAATGAAGATCCTTCTTATATTTTATATCTAAATAAAAATAGGATGCCAATAAAATTACCAAAAAAATAAAAAGATACAATCAGCTGTATGTCTTGGAACCAAATAATCTAAAAGCATGTCAGGGGAACCACACAAAAGTCGTGTGCTGATGGGTGGGAGGGCAAGAATTCACTGGGCTGTTTCCAGGAGACTCAGATTCTTGGTTTCAGAGTTCCTGAGCTGTTCACTCAGGGTGCCTGAGCAGCTCACCTCCCACAGCGTGTATTTTAGTATCTCAGCCACTGAGGCCCGGAAGCGCGCTTGGAACTTCTTACTAATCAGGACGTAAAGGATGGGGTTCAAGCAACTATTGAGGAACGCCAGGCCAGTGGAGAGGGGGATGCTAGCCTGTAGCACTTGGTGGAAATAGCTATTGTGGTGAATCGTGAGTTCCCAAATGCTAAACAGGTGATAAGGAGTCCAGCAAATCAGAAAGGCCATGACCACAGCCAGGATGGTCCAGAAGTGCTTACTGGAGATCAGGATGCTTCGCTTCTTCACCTTGAAGATGAGGCACAAGTAGCAAATGCTCATTGTTAGCAGAGGGAGGAGGTACCCAACAATAACTTTCACCCAGGTCAGAACATGATGCCTCATCAACCTGAGGTCCATATCATGCTCATGGAAGTTGTTATAGCAAAGAGTGTGGTTATTCAACTCCAGAGTGTCCCGGAAGTACAGAGCTGGCCCACCCATTAGTGAAGCCAAAAGCCAAACAACTATAATAACAATCAGAGAGTTCCTGAGGGTACGGTACCGATGAGATAAGACCGGGTGGATCAAGTAGATATAGCGGTCCAGGCTTATCACCATCAGGAAGAAGACACTGGCAAACATGTTCAACTGGGCAATGAAGGAATTGGCTTTGCACAACCAGATGCCGAAGGGCCAGTGAAAATTCATGGCCACGTAGGAGATGTACAGAGGTAGGAAGAGAAGAAAAATGAAATCCGCGATGGCTAGATTGAGGAACCAGAGAGTGGTGACTGTCTTCTTCCACTTGAATCCTGTGAACCAAATGACAGTGGCATTTCCTGGAATGCCCAGGACAAATGCCAAACAGCACAACACCAAGGAGACCCAGTGAATGGCTCCCAGGGGTGCTTTCTCCTCTGAATCGGTCTCTGGGGAGTAATATTCCAGGGCATACGAGTAGTTCTCAAAGTCTTCAAATAATGTCTCCTCTAGATCTTCCATGATCTTGCAGAATGAACAAATCTATGGAAACAAATTTAAAAAGAAAGAAAACAACTTAAAAAATTTGTTTATAGAAAACAACTTATCAAAGAAAAAATGTTTAGTAAGTAATAAAGGACATAAGGATAAAAATTCTTTATCTTAATAGGCACTAATAACAATTTAGGGACAAAAGGGAGACATAACTATAGAAGTAGAGATTTTGTATGACCCCCCTCTTACAGTAATGGAAATAAAAACAAAAGTAAACAAGTGGGACCTGATTAAACTTAAAAGCTTTTGCACAGCAAAGGAAACTATAGGCAAGGTGAAAAGACAACCCTCAGAATGGGAGAAAATAGTAGCAAATGAAACAACTGACAAAGGATTAATTTCCAAAATAAACAAGCAGCTCATACAACTCAATACCAGAAAAACAAACAACCCAATCAAAAAGTGGGAAAAAGACCTAAACAGACATTTCTCTCAAGAAGACATACAGATGGCTAACAAACACATGAAAAGATGCTCAACGTTGCTCATTATTAGAGAAATGCAAATCAAAACTACAATGAGCTATCACCTCACACCGGTCAGAATGGGCATCATCAAAAAATCTACAAACAATAAATGCTGGAGGGGGTATGGAGAAAAGGGAATGCTCCTGCACCATTGGTGGGAACATAAATTGATATAGCCACTATGAAAGATGGTATGGAGGTTTCTTAAAAAACTAGGAATAAAACCACCATATGACTCAGCAATCACACTCCTGGGCATGTGCCCCGAGGAAACCAGAATTGAAAAAGATACATGTATCCCATTGTTCATTGCAGCACTATTTATAATAGCTAGAACATGGAAGCAACTAGATATCCCTCAACAGATGAATGGATGAAAATGTTGTGGTACATATACATAATGGAATATTACTCAGCCATAAAAAGGAACACCTTTGAGTCGGTTCTAATGAGGTGGATGAACCTAGAACCTATTATACAGAGTGAAGTAAGTCAGAAAGAGAAAGATAAATATCGTATTCTAACGCATATATATGGAATCTAGAAAAACAGTAATGAAGAATTTACTTACAGGGCAGCAATGGAAAAACAGACATAGAGAATAGACTTAAAGACATGTGGAGAGGGGAGGAATGGGGGAGATGTATGGAAAGAGTAACATGGAAACTTATATTACCATATGTAAAATAGATAGCCATCGGGAATTTGCTGTATGACTAAGAAACTCAAACAGGGGCTCTGTATCAACCTAGAGGGGTGGGGTGGGGTGGGGAGGAAGATGGGAGGGAAATTCAAAAGGGAGTAAATATATGTATACCTATGGAGAAGGCAGTGGCACCCCACTCCAGTACTCTTGCCTGGAAAATCCCATGGGCGAAGGAGCCTGGTAGGCTGCAGTCCATGGGGTCGCTAAGAATCAGGCACGACTGAGCGACTTCACTTTCACTTTTCACTTTCATGCATTGGAGAAGGAAATGGCAACCCACTCCAGTGTTCTTGCCTGGAGAATCCCAGGGACGGAGGTGCCTAGTGGGCTGCCGACTATGGGGTTGCACAGAGTCGGACACGACTAAAGTGACTTAGCAGCAGCAGCATGGTTGATTCAGGTTGAGGTTTGACAGAAAACAACAAAATTCTATAAAGCAATTATCCTTCAATAAAAAAATTTTAAAAAAGGAAGTAGAGATTTTGTAAATGAGAGAGAACTATGAAAAAAATACTTACTTGAAATATTTGGCAAAAAGTATATTCTTCCAAGATGGACACAAGTAGAAACAAAACCTGAATAGACCTACAATTATTAAAGAAATATCATGAATTAAAACATTTTTTTTCAGACTTTCCTGGCAGTCCAGTGGTTAAGACTCCTTGTTACCAATGCAAAGGACTTCAAAGTCTCATCAGGGAACTAAGATCCCACATGCCACACGGTGTGGAAAAAAAAAAAAAAGTATTCTTTTTCATGCTATGAACTAGAAATAGTATATTTCTTGGTAGGACTTGTGATTAACACTCTAGGTGTCCAAGTCTTGATGGACCTAAATTTTGCTATAATCATTCTCAAGGCTGTGAAAGTTTATTTTTTTTTTAAATATTCAGTAAATGCTAAATTAAAATGATTCACACTATAGGTGCAATTTCTATGTTCATAATGTTTGCAGGGCTGACTCAAGAGAATCTAAAATTCAAGTACTTATTAAATTCTTACCAGGTATTTTTATTTTATGGAAGATGCAAAAGAAAACAGATTAACATTTATGTGTGATGACTTTAACCTCTTTATTTGCATCCATGAACCTGTTTACAGAGAAGAGAAGGAGACACAGACATAGAGAACAGACTTATGGACACAGCAGGGGAAGAAGCAGCAAGGAGAAACTGAGAAAGCAGCAGAGACAATATATACACTATCATGTGTAAAACATATAAACAGCAAGCTGCTATATGACACAGGGAGCCAGCCTGGCACTGTATGATGACATAGAGAGATGGAATGGTGGGGGGAAGGAGGCTCCAGACAGAGGGGCTATGTATATAACTGTGATTGATTCATGCTGATGTACAGTAAGGCCACTACAACAGTGTAAAGCAATTATTCCTCTAATAATAAAAGACTTCTGAAAAAAAACTTTAGTACTCTGACTTCTGAAGATCTGGACGGAGTTCCACTTGCTTCCTTGGCTCACCACTTGGATGTCACAGGCAAGCACTGGAGATTTTGACCCATTTGGCACTCATGGATGTTCTGATTCTGCGTTTATGAATTCAAATATATTCATCAGAATTATATCAATATGGAAGACTTTTCAACTAAAAGATATATTTTGGAACAAACTTGACTATGACCACTTAATTTCTACATTAACTTCCTGTAGAGTGCATTTAAGGGAAAGGTTACCCACTCCAGTATTCTGGCCTAGAGAATTCCATGGATTGTATAGTCCATGGGGTCACAGAGAGTCAGACAAGACTGAGCGACTTTCACTTTCAAACTTTATTTTCTTCTGTGGTCTCATTTTTCTTTCCTGCTATCAAGTCTAGTTTCCTGGGCTAAGAATACTTTAAATGTCAAATTTTCAACCAAAACAAAGCTTATTGGGTACAATTCTAGCTTCATCAATTAATTTTGCTACTTCTATCTGTAGTATTCAAAATCAAGTAGAAAAAATACTAGTAGTTATAGTCATCTCATGGAGCTATAATCACTGATAGAGTAAATATATAAGATTTGAGAGAGTTAGAATGAAGAGGTCAAAACACCTTGTGTTGCTTACAGCCATCTCAAGCTCAATTTGACTAACACTGAATTCATCATCTTATCTAAATTCATTTGAGGAATCTGAGCATAATAAACAAAAGCAATTCATTAGTATCTTCCCAAACCCAAACTCAGCCAACTTCTCTTTATTTTTCATTATTCAGCTCAAATGCCACCTTTTCTTGGGAACATGTTCTAACATTACCTCCCCTCAGATAATTATATTAATAATACTTAATAATAACTATTATCATATGCAGTAATCAATGCTGTTGGGAATTTCCTAGATGCTAGGCATGTATGATCTAATTTGATCCTTGAAAAAAATCATATAAAGTGTATAAGTACTACTATTTTCCTATTTACAAGGGAAAATACTGAAGCTTTGAAAAGCTTAGTGACTTTCCCAGTTTCATGGCAACCTATAATTGGAGAGTCAGAATCGAAACTCAGCTCCACTGAATGCAGATCCTGAGCTCTTAACCATGTGACATTCCCCCGCTTCTGTCACCCTGCTCTTACTGTACATAACACATTACACTTTCATTGATTTCTCTTTGATTTCTGCTCTACCAAACTGTGAATTCCTCAAGAATGACTGTCATCTTCGGACCCCACAGTGCTTAATACAGGGCTTAATTTGCTGTGCTTAGTTGCTCTGTCCTGTCTGACTCTGTGACCCCACAGACTGTATAGCTTGCCAGGCTCCTCTGTCCATGGGGATTCTCCAGGCAAGAATACTGGAGTGGGTTGTCACGGCCCCCAGGGGATCTTTCTGACCCAGGGATTGAACCTGGATATCCTGTATTGCAGGCAGATTCTTTACCAACTGAGCCACCAGGGAAGCCACGGTTTTGGTGCCTGTGACCTATTCTTTAGGCTATTAGCAATCCTGAAACCAAATGGCCTGGAATCACCTTATAAAACCCAAAGGAATGAGTAGATGGAATCTCATTCCCCAAACATAGAAAAGCCATTTGGAGGACCTGTAATTACACCCAACCACTATATTCACCAAGTCAGGAGCTGTCACTGCTGACCATGCTGGGCCAGAATGGTCATAGGGTCTGCTGAAGGATGCCAACTACCCCCCTTCCCAATTCTCTTGGGGCACGAGAATTACCTTGAGGATGAGTGATCTTTCCAAACAGAATCCCTTCTAACAGAAAGCCCTGTTCCAGAGAAATTGCTAATCTTCCAGAAAGCAGATACGTAGGTTAGATATAATGACCAGTTTAGGCTTGGAGAAAGATCTTCAAGAGGAGCTGCATACTGCCCAGCTGAAGCCCTCACAGGAAATATAAGCTAGGAATTCCCCTGTGACTTACAGCAGATGTTTTTGTGTGTTGGTGATGGTGAGAGGGAGGGGTGGGATGGAGAAAAGAGAGAAGTAAGGCAGAATTCAAAGACTACCCTACCAAGTCCTTGGCTAGACAGTTAACCCTCAAGGACATATTCTTAATTATTTGCCTTGCTTATATTGGGTTGGCCAAAAAATTTGTTCAGGTTTTCTGTAACATCTTACAAAAAACTCAAATGAAAATTTTGGCCAACCCAATACTTTGCTTTACAGTTTACACGTGCCTCCAGATTGAATTAAGTTTCCAAATGGTACTTAGACCTATCCAAATATCTAGAGGCTAACTTTATTAGTTTCCTAGGGCTGCTGTAACAAAGTGCTCTATGTTGAGTAGCTTAAAATTACAAATTTTTTGTTTCAAAGTCTGGAGAAAACTGTTCTCTAGGTGTAGGCAGTCACTTCCTTCTGAGGGTTATCAGTGACAATCTGATCCATGTTTCT
Organism: Bos javanicus; assembly: GCF_032452875.1. Taxonomy (NCBI): domain Eukaryota; kingdom Metazoa; phylum Chordata; class Mammalia; order Artiodactyla; family Bovidae; genus Bos; species Bos javanicus. Next base: position 94,598,437 of record NC_083869.1, read on the forward strand.
TGCCTGGATTCTAGTGATCTGTTGGCAAACTTTGGAAGTCCTTGGCTTATATATACAATAAGATGTTTAGACCTCTTGATGCCATGCCAGTGTCAGGCCTTCCCCTACCCTCTTTCTCTTCTTCTTATTGGCTAAATGAGGATGCAGTGATGAGTCATCATATACCAGGTGGATGAGGAAAACATGATAGTTCACAAGATAGAAGCCTGGGTCCTGGATGATCTCATGGAGCAGTCTTTGCCATTGACTATGACGGGCTGGTGAGACTCTTGTTTTATAAGGAAATGAGGAGCAGATCTAGAGTTGTAATAGACCTATGTGACTTGGGCAGAGTTAAATGACCTCTGCCCTTTATTTCATAATTTAAATGTCACAAGGGCAGGTAACTTTAATGGGTACAATAGTCCAAGTTGGGGAGATAATGGGATTTGGGTGAACCAAAAAACAGTGGACTTGCTTTCAGTGGAAAGCAGCTACTCAATTCCAGCCAACTGTTTCCATGTGGGAAATGAGGGCTTAGTGTTGCCAGAGTTTTGGGTGAATGGGTGAAAATTTATATATATATATATATACATACACACACACATATATATTTTAAGGTATTTTTTTATTTATTTTTTTGGCCATGACTTGCAGCATGCTGGATCTTAGTTCCCCCCAGGGATTGAACCTGTGCTTCCTGCAGTGGAAGTGCAGAGTCTTAACCACCGGACCTCCAGGGAAGTCCCTGATTATCTGTATTTTTAATGTGAAAAGTTCCCAACTCCTAAACTACTATTTTAAAACTAAATAGTTGTGGGCCATATTCAGCCCAGCTATAAATTTGTGACCTCTGGGGGAGGCAAACTCTTTGAAGACTTTGAGATTTTCAACAGTGAAGGAGAGGAGGCTATATGTTAAATGGAAATAGAAACTCCGAGTTGGCCTCTGAGAATGATTTCCCCTTGGTGCCAGTGAGGCAACCATAAAATTTAATGCTACTCAGGGCCTCTCCACAGACCCTCATTTTAACCTTCTCCAAATTGATATAAGAATCAAGATAACTCTTCTTTTTTCTAGGATAAAAGATACTATGGACAAGTTCCTGACTTTACTGGGTTTCTGTTAGAGTTATTAAGGAGGACCCTGATAAGAAAGGCAAAACAATGGATCATTACCTAGAACCAGAGCCCTTCCTTGGAGCTGTAACAAAGCTCCTGGTTCTCAAAAGGGAATGATGAGTAAATTCCCTGATAATGACCCTCACCCCGCTTTCTGCCGTCTCTGGTTAGACCACTATTTCCCTGCCTCATCACTGTTCTAATTCTCACAGCTTTCTACCTGTAAGCTCTGCTCTGCCCCAAACTTGGACTCAACTATATTTCTTGTTCAAAGTGTAACTTGGCAGCTGTCCTGATCCATGGTTCTATTTCTACTTCGTTCTCTGGTTTGAATAACTGGGTTATTGCCTTGTTCCTAGTCCTTACTCCAGGTTCCAGCTTTGGATTGCTATCCCTTTGGTCCTCTAGAGAACACTGTTAGCATATTTCCATCATGCTGCTCCTTTCTTCTCTAGGAAGACCCATGCTTCTCTCCCAACCTTGGTTAGACTCTCCGCTTACCATCCCAGGGGTCAGTGCTCTGACAATTCCGATTGTCCATCCCTGACACAATCTACACGTGTGGATCTCAAACCGGGGACAACTTTGCCTCCCAGGGGATATTTGACAATATCTAGAGACACTGTTGATTGTCACAACAAAGGATGGAGGATGAGGGGGGAATGCTGCTGCTATGTAGTGGGTAGGGACCAGAGATACTGCTAAGCATCCTAGAATATACAGCCCCCGACAACAAAGACTCATGTTCCCCCAAAAGTCAAGGATGCCAAAGTTCAGAAACCCTCATCTACACACACTGGGCTCAGTCTGAACTCCTTTCTTCTATCTCCTGCTGTTGAATCTGCTCTTTATCTGTGGGCACTCTATCCTTGGAGTCCTGGCTTGGCTTGGTCCACTCTACCCCACTAAACCAACTGCACTTTGTAGAGATTGCAAATGTATTTGATTTGGTTGAAAAAGTGTTAAAAAAAATGTATGCTAGATGTCAATGCTAATATTAAACATTAATAGACTTCACAAAAATAATTGCAATTTCTAGCTTCTTTGGAAAATGTATATTATCTGGTAATAATGGACCTGTATTTCCTATAGCAGCATTTGCATTCCTCTTCAGACAAGGGATGTATTGTCTCATTTGTCGTGGTCACCACTTCTAAATCACTCATTTATGACACTTTCCAAGATGCTGTCAATACTTGAATATGCAATCTTAGCTAACACTATGCCTTGTATATAGTAAGAAATAAAATTATTGAAAAAAGAAAAGCTATACACATGTGAGAATGCAAACGAACTGTATGATAATGCAATCTCGAGAAAATACCTGCAATTTCAAAGTAAAAATGTGGTCTACAGAGAAAGGATATTACCTTGGGCATTTCTGCCAATTTAAATTTAAGGGCCTATATTTAAGAACAAGTATTTTTAAACTTTTAAAAACTGATATTCAAGCAACTATACTCCAATAAAAATTCTATAAAAAAAAGCCCCTGACATTCTGCTGTATCATCAAACATACTGTTATACTTATCTATTTATTCTTGATAAGAGAGAAAGAGCAAAAAGAGATACAGAAAGAAAATACGGGGGGATTTTTCTTCAGTTTCACCATGTGTATGCACACATACAGGGCTTCTCAGGTGAGACAGTGATAAAGAAACTGCCTGCCAATGCAGGACACACAAGGATGTGGGTTTGATCCCTGTGTTGGGAAGATCCCCTGGAGGAGGAAATGGCAACCCACTTCAGTATTCTTGCTTGGGAAATTCCACAGAGGAGCCTGGTGGGCTACAGTCTATGGGGTTGCAAAGAGTTGGACATGACTGAGCACATATACATGCTACATATACACACACACATATGTATATTTAGGCACATAAAACTTTCTTTGTTTTTGAAAAGAGGAGATATGAATGAAGACTCAGATGAAACTGGAGGGATGTCTGAACAATAGAAAAAAACCCTGGCTAGGCAATAACCAGAAATGAAGATGCAGAGCAGGCCAACTTAGAATCCAGATTTAAAGGAAACTTTCACATTCATTAAACAGGAAACATGAAACTGTCTTGGCTGGCCGTGGCTTTCCATTGAGACGTCATTTATTTTTCTCAATTTGGAAGTGCACAAAACATCGCCAAGATGAGTCCTTTTGACTTGACTGAAAAAGAGGAAATAGCTACTGTATTTGTCTTAAACCATATGTGCTGCTGAAAAGCAAATAATTCTGTCTGAAATAAAGACAGAAAGATCTCCATGATCTTAAATCTTTTGAGTAGTTTCTGAAGTGAGTGTCAAGCGGTATTGTGGACATGAATATAAAAAAGGTCCGCCTGAGTCCATTAGAAATGGTATGAAAAATGCTTGGTGTGGAGCAAAGTTCAGAGAAGCACCCCCTGAGGTTTGCGGTTTGGCTTCCAGAGAACGTGGAGGGGCATGTTTACTGCAGGGATTCAGCTGCTGTGGGGAGCCAAGTTGTCACATTCCTGGGTTACAGTTACACTGACACTCAAGTGACAAATATCTACTTCTGGAGCACAGAGCAGTTTATTGAATTAAGCAAATTGGTTTCTGATCTATGCAGACTTAATAGACGGTAAAGCTGAAACTCTTTCCTGAATAAATAGATTTCACTACAAGAGTCCTGGCAGAAAAAATAGTGATAAACATTCCATAAAATCCAGATGATTTGGGGAAAGAACATCTGGTAGAAATGTGTATCTTTAAACATTTAAGTGTGGTTTTAAATGAGACTCGACTGTAGAGGGAAACATTTAGTTTATCTACCTTGACAAAACACAAAGATTCCTTCTGGCAGAACATTTGGTGAATGCAAAGGAGTTTAATTTAGTTTCATATTGTTGAGTTAGATGGGTTGTCATGGACCACTGCAAAAATGTATATCTAACAGAATCTTAAGAAAATTTAGGGTCTAATCTGCTTCAGCCAGAGAGAAGGTTTTGATGTTGCTGACCACTGTCTGCCTGTGTAGAATTTCCCTTGTTGTTGTTGCTGTTTAGTCACTAACTCGTGTCTGACCCTTTTGCAATCCCATAGACTGTGGCCCACCAGGCTCCTTGTGTCCATGGGATTTACCAGGCAAAAATACTGGAGAGCGTTGCCATTTCTTTCTCCAGGGAATCTTCCCCACCCAGGGATCAAACCCATTGGCAGGTGGGTTCTTTACCACTGAGACACTGGTGAAGCCCCAGAATTCCCCCATTTACCCTGATAAAGAACTCAAGAATGCATCTCCTATGAAATGTATCTCCCATGAAAACCATAGGGAACCTCGAGGGTATCTATACCCTTCTTCTGATTGAATGACAAAAATAAGCAGGAAGAATCAATGGACATGAGAGAGAAACTCTTTGGAGAAAACCAAAAATCCATCAATCAGTAAACATATGTGATCAGCAAACTATATCTCTCAAAAGCTGTCTACTTAGGGAAGAGACTTTGTTCAAAAGCATGTGTGTGTGAGAGAGAGAGAGAAAGAGAGTGGGGGAGGGTTACTTGAGGTCATTGCTCAATATTTTTCACTCACTATCAAACATAAACAGTATACCACACCCCAGTTTGTACTCAAGATGTTTGGCACCAGCAGAATATTTTGTTGCCCTTTGGAAAAATGACCTCTGCTTGGAAGGTGTTGGGACACAGCAGTATTTTATAAAGATTCCCTGTTTATTCACCCAAGAGAAGCAAGGGAGTTTTAAATGGAAATTGAAGGTTGAATTTGATATTGATGGTTAAATGGTTATTGTTGGATTGCTCCTTTCCACCCCAAGCCCTGGCAGAGCCTATCCTTGAATAAGAGGCATCTAGGCAATGGCACCCCACTCCAGTACTCTTGCCTGGAAAATCCCATGGACGGAGAAGCCTGGTGGGCTGCAGTCCATGGGGTTGCTAAGAGTCGGACACAACTGAGTGACTTCACTTTCACTTTTCACTTTCATGCATTGGAGGACAAGGCAACCCACTCCAGTGTTCTTGCCTGGAGAATCCCAGGGATGGGGGAGCCTGGTGGGCTGCCGTCTATGGGGTCGCATAGAGTCGGACATGACTGAAGCAACTTAGCAGCAGCAGCAGCAGCCTATCTATCTGTAGCTCCCATTTATTCCTTAGTGCCACACATTAAGACAAATGTTAATATTCCTTATTAGGAAAATGGGCATATTAGGATTAAGTGGAAGTGTTTTGGTTTGACTGGAAAAGACAAAACCAATCAAGGGAATGTTTTGGTAATGAAGGCCTTTGAAAGTCATGCCTAAGTAGTTAAGATTTTATTCCACTGTTGAGTTGGGAGCAAATAAAACTATTTGTACTAGTGAGTGTCATCACTGAATTTTTGTAAAGATCATCTGGAGGCAGTTTGGGACATATTGACACACTTAAGGTCAAAGATGGAAGAGCCCCTAGGCAGTGAGAGTTAGAACGGAGATGAGGGAGACATATCCGAAAGACATTCATTTAGGAAATTAATAGAATATTTTAGGAAGCTTAGCTAAGCTAGGGTAACACTCACAATAACTTTTTACTGACTTGGCTTTGAAACTCAACCCTGGATTTAAACACTAGCTAATTTCAAGGATTTCCCTGGTGATCCAGTGATTAAGACTGTGCTTTCACTGCAGGGGGCATAGTTTGATCCCTGATAGAGGAATTAAAAGGCTTCCTAGGTGGCGCTAGTGGTAAAGAACCTGCCTGCCAATGTAGGAGATGGAATGGATGTGAGTTCGATCCTTGGGTCAGGAAGATCCCGGGGAGAAGTGCATGGCAACCCACTCTAGTATTCTTGCCTGGAGAATCCCATGGACAGAGAAGCCTGTGATCCCATGGAGTCACAAACAGCCAGATATAACTAAAGTGACGTAGCATATAGGAGTACTAAAAACCCACAAGTCATAAAGAAATGGGGGTAAGAACCCTCTTACACTGTTGGTGGGAATGCAAATTAACACAGCCACTATGGAGAACACTATGGAGATTCCTTAAGAAACTAGGAATAAAACTACCATATGACCCAGTAATCCCACGACGGGGCGTATACTCTGAGGAGACCATAACTGAAAAGGACACATGTACCCCAATATTTGCTGCAGCACTATTTACAATACTGGGACATGGAAGCAATCTAGATGTCCATCGACAGATGAATAGATAAGGAAGTTTTGGTGCATGTACACAATGGAATATTACTCAGCTATAAAAAGGAACACACTTGAGTCAGTTTAATGAGGTGGATGAATCTAGGGCCTATTATACAGAGTGAAGTAAGTCAGAAAGAGAAAGACAAATATTGTATATTAATGCATATAAATGGAATTTAAAAAGATGGTACCAATGATCGTTCAGGGCAACAAAGGAGACATGTAAAGAATAGACTTTTGGGCTCAGTGGGAGAAGGAAAGGGTGGGATGATTTTTAGAGACTAGCACTGAAACATATGTATTACCATATGTAAAATAGCCAGCCACTGGGAGTTTGCAGTATGATGCAGGGAACCCAAAGCCAGGGCTCTCTGACAGCCTGGAGGGATGGGATGAAGAAGAGGTGCAAATGGGGTTCAAGAAGGAGGGGACATAAGTATACCTCTTACTGATTCATGTTGATATATGGCAAAAACCAGCATGATATTATAAAGTAGTTATCCCCTAATTAAAAATAAAAAAAAATAATAATTTAAGAAGAAATGGAGTTAGGGAAGAGAAAATTTTTTCTTTAGTTAAAAAAAAAATTGACCCAGTGGACATGAAGTGATACCTATTTTCACTCTGTTGGGATCAAGGTCTTTTCATAAAAGGCAGTTGCTGATTGATTTGCACGTCTAACCCTCATGCTTCATTAGGACAGTTCAAGAGAACATAGCACATATTTGAAAGGTCAGTGCCTACTTACACAACAGTTGATTTGACGTTCCACCCAGAGGTTTATGTCCTGATTTGCACAATCTGTTAAGCTCTGTGGATTTGGGGGAGGAAAACAGAGTGAATGAATAACCTTAGGTTAGGGAGAAATTTTCAGGCTTGATTCTTTTTGCAAGACTTTAAGATAATTAACACATGGGTGTAATTTAAATATCAGACCATAAAGGGGTCTATTGTCTCTGGAATCAGAATACCTGACTTCAAATCCTAGTCCTATCTCTTCTGGCTGTGGATTTTTGGACAAATCACCTACTACCTTGAAATATCAGTTTCCTCATTTGCAAAATGACAGCAGTAATAGTTCTAAGTCATAGTGTTGCTATGATGATTACATAAGGAAATCCTCAAAAAAAGGTTAGCTCAGTACCTGGCACACAGAGCATGCTCAGTAATTATAGCTATCGATCACTACCATTTTTTAAATGTTTCCTTGTGATAAAGAATGCAGAGTGCTGAAGAATTGATGCTTTTGAACTGTGGTGTTGGAGAAGACTATTGAGAGTCCCTTGGACTGCAAGGAGATACAACCAGTCCATCCTAAAGGAAATCAGTCCTGAATATTCACTGGAAGGACTGATGCTGAAGCTGAAGCTCCAATACTTTGGCCACCTGATGCAAAGAACTGGAGGAGACCCTGATGCTGGGAAAGATTGAAGGCTGGAGAAGGAGATGACAGAGGATGAGATGGTTGGATGGCATCACTGACTTGATGGACATGAGTTTGAGCAAGCTCTGGGAGTTGGTGATGGACAGGGAAGCCTGGCGTGCTGCAGTCCACAATGTCACAAAGAGTCAGACACAACTGAGCCACTGAACTGAACTGTGATGAAACTCTTAGGATTTATTTACATTTTTAATACTTATTTATTTAGCTGTGCCAGGTCTTAATTGCGGCACTCGAGATCTTCCATCCTTGTTGCAGCCTGAGGGAGCTTTAATTGAAGGATGTGGGATATAGTTCTCTGGCCAGGGACTGAACTCAGGCCCCCTGCTTTGGGAGTCTTACCCATTAGACTACCAGGGAAGTTCCAATTACTACCAGTTTAAGACCAAAAGCAGTACACAATAGAGGGTTAGAAGGAAAGTAGAAAGATAATGGGATTTCTTTATGTCACTTCAGGAGAAGAGTGAGAAGACTTAAGGAGAGATTTTAAAACTTGCTTTGTTATGTGTGCTTTATATTATGAAAAATACTGAATCTGAACTGAGATCACACATTGACAGATGCCTGTCCTCCAAAGGAAGTTGGGGAACCCTTGTGTCTAGCCCCAAATGCCAGTACTATCCCTTTATCTGACCAAGAGTGGTGAGAAAACAGAACACTATAAAGCATTATATTTCTCTTATTCTTTAAAAAAGCTATTTTTCACCTTTTATTAAAGATCTAGGTCTTTATCTCGCTTTTCTCGTTTTTTTTCTTTTCTTTTCTTCTTTTGCTGTGCCACATAGCACATTGGATCTTAGTTCCTCAGCAAGGGATTGAACCCTGCAGTATAAGAGCAGAGTCTTAACCACTGGACCACCAGGGAAGTCCCACTTTTCTCCAAATTTTGTCTGGAATCTGGGACAGAATCACCACAATTAACAATGTAATGTTTCAAAGCCTTGGTCAGAGCAAATTTTTAAAATGTTCTTCAAAAAGGATTTCTGTATATGCAAATAATTTTTTAGCAGGAAGAAGTGGGCACTTAATTTGGAAACTTTGATGCTAGAGGACTTCTGTAACTTTATTTTTGTAAGGCATATGACTAGCTAGCTATTGGACATCTGAATTGTTCGATTTATGTCATAGATATATCCATCCATATAAGCGATCAAAACTAGAGCTTTAACCCTTTTTAGTGTCTTCTGGGCAATATTATGTTTACTGAAGAATTGATTTTGGAAGCAAAAATCGCAACAAGGTACCTACCAGATTATAAAACTTCTCATAGATACCATGCATGGTTTAGTAAAAAAAAAAAAAAAAAAAGTCAAACATGACTATGTTGGTGTGCATCAAAAATCTTTAACCATAACCTGACATCTCTGCAGACAAACATATGCTTCGGAAAAGTCAGGGACACACAGTAGAAGTTTGTGCTGCTGCTATAACACACTTCTGTTTTCTGAAGCCTTGGCACTGAAGATGTTTTGATCTTAATCACATATTGCTGTGACACTGAGAAATCTAGGAGAAACATCCAGTTTGGGATGGAAACTGAATTAGCCAGCTACTACATGCTTATTTCAATTTTTATCAAGATATTTCCTTCCTTTAAAAAAGAAAGGTGGTGGTGCAATGACTGAGGCTCCAAGCTCCCAATGCAGAGGGCCCAAGTTCAATTCCTGGTTGCAGAACTAGATCCCACATACCCAATTAAGAGTTCACATGCCACAATTAAGATCCCACATACCACAACTGAGATCTGGAGCAGCCAAATAAGTAAGTAAATATTTGTTAAAACAAATAAATAGCTAATAAAATTAAAAAGAAGAGAGAAGGCTAGTCTCCAAAAGGAGAAAAAACAGTACTCAAGTAATTCACAAAATATATTGAAGTTTCAGCCACTTCACAAAACAATACTATTCATCATACAGAGAGATGGTTAGTGAACTTGGTAAAGCAGGGGGAAGGGAAACTTGTGTTGGTAGCAAAAGTAATGTTTTTTCAAGATAGCAGCAAAAAAGTAGGAGGAGTGAGGGACAACAGTTCTAGAATTTCCTCCCATTCATACAAGATTATGCCTGAAAATATTTCTGCCGTTTTTTTCACTTAGAGGAGATAGAAATGAGTATAGGATCAAACGTAGTAATGGAAGGTAAAATAAAGCACCAGTTGAAAGATTTGCCATTGATAAAAACCAAACAGTTGGATACCAAAGTCATCATTGCAATGGTTTAGAAACATTCTTCATGAACACTTTAAATTATTTGATGGTAGTCCAAGTAAGCTAGTAGGCTCAACACTCCACTTTATCACTGTCAGTCTATATGAGGTATAGTTGGTTGAAGTCTGCAAAAACAGATTTTGAGAAGACCATTGGAAAAAGAAGCAATGCAAAAGGAAGGACTTGAGACTAAATTACATTTGTTGGAATGGTTGAAGGAATTGGTAAGAAAGGAAGGCTGTTTACAATAGTCAAGCCATGGAACCAACATAAGCGTCTATCAACAGTTGAATGGATAAAGAAGACGTGGTATATATGTACAATCGATATTATTTAGTCATTTAAAAGGACAAAATAATGCTGTTTATAGCGAAATGGATGGAACTGGAGTCTATCAGACTAAGTGAAGTCAGACAGAGAAAGACTAATACCACATGATATTGCTTACATGTTGAATTTTTCAAAAATGATACAAATTAACTTATTTACAAAACACAGACTCACAGATTTAGAGAATGAATTTATGGTTACCAGCTGGGACAGGTCGGGAGGAGACATAGATTGGGAGCTTGAGACTGACAAGTGCACACTGCTATATTTAAAATAGATAACCAACAAGGACCTACTGTATAGCACAGGAAATGCTACTCAATATTCTCTAATAATGTAAATGGGAAAAGAATTTTTTAAAAAATAGACTTGTGTATATATATATAACTGAATCACTTTGCTGTACACCTGAAACTAACACAACACTGTTAATCAACTATACTCCAATATAAAAAAATTAAAAATAAAGGCGGTCTGAGAGCTGTTTTCACATACCTGAAGATGAGGAAAAAATAAAACATTTATTCTGTGTGGTTCCAGTGCTGAAGCTAGGGCAAAAAATTACTTGGCACGATAGGTAGGAAAAGTTTGGCTTAGTAGAACCCAAAACTTACAGCTGTTCAAAATCTATCAGCCAGCAAACAAACAAAGAGATCCATGGCACAGGGTGGGCTGAATGGCTGCTGATGGGGACATTTTAGAAGGTATTGACATCTGTATTTAGAGGGTCTTTAACATCATCCATCAAGGACAAGAATCTATGATAATAGATATTACTTTTGAGCTTTTATTCTGTACTTACTGATTGGGAAACTGGAGGTGAGGAAACTTAAGGAAATTGCAAAACCATTCAGTTGGCAAGTTAGAATGGTTAGATTCTTACTAAAATGTGTAAGTGCCCAAGTTCTTACCCTCTAGGCACTCAAGGTATAAGAATCCTTTCTCCAGAGTGTTTAAAGCAATAGTTTCTAAGAACAGCACTGAAATTAGAGTATAATTCTACTTTTCTAGAGCCATAATTGGCTGAATAAAAAGCAAAATAAATAAACCCCTCTTCCTTGCAAGTGAGGAGGATTAGACAGGAGGAAGCTCAGAATGATGTAAGAAAAGAAAGGTGCTTTGGGGACTTCCCTAGCCATCCAGTGGTTAAGACTCTGATCTTCTGTTGCAGGGGGCACAGGTTCAATCCCTGGTTATCCCTGATCAAGGACCTAAAATCCTGCTTGCTGTGAAGCAAAAAAAAAAGTAACTACACTGTTTTTTAATTAGACCCTTTCCCACCATTCCTCACCCCACAACTCCACCTCCAGGCCAGGTGGACCCAGCTTATGAGAAGTTTTGGTCCTTGAGATTCTGTTGTGGCTACACGTCAGAGCTGTGCCAGAGATCTGTATTTATCCAGAATCTGTTCTATTCCTGGGCATGGTTCTAACTCTGCTGTTAAAGTTACTGCAAATGTAGAAACATGAAGAACAAAATTAGCAGACCAGGAACCTAAACCAATGCTCATCCAGCCATGGCAGCTGTGTTCTGAGGACATCCAGGCAAATGCCTATCCTTTACTGCTCCACAGCTGGCGAAGTCTCAAGTCCCCTTGTGGCCTGGACCATGTAGGTACTGCATTTGCCCAAAAGCCCCTTCTTTCCCCCAGGACTCCACTGTGATTTCTTCTTGTCCTACAAAGGGCAAGAGTATTTTCAAATGGTATATATCCAGGACCTGGACTATCACTTCAAGCACAGGACATGGGTGAGAGAGAGAAGAAAATCAGAAAGAGGAAGAAAAATTTAACCCAGTTTCTAGTTCTGATCAAAGCCCTCCAACCAAACCCCATTGTGAGACTCTCAGGACTCCACTTTGTCCTCACCTTGCAGAGCCGTTGAGGGAAACGGGATTCTTGTCCCCTAGAAATTAGCATGACCCACCATCGCATCTCAAGTTTTTCCTCTTGTCTTCAATATGTGTCTTATTAAAACAAATGAGAGCTATTTTATCTCAATACACTACTATGTGGATCGTGCGTGATCCATCTCTGAACATCTGGATATGTTACTTTATTTACTCCAGGATTCCTTTAGTGTTATCCCAGTCCCAGAATATTTTCATATTGGCTTTCCCCATTGGTCCACCCATAAATTCAGATTACATGACGTAGGGCCAAGACTTGGGTGAAGCAAGTGAAGTTGGGTCATGCGAGTACAGGGTCAGATCCTGACTCCACTTAAAATTTTGATATTTTGTTCAGCATGGACTTCTTGTATTCATTTTGTTTACTGAGATTTTTGGTGTCATGATGTTTGACCCCATTGACGTTCATTGGTATTAGGTAGCCTGGTGTGTTGAAAGAACACTGGAACTCAGGAAAGATGGTTCTAAGTTTTTGTCCTACATGTCACTCTAAGACTTTGTATGAGTTACCTTCCTACTTAGGATTCCAGGTGCCAAATCTGAAAGATACAGGTGACATTGAGTTTAAACTTTCACTGCTGCTGTCAAGTCGCTTCAGTCGTGTCCGACTCTGTGTGACCCCATAGACTGCAGCCTACCAGGCTTCTCTGTCCATGGGATTCTCCAGGCAAGAGCACTGGAGTGGGTTGCCATTTCCTTCTCCAATGCATGAAAGTGGAAAGTGAAAGTGAAGTCACTCAGTCGTGTCTGACTCTTAGCGACCCCATGGACTGCAGCCCACCAGGCTCCTTCATCCATGGGATTTTCCGGGCAACAGTACTGGAGTGGGGTGCCATTGCCTTCTCCCTAAACTTTCACGAGAAGATCAAATATGGCAGTACAAAGTGTTCTAGCCCTTTTATTCTCTGTGCCTCCAAGTAGCATCAAATCCAGTGCTTTGCCTAGAGTAAGTATTAAAAAAATGTCTACTAGTAAGTGGTTTTTTGAATACTGGAACACAAATATGGACCAAAGCCCAAAACAAAATGCCTACACAAATTAAAAACACTTTGCAAATGAAAACAAAACCTCCCCAGACAAGAATGCTGTCCCTCCCTCATTCTCTTAGGAGAAAAAAAATGGATTTGAATTCATTTAAGTGTGGCACAATCTTGTTGCCTTTTTTCCCCCTCCCAGGAAATATTCTATTCAAATATCTAGGGTTCTGAGTGAACCAGACTTGTGTAATCCTTCATCCCTCAGAGATTTCTTTCCGTCTAAAGACACCAGTACCACCCTTGGTGAGTCAGGGTTCATAAAATGTAACATCTGCGAGAAAAGTTTATAAACACACAGCCGTGCCTGAAATTGTCATAGAACTACAGAAGACAAGAGACTTCCCCTTCCTAACTAGATCTTCATACAGTATTAAAGTTTGCATAGTTAGAAAGTAGGGAGAGACAGTATTTGTTCATATAGCCCATATTCCTTTTTATTTCCTCCTCTTTTTTCCTTGACAAATGACAGAAGGAAGGGAGGGAGGGAGGAAGGCAAGAGGGGAAAGACAAGGGAGGTAGGAAGATACTGATAAAACATACGATTTTATTTTAAGAGCTATTTTCCTTATTCTTAGCTCATTTTAAATTATGGCCATTTTTTACATTTACTTACTCTCAGACTAGTGATAGAAAATTGAGTCAAGAACCACTTTAAAAAAATACATATATATGTATTTTATTTATTTGGCTGCACTGAGTCTTAGTTGCAGCATGTGGGATCTAGTTGCCTGCTGCTGCTGCTAAGTCACTTCAGTCTGTGTGACCCCATAGGCGGCAGCCCACGAGGCTCCCCCGTCCCTGGGATTCTCCAGGCAAGAACACTGAAGTGGGTTGCCATTTCCGGACCAGGGGTCAAACCTGGGCTCACTGCATTGGAAGCATGGAGTCTTAGCCACTGGACCACCAGGGAAGTCCCAAGAACCACTTTTGAGACCTCAACTATATTATTTTGCAAACTGGTTCTGAACACGGTAAAAATATTCAGTAAATAATTTTAATATATTTGTTTCTTTTATATTTAGTATTACTCACCTTGCCTCAGAAACACCTTGCCTCTGGTACTTCAGGAAAATAAAGTGACCTTCTCAAGGTCATTAGTAGAGTGGTTCATGAGAAAGACAGGCATATATCTGGTATATATAGGCATATATGATCTCAGTACAGATCTTCCTTGATCGGCTTTATATTCTGATGGTGAAAAAGTGAAAGTGTTAGTCATTCAGTCATGTCCAACTCTATGCGACCTCATGGGCTGTAGCCCACCAGGCTCTTCTGTCCATGGAATTCTCCAGGCAAGAATACTGGAGTGGGTAGCCATTCCTTTCTCCAGGGGATCTTTCCCATCCAGGGATTGAACCTGGGTCTCTGACATTGCAGGCAGATTCCTTACTGTCTGAGCCACCAGGGAAACCCATCATAACTTGAAAATACTATAAGTCAAAAATGCATTTAATACACGTAACCTTAGGAACGTTACAGCTTAGCCAGCTGACCTTAAAAACATGGTCAGAACACTTAGCCCACAGCTGGGCAAAATCATCTGACACAAAGCCCATTTTATAAGAAAGTGTTGAAGAGCTCATGTAACGAACTAAATACTATGCTGAAAGCGAAAGCCAGACGGCTGTCTGGGCACAGAGTGGTTATATCACTTGTTTACCCTGGAGATCACTTGGCTGCCTGGGAGCGGAGGCTGCTGCCGTTGCCCAACATCACAACAGAGTATAGAGGTATATCATACGCTATACACTGCTAGCTGGGAAAAGATCAAAACTCAAAGTACAGGGACTTCCCTGGTGGTCCAGTGGCTAAGACATAGTCCAGCACAGGGCGCCTGGTCGGGAAACTGGATCCCAAATGCTGCAACTAAGAGCTTCTATGCTCCAACTAAAGGACACCGCATGCCACAGCAAAGATTGAAGATCTGCATGCTGCAACTGAGACCTGGCAGAGCCAAATACAAAAATAAAAATAAACATTTTTTAAAGTCTTTAAAAAAATTGGGAGTAGAATTTCTACTGAATGTGTATCATTTTCACACAATTGTAAAGTGAAAAAATTGTAAGTTGAATCATTGTAAGTTGGGGACAGTCTGTACTTGGGATAATTCAAAAGCCAAGTACTTCTCCAAGTACTCAAGCACAAGGGAGCAGTCAGAAAATATCTGGGCACCTATACAAATAACACAACATATGTATTAAATGAACAAAATGTAGGCAGCATGTTTCCTGACAAGGAACTTGGATGAAACTCAGTAGCAAACCACTTGATATCCTTGATGCAATAAAATCTCTTTTTAAAAATTCTAGTTTTAGAACAAGTTCCTCTCTCTCTTCTGCAAATCACAGCTTTTCTCTAACAAGATAAAGTCACATAAACTACTTCAAGTCTAAAGTATGATTCCCTGAAACTATGTTTAATAACTCATGTGACTATTAAAAAAAAAAAAACCTTGCCATTTCTAAGCTCCACTTCAATGACACTTAAGAACAGTCATATTAATAGTAAGCATAGATACCTTGAGTCTAAAACAGTTTAGTTTTGCTTTCATTCAACACAAAGTTTTGAAGGTTCTAGAGAGATATTCAGAATGGTTATTCTACTGCTTCTAAAAAAGTCTAATTCCACCATACTGACCTGGAAAATGGGTCTGAAAGGCAGTGTCCAGAATATCCTTTAAAATTTACCTATCTTCTTTCACTTCAGAACTTGCTTGTTAAGCAATACCTGCACTGAACTTTATGCCAGTTACAGCACAAAGCAAATCATCTTCTCAGACAGGTTTTCCCGGCTGTGATGTGCTTAGACAGCAGTCACAGGACCTGAATTATTTCCCTAAATTGGATTGGGTAAGCCTACATTAAAGAGATACATACCTATGAACTAATGGTTTATTCCATGCCTTTTCACCATCCACGGGCAGGGGACAGATGCACCCAGAAGGTTTCCCCTCAACCCCCTTCACCTGCATTTCCATGGGATGGGCACCATTCACCAAATGTACTGAGATCAGTGCCCTTGGGTGACCTCTTCTGACCTCTGGACATGCTAAATTTCTGCCTAACACATGCTTTCTCCTTGACCATGAGCTTAATGAAAGTCAAGAAAGGGATGTAGCAGTTTAGAAAAACAGAAGGGGGAGTGAATTTGCCCTTGGCTGTTTGGATAGAATTGAGGGAGTATTTGTCCAACTCTGCTTGAGTTGTCAGAATGCACCTGGAGGTACTGTGTTCTTTCCTGGAAATTAAATTTATGAAGAAGGATACACTGGAACATGTCCAGAAGAGACGGAACAGGATGAAGGGAAAACTTAAAATGACATCATGGGAGGAGTTTTGGATGACCTGGTTCTAGCTATTTATTCTGGAAAAGAAAGAGCAGGGTAACATTTTTTTTCATGCAGAGGCAGGAAATATTTTATCTGGCCAGAGGGTAAAAGCTAAGACTATGAGGGAAAGAGACATTTTAACTCAGTATAAAGCAAAACTTTCTTAAGATTATAAATAGCTGTTAAAAGTGGCATTTAAAAAAAAAAAAAAAGTGGCATTTGTTCATTTGATAGGTATTTTCTGAATATCTCCTATGTGTTCAAGGCCCCAGTGAAACAGTGCTGAAGAGTAATGAAATAAAGTCATGGAGCTTTTGGTCAAGTACAAAGCTTTGTCAGATGATGGTACAGATCTCATTCTTAAGAGATGTTTAATGAGACAACAATAAGCTGAAGGTTTTTCTGACATCAAACGTGACTGGACTTAATGTCTAAAGTTCTGCCAACCCTGAAACTCCAGATTTTGGTTACTCTAATGTTATACTTGGTACAGTTTGATGGCTCTCCTGGCTATGGATCAGGATGTACAGCTGATTCTGTGGCTTAGTCATGGTCTTCTATCTATCATGTATATATGCGGTGCTGTCTCTAAGTATTTTATTTGTTTTTTTATTAATTTTTTCTGCTAGGTGTTTAAGATGGATAGGGTAGCATGGAGGGTAGAGAGAAAAGACTAGAACAGTTCTTTCATATGTGATGTACAATGAAGGGAAAAAAATTTCTTATATCCCATATTCACCCCCAAATATCTGGTTGTCATTTCTGTTACTTTTATTCTTTTTTCCATTATTGTTTGTGGAATGAGAGTTCTCTTCCCTTACAGATTAGTTTCAATTCTTTAATTTCTTTGAAAGTGGTTGGAGTTAGGGTGGCTTAACAGCATAGAATCATAGTCCTTGAAGTGAGATAAGATAATGGAGATAATCTAGTCCTTCCATCTTATACACAAGAAAACAGAAATTTAGCAGAATACTTTAAAACACTGAATACAAAGGACAGAAGCACCAATAACCACTCGAATTTTAGGCAGAATATTGACTTTTGGAAAAGAAAGTTTTACAAAGAATCCAATAGAGGGACTTCCCTGGTGGTCTTGTGGTTAAGACTCGGAGCTCCCAATGCAGAGGCATGGGTTCCAACCTTGGTTGGGGAGCTAAGAACCCGCATGGCATGGCCAAAAAAGAAATAAATAAATAGAGTAGAACTTTTAGAAATTACAAAGTTAACCTTGAAATTTAATTTAATGGATACATAAAATTGTAGTTTATACTCAGTTGAAGGGAGAATGTAAACTAGAAGACATATCTGAAGAAGTTATCCAAAATGTAGTATAGAAAGATGATGATATGCAAGATATGAAAGAAAGGCTAAAAATGAAGAATGGAAAAGATCTAATATATACCAACTCAGAGTTTCAGGACCTGGATATTTACTTAAATGCCTAGAACCAACAAGTATCCTGGCTTTTGGTGAGAGGCTGTATGTGCGTGTTAGGAGGAGAGTGCATTTTTCAGCTCTGCCTTAGCCTTCACCTCCCTTACACAGAATCTTAAGGTCATCGAGAGGTGAGAGCTTAGAGCCTTTTCAAGTCAGTCTTTGCAATGCACAGAGCCGTGGGCATAGGCACAATCCATACATGTGTGTGGCCTTCTTGATTCAGAAGCTTCAAAAAGACCCTCTGTATGTCTCATTCCCAGTTTTTAATTTTCTAGTTAGTCTAATGTTTTCACCCAACTGGTATCCATCACCTCAGGCAGCTGCAAAGTTAAGTAACTGCCTGTAATTTTTTTGAAAAATGCTTATGTGGAAAAAAAATTTTCATGCTGAATGAGCTCTGAGTTAAGTCAAATAAATCACCCAGCAAGTGGAATTTTCCAGGGAAAATTCCTATCCAACAGACAGGCCATACAATAATTCTCTGGGGATGAAGCTTTGAAAGAGCTTCAGCCCCTTTCTGTCCCTTCCCTTGGCTCTCAGGCTGCTGTTCTTCACCCTTCACCAGCAGGCTGTTGGTTTTTAAGAATGTCATAAAGCAGGAGAGTATGAGATGGGACTAGGGAAAGTTAAAAATGCCATAGAGGGACTTCCCTAGTGGTCCAGAGGTTAAGAAACCATGCTTCAAATGCAGGGAGCGTGGTTTTGATCCCTGATTAGGGAACTAGGATCTTACCTGCTGAGTGGTGTGGCCAAAAAATTTAAAAAAAAAAAAATTTTTTTAAGACAGAAAACTCGTTTCTTTCACTGAGATTGAGCTGTTTTTCCTCCTCTCCTTTCTCCTTCTCCTCCTTCTCTTTGACAAACACTCCCCAGATTGTTGCAAGTCTTTGGGTAATTTCCAGAGTTTTGAAAAATTTGATTCTGACCATTTTACCAGTTTATTGCAGCTTCTGTGAAAGAGAATTTTCTGAGATCCTTACTCCACTAATTTTGCTCATGTCACCTGGATAGGGAGTTTGAATTGGCATATTTTGTGTGTCTGGAAACCATTTGACTGAAACAGCATGGTGTTCTTTTAAAAATTCAGCTTATGAAATCAAAGAAGAGGAATAACCACTTAATAAATCTCTATGGAAAAACATATATTTTCCCACCATTTCCTTCTCTTTCCTAAACTTGCTTTAGTCCTAGAGACTATAAAAATGAATGAATAAATAAATGAATTAATGAAATTTGTGACTCCCACAGTACAGGAACTATACAGTCCAGTACAGGAGCCTAAACATAATAGGCACTCAAAGAATGGTGCTGAACCAAAATAGATTAGCTCAAAATAGGCAAAATGACCTGCTGTCTATTATATTTTATCCTACTCATAACATTAAATATTTAGTTTTATATTTAGGTTTCCCACTTCGTTTAGTTTTTATGGGATATATCTTAGTTTGGGTAAAAATATAGGTTTAACAGTAAATTCTTTCTGTTAAAAATAGAAGAAAGGAGAAAAGAAGGAGGAGACAGAAAAGTATTCTTGTTAGCTGCCAAGATGGCGGCAGTGACAAATTTTGCAAGTATTCTGACAAACACCTAGCAGAAATAAACTTATTTTCCATCAGAAAATTCATAACTAGTTCAACTGAAGGACATTAGGTAAAAAAACCTGTTTGGAAATAATCTGAAAACATTCTTGTGTCTCATGCCTTTCTTAATCTGTTATAATGAATGAGTCATAATATTTTAAGAGGATAAGAGCTGTTCATAATGAGTGCTAAGTTGAAAGGACTAAAAAGCTTTAGCAATATGATCATGAAACAACATAATATGATAGGTGAGATAATGAGTCTTTCATTTCCTTTTTTAAAAAATTACAGAAATACTAAGTGGCTTTTTATTTTCCTTTACTTTTTGTTAGAGAAGATGTGAAAGTTAAATAGAATCTAGTTATGTTTCCACATACAAACACACTAGTGCACAAATATTGACTAAATTTTGTAAAAATGTAATAAAAATGGTATAAAACCATTTTATCTCTTTACTTCTCTTTGACTCCCCTTAATTAATTATGGATATAAAAGTAGGCCTTCAATTACAATTCTAAAGATTGTTATTGTTCAGTCACTCAGTCGTGTCTGACTGTTTGGGACCCCATGAAGGGGGTCTGAAAGGAGTATGTCAACGTTGTATATTGTCAACCTGCTTATTTAACTTATATGCAGAGTACATCATGTGAAATGCCAGGCTGGATGAAGCACAAGCTGGAATCAAGATTGTCAGGAGAAATATCAATAACCTCAGATAAGCAGATGATACCACCCTTATGGCAGAAAGCAAAGAAGAAATAAAGAGCCTCTTGATGAAAGTGAAGGAGGAAAGTGAAAAAGCTGGCTTAAAACTCACTCAACATTAAACAAAAACTAAGACCATGGCATCTGGTCCCATCACTTCATGGAAAACAGATGGGGAAACAATGGAAACAATGAGAGACTTTATTTTGGGGGGCTCCAAAATCACTGCTGATGGTGACTGCAGCCATGAAATTAAAAACGCTCCTAGGAAGAAAAGCTGCGACCAACCTAGACAGCATATGTCTAGTAATGTCTTTTTAAAGCAGAGACATTACTTTCCCAACAAAGGTCCATCTAGTCAAAGCTATGGTTTTTTCAGTACTCATGTAAGAATGTGAGAGTTGGACTATAAAGAAAGCTGAGTGCCAAAGAATTGATGCTTTTGAACCGGGGTGTTGGGGAAGACTCTTGAGAGTCCCTTGGACAACAAGGAGATCCAACCAGTCCATCCTAAGGGAAATCGGACCTGAATATTCATTGGAAGGACTGATGCTGAAGGTGAAGCTCCAATACTTTGGTCACCTGATGGGAAGAACTGATTCATTAGAAAAGACCCTGATTCTGGGAAAGACTGAAGGCAGGAGGAGAAGGGGACGACAGAGGATGAGATGGTTGGAGGGCATCACCGACTCAATGGACATGGGTTTGGGTGAACTCCAGGAGTTGGTGATGGACAGGGAGGCCTGGTGTGCTGCGGTTCATGGCGTGGCAAAGAGTTGGACATGACTGAGCAACTGAACTGAGCTGGACTGCAGCATGCCAGGCTTACCTGTCCTTCACCAACAAAGGCAGTTTACATCTTTAAAAATTATTTCATCTGTATTAATACTTAAAATCATCTAAGAAAAAGCAACATCCTCAGTTCTTGCAACATTAAGTCTTATGACTTTCAAATTTGAAAAAAAAAAAAATAGCAAGGTTCTTCAAGACATCAGACCCCGTCTCCTTAGAAAGGCTTTGTCATGGAAAAAGAGTGATTATTCTAGTTAAAAAGAGAAAAGGGAGTTTAATATGATTAGGGATTTAATATGATTGATTAGATACTGATTTTAAAAAGCTATAAAAGATATTTTGAGAATAATAGGGGGAATTTTAATATGAATTGAATATCATTAAGTTATCTTATTCATTTTCTTAGGTATGTTAATAATATTGTTTTGTAGGACAATCTTCTTTATTCTAGGTAAATGCTGAAGTTTTTAGGGCTGAAGTCTACAATCTAACTTTCAAAAGATTCAGAAAAGCGCTAGGATAATGGAAAAGAATGTTAAAAAATGTATATATAACTGGGTCATTTTGCTGTATAGCAGAAATTATTGTAACTCAACCTTGTAAATCAACCATGTGCATGCATGTGTGCTAAGTCACTTCAGTTGTGTCTGATTCTTTGTGATACTATGGATCATAGCCCATTCCAATAAAAAAGAAAATATACATATATATGTATACACATACATAGCAGTCATCCAGATAGAAGTGAAAAAATCTGATTTTAATCGTGAAATGTGGTGAATGGAAATGCATTCTCCAGATCCCTCTATAAGGACAAACTTGTTGTCCTCACTCCTGGAAGAGCTGTCAAGAGAGTGCCCCCATCTGTAAATAACAGCCCTTCAGAGACTTCTGCTACTACATAGAGGCCCTTCTAGAGTAGCCAACTGCCAACAATGATTAAGACGGAAGTAGGAAGGCCTGGTCACCTTGGACCAGTGAAGGGTAATTCTGATAAGTCCATTTTAGCTTCAGAGGTCCATTGAGAGTCAAATATGGTTGTCAGTTCTCCCTTACAGCTTAATCTCTCCCTCTGCCTGGTTGTGCTGACCCCCATGCCCACCCCCTCACCTCCCATTCCACATGCAGATGTTGATTCTAAGGGCATAAACTAGTAAACATCTGACCATTAAACTCTGTCTTAAACTAGAAGAAGACCACTAAAATTTTCTTCTAGCAGAACTGAATCTGCAACGCAAGATGGGTATCAGACGAACTCCAAATGAAGAACATTTTTTTTTAAGTTCTGTTTTCGTTAAAAATGCCAGTGTCATCACAGTCAAAAAAGGCTGTGTAAATGTTCTGGATTAAAACAGATTAGAGAAACATGACAATTTTAATGAGATATGTGATGCTGGCGTGCCTCTGGTACTGGAAGAAAATAAAAAGCCAGAAAGAACATTGCTAGATCAATTGACAAAATTAGAATATGGATTATAGATTAGAGTTAACAAAGGATTGCATCAAAACTGTCACACATAGAATGGACAAACAACAAGGTCCTACTGTAGAGCACAGAGAACTATATTCAATATCCTGTGATAAATCATAATGGAAAATATATCAAAAAGAATGCACATATATGTATAACTGAATCACTTTGCTGTATACCAGAAACTAACACATTATAAATCAACTGTGTGTGTGTGTACGCTCAGTCACCCACTCCAGTCCGACTCTGTGCTACACCCTGAACTATAGACCACCAGACTCCTCTGTCCATGGAATTTTCCAGGCAAGAATACTGGAGCAGGTTGCCATTTCTTTCTCCAGGGGATCTTCCGGACCCAGGGATCCAACCTGCATCTCTGGCACCTCCTGCACTGGCAGGTGGATTCTTTACCATTGTGCCAAAAATACAGGATCAATTTTAAATTTACTGTAATTGGTAAATATACAGTGGTTATGTAGGAGAATGTCCTTGTTTTTAAGAAATAGGCACTGAAAAATATATGGGAAAGGGGATATAATGTATGCAACTTCCTCTCAAGCAATTCAGAAAAACAACATATACACATACATGCTGCTAAATCGCTTCAGTTGTGTCCGACTCTGTGCGACCCCATAGACAGCAGCCCACCAGGCCCCGCCGTCCCTGTGATTCTCCAGGCAAGAACACTGGAGTGGGTTGCCATTTCCTTCTCCAGTGCATGAAAGTGAAAAGTGAAAGTGAAGTCGCTCAGTCGTGTCCGACTCTTAGCGACCCCATGGACTTCAGCCTACCAGGCTCTTCCATCCATGGGATTTTCCAGGCAAGAGTACTGGAGTGGGGTGCCATTGCCTTCTCCATACACAAACATACAGTATAGTAAAAGCAAACGCGGCAGGGAAGGGCCAGTGGTTAGGACTCTGTGCTCTCACTGACCAGGGCCTGTGGTTGATCCTTGGCTCCTCTGTCCATGGGATCCTCCAGGCAAGAATACTGGATTAGGTTGCCATTCCCTTCTCCAGGGGATTTTCCCGACCTAGGGATTGAACCCCTATCTCTTATGTCTCCTGCATTGGCAGGCGGGTTCTTCATCACTAGCGCCTCCTGGGAATTTCGGTATAGATGAATAGTTCTATTACACATCAGCTCCTATCATTATGGCCAACAAAGAACTTCGTTTTACTGTTTTTGCTTACTTTTTCTTTCTTACTGTAAATTGAGAGACTCGGAATTCTGTGATTATTTCAACAGCCAAGTAGTTAATCTGGGTGAAGCTGAGTTGAGAAGCAGTTTGAGGTAGTGCTTCTGGGTTCCTGGAGGGGGCAGCAGAGAGCCTTTTGAATGCAAACCTATTAGGGTGCTCAGGTAGAGGGTGACCTTGAGGAAAAAAGGGCAATGGCAACTAAGGGCTTAGGAGGAGAGGACCCACCACCACACAATTTCGAGCTGACTTGAAACTAGGAAAACCAATGCTCCACACAGGAAGCTATATGAAGCCAACACATCAAAGCATGTATAGCTTATTTATTAACAAATGGTCAATACTCAACGAGACCAGAAATGAATAACGCTGCAGGAAACTGAACAGTCAGGAATCAGAATGCAGAAATCAGGACTGGAGCAAGAACCAAGAGGAAACTAAACAGATGTGGAAAAAGGGCGCAGCTGCCGGGGGGATCCGCTTTGTCCTATTTGGATGTTTCCCCACCTGGGCCTGGGCGGAAGTGTTAACCCTGAAACAAACGCTTTCTCAGGATCATGACTTCCTTGCAGACCACTGGGGCTGATAGCGCTGGTGGCTAACAGGGGCTAAAGTGTCCCCCAGAAGCATACACTGCGGTTGTTTCAGGGCACGCTTTATAGTCTGCTCTTCTAGCCTTACTATTTCTACTTCCAGTTTAGAAACAGAGAACGTCAAGTGAAGTATCACTGCTGCTGCTGCTGCTAAGTCGCTCAGTCGTGTCCGACTCTGTGCGAGCCCAGAGACTGCAGCCCACCAGGCTCTGCCGTCCCTGGGATTCTCCAGGCAAGAACACTGGAGTGGGAGACTTCAATTTTTCCTGTCCAGCATCCACCTTCTCATTTTCAAATCTAAAAAGCTGCTTGCTCCCTAGGCAACTTTTATCCAAAATAATTTGTTTAAATTTGTAATTAGTTATTTTACATGGAGTAACCTAAAAATGGCAGCCCACTCCAGTATTCTCGCCTGGAGAATCCCATGGACAGAGGAGCCTGGCGGGCTACAGTCCATGGGGTCGCAAGAGTTGGACACAACTTAGTAACCAAAACCACCAACCTAAAATTATCCTTTTAAATAAGATCAGCAAATTATCTAAAGTGTTTTCAAAGTGATATCTTATACTGCTCAAAAAGGACCATAATCCTCAACTTCTTGACATACTGAGGTGGAACATTGGAGATAAAATCAGTAAGTACAAGTGGTCTTAATACAGAGGTACACTGTCAGACACGATTTATGATATATAGACATCCTGAAAAATATGACTTATGGTGGAGTTCTATTTCAAGTTTTCTCTGCTTGTGATTGTCTTTCGTGTATTTTACAATCATGAAAGTTACAGACAACTTTTCAAAATGCAAATAATCTCCTCCAGAGAAATACAAATGAATTGTGTCTAGTGAGATGCAATCAATTATTGTCCTATAAATATTGACCAGTTTTGCAACTGTTTATAAATCCATTTCAACAGTCCTGATGGTCTATACTATACATGTGTGAGACTTTGAATTCTCCTTTTAACCCATTTAACTGATTGTATCATTAATTAATGAGTTAAGTAAAGCCTTTGAAACAGGTTAACTTTATATTTGTATGTGGGTCATGATTTACCTGTTTTAAAAAATAAAATCAGGTCTTTTAATAGGTCTTTCTTCCAACAGTATTAGTCTAACCTTGGGAGGACAAATGGAAGTAGGAAGAGAGAGGTAGGGATGTGGTAAGGTGTTTTAAAAAGTGTCTATAAAGTTTCTTTCTGGCCACGAATTTCCAAAATCTAAATTTACCTTCTACTCCTAGGGTAACGATACCACTAAACATTAGGGCAGGGGGACACATTTAGAGGAAGGGAACATTAGGGCTCATTTAGAGGAAGGGGTGAGGTGGGGGCGAGGGCTTGGTTGAACTCCAATACCAGGCAAGCAGGGAGGGCTGAAGGAGAGAAAATCCTGATACCACCACAAGGTTACACTGCTGAAGCAAATTCTTCCTAAATTTAGGGATCTCAAACTCTTTTCCCTTCACTCTTCATTCCTATCTGCTCTCTTTAAGAACGGTATGTTAAAGCCAGGCCCTTGATATGACTGTTGGAAGCTTAGTACAATTGTTTTACACAGCCAGGACATTAACACAGCATTCAAATATGTACAGCTTTCGTTTTATCTCTCTTGCTTTTTCTCTTTTTTTGCAGTCAGACTGAGGCCTCTTAATCCCTTCAGCCACTACTCAGAGAAAGGGAACCAAGCCAGTGTTCCAGCCACCTCCAAACTTCAAAATAATTGGCTAGACATGGCACTTTGCCTGGTCAGCGCTGCAGCTGGAGTACACAGGATGCCTTCCTCATCCTGAGGATACACCATTTGCCTCACCAAAGCAGGATGAAGAGAAGTCCCAGTGGCCACCCAAGAAATTTCAGTTCTATGAGATCAGCCGAGAGACCTGCCCTGCCCTAGCTATTCCCTGAGATAACTAAACCCATTAGGGTGTTTATGTAAAGCTGACTTTTACTTCTACATCCCCTTCTCCAGTCTTCCCTCCTGTCTTTCTGTCTTGTTACCCTGGGTAAACTACCTTCTTCCCTACCAGTCCCTCCGCACCATGTGCTTTGATGTAATCCAGAAACAATCAGAATTCTTTCTGGGCCACATTTTATGGTAGGTAGGAATGAAAGCCCTGGAGTCAGGCAGACCTTGGCTTCTAACTGCAGTGCCACTTTGGAGGCAGGAAATAGATGGGCTCCAGGCTAGGCATTTACAGCCAGCCTACATTTTACAATTCTAAGCAAGGATGCAGGTGGGCTCTGGGCTAGATATTTACTTCCATCTTGAAATGCAAATAACAGCTGGACTTTGCCTCCTATGGACAGTTTAAGATAATGGTTATGGCAGGGACAGAGAGAGGCTAAACCCCGTTGGAATAAAAGATCAAGAGGTCACGTATTTCCCATTCTTGGGCCAAGGGAGTCACTGCACATGTGTAGAAAGTCTCCTTAGGGGTCAAAAAGGAGGTGGCACCACCCCAGCATAGGTGATGCCAAGGTCCCTCCATAGGCCCCTGGGTTGGAATCCATCTTGGGAAAAAGTTGCACATGCATGTCGGAGAGGGTCCTAGGACAGATAGTGGGTGAGAGAAGACAGATAATTGGCCAAAGGTAAACAAAGACCCAGAACTGCCCTACGTAAATGATTTAACCACCTCTTTACCACACTTCTCCTCATCAGCCAGGATGCTCACACCCTTTCTCTCCTGGTGTGTATCTCTGTCTTGCTTCTGTCTTAATGAAACAAACTATTTCTCTGTGTCCTCTCCCACTTGGTGTGCTATATTTCTAAAAATAAACGTTGTACCTGTTTCTACAGTTTTTGCCTCCTTGAGAAATGCACTTTTCAATGGGGGCAAGGGCCAGGGGAATTTTGCTTCTAGCCTCTAGCCCCTGGTGAACTAGTGGCTGGGATTCCTGATTTTCATCCCAGGTCCAGTTCCTGGGCAGAGAACTAAGATCTGAATTCTCGCTACCACCCACTGCTATCTCTCTATCTCTCACCTGTGTGGCCTTGGAAAGTCAGTCAAAAGCTCTAAGCAGCAATTTCTCCATCTGTAAAAATAGGGATAATATAATATCTATTGTATCAGGGAGTTGTGAGGAGAAAAACTTGGCAATGGAGTGAAGCTCAGTGTCGGATACATAGCCTTCTATTACTTCTATCTCCAGTCTTCTCTCTGTTAATAGTGTACTTCTATTTCCTATTTTGTTATTGTAGGTACTACTTCACATTTCCCCCCTCAATCCAACATAGATACTGATGATGTTCCACTGCTAGCCCCAAATAATGGCACCGTGGCATATGCAATAGTTTAAGCTGAAGGAGTATGAGAAACAACAGGTGCAAGAAGGGTTTCTGACCCTCCCCTGAGTCAGGCATGAGATCCTCAAGTGAAAGGTGCCCTCCTTATGCCCTAGGGAAAGGAACATCTTTATCTCCAAAGAAGGAAGGATGCTGAGTGGAATCTGAATGAACAGCCTTGCTAAGTTTCCCCCAATTTACCACTCTTAGTTCACATTCATTTTGTTCTATGACATTTCTCAATGACTCTTCACTTTTCATCAAACCTAGTATGCATAAAAACACTCAAACTTAACTATTTCCTTAGGTCTTCATTTCCTTATGAAGGCTCTTATGTAAAGGCTCTTATTTAAACTTATATTTAAAAATCTGAATGCTTTCCTCCTATTAACTTGTATTTTTTATAGGTGCTCCAGCTGAGAATCTAGAAGAAGAGGAAGAAGGATGTTTTTCTTTTTTCCTCCTCTACATCAGCAAATCAATAACAGTGGTCACAGGTACCATATTTTTTATTACAAACATCTACTTCTGCTTCATTGACTTCACTAAAGCCTTTGATTGTGAGGATCACAACAAACTGTGGAAAATTATTAAAGAGATGGGAATACCAGACCACCTGACCTGCCCCCCTGAGATATCTGTATGCAGGCCAAGAAGCAACAGTTAGAGCCAGACGTGGAACAACAGACTGGTTCCAAATCGGGAAAGGAGTAGGTCAAGGCTGTATACTGTCATCCTGCTTATCTAACCTATATGCAGAGTACATCATGTGAAATGCCAGGCTGGATGAAGCACAAGGGGGAATCAAGACTGCCAGAAGAAATATCAATAACCTCAGATAAGCAGATGATACCACCCTTATGGCAGAAAGCGAAGAGGAACTAAAGAGCCTCTTAATGAAAGTGAAAGGGAGTGAAAAAGCTGGCTTACAACTCAATATTTGAAAAACGAAGATCATGGCACCCAGACCCATCACTTCATGGCAAATAGATGGGGAAACATTGGAAGCAGCGACAGACTTTATTTTGGGGGGTGCTCCAAAATCACTGCTGATGGTGACTGCAGCCATGAACTTAAAAGATGCTTGCTCCTTGGAAGAAAAGCTATGACCAACCTAGACAGCATATTAAAAAGCAGAGACATTACTTTCCCAACAAAGGTCCGTCTAGTCAAAGCTATGATTTTTCCAGTAGCATGTATGGATGTGAGAGTTGGGCCATAAAGAAAGCTGAGCACTGAAGAATTGATGCTTTCAAACTGTGGTGCTGGAGAAAACTCTTGAGAGTCCCTTCGACTACAGGGAGATCAAACCAGTCAATCTTAAAGGAAATCAGTCCTGATTATTCATTGGAAGGACTGATGCTGAAGCTGAAGCTCCAATACTTTGGCCACCTTATGAGAAGAACTGACTCACTGGAAAAGACCCTGATTCTGGGAAAGTTTGAAGGCAGGAGAAGGGGATGACAGAGGAGGAGATGGTTGGATGGCATGACTGACTCAATGGACATGAATTTGAGCAAGTTCTGGGAATTAGTGATGGACAGGGAAGGCTGGTGTGCTACAGTCCAAGGGGGCCACAAAGAGTCAGACATGAGTGAACCACTGAACTGAACTGAACTAAATTTTAGTTTCTTCATCTGTGATCTGGGGAGGAACACCATCAGCAAACCACTCTAGGGTTGTTGTAAGAATTACACAGGATAATGTATATAAGTGCCTAGCACAGTGCCTGGATCATAGTAAGAGCTCAGGAAATATGCAATATCATTTTTATATCTTACTTTATTAGTGCTTTTTTATTAGGGTGTACTATGAAATAATTCACAAAACTAACATATGGTTTTGTTGAAAGGTAGCACATTCTTGGGCTTCCAGCTAGTTTAATGATCACTGGTTCTAATCAGAGAGCCCATTTGATGATATTATTTGTAATTAGTTTAGATAACATTCTGGATTTGTGCTTCATCCTGAAAGAAAACATTAGTTGAAAGATACCACGGGAGCAACAAAATAATGGTTTCTTGCTGGGACAGTAAAGCTACATTACACTCATTCCTTCCTTTCCAAAGGGGAACATTTTGATCCTGTGATAATATTCCATTTAAAGGAGTTTATTTATTTTATGTCAAATGATTTATGTAGATCGAGTTCATTTCTTGTGATGAAGATGGGAATGAAGTAAACTGGGCTTCTTGCTGAAATCTCTGTGACTTGCTGCGATCCAACTGGTTAGAAAATACATCAACTGTCTGACTAAGCAAAAATAAAAAAAGCCCTACAAAAAAACACAAAAAAAATGAGCTTTTCCAAAGAAATCCTGTTTGGGCACTCTCTTACGTTTGATGAATGAGTTATTTACTGACTGCTTGAGAAAAGTGTAAAAAGGAAGAAGTTGTCTTTTTAGAAAATTATTGAAGTGTACTCAGTACAAATTCCATTTGACAAGGTTTGAAAATAGACCTAGTTTTTAACAAATCAAGCTTTTGTTTAATTAAGACTGAAATAAATGAGTGTGAATATTCTTATAAATAATCTAATAGAAAGTTAAAATGAAGAGATACTCTTCACAATCATTTCCTCCACCTGCTCCTATGTTCTGGGGGATAGAATACATTTGTAAGGAGATATGAAAATACACTTTTAAATAGTGTTTGGTATATTATGATCCCTCCTAAGAGATAAACCGTGTTAGGCATGTTCTGAAGTTCCTCCTTCCCTATTCAATCTCTTAGAAATCAAAAAGCAAACCAAGGAGAAATGCCTCCTTATACCATCCCAGAGCAAGGTACCTCTCCCAAACAAGGAAGAATTTAGTCATTTTACTATCTTCAAAATTTTCCATCTTCTTGGTTATTCAATGTAAACAACTGAATTAAATATACATTTTGTGTCTGAGTGTGTTGATAATGATAGAATTACCCTAGAGGTGAATGGCCTTATTTTGAATAATTAATGAAATAAAAGCCCATATGGGGCAGAATGACAATCAAAAGAAGAGTCACATTTAGTATTATCTATACATTTGAGTCGGAGAAGGCAATGGCACCCCACTCCAGCACTTTTGCCTGGAAAATCCCATGGACGGAGGAGCCTGGTAGGCTGCAGTCCATGGGATTGCTGGAGTTGGACACGACTGAGCGATTTCACTTTCACTTTTCACTTTCATGCACTGGAGAAGGAAATAGCAACCCACTCCAGTGTTCTTGCCTGGAGAATCCCAGGGACGGGGAAGCCTGGTGGGCTGCCCTCTATGGGGTCGCACAGAGTCGGACACGACTGAAGCGACTTAGCAGCAGCAGCAGCAGCATACATTTGAGTAATACAATAAACAATTTCTATAGACTTAGTATTTCCCATAAAGTAACCAAACAATTGATTTGACTAAACTCATTTCCTGAACTTGCTGGTGGTTTGGAATTAAGGAGAAAATCATCAGTTCTTCTAAAGGGTAAGCTATGTTTTTAGATATTACTTTCCTAAGTGAATTCTTTCCTGATCTCCACAAGTCTATCCCTCAACTTAAATCAGGGTCCCTGCTCTACACTCTTCCTTTAGAATTTTTATATATTTGAATGTTTGTTTGATGAATCTCTCTCCTCCACCAGACTGTTGCTTCGCTTCCCTTCATACGCCCAGATACTTCCTTCATACTCCCTTTGCTCCCCAGGTGGCGCCAGTGGTAAAGAATCTGCCTGCCCATCCAGTACACACAAGAGATGCGGGTTCGATCCCTGGATCAGGAAGATCCCGACGTAGGAAAATGGCAACCCAGCCCAGTACTCTCGGAGAAGGCAATGGCACTCCACTCCAGTACTCTTGCCTGGAAAATCCCATGAACGGAGGAGCCTGGTAGGCTGCAGTCCGTGGGGTCGCTAGGAGTCAGACACGACAGAGCGACTTCACTTTCACTTTTCAGTTTCACGCATTGGAGAAGGAAATGGCAACCCACTCCAGTGTTCTTGCCTGGAGAATCCCAGGGACAGGGAGCCTGGTGGGCTGGCGTCTATGGGATGGCACAGAGTCGGACACGACTGACGCGACTTAGCAGCAGCAGCAGCAGCAGCCGCCCAGTATTCTTGCCTGAAAAATTCCATGGACAGAGGAACCTGGAGGGCTACAAAGAGTCGAACTGAGAGCACATGCACAAATATTTATTGGCTGGCAGTAAAACTATTCAGTGGGGTTTTTTAAAAAAAATATTTATTTACTTGGCTGCATTGAGTCTGTTTGCATCACCTGGGATCTTTTGTTGCAGTATGCGGGCTCAGTAGCTGTGCCACACTGGTTTAGTTGCCCTGTGGCACGTGGAATCTTAGTTTCCCAATCAGGGATGGAATCCACACCCCATGCATTGTGAGGTGCATTCTTAACCACTGGACCGCCAAGGTAGTCCCATATTTGGTGGGTTTTGAGAAAAGGCATTCACGGTCATGGGCATCTTGGCAACAACTAACATTTATATTTGCTTGAAAGGCAAAGGTGAGTTTGAGAAGGAAATTTCAGCTCTTAATTACCATCAAATCCATTAGTTTTTGTTCTCAGGTCCTCTTTCTTATTAAAGGTGTTAAAAGAATGATGATTAGAGATGTTTTAAATCTGTCCGGCCACTTAATTAGATCAGGATTCTTGAATGAAAACAAGTCCCACTTACAGGGAAAGATGATGAGATTTTTCTCTAAACTATTATCAGAAAATAAATAAATAAATAAATAAACTATTATCAGGAGCAAATTACATCCAATAATGTATGGCTTATAATTAAGAACAGTCTACCTAACTACATTCAAAATGAAGCAAACGAAGCATACGACATTATACGACAGGACCTAATTATACGACACCATTTAACACACTATAGTAATAGGGTAACATCTCCTGAGTACTTGTTATGTGTACTACAACACTAAGCAACTGCATTTTCACATTTCATTCTCACAACAACCCTGTGAAGTACTATTATTATTTCTATGAGGATAAGGAAGGTTGGGCAATTAACAAAAGTGGTGAAGCCCAGACAAGACTTCTGGGTCTGACTTCAGGGACTTCCTTCTTAATCCTTGTACACATGCTCTCTGCAGTAACCACCTGTTGGTGTGTTTATCTCCCTTGCTAAATGTTGAAAGTGTCAAGGGCAAGGTGATAAAGATAAAGACAAAGCTTTACTCGTTTGTGTGTCTCAAATACAGAACAGAGAGTGCAGGAAACATAGTAGGTACTCAATAAAAGTTTAGTGAATGAAGGAGGAAGTGTTTTCTCCATTCTCAAAACTATAGTATGTTGAGTATAGTTTTAGTGTTAGACATAGTTAACTATATAATGTGTATAAATAAAATATACAAACCAAACAAATATTTATGCAATAAAATAAATAATATAGATATATCTTTCTATTTTATTAAATTAATAATCCATATTTTATGTTGAAGCATATGACATTGCCATTTTATTAGGTCAGAAATCATCAAGGACAAATAACAGCACTTTTAAATGGTACCTCATTAAAAAAAATCCATGTCAACTCTTTAGTTACACAATAAGTGGAATGCACCATTACCATATGTTTTCCACTGAAACAGAGGTTTATCATTAACTGCCAAAGAGAAAGATTCATGAAAATTAAGGATGTCATATCTATAAGCACTTTCTACTAGGTCTAGTGATCTAATTTCACATACAAATTATATTTCATGCCCTTAGGTCCTTATGAAAATTCAACCCAGCACATATTGTTAGACTTGACTTGGATTCTCTCTTTTCTGAGCTGCCAGGTTGCATAGTCCATGCAAAAGTCCTTCTTCATAAAGCCCTATCCTTCTAGTATTAACTCTGCCTTTATCCCAAGCCCTGATGCATCCCCTGCTGCTGCTGCTGTTAAGTCACTTCAGTCATGTCTGACTCTGTGGGACCCCATAGACGGCAGCCCACCAGGCCCCGCCGTCCCTGGGACTCTCCAGTCAAGAACACTAGAGTGGGTTGCCATTTCCTTCTCCAATGCATGAAAGTGAAAAGTGAAAGTGAAGTCATTCAGTCGTGTCTGACTCTTCGAGATCCCATGGACTGCAGCCCACCAGGCTCCTCCATCCATGGGATTTTCCAGGCAAGAACACTGGAGTGGGGTGCCATTGCCTTCTCCGATGCACCCCGTAGTGTTCCTCAAACACTTCAGTAATTATTCTGTTTATAACGATGACTTTTTGTTGAATGTTGGAGTCTGTTATATGCAACTGTATAAAGCATTTAAAAATGGAGGAACTGTACTGAAGTGGGTCAGAATATGCCACCCTCAAATATGCTACTTTGGCATATAGATTATTCCAAGTTAAAGTTATGTGAGAAAGAGCTGGTACAAGAAGGATACCCTGACCCTTCTTCGTCCCCAAAGCAGGAAATAACCCTCCTATGTGAAAGGTAGCCTCCCTATATCAGGAGAGTAGAAAGCATCTTTATCACCAGAAATAGGGAATTTGGGGCCAAGAAGACATTATAAACAAAACTTGTTACTTCTTCACTAATTCACTACTCCAAATCCAAACTTCTTTGTCCTATTGATTCTTCACGAATTTATTCTTCGTCTAAAAGGTATACAAGCTGCTTGCCTTGGTTACTGCTTTGAATTTCATATATGGACTCCCGTACACATGAAATTAGTTTTTCTCTTGTTAATCAGTTTTATTTGATTATTACACCAGCCAAACACCTTTGAAAGTAAGAAGGGAAGTTTCCACCTCTCTAACACCCAAATGATTTGGTTATTATACTAAATGATGGCCTGGGTGACCATGGACAGTTCTTAAATTTAACTTCTTTTTGTTTGTTTCTTGCATAAGAAGAAATACCAAAGTAGAACTTCAGAGAGTAACCCTTGAGGCCTTTTAAAGGTCATAGAATAAGCTTTGCTTCTTCATGATTCCTGAGAGATTATGACTTCTTTTTATTTAACTCTTTATATGCTGAACTTCATTAAATAAATTACTTTCTTGAATGTTGTCATCTAGTGGTTGCATTCTTGCCAGCAATACCAGTAAGGTCTCTCTTTTTTGGTGTTCGAAAAAAAGTCCTCCTAAACCATTGCTGCTGCTGCTAAGTCATTTCAGTCGTGTCCGATTCTGTGTGACCCCTTAGACGGCAGCCCAGCAGGCTCCCCTGTCCCTGGGATTCTCCAGGCAAGAACACTGAAGTGGGTTGCCATTTCCTTCTCCAATGCATGAAAGTGAAAAGTGAAAGTGAAGTCGCTCAGTCGTGTCCGACTCTTAGCGACCCCATGGACTGCAGCCTACCAGGCTCCTCCGTCCATGGGATTTTCCAGGCAAGAGTACTGGAATGCGGTGCCATTGCCTTCTCTGTTGAGGGGTCTGAATTCTTTTTCTACTCTACTTCCGTCTTCAATTTAAACACTATACCTCAGTGAGTGAAGGTCGCTCAGTCATGTCTGACTCTTTGCAACCCCATGGACTATACAGTCATGGAATTCTCCAGGCCAGAATAATGGAGTGGGTAGCCTTTCCCTTCTCCAGGGGATCTTCCCAACCCAGGGATTGAACCCAGGTCTCCCGCATTGCAGGCAGATTCTTTACCAGCTAGCTGAGCTACCAGGGAAGCCCTAAGAATACTGGAGTGGGTAGCCTATTCCTTCTCCAGAGGATCTTCCTGACCCAGGAATCGAACCAGGGTCTCTTGCATTGTAGGCAGATTCTTTACCAGCTGAGCTACCAGGAAAGCCCAGGCTGAAGGAAGGACTGCATAATTCCTAGCAAAAAGCTTGTGCCTGATTCATGTTTACTTTTTTTCTACTGACACTATTTTCTTTAACAATGAAGAGAATTTTTCATCTTATTTGAGTATCATGGAATAATCAGTACATATTATGATAATTGAAGAATATGAAAACATAGAATCTGAATAAAAAATTTGTTTCACCAAATATTAGGTATCCACTGTGTGTGCAAGGACCCCATTATATATATCACATTGAACAATGACTTAATAAGCAGAGTTTGGAAAAAGGGTAAGAGGTGAGACTGGAGGGCTCGAAGGAACCTAGCCCATCAGTTTATTTAAGACTAAAGGAAACTGAGTTCCAGGAAGTTTGCTCAGCCTCAAGTCACAAAAACAAATTAGAGACAAAGCTGGGATTAAAATCTGGGGTGACAGACAATTTCAAAATAGCAAGTTTAACAATGCTATGCAGCCATAGATTTGGGGAATGTTTAGAAATTGTCCAATTTAAGAGGATGCTGTGTTATTTATCTGCATTTAGCTAGTTTTGCTTTTTTTCTATCTTTAAAATTTTTATACTATCAGTTTTTATTGTGGTCTTGGCTTTTGCTACTTTCATTAGAAGATTTGTGAGGCAGTAGGAGTGGGGGAAGGAAGGATTGGGAGTTTGGGATTAGTAGATGCAAACTATTACACATAGGATGAATAAAACAAGGTCTTACTTGTTCTACAGCACAGGGAACTGCATTCAATATGCTGTGATAAAACATGCTGGAAAGAGCATGAAAAAGAATATATATATATATGTGTGTGTATAACTGAGTCACTGCTGTACAGCAGAAATTAAACACAACGTTGGTAGTCAACTATACTTCAGAACATTTTTCAAAAGACGTCTCATGAGGCAGAAACCTTTGTTCAAGTTAATGTCACCAAAGAAACTGGATGAATTAGAATGGAAGAGCCTCCACCAGACTGAAGGGTTTAACTTTCAGATCTTCAGGTTAAAGACCTGAAGAAAAAAATAGATGGGAATTCTCAATATTATAAAATTTTAAAATTATACAAATAATGGACTATTAGAGAGAAAGTTTGGGGAAAGAGAAAGGATATATATATCACCTGAAGGGGTCCAGCATGTGCCACTGTGGCATAAAAATTATCTTGAACAGAGGGCGTGTGAGGTCCCAAAAGAACTCAGTTGTCGTAAACCCCCTCCCCAGGAGCAGCAAGGAAAGGTCGACTCTTAACCTCCATGGGCGAGAAGTCTCCACAACAGATCCAAACAATGTCACGCAAACTATCCTGCTGCCCATCTATTCTCCTAAAGGCCTGTTTATGTTCCTCAAAAGTCATTTGTTTTCCCATAAGTGCCCTTTCTCCACCTCCTCCTTCCTTATTTAGATATTTAAGAAGTCACTTGTATTCCTGTAACTGTCCTTCTTTCTCCTCCCTTCCCTTTAAGATGGTGTGAAGTGAAATCGCTCATTCGTGTCCAACTCTTTGCGATACCATGGACTGTAGCCTACCAGGCTCCTCTGTTCATGAGATTTTCCAGGCTATAGTACTGGAGTGGATTACCATTTCCTTCTCCAGGGGATCTTCCCAACCCAGGGATTGAACCCGGGTCTCCCGCATTGTAGACAGACGCTTTACCGTCTGAGCCACCAGGGACCAGGCCCCAGTTCCAGCCCTCCCTTTGAGTGACATTTTTATGTGAAGTCCATCATCTGTCATTTATTAGTTTAATTCATAAGCCTTCAGAAACTGAATTTAAGAGGGTAGAGGAAAAGTTTTCTTCCCTGATAAATCATCAGTTCACCATTAGCTTAACACAGTTGTTTTCAATTTTGTGTGTTTTTCTTCAATTCTTTCATTTCCATTTACCTTTTTACATAATCACAGTCACTGTCAGTATTATGAGCACTTGTCCATGATGCAACATATTCCTCCA
The DNA here is from genome assembly GCF_032452875.1 of Bos javanicus. NCBI lineage: Eukaryota > Metazoa > Chordata > Mammalia > Artiodactyla > Bovidae > Bos > Bos javanicus. Next base: position 94,635,671 of record NC_083869.1, read on the forward strand.
AACTATTATTGCCTAATGACTTAAACATTTCACTGAAATAATATATAAGGTTAACTAGCTTTATTTTCTTAATGATTGGAGTACAATTGCTTTACAATGTTGTATTAGTTTCTGCTGAATAACAACGTGAATCAGGTGTGTGTGTGTGTGTGTGTGTGTGTGTGAGTGAGATCCCCTCCCTCCCACCCACCTCTTAAGCAGCTTTCTACTGCTGGATATTTAGATTGCTTTTTGTAAACTATTCAGAAAAAAAGTCTTTGAGCACAAGACTTTTCTTATTTCAGAATTACTTCTGTAAGTTAGCTTCAACTGCTGTAGCCTTTGAGAGGGGAATGTTGGGTTAAATAACTGTCTCTCAGGGAGACGACAGTTAGTAGTAAAGTAACACAGAAAAGGTATGACATTCTTTATAAACTAAAGAACTTAAATTTTAGGTAAAATCATAAATAATATCTGTGAAAAAACAAAAATCATTCAGTGTCTGGAAGAAGTGCAAACGTGATGAGTTTTATACAAAAAGAGAAATTACTTGAACTAGGTAATTTGAGATGTCTGTTGGCTTTTTCACAAAACAAACTAGTGGATTAATTTACCAACAAGTTGGTGAAAGCTTGGGCAAATGAGTTTGTTTGAAGGAAGAATGGCCAGCTTAAGAGAGTAACTGATGGTGAAAGTTCTATTATCAAATTTTCATTTGGTTTTCATTAGTTTCATTTAGGGGAAAAGAATAAACTATTGACAAAGAGCAATTGGTGAACACAGTTATCTGACCACCCAGGGTTAGCCCAACCTTTTCTCCCACATACTTCCCTTCGTCCTGCGTTAGATGAGCTCAGATACCAAATCCTCTAACAGGCAATTGATAATGAGATTTCAAAAACGCAGCAGCAAAAAAGAAATGTTGGTATTGAAGAACCGAATGCTATTCATCTCAAAAAGGAGAAAACCAAGCCACGTTACAACTCAATTTAGAACTTTGTTCCTACCATGTAATCAAAAGAGGGCAAAATCAGTTTTCATCTCAGAGCACCATTTCCTCCTACTCGATTTCACTACAGTGAGCTTTCCACTAATGATGTTAGACATTTCTGAGTCATAACTGCATTTATGAGCTGTCATTTTCTAGGTAAAAGCTGATGAAATGACTGAAAGTTCTTCATTGCGCCTTCCCAATTCCCCCATCCCACCCCAGCAACCTAGTCCTGTTCTCTCAGTGTTTCAGATTTAATCACAGCTGTTGCAAACCCAGTTACACTTTTCCTAAACACTTTTGACAGGACCAAAAATATGAATTTGCACAGAGAGTGTTTCATAAGCTATCAGGAGTCCTTTTCCTTTTTGTTTTTTGCCAGCTGGTAGTTAGTCCAAATACTGCTTTGTAAATAAATCATCTGCAGGCATCCTCATCAGGTCAGCTGCAAACGTGTCAGTGTGAGGAAAACAAGAAAGCACTTACCAGTTAATTTTCTGTGAGGAGAGAAGCTTTTGTGATGTCTGGGTGTAACTTCCCTGCTCCAGAATGAAATGGAGAGTGGTTTTCAGAACAGCTACGTTGGACACTTTCCCCAGCCTCCTCATTCGGCTTTTATCTGGCTTTTGAAATGACACTGTAGAGGAGAATGATGTAGGGTTTCGCTTGAATGTGGTTTTTCCCTTCCTCCTCTACCCTCCATAAAAATTCATCATGTATTCCAGGAGAAAAGTAAGCAGTGAACACACTGCACAGATTAATTCTTCTGCTCAGCATGGACACATGTGTATCAGAGGTTTGTTCCCTGAAAGATCATTGCTGTTGGCTGCAGCGCCTCAAGCTGGAAACCAGCTTCCAAAGGGGGAGGCACCAATCCCTCCTTTGTTTGGATGGGCTTTGGCTTACGAATCAATTTAAAGTTCATTCCAACGTTGGCATGAAAAGAACCACAGAATCTAAGTAGAGCTCTTCAAATGTACCCACGGCTCATTAGGAAAGAGATTTTATTTCCTGGGTTTCAGTGGGAGGAATCAGAATCACACAATAGTTAAGTATGAATTAATATTTTAATTTTTATTTCTTTATTGAGGTGGGTTGAGAGAGAGTTTTCCAGGTTTTGGAGAAATTAAAGATCCGATTCTTATCTCTCATTTCATCTGTGATGAGGGCAGATGAGGGCAAGTCTGTGTACCTGAAGGACTCAGAGAATGAGAAGTGTGGAGGCTGATACTTCACACTAGGAAGCCAGCCCTGATGCAATTAGCTTGTCCATCTGTAGAGCTAACTCGATTTTCTTTAAGGTCAAACATCAGCTTGTCCATGTGAACATTACTAGGTCTTAAAACCTTAGCCAAGCTAATTGAACACTGTGAGGTGTGAGAGGCCAGAAAACACAATTTGTGTCTGATTGCTGTGAGTTCTGAGGGCTTAGGAGAATGGGTCACCCTGAAAGGTGCCTTGTTGAAGACTAAGAATTACTTTGAGAGTTTTATTTTAAGGAACTTCAAGCTCAGGAAAAGCTCCGAAAACTGAGTAGAAGTTAACCATTTGTAAGGGAAATCTTACATTTGTAAAGGAAATTTACATTAGAAAGGGGGCCAGTATCAGGAAGACAGTGATTCCTTTTTCTTTTGAGACTTAACTTCTGGACCTAGCCACCTCAGTTTACCAAACAATTTCTGTTTTCACCAGTCTGTGAATTGCCTTCCCCCACCTTTAAGCCTCAGACCCCATCCTTTTCCTTAGTTCAGGATGGAATATTATCTTCAATCTTCTTTTCAGTGGGGTTTCTGTGTGTACATAATTAAAATTTCCCCCTGTTAATCTTTTATTTGCAGTGGCGGATTTAGCCAAGTATAATGAAAGGTTGAAGGAAAATTATTTTCCCCCTCTACAAGATGAAGTCCAGAAAATCGAAAACAATAATCCTCTGTTGGGGGGCGGGGGTTGGTGAGAGTGGGGTGGGGGCAGACTGGGATAACACTGGGGGATAGAGTGGGTAGGATTTCTCAAACTACACATGTCCCTCAGCCCCCTGGGGATGTACACTCTTCCATGTTTGCCCCCAGTCCTTGATTCCACAGAAATATCACTATTAATAATCTTGGCATATTACTTGTCAATGTTATCTGACAAGTTATCACTGAAGGAGGTGATACCTGATGGATGTGATATCCATTCACTAATTCCTACCCCTTGGCATCAGCTATATTCGTATTTACTGAGTTATATGTTGTCTTCCATAATCACACAAAAGCACAATTTCATCCATAAAAGACACTTTTTTAGAAGAAGCTTTTTCAGGAAGTTTTGGTTACTTTACATGGCTTTAGATTTATTTTCTAGTAGTGGAGTGTGAAGCATCAGGTAGCAAAAAAGACAAAAGAAATGACATTTCACAAGCATTTACTGTGCTCCCAGCACAGTAATCACACTGAAACCCAGGAAAGGATCAGCCTTTTTAGTTTTCTGTTTTAGTTACCACCTAAAACAACAAAGTTGTGACAGATGCTTACTTAGCTTTGAAATTGGTCCCCCCAAGTCAAGGATAGTAAATAAAATCTCTATCCTAATCAGCCCTATACTCTATGCTCTGTGTCTGAGGAGCTCTGCTTCAAAGTCCTAAGGCTTGCCTTATATTTGATCTTTTATTCAAAAGTAGTTAAAACTGAAGTGCTCATGTATACGAGACATTAGCTTACCTGCATTGGTTAAGCTGATGAGTCAGGTCATTGGGGATCTGTGAATTGCAGAGTTGGAGTTCTGTCCCAGGCATTCTGATTCCAAATGCCAAGCTCTTAATGTAACTGGGAAGGGTTAATTTTTGACTCCCTGCGGGATCTGTTTCTCTGACTTTAACCCTGTTTTTGCCGTTTCTATTATTATAATCAAACATAATGGCCTGCCTCAGAGAGCCCTGCCCCCTCTGCCTGACCCTTTTAAAGTGCCTTTGTTTAGCTCACAGGGAGATTATCTGACCCAGCCCACCAATGAAAGACTGTAAGTAAAGGAAACTAACATATCCCCCTGCCTGAGGCTTGCCATTCTAGGAGATAATTGCCAGAGTCAAACGGTCTTTTCACTTTGTTTCCTGGCCTCCCCCCATCCCTGATCCATAAAGGAACCTGGCATCCAGGCCCCAACAAGATAGTTATTTTGAGACATTAGTCAGCCATTTTCTCAGTCAGCCTCAACACTTCGTCCCTCAGATTTATTGGCCTCTAGTGCAGTCCGGAGAGTGAGCTTGGACTCAGTAACATTAAGACACTTAGCTCTATGAGAAAAGGTGTTTCCAGAATCAAGTGACTAGGAGGAAGGGGCAGGAATAACTTCTGCCAAATAAAAGACTTTCAGGACAGTTCCAGCATTTTCTAAATCAGTGCAAGTTCTCTGAAACCTGCTGTGGTCAGGGTTTCAAGGGGTCTTTCTAGAGGGGTGGGTGTGTATAAGCAGGTCTAAAGGGCCAGCTGGGCTCAGAGGGAAGATACACAGTGCCTCTATCATACTATTTTTGAGGAATGGGATCATTCTTTAAAAATAGTTTTTCTCCACTGATACTTGAAATTTCACTCTTAGAAAATCAGTCTTTTGAAGAGAGTACGTTTTAAAAGAGAAACTTTGTATTAAGTAAGGTTCTAGTGGTTAGAATGGACTGGGTGCTTTTAAGATGACTGTCCCTTCTCCTTACTCCAACCCCTCCAGAAAAAATTGGGATAAGTAACTTGGTCTCTGCAGAGGATGAGATGGTTTGATGGCATCACCAACTCAATGGACATAAATTTGAGTAGACTCTGGGAGTTGGTGATGGACAGGGAGGCCTGGCATGTTGCAGTCCACGGGGTCGCAAAGAGTCAGACATGACTGAGTGACTGAACTGAACTGAACTGAACTTGGTCTCCCATATCTTGCAATGATCAAGAATATCTTTATTCTTTTCCTTTCTTGTATGATGATAAAATAGCAAATTTACCTCAAACACCTAAATACTCTGATGATAGAAATTTCAGAAATAGACATTTGAGAAAACACAATAGATCACAGTGGGTTTTGTTACTGACCATTTCTAATATTTTTGTTGTTGTTTGTAAAAAGAAAAAAAAAAAATTGGCCCAGAACATAACCTCTGGGAAAGAGACAATGTGATAAGATGGATATTTTCTTTTAAAAGAAACTGATCTGTGAAAAAGGCAAAAACCTCACTTCTTTTGAGTTTTTTTCCTCTTGTCATACAGGGAGATGACTATCTCCTTGTGTAAATGCCCTTCGTAGGCCTGTTTCTTTGGGGTAGGCAGAGTCAGAGATTATACCTGGGGGCCTTTAGTGGGTTAACAGTGAGCTTTTCCTTGGGATTTAAATGGCAGACTCAGTTCTTTGGGAGGTCACAGCAAGGAGCCATGCCCATGTGGCCATATAGGGCCGCTTCCATGCACTTAAACCAGACAATTCTTAACAGCCACAGAAGACAAAGCCAGCTTCAAATTCTTGCTTTAAATTTTGTACAATCCCTGCAGGAACCTAGCCTGAGGATACTTAGTAAATCTGTCAAAGGAATTAAAATATAGCTTTTTAATTAAGATATACAAAGCTCTAATTACCTGCGGAAATGAGTGGAACAACTTCTATTGTTGTCTTTTACTTGAAAAAAACCTCTTTTAATATGCCAAATGCCAGCTCAAATGAAATCTACATACTGAGACTTAGAATGCTGTTCTTAACTACCTATCTCAGAGGTTCTGAGCCTGAAACCTTTGGAGGGCCAAGCAAACACTCACCCCTCAGAAGGTGCCCATGCAGTGCAGCGGCAAGGAGTCCGGTGGGCCAAGGCTTCCAGGCTCCGTGCTCTGAATCTTTGAGGTAAAGAATTTCTCTGGAAGAACTGGCCGCAGCTACCCAGAGTCTTGAAAGAAATATTTCTTCTTTTTGTAACCAAGGGAGGTAAATAATCTTTTAACTCATTGCCCTACAAAGAAAAAAAAAAGTGGTTGTCAGTAGTTAAATAAATTTGGTGTATATCACTTAGTCCACAGGCATCTGGGTGACACCATCCTTGGCCCTGACTCAAGAGAAAGGAGGACTCTGGGGCTTCAGGCCACTCCCAACTATTTACTGTAATTATGCTTCTTTTCTCGTTAAACTGCAGATTATGGATGTGATATAAGTGTAGCTGGATTTTTCTAAGATGTCACATTTGGGGAAAGGAAAGGATCAGAAAATAAATTGTATTTTCTCAACTTCTGTAACTGATTCAATCACTACTTGCATTTTTATTAGGAATTTTGTAGCCTGCGGGTGAACTGCAGCTGAGGACCTATTTTGTTTGCGTCGCAGTGTTTTTCTAGAGTTTGAATTAATTTCCATCATTTAAAAATCAAGGGATATCACAAAGACATCAGATTGTCAGCTCCTCATGAAAAAAAATTGCCAGAGGTTGGTAACTATGGGCCTGTGTCCCACAAGGATACAGTTGAGGAAGGCTGAATAGGAGCTGCTCCCAGTGTCACCCGCAACTTGCAGCCGGGCATTTCTATTCATTCTATACCTTTCTCCCCTGCCTTCTGACTCACAGACAATGTTCATGTGGACCTTCTAGGAGTTTGGGCTTGCAACCTCATGTTCTTTCCCAATTCTTTTCCTGTTGAGTTTCTTCAATTTAGGACAATTGCGTACACAGAAAGATAAGTCATTGGGCAATCGTTTTTATTGCATAAGGAATTTTAGGTTTGGTCATTTTAAAAATATGAATCCCCAAAGCTTCCCTCCTAAAACCAGACTGCATTATAAAATATGATTAAATCAATGAAACCAGCTTTAACTAGCTTAACTAGCGGTAGGTGCAAAGGAAGAGCAGTGGGGGCAACCTGCCCCTATGTAGGCAATAATGGAGTGCTGTCTTTAGAGAATTTCAACCCAATAATAAAACCAACTAAAGCCCTTCTGCTTTTTGTGATCACTGTGTGCCAGAAATTCTAAGCAGGTGATGAAACCCTCCCCGCCTCAAAATACCTTTAAGTTCTAGAAAATTGCTGATATTATATTAGTGGAACCACTGACAGAAATTGTCTACCCTGGCCAGGAACAATAGTAATGACTTGCATGAGTTACCTTACAACAGGAATTCCTGGTAAGGAAAGCAGAACTTACAAGCAACCACCAACCAGAAGAATTTGGCAAAGGTCAGAAGGAGAGAGGGGAGGCCAGTCCATATGTCCTACCAACCCCAGAATCCTTCTTGTTGGAATCCATCTTGACTGAGCAATGCACAAGCCACCAAGAAGCACCCTGAGTCAGAATGATTGGCCAGAGACAACCTGGAAACTAACCCCCACCACCATGAAACCCAAGACTGCAAGCCAGGTGGCAGAGCAGTTCTCCTGGGTGTCCTTACCCTGCTGCTCTCTGCCCAGGCACCCCTTCCCGTTAAAGTCTCTTGCTTTGTCAGCACATGTGCCTCCTTGGACAATTCATTCGAGTGCTAGACATGAGCCCACTCTTGGGCTCTGCAAAGTGTCCTCTTTCCAGCAACAATTATTCTGACTTTTAATTACATATACATATTTTTTATTACATATACATTGCCTTATTTTTTAATAGGCAATGTGCTTTATATGACGGAGAAGGCAATGGCACCCCACTCCAGTACTCTTGCCTGAAAAATCCCATGGGCAGAGGAGCCTGGTGGGCTGCAGTCCATGGGGTCGCAAAGAGTCGGACACGACTGAGCGACTTCACTTTCACTTTTTACTTTCATGCATTGGAGAAGGAAATGGCAACCCACTCCAGTGTTCTTGCCTGGAGAAACCCAGGGACCGGGGGGCCTGGTGGGCTGCCATCTATGGGGTCACACAGAGTCAGACACGACTGAAGTGACTTAGCATAGCTTTATATGAAAGCTGCTTATTCTTATTTTAATTTCTGTTCAGTTCAGTTTAGTGCAGTCACTCAGTCGTGTCCAACTCTTTGCAACCCCATGAATCGCAGCATCCCAGGCCCCCCTGTCCATCACCAACTCCCGGAGTTTACCCAAACTCATGTCCATTGAGTCGGTGATGCCATCCAGCCATCTCATCCTCTGTCGTCCCCTTCTCCTCCTGCCCCCTATCTGTCCCAGCATCAGGGTCTTTTCCAATGAGTCAACTCTTCGCATGAGGTGGCCAAAGTGTTGGAGTTTCAGCTTCAACATCAGTCCTTCCAATGAACATCCAGGACTGATCTCCTTTAGGATGGACTGGTTGGATTTTTTTGCAGTCCAAGGGACTCTCAAGAGTCTTCTCCAACACCACAGTTTAAAAGCATCAATTCTTCGGCACTCAGCTTTCTTTATAGTCCAACTCTCACATCCATACATGACCACTGGAAAAACCATAGCCTTGACTAGATGGACCTTTGTTGGCAAAGTAATGTCTCTGCTTTTTAATATGCTATCTAAGTTGGTCATAACTTTCCTTCCAAGGAGGAACCATCTTTTAATTTCATGGCTGCAATCACCATCTGCAGTGATTTTGGAGCCCCAAAAAATAAAGTCTAATACTGTTTCCACTGTTTCCCCATGTGTTTGCCATGAAGTGATGGGACCAGATGCCATGATCTTCGTTTTCTGAATGTTGAGCTTTAAGCCAACTTTTTCACTCTCCTCTTTCACTTTCATCAAGAGGCTTTTTAGTTCCTCTTCACTTTCTGCCATAAGGGTGGTGTCATCTGCATATCTGAGGTTATTGATATTTCTCCCAGCAATCTTGATTCCAGCTTGTGCTTCTTCCAGCCCAGCGCTTCTCATGATGTACTCTGCATAGAAGTTAAATAAGCAGGGTGATAATAATACAGCCTTGATGTACTCCTTTTTATTCTTTAATAGACAATGTGTTTATGTATATGTGCTTATATATCATCAAAAGGCAATGAACAAAGGGCAGTCTATTTCAAATTCTTTATTCCATGAAACCACTTGGAATTTTTAGTTATATTTAAAACATACATTGGTAAAACCAAGGGGGGACTGCAAGCTATGGTATTTTTTGTTTTTGGCAAATGTAAATTTTAGTCCAGAGATAATTTATTTTTTTACTGAATTTGAATACTTTTTTAAAAATTGAAAATAATTCAAGAAAATTGTTTGTTTTAAAATGACTGATTTGGGCTTCCCTAGTGGCTCAGTGGTAAAGAATCCACCTGCCAGGGCAGGAGACATGAGTACGATCCCTGGTCCGGGAAGAACCCACATGCTGAGGGACAACTAAGCCCATGGGCCACAGATACCAAGCCCATGTGCTGCAAATACTGAAGCCATTGTACTCTAGGGGCCCATGCCCCACAATAAGAGAATCCACTGCAATGAGAAGCCTAAGAACCGCAACCAGGGAAGAGACCCACTTTCCGCAACTACAGAAAGCCTGCGCACAGCAATGAACTACCAGCACAGCCAAAACGAACTAACTAAATAAATCTTAAAAAAAACAACAAGGAGAAGGAAATGGCAACCCACTCCAGTACCTTTGCTTGGGAAATCCCATGGGGAGTCTAGTGTGCAATAGTCCATGGAGTACAACAGGGCCGGACACGGCTTAGCGACTAACAACAGCAAATGGCAGTTCTAGCCAATGTGTGAGAACAAAGACTTGTAAGGAATCGGGGGTTGGGGCTGAAACCAACATCCTATTGTTTACAGATGTGAATGTCTATTTAGAAAAACCAAAATAAACTGCAAGCAAATATTTAAAAAAAAACAAAAAACAAAAAAAGACCGATTCAAGAAGTAAAAGCATGCATAGCAGTGATGTGACTGAATAGTTGCCTAGGACTTCCCTGATGGTCGCATGGTTAAGAATCTGCCTCTCAATGCAGGGGACACCTACTGGATCCCTGATCCAGGAGGATTCCTGGAGGGACAGCCAAGCCTGAGTGCCACAACTACTGAGCCCACGTGCCCTAGAGCCCGGGCTTTGAGACAAGCCACCGCAATGAGAAGCCAGAACACTGCAACAAAGCACTCCCACAGGCCATAACTACAGAAAGGACTTGTGCAGCAACAAGACCCAGCACAGCCAAAAATGAAATAAATAAATAAACTTATTCAGAAAAAAGTTGCCTAAATTGTATCTTCAGTAGACATATCAGTTTTATTAAAATTAAGCTATTAATTGTTGATGTAGGGCAGGAAAAGAATCTTTCACCCCATCCATCAAAAGAGGTCCCTCTAACAAAAGACAGATTAACAACAAAAAACATACAAATATACATAATTTTAGTTTTACATGACTTGAGAGACTTCATAAGAAAATGAAGGCCTGAGGAAGCAGTTGAACCTGAGTGTTTTTACGCTTGGTTTGATGAACAGCCCAGTCTTGAGAAAATTAGATGGGACAGAAGGAGTATGAACTAAGTGCAGTAAATTGGGGGAAACAGCAAGTCCCATCTGTTCAGATTTCCTGGTGTCTTAGAGATGAGAATGCCCCTTTCATCAGTATAGGAAGGGGACCACGCACATGATGGTTTCATGCCTTGGGAGCAGCTCAGAAGGACAACCTGTTTCTTAAATTCCTTCAGCTCAAAATATTCAATATGGGAATGTGCCACACTTTGGGGTGATGTATCCTGAGCCGTGTCACTGGACAATTATTTGCAGAAAATATTACATTGGGGGTTCCCTGACAGCTCAGTTGGTAAAGAATCCACCTGCAATGCAGGAGACCCCAGTTCAATTCCTATGTCCGGAAGATCCCCTGGAGAAGGGATAGGCTACCTACTCCAGTATTCTTGGGCTTCCTTTACCAGCTGGTAAAGAATCCATCTGCAGTGTGGGAGACCTGGGTTCGATCCCTGGGTTGGGAAGATTCCCTGGGGAAGAGAAAGAATTACCCCACTCCAGTATTCTGGCCTGGAGAATTCCATGACTGTATAGTCTATGGGGTCGAAAAGAGTCAGACAGGACTGAGCGACTTTCACTTTCATTATTACATCAGACTGTAAACAAAGGATCTACAGTCAAATTGTTAGATATTAAAAACTGTTGAAGAAACAGTTCAATTTTTCTCCTTTTGTGTTACAACTATGTATTTATTTCTCACTTTGTTTCCTGGCATAATTATATAGCCAAAGTTGAGTAAATAAAAATTCTCACTACCTAGATTTCTTTTTGTTTCATTTCATGACATTGCTGGAAATTATTTGGTCATATTGAGGGGGGTGTGTGTGTGTTAGTTGCTCAGTCATGTATGACTCTTTGTGACCCTATGGACTGTAGCCTGCCAGGTTTCTCTGTCTATGGAATTCACCAGGCAAGAATACTGGAGTGGGTTGACATTTCCTGCTCCAGGGGATCTTCCCGACCTGGAGATGGAACCCACGTCGCATATCTCCTGCATTGTCAGGCAGGTTCTTTACCACTAGTGGTGCCTGGGAAAGTGAAGTGAAAGTGAAAGTCACTCAGTCGTGTCCGACTCTTTGCGAGCCCATGCACTGTACAGTCACGGAATTCTCCAGGCCAGAATACTGGAGTGGAGTAGCCTTTCCCTTACCCAGGGAATTTTCCCAACCCAGGGATCGAACCCAGGTCTCCCACACTGCAGAAGGATTCTTTACCAGCTGAGCCACAAAGAAGCCCAAGAATACTGGAGTAGGTAGCCTATCCCTTCTCCAGGGGATCTTCCCGACCCAGGAATTGAACAGGGGTCTCTTGAACTACAGGCAGATTCTTTACCAATTGAGCTTTCACAGAAGCTCCTTTTTAAAACTTGTTAAGGACTAAGTTAAATAAAAAATCTTCTTAGCTGTATAAGGATAAACAAGAGACAGAGAGACTCTCCACTTCTCCCAAGAGATATTGAGGAGGAGATTACTAAAAACCAGTCTGTTCCAGGTGTCAATGTACTAGTACACCATTGCCATCCACACAGGGACCACCAAGATAATGTTACAGAGGAAAAACTTTTCTCTACCCTCTTAGGTTTCTTAGTGAGGCCTGTGAGTTAAACTGCCAAAAGATATATTAATAGGAGGAAAGGTTATTTCTCATGCACACAAGGACCTCACAGAAAAGAAATGAAAGCCTGAAGTAGTTAGGCCTGGAAGTTATATATCATTTTAACAAAGAGCAGTAAGTTAAGGAGAAGTGACTAGGCCAAAAAAAAGGTGAGTGATTGTGCTTTAAAAAAACAATATTTATTTATTTATTTGGCTGTGCTAAGTCCTGGCTGCAGCATGTGGGATCTAGTTCCCTGACCAGGGATCGAACCCCAGGGTCCCTGAATTGGGAGCACAGAGTCTTAGGCACTAGACCCCAGGGAAGTCCCAGTGATTGTGCTTTGGAAGATAATACATTGAGGAAATTTAACTAGAAAATGTGTGGTAGATAAGAATTGTTTAGTAAGTGCTTTGGTCTGAATGTGTCCCCCCAAAACTCATACACTAAGATAGTATTAGGAGAGGGGGCCTTTAGGGGATGGTTAGGTAAGGAAGCGGAGCCCTCATGGGTAGGATTAGTGCTCTTATAAGAGAGGTACAGAGAAATGCCTTTCTTGCCCTTTCTGCCTTTGAGGACATAGCAAGGTGCCAGCTATGAACCAGGAAAAGGGCCCTCATCAGAATACCACCATGCTGCCAGCTTACTCTTGGGTTTCCCAGTCTCCAGAAATGTGAGAAATACTTGTCTGTTGTTTGTCAGCTGCAGTCCATGGTCTTTGTTACAGCAGCATGAACGGACCAAGAAGTCAGTCAGGTTTATTATGCAGACTCAAGTCAGTGCCATCTCCAGTACTAAGCGTCATTCTCCTCCTGGTGCAGGAACGGGAGGTACCTGTACAAGTGGAAGATTTACGCCTTGCTTTTAGGCAGAAAGAGAGAGGGCAGAGAGTTCCTCCTGTGTCTGCTGCTTCTTAACTGCTTTCAGGTAAAATAATCCTTATGTCAAAGTGCATATTCTGGGTTGGCTTATGCTGATCCCCTTCAGTTACCTCATGGGCTCATGTGTCTATCCCTGGATTTATTCTGTATTGGAGTTCTCTGCGGTTTATTAGCTAAGTCATGTCTGACTCTTGTGTTCTCATGGATGGTAACTTGCCAGACTCCTCTGTCCATGAAATTTTTCCAGCAAGAATACTGGAATGGGCTGTCATTTCCTTCTCCAGAGGATCATCCTGACCCAGGGATCAAACCTGAGTCTTGAACCCAAGTCTCCTACACTGCAGGCAGATTCTTTACTATGGAGCCACCAGAGAAGCCCCTGGAGTTCTCTGTACTCCATTTAATTTTTTTTCTTTTTAAATCTTCCAGATGTGTAACTCTATACCTATTAAACAAGAACTCCCATTTTTGTTGTGATTTTTCCCCCCCACTGCACCACATAGCCTGCAGGATCTTAGTTTCTCAGCCAGAGATTGAACCCAGGCTACAGCAGTGAAAGCACTGAGTCTTAACCACTGAACTGCAAGGGAACTCCCATGTGTGTGTGTGAATTTTTAAATGAAATTTCAACTGACAGTTTAGGTAAAGGGAGGACCTCTGGCTAAGCAACCAGCATGGGGAAGGGCAATATGATGGGTGAGGGAACCAACATCACACAGTGCCCATGGAGATAGAAAAGGTGATATGAGCAGATCCTGCCAGGGGAAGGCTGATTTGCCAGGTATGGCAGTCTTCCAGGTGGAGTTGTTGGAGGGGCTAAAATGAGGCCGAGACCACTATTTCTTCAGCATTTGAAGACGCTTGGTGTACTCATCCGGAAACGTCCATGGAATGAGACATCGGCTGCTAGTTTAAGCTTTATCACTGTGCTTGTCAGTGTCATGACTGACACCTGACTCCCACAAAGTCATTTTTTTAAATAATAACATTTTTCAAGTGAGTAGTATGCTTATCATAAAAAATTTCAGAAAATACAAAAGAGCATAAAATGAGAATTCATCCTTAGCCTCACCATTTCAAGAAATCAAAGCCTTGGAATTTTGGCATAATTCTTTATTTTAAAAATGTTTATGTGAGATTAGATTGTACTTACAGTTTTATAACCTGCCCACTTCACTTACTCCATGAGCATTTTCCATGTCATTATGGGTTACTCAAAAATACGTTTTTTAAATGACTGCATAATATCACAATCTACAGGTGTTCTTTGAGACATTTTTAAAGACGGCAACTTTACTGCCATCCTAGAACACAAAAATTGCAGTACTGTCAAACCTGTCTTCAAAGTAATTTCCAATACATCTTATACTGACACAAAGTTCTATCAAGTTTGATACCAAAAATGAGCACATTTTCAGAAATTTAAAAATGAAATATAAAACCTTAGCACAGGCTGCAATTTAGACAAATAGAATCTGGTATTATCTGTCAACAAACAACTTAGAAAACTTTTTCCTAGAATTAAATAATAATTTGATGTGTTATCTACTATATTTGTAGCAGTATAATTACAATAATGAGATGTATTTAATATAATGAGACTTTATATTTTGAAAAGGTTAAGTCATGGCAAACATGCTATTTGGTGGGGCCTAGCTATTAAGCCATTTAATATTTTCCATTTAAATGTAATGAGCAAAGGAAGCAAAGTGGGGAGAAATGTTGAATTACAAGCATATTGAAATGGAAAAATGAAAACTTCTCTATCGTCTTCCAGAATTAATTAGCAACAGAGCTGCAAGTTTTTAGCTTCAGTTAGATTCATGAACCCTCTCCAGTGAAGGCAAATTTATGGCATTTTAAATCATAATTTAAAAAGCATACTTAATATTTTATTTTCTTTCTTATCATATCAGCTGTCCAAATACTGCAATAAAATCACACTTGGAATTTACCTGGAAAAAAAACACCCTAAATTATTATGGTAGGAAAGCACATAAGGGTGATCAATGCAAAGACCAGGACACCTGTGGCCAAAACAGAACATGGAAACGGAACTGAAGAAATTACTCATTAGAAGAAAAAGTAGATTGATTAACATTGCACTTTAAGATAAGGAGCCCAGTCCTTAGAAAGGCATGGACCACACATGTTCTAGAATTCTTTCCTCTGTAGGATAGATATGCTCAATTTTGTGTTTAGTCACTTGTTTCAGAAAAGTAGAAACACCACATACTGACTGCACAACGTTGGGCATTAGGAAAGCCTGGTTTTCTGATTCCATCTGCTCGCCCATTGACCAACTGAATGACTTTAAGTAAGTTTCTGAAATTCTTTAAGCCCTGATTTTCTTATCTGGGGAATGGGGATAATGATACTACCTATATCATGGTGTTGTGAGTTTTCTATGACATATATAAAGCCACGTAAAGAGTAAGGTCTCAATAAATGTTTGTATTATGACTTGCTCTGAATTCCCCAAGGTGCTCTTCGCCTACACAATCTATAAATGAAGTTCTTTTATTGTCCATACACTACGTGACAGGGACCACAGTTACCTCCTCAAAATCCATTCCTTTCTCTTTCTTATTATCAGAACCACAATTTTGTTTAGCAAATAAGTATTGTTGTTGTATTCAGATAAATCAGATAAAGGTCTCAGTTTCCACAGATTTATGTAGAAAACATGGGCTGGGGCTTCAAGGAAAGCTAGCTCTGCTTTGGAGGTATACTTTGGAAGGCAACAAGATGACTGAAGATTCAGCAGCTCTTTAGGAGCTTATAAGGGAAGGAAAAGTACAGGAGACATGTTATAAAAAGCCTATACTTCTAGAGACCTCAGTCTTGAAATTCTTGAGGCACTAAGTGCCAGCAATCTTCTACCTCCAAACGTATTGTTTATTAGAAATATAAGCCTTTATGTGTCTGGGTCACTACTACTTTGAGTTTGTTGCTATCATATTTTACCAAATCAAATGATAACTCACATACACCAACACCATGCTAAAATCCCTGAAAAATACTAATGACTTCATTACTTAAGGTATCATTATAATCATAATAAAGTCTCATTGTATGAGGTAAACTGAGTAAGTCTGTCTTGAAACAAACAAAAAAAACTCTGAGAAGTTCCCTGACAGTTGTAAACATGAAATGGAAAGAAAGAAAGCACATAAAGTGACTTGCCTAACAGAGTCCCCGGTACGTGTGGTTATTTGGTTTGTAGTGGCTGACGTTACAGGACTATCACAAAGGGAATCAAGCTAGAGACAACTTTGCTTGTCCTTGGAGTAGAAAGTAGGGACAATTATTTTTATAGCTCATCCATTGACATTTTATATTATTGTTTTTCATCTGATGTATTCAATAGGATTTCAGCTCAAGAGTGATTGAGAAGACAATCAGTAGTCCAGGGGCTAAGACTTTACACCCCCATTGCAGAGGGCCTGGGTTCAATCCCTGGTAGAGGAAGTAGAATCCCACATGCCTCTACTAAGAGTCTGCACACTGCAACTAAAGACCCCACATGCTGAAACCAAGACTGGAGATCCCATGTGCCGCAAATAAGACCTGGCACAGCCAAATAAATAAATAAAAATAGCAAAAATGTTCTTAAAAAAAGACTGATTGAGAAGGCCAGGCATAAAGGAGGGTCAATAGACTTCCTGAGACTGGAAGCTCAGAAGGAGAACTTTGTACTCAGAGGATATCAGGCAGCAATTTATCATCTCCTGATGTGTTTCTGGGCTATGAGAGAAATCACACCATTGTACCCTGTGTGTACACTGTGTGTACCCCGTGTGTACACTGTGTCATGGTTCAATGTCTAGGTGGGATGTATATTCAGAAAAGCACAGCTGTGCCTGGTCCTGAGACATTGGCTCATCATTGCCTGTTTCTTTACTATTTGCTGGTCATACAACCAGAACATCACAACATAGAACAGGAATGAACTCAGTAGCTCTGGTATTTTTGAACAGTGGAAACATCTACAAGGATTGTCTCCCCAGTCTACAGTGCCCAATGTGATTAACAGGTGACTCTGAAACTTTCAGATGAACTGTCATTGCCAAAAGCCTAAGTGAAGTCACAATTTATACACTGAGGAGAATTTTTTTTTTATTGGGTCAGTCTGTTTTAGCATTATATTCTTTTTAGTTAAACTGTAAAACAGCAATAAAATGCCAGAGACAGCTCCCAGGTAATGTATATTTATCTTGTTTTAAGCTTATTCTCATTGGATTTAGGAGACAGGCCTCTCTGAAAATTACTGACTATGTCATGAGACATTTTTGTGAAGCCATAGTGTCCAAAATGCTGTGCAAAACACATAAAAGATAAGACTACTGCTTCCCCAGCATTTTGTCTTACTTATCCAAACAGTGGCCTAATTTAAGTGGAAGGAAACATTTTCTATAACAGTCATTCACAGTTAGGGCCATACAGAGGTAGTGTAAGAATTGGTAACCGCATTCTGATGTCATAAATTGTTTTATAACTTTAAAAAACAAACTAACAATTCTGTGGTATGTATAGGAATCACACCTAAATCAAAGAGATTATGTTACCTCCATACAATGGAGTCTTCTGTAGGTGAGAAAGGAATAAAGAATTTCTCTATAACACTTCCTAACACCATACACAAAGATAAACTCAAAATGGATTAAAGACCTAAATTTAAGATGAGAAACTATAAAACTCTTTTGGGAAAATATAGTCAGAGTACTCAATGACATAAATCAAAGCAAGATCCTCTATGACCTACATCCTACAGTAATGGAAATAAACACAAAAGTAAACAAGTGGGGCCTGATTAAACTTAAAAGCTTTTGCACAGCAAAGGAAACTACAGGCAAGGTGAAAAGACAACCCTCAGAATGGGAGAAAATAGTAGCAAATGAAACAACTGACAAAGGATTAATTTCCAAATAAACAAGCAGCTCATACAACTCAATACCAGAAAAACAAACAACCCAATCAAAAAGTGGGAAAAAGACCTAAACAGACATTTCTCTAAAGAAAACATACAGATAGCTAACACACACATGAAAAGATGCTCAACGTTGCTCATTATTTGAGAAATGCAAATCAAAACTACAATGAGCTATCACCTCACACCAGTTAGAATGGCCATCATCAAAAAGTTTACACAAAATAAATGCTGAAGAGGGTGTGGAGAAATGGAATGCTCTTGCACCGTGGGTGGGAACATAAATTGATACAGCCACTATGGAAGATGGTATGGAGGTTCCTTAAAAACTAGTAATAAAACCACCATATGACCCAGCAATCCCACTCCTAGGCATAACCCTGAGGAAACCAAAATTGAAAAAGACACATGTATCCCATTGTTCATTGCAGCACTATTTACAATAGCTAGAACATGGAAGCAACCTAGATGTCCATCAACAGATGAATGGATAAAGAAGTTGTGGTACATATACATAATGGAATATTCAGTTCAGTTTAGTTTAGTCGCTCAGTCCTGTCTGACTCTTTGCGACACCATGGACTGCAGCACGATAGGCCTCCCTGTCCATCACCAACTCCCGGAGTTTACTCAAACTAATGTCCATCATGTTGGTGATGCCATCCAACCATCTCATCCTCTGTCATCCCCTTCTCCTCCTGCCCTCAATCCTTCCCAGAATCAGGGTGTTTTCACATGAGTCAGTTCTTTGCATAAGGTAGCCAAAGTATTGGAGTTTCAGCTTCAACATTAGTCCTTCCAATGAACACTCAGGACTGACTTCCTTTAGGATGGACTGGTTGGCTCTCCTTGCAGTCCAAGGGACTCTCAAGAGTCTTCTCCAACACCACAATTCAAAAGCATCAATTCTTCATTGCTCAGCTTCCTTTATAGTCCAACTCTCACATCCATACATGACCACTGGAAAAACCATAACCTTAACTAGACGGACCTTTGTTGACAAAGTAATGTCTCTGCTTTTTAATATGCTGTCTAGGTTGGTCATTACCTTATTACCAAATTCAGACTTAAATTGAAGAAAGTAGGGAAAACCACTAGACCATTCAGGTATGACCAAATCAAATCCCTTATCATTATACAGTGGAAGTGAGAAATAGATTTAAGGGCCTAGATCTGATAGATAGAGTGCCTGATGAACTATGGAATGAGGTTCGTGACATTGTACAGGAGACAGGGATCAAGACCATCCCCATGGAAAAGAAATGCAAACAAGCAAAATGGCTGTCTGGGGAGGCCTTACAAATAGCTGTGAAAAGAGAAGCGAAAAGCAAAGGAGAAAAAGAAAGATATAAACATCTGAATGCAGAGTTCCAAAAAATAGCAAGAAGAGATAAGAAAGCCTTCCTCAGCAATCGATGCAAAGAAATAGAGGAAAACAACAGAATGGGAAAGACTAGAGATCTCTTCAAGAAAATTAGAGATACCAAGGGAACATTTCATGCAAAGATGGGCTCGATAAAGGACAGAAATGGTATGGACCTAACAGAAGCAGAAGATATTAAGAAGAGGTGGCAAGAATACACAGAAGAACTGTACAAAAAAGATCTTCACGACCCAGATAATCACGATGATGTGATCACTGACCTAGAGCCAGACATCCTGGAATGTGAAGTCAAGTGGGTCTTAGGAAGCATCGTTAAGAACAAAGCTAGTGGAGGTGATAGAATCCCAGTTGAGCTATTTCAAATCCTAAAAGATGATGCTGTGAAAGTGCTGCACTCAATATGCCAGCAATTTTTGGAAAACTCAGTAGTGGCCACAGGACTGCTCAAACTACCGCACAATTGTACTCATCTCACATGCTAGTAAAGTAATGCTCAAAATTCTCCAAGCCAGGCTTCAGCATTATGTGAACCATGAACTTCCTGATGTTCAAGCTGGTTTTAGAAAAGGCAGAGGAACCAGAGATCAAATTGCCAACATCCACTGGATCATGGAAAAAGCAAGAGAGTTCCAGAAAGCATCTATTTCTGCTTTATTGACTATGCCAAAGCCTTTGACTGTGTGGAAAATTCTGAAAGAGATGGGAATCCCAGACCACCTGACCTGCCTCTTGAGAAATCTGTATGCAGGTCAGGAAGCAACAGTTAGAACTGGACATGGAACAACAGACTGGTTCCAAATAGGAAAAAGAGTACGTCAAGGCTGTATATCGTCACCCTGCTTATTTAACTTATATGCAGAGTACATCATGAGAAACGCTGGACTGAAAGAAACACAGGCTGAAATCAAGATTGCCGGGAGAAATATCAATAACCTCAGATATGCAGATGACACCACCCTTATGGCAGAAGAAGGCTGAGCGCCAAAGAATTGATGCTTTTGAAGTGTGGTGTTGGAGAAGACTCTTGAGAGTCGCTTGGACTGCAAAGAGATCCAACCAGTCCATTCGAAGGAGATCAGCCCTAGGATTTCTTTGGAGGGAATGATGCTAAAGCTGAAACTCCAGTACTTTGGCCACCTCATGCGAAGAGCTGACTCATTGGAAAAGACTCTGATGCTGGGAGGGATTGGGGGCAGGAGGAGAAGGGGGCAACAGAGGATGAGATGGCTGGATGGCATCACTGACTCGATGGACGTGAGTCTGAGTGAACTCTGGGAGTTGGTGATGGACAGGGAGGCCTGGCATGCTGTGATTCATGGGGTCGCAAAGAGTCGGACACGACTAAGCGACTGAACTGAACTGAACTGAACTAGGTTGGTCATAACTTTCCTTCCAAGGAGTAAGCATCTTTTAATTTCAAGGCTGCAGTCACCATCTGCAGTGATTTTGGAGTCCCCCCCCCAAAAAAATAAAATCTGCCACTGTTTCCACATCTATTTGCCATGAAGTTATAGGACCAGATACCATGATCTTAGTTTTCTGAATGTTGAGCTGTAAGCCAACTTTTTCACTCTCTTCTTTCACTTTTATCAAGAAGCTCTTTAGTTCCTCTTCACTTTCTGCCATAAGGGTGGTGTCATCTGCACATCTGAGGTTATTGATATTTCTTCTGGAAATCTTGATTGCCAGCTTGTACTTCATCTAGCTCAGCATTTCTCATAATGTACTCTGCATATAAGTTAAATAAGCAGGGTGACACCATCCAGCCTTGACATACTCCTTTCCTGATTTGGAACCAGTCTGTTGTTCCATGTCCAGTTCTAACTGTTGCTTCCTGACCTGCATACAGATTTCTCAAGAGGCAGGTCAGGTGGTCTGGCATTCCCATCTCTTTCAGAATTTTCCACAGTTTATTGTGACCCAGTCAAAAGCTTTGGCATAGTCAATAAAGCAGAAATAAAGGAAACTCTCTTGGTTTGATGATCCAGCGGATGTTGGCAATTTGATCTCTGGTTCTTCTGCCTTTTCTAAAACCAGCTTGAACATCTGGAAGTTCACGGTTCATGTATTGCTGAAGTCTGGCTTGGAGAATTTTGAGCATTACTCTACTAGTGTGCATCGGAGAAGGAAATGGCAACCTACTCCAGTGTTCTTGCCTGGAGAATACCAGGGATGGCAGAGCCTGGTGGGCTGCCACCTATGGGGTCACACAGAGTCAGGCACGACTGAGGTAACTTAGCAGCAGCAGCAGCTACTAGTGTGTGAGATAAGTGCATTGTGCGGTAGTTTGAACATTCTTTGGCATTGCCTTTCTTTGTGACTGGAATGAAAACTGACCTTTTCCAGTCCTGTGGCCACTGCTGAGTTTTCCAAATTTGCTGGCATATTGAGTGCAGCACTATCACAGCATCATCTTTCAGGATTTGGAATAGCTCAACTGGAATTCTATCACCTCCACTAGCTTTGTTCGTAATGATGCTTTCTAAGGCCCACTTGCCTTCACATTCCAGGATGTGTGGCTCTAGGTCAGTGATCACACCATCGTGATTATCTGGGTCATGAAGATGTTTTTTGTACAGTTCTTCTGTGTATTCTTGCCACCTCTTCTTAATATCTTCTGCTTCTGTTAGGTCCATACCATTTCTGTCCTTTATCGAGCCCATCTTTGCATGAAATGTTCCCTTCAGATCAGATCAGATCAGATCAGTAGCTCAGTCGTGTCCAACTCTTTGCGACCCCATGAATCACAGCATGCCAGGCCTCCCTGTCCATCACCAGCTCCCGGAATTCACTCAGACTCACGTCCATCGAGTCAGTGATGCCATCCAGCCATCTCATCCTCTGTCGTCCCCTTCTCCTCCTGCCCCCAATCCCTCCCAGCATCAGAGTCTTTTCCAATGAGTCAACTCTTCGCATGAGGTGGCCAAAGTACTGGAGTTTCAGCTTTAGCATCATTCCTTCCAAAGAAATCCTAGGGCTGATCTCCTTCAGAATGGACTGGTTGGATCTGCTTCAAAAGCACTCAAGCAGTTACTAATTAGAGAAATGAGAGAAAGCAGAAATAAAGGAAAAGCAGTTAAATAGGAAAAGTAATGATAGGTTAAACAATGTTCATTGATAAAGCAGTGCTGGTTCCTCTTAAATAAATTTACATAACAACTGGATGCATATCTTTCAATTGTTCAATTGGAGATGGCGACTACTGCTGACTAGAGTGTGTAGAGCCCAGACTGGTTGGAATCTGAAGGTTGATGATTAAAATTCCACCAACCAATCAGAAGGAAGTCCCCAAGCTGCAACCCTTCCCCAAATGTTGACCCCAAAGCTATTTAGGAACTTGGGTCTTTTGAGAAAGAGCTCGTCTTCTCCCTGTTTGACTTTGCAATCAATGCTACATTTTCCTTCACCATAGTCTGGTGCTGGTTAAGTTGGCTTTGCTGTGCGGCATGAGAGAATCTAAGTTTAGTTCTACAAAAATTGTGGTGATTACTGAGGGAGAGCAAACCTGAGTGAGTATCTTACTCTTGGCACATGGACTCCTTCCTAGTTATGTCACTTGGATCCTCTCCAGCCAAGCCTGGACATGTTGGCCTCACAGACCGTCCTGAGCACTTGCCGCAAACCCGCATCTGCCTATGTGTTTTCCAGTCCCACATTCCCTGATGAAGGAAACAAAAGATCCTGCTGTGAAAGACACTTCTGGTAAGAGGTGGGGCGACATCAATGTATTTTTTGCTACTGGGGTTCCTTGATTGGAATTTTCCTCTTTGGGGGGTTGGTTGTGAGAAGAAAGACATTTTATTTATTTACTTTTTTTTTAAATTCTTGGCTATATGAAACTTTTAGTATTTTATTCATTTTCATAGTTTTACAGTATTAGTAAAAATAATGACCATTATAAATAAGTATAAAATGGAAGTTGATGAAAAAATAACCCCAAGTCTTCCTTGACTCCCACCCTCCCACCAAAAAACTAGCTAGTATATGGCAAATATCCTTTTCACATACTATCTTTAGGCATATATTCACTTTGTAGTGGTGGATGGTTTAGTTGCTAAGTCGTGTCTGACTCTTGTGATCCCACGGACTGTAGCCTGCCAAGCTCCTCTGTCCATGGTGTTTTCCAGGCAAGATTACTGAAGTGGGTTGCCATTGCCTTCTCCATAAGAAAGACATTTAAAAATATATATATTTTATTCATTTATTTTTTGGCTGTTCTGGGTCTTCACTGCTGCATGGGCTTCTTTTCTCTAGTTGCAGCAAGTGGGGGGTGCTCTTTGTTGTGGTGGGTGGGCGTCTCATTGCAGTGAATTCTCTTGTTGCGGAGTCCAGGTTCTAAGTGTGTGGGGTCATGGGGTTAGTTGTTCTGAATCATCCTGAATCAGGGATTGAACCCACATCCCCTGCATTGGCAGGCGGTTCCTATCCAGTTTACCATCAGGGAAGTCTGGTCATCTGATTTTGAGCAGAGGGCTCCTATTACAGGAAGGGGGCATGGGTGCATGCTCAGTTGTGTTCAACTCTTTGTTACTCCATGAACTGTAGGCTGCCAGGCTCCTCTGTCCATGGGGTTTTTCAGGCAAAAATACTGGAGTGAGTTGCCATTTCCTCCTCCAAGAGATCTTCCAGACCCAGGGATCCAACCCATGTCTCCTGCACTGTATCAACTAAAAAGATGCACAGCATGAAAGTTGTAACTTAAGTTTTGTTTCGGGCAAAGATGAGGACTGCAGCCCAAGAGACAGGACCTCAGATAGCTCTGAGAGACTGCTCCAAAGAGACAGTGAGGATTTTGGTGAAGAGGGAGTTCAGTGCAATTAAGTACTTCCTTTACAAAAGGTTTTCTACTAGTCATGAGGAGCTAATGTTACCCTGAAAGGATTTAATTCTTTTCTGGATATGAGGAGATCCAAGGACTGAGATCATGAAATCAGTCCCTGAAAATATCTAACTATCTAAAGACCTGTTCCACCAGTTTCACTGGGGCACAGAGTGCCGTACTCTCCACCCTGAATTCCCCTTAGTGGGTATGGCAGCTGCAGCAGCCCAGGGTTCAACCTCCACAGATTTTGCAGATGGTAAATGTCCTTTTTGTCATTTTCCAGTTGCTGGCAAATGCTTTTGGCAAGTGCTCATTTGTAGTTGACAATAGGCAGGTAGATTCTTTACTACTGAACCACCTGGGAAGCCCCACAGGAAGGGGGGACCCTTTCTGAAACAGGTAGGAAGGGGGCAGGGCACGAACTTTATTTATTTTTTATTTTGGCTGCACTGGGTCTATGTTGCTGTGCATGAGCTTTCTCTAGCTTTTGCACTTGGGCTTAGTAGCTGCAGCAGAGGACAACCATCACAGATCAAAAAGTGGGTACTGGCCCAATTTCTGTAAATTCCTGCCCCTTTCTTAAAATAGTTTGAATAATCCTCCCACTAATTAGTCTATGAAATTACCAACCAGTAAAAACTAACCATGCCATATTTTGGGGCTGCTCTCACTTTCTGAGATGGCCCACACACTGTGGAGTGTGTTTCTCTCTAAATAATTCTACTTCTTACCTATCACTTTGCCTCTCACCGAATTCTTTCTGCAAGGAGATGTCAAGAACCTGAGCTTCATTAAGTCCTGAGACCAGGTGTGTGATCTCAGTTAAAAGACTGTGGGTTTAAGTTGATATCTGAGTAGCATGGTTTCATCATTTAAACTGGATTTTTACTTCTGGGTTGAGGAGTTCCTTGGCCATCTGGCACCACTTAAGTGGTAATTGGGAAACTCCCTGCTAGATTGAGGCTTGTTTGCACTTTTGCCTGGAATGGCAGGTAGGAAAGTTCCCATCCTAGCGCTACAGAACTTGCTACCCTTAGAAGTTACCAGACATGGATCTGCCAGTCTGTCTCTAGCCATGACTAGAATATTGGCCATGACTAGAAACAATTCCATCTTGTAGTCCTCAGCATGTATTTTGCAAAGCTGGGAGATCTTCAGCTATATTCCCATGAAATTAAAAAAAAAAATTGTATTGATCATAATACTGCTTAGCTTCAGTACTCCTTGGGATCTGGAGAACAACAGCCCTTTATACTTTAATGACTCTTTATAATACTACCTTTCAACTAGAACTGTCTTGTAAAAGGGAAAGAAAATGGGATGAAATTCCGTATGCATAGGCTTCTTAGGCTATTATATCAAAGTGAAAGTGTGGTCACTTATTTGTGACCCCATGGATGGTAGCCCACCAGGCTCCTCTGTCCATGGGATTCTCCAGGCAAGAATGCTGGAGTGGGTTGCCATGCCCTCCTCCAGGGGTCTTCCCAGTCCAGGGATTGAACCCAGGTCTCCTGCATTGCAGGCAGATTCTTTACCATCTGAGCCACCAGAGAAGCCCCATATTAAAGTGAGCCCTTTGGAATTGGTTTGGCTTTCATCTTGGATGTTTGAGTATTTCTGTACATGAGTCAGAATCTTATTTTTTCTTGGTTTTTACCCTCATTAAAGGGTCCTGGTTTGGGGGAAGATTCCACTGGTGAGAAGAAAAGGAACTGAGAAAGTTAGGCATTCTTAGAGACACTCCTGGTACTGAGGAAGACACTCATTAGAGGATCCTGATAACTTGTCAGGCTGTTGAATGTTCTCCTAGGCTCATCTGCAAACTTTTTTCTATAATCCAATTTGGTAATTTCACCGAAACCTCCCGCCTTCCAGATTTTATCACGGAGTCCTAACCACTGGACCAGCAAGCAACTCTCAAGAAGAATTCTTTTGCTTAAATTTTTCTTGAATATGAAGAGGAATTTTATTTCGTGAAGCATCATGGAATAGTCTTCTTTATGGCTGCACCATAAGGGATACCGCGACACCTCGCGGTGGAACTGCAGCGCGGCGTCCAGCACATTGAATGTTTTGGAATTCAGAGTCTGGTGAAGCTGCGGGCCGTGGTTCCCTAACTGATACAGTTAGTTTCCTTCAAGTTGTGAACTTTGGATACGGAAGTGCGTCGGTATGTTCGGTCATGTACACTGTTAAGGTGTGCACCCTCTACAACTGGTTTTGCTTTTGTGCACTTGTACAGTACAGTAATGTATAGGATATAGTAGTGCAGTATCTTTATTACAAGCCCAGAATATCCAGAAGCAAGATGGTAGAGAGAATTGAATACAGCAATGAATCACCTGTGGTGTCAACATCAGGCATGAATGAAATTATAGTATGGCTCAGATGGGAAAAAAAAATCTGCCTGCAGTGCGGGAGACCGGGGTTTGATCCCTGGGTTGGGAAGATCCCCCGGAGAAGGGAACGGCAATCCACTCTAGTATTCTTACCTGGAGAATCCTATGGACAGAGGAGCCTGGCAGACTACAGTCCATGGGGGCCACTAAGAATCAGATACAACCGAGTAACACT
The DNA here is from genome assembly GCF_032452875.1 of Bos javanicus. NCBI lineage: Eukaryota > Metazoa > Chordata > Mammalia > Artiodactyla > Bovidae > Bos > Bos javanicus. Next base: position 94,662,186 of record NC_083869.1, read on the forward strand.
TTGACTAGTGATACTTCAGCTCTACCATCCCCCAGGATAGGGGTTCGGGGCATTTCTCTTTTTAATATTTATGTATTGATTTATTTTTGGCAGCATCGGGTCTTAGCCGCGGCACTGAGAAACTTTCGTTGCCGCATTCTTTTTTAAAAATATGTATTTCTTGGCTACCTTGGGTCTTAGTTGCTGCACCCGGTGTCTTTAAGTTGAGCTCACGGGCTCCTCGTTTGGGGCACTGACTCTAGAATGTGCAGGTTCAGTAGTTGTGGCTCAGGCTTTGTTGCCCCTCAATATGTGGAATCTTAATTTCCCAACTGAGCCTGTGTCTTCCGTATTGGAAGGTGGCTTCTTAACTATTGCGCCAACAAGGAATCTCCTCTGGGTATTTACGTATGCAGTTCCCGCATGTGGCTCAGAACTGGTCTACACAGTCTGACGCTTTGACACATTCCATGCCAGAGCTCCCCAACCTTTTTGGCACCATGGACCGGTTTCATGGAAGACAATTTGTCCATGAACGACAGAGTGGGCATGACGGTTCAGAGAGTAATGTGAGGGAGGGAGCAGCAGTTGAAGTTTCCCTTGTTTGCTGGAGTTCACCTCTTGCTGTGAGGCCTGGTTCCTAACTGGCTGCGGACCAGCAAAAGCCCACTTTGAACCATTCCCTACATGGCCGCTGGCCATCCTCTTTAGGAAGGGAGATTTCTTATTGAACTCTCCTTTGGCAGCGTCAGTTTGCTCTTTCTTTCGATCCTTGGGTTCATCACCCACCAGCTCTGCATTTCTTGCAGAAACCTACAGTGGCAGTACTTTTTGATGGAGTGTGTGTGTGTGTGTGTGTGTGCGCGCACGCACGCGCGCGTGCCCGTGCGTGCTCAGCTGCTTAGTCGTGTCTGACTCTTTGCAACCCCAGGGACTGCAGCCCACCAGGCTCCTCTGTCCGTGGGATTTCTGTGGTAAAATAAGTGCCAAACTTTCTTTCACTGAAGCCAGGAGTTCACAGAGGGGCTGGGCACGGTCCCCCCCAATACCAAACATGCCTCCACAGCAGCCAAAAACCCACAGACGGGCCCTGTGGGGTGCCCCAAGTAGTAAGTGCCGCATGCTACTCTCCAATAGCCAGGGGGCCAAATAGGGGCTCTGCAGACTCCCCTCAAAGTGCCAGGGAGGTAGGTTCCTCCACAGTGGCCAGAAGCCTGCAGGGCGGCTCAGGGGGCTCCCTCCCTGAGTGATCTCCCTCCCAGCACTACCTGGTCCTCCGCGGCAGTAATTAGTCTGCAGACAGCTCCGCAGGCCCCGCGGAAACCTGACCAGTTACACACTGTCCTGCACAGGCACCAGGAGCCCACAGAGGGACTCAGCGGGATCCCCTTCCACGTTCCTAGTACTCCATGGTCTCCTTCGCCGGCCAGTATATGGAGAAGGGCTCAGCCAGGTCCCACTCCCAAATGCCTGTGCCCCAGGGTTATCCACAGCCACAGGGAACACACAGAGGGGTTCAGAGGGCTCTGCCCACGACTGCCCAGTGTCCCACCGTTTTACACAGTGGCCAGGAGTGCACAGAGGGGTTCAAGGGTTCTGCCCACACCTGCCCAATGTCGCAGGACTTTTCAGAGTGGCCAGGGGCAGGCAGAGGGGCTCAATGGGCTACCCCTAAACCTGGCCAGTGCTGGAGGTTTTTCCAAAAGCAGCCAGGAGCACACCTGCCAAGTGCTACGGAGTTTTCTACAGAGGCTAGGGGCAAACAGAGCGGTTCAGAGGGCTCCCACTACACCAGCCCAGGGCAGGAGCACTTTCCACAGTGTTCAGGGGCATGTAGGAAAGTTCTAGAGCTCCCCCCAACACCTGCCCAGTGCACCAGCATTTTCCACAGCATTCATGGGTACACACGGGTTCAAGAGCTGCCACCAACCTGACCAATGACACAGGTTTTCTACAGTGGCCAGGAGCGCCCAGAGGGCTTCAAGGGGCACCTGCCCCCACCCGCGGCCCACAGCTGCCCAATGCTGCAGGATCTCCCACAGTGGCCAAGGTAGAGCAGAAGGCTTCAGCAAGTTCCTCCCACTCCTGCCCAGTGCCATAGGGTTCCCCACAGCGGCCAGGGGCACACACAGGTGTTCAGCGGGCTCCCTCTATACCTTTCCAGTGACACAGTGTTTTCCACAGCGTTCAGGTGTGTGTGGAGGGGTTCAGCGGGCTCCCCTACGTCTACCCAGTTCCCCTGGGTTTTCCACAGTGGCCAGGAGCTGGCACAGGGGGTTCGGAGGGCTCTAATTGCAATCTCCTAATTGCCGGAGGATATTCCTCACAGCCCCTACAGCGAAGCGCAGCTGCAGCCCCCCACCCCCAGCCCACAGCTGCCCAGTGCTGCAGGATCTCCCACAGTGGCCAAGGTAGAGCAGAAGGCTTCAGCAGGTTCCTCCCACCCCTGCCCAGTGCCATAGGGTTCCCCACAGCGGCCAGGGGCACACACAGGCACCCGGCGGGCTCCCTCTTTACCTTTCCAGTGACACAGTGTTTTCCACAGCGTTCAGGTGTGTGTGGAGGGGTTCAGCGGGCTCCCCTACGTCTACCCAGTTCCCCTGGGTTTTCCACAGTGGCCAGGAGCCGGCACAGGGGGTTCGGAGGGCTCTAATTGCCGGAGGATATTCCTCACAGCCCCTACAGCGAAGCGCAGCTGCAGCTCCTCACAGCCGCGCAGCCGCCACACTGGTCATAGCAAACGCTCTCTTCCAACAACACAGAAGGCTCTACACATGGACATCACCAGATCGTCAACACCGAAATCAGATTGATTATATTCTTTGCAACCAAAGATGGAGAAGCTCTAGGCAGTCAGCAAAAACAAGACCGGGAGCGGACTGTGTCTCAGATTAGGAACTCCTTAATGCCACATTCAGACTTAAATTGAAGAAAGTAGGGGAAACCACTAGACCATTCAGGTATGACCTAAATCAAATCCCTTACGATTATACAGTGGAAGTGAGAAATAAGTTTAAGGGATTAGATCTGATAGAGTGCCTGATGAACTATGGACGGAGGTTCGTGACATTGTACAGGAGACAGGGATCAAGACCATCCCCATGGAAAAGAAATGCAAAAACGCAAAATGGCTGTCTGAGGAGGGCTTACAAAAAGCTGTGAAAAGAAGAGAAGCGAAAAGCAAAGGAGGAAAGCGAAGATAAACCCATTTGAATACCGAGTTCCAAAGAATAGCAAGGAGAGATAAGAAAGCCTTCCTCAGTGATCAGTGCGAAGAAATAGAGGAAAACAATACAATGGGAAAGACTAGAGATCTCTTCAAGAAAATTAGAGATACCAAGGGAACACTTCATGCAAAGATGGGCTCAATAAAGGACAGAAATTGTATGGACCTAACAGAAGCAGAAGATATTAAGAAGAGGTGGCAAGAATACACAGAAGAACTGTACAAAAAAGATCTTCATGACCAAGATAATCATGATGGTGTGATCACTCACCTAGAGCCAGACATCCTGGAATGCAAAGTCAAGTGGACTTTAGGAAGCATCACTATGAACAAAGCTAGTGGAGGTGATGGAATTCCAACTGAGCTATTTCAAATCCTAAAAGATGATGCTGTGAAAGTGCTGCACTCAATATGCCAGCAAATTTGGAAAATGCAGCAGTGGCCAAAGGACTGGAAAAGGTCAGTTTTCATTCCAATCCCAAATAAAGGCAATGCCAAAGAATGCTCAAACTACCACACAATTGCACGCATCTCACACACTAGCAACAGAGAAGGCAATGGCACCCCACTCCAGTACTCTTGCCTGGAAAACCCCATGGACGGAGGAGCCTAGTGTGCCGCAGTCCATGGGGTCGATAAGAGTCGGACACGACTGAGCGACTTCACTTTCACTTTTCACTTTCATGCATTGGAGAAGGAAATGGCAACCCACTCCAGTGTTCTTGCCTGGAGAATCCCAGGGACGGGGGAGCCTGGTGGGCTGCCATCTATGGGGTCGCACAGAGTCGGACACAACTGAAGCGACTTAGCAGCAGCAGCAGCAGCAGCAGCACACACTAGCAAAGTAATGCTCAAAGTTCTCCAAGCCAGGCTTAAGCGATATGTGAAGTGTGAACTTCCAGATGTTCAAGCTGGTTTTAGAAAAGGCAGAGGAACCAGAGATCAAATTGCCAACATCCGTTGGATTATTGAAAAAGCAAGAGGGTTCCAGAAAAACATCTATTTCTACTTTATTGACTATGCCAAAGCCTTTGACTTCGTGGATCACCACAAACTGTGGAAAATTCTTCAAGAGGTGGAATACCAGACCACCTGACCTGCCTCTTGAGAAATCTGTATGCAGGTCAGGAAGCAACAGTTAGTGGGACAACAGACTGGTTCCAAATCGGGAAAGGAGTACGTCAAGGCTGTATATTGTCACCCTGCTTATTTAACTTCTATGCAGAGTAAAATGCTGGGCTGGATGAAGCACAAGCTGGAATCAAGATTACTGGGAGAAATATCAATAACCTCAGATATGCAGATGACACCACCCTTCTGGCAGAAAGCAAAGAAGAACTAAAGAGCCTTTTCATGAAAGTGAAAGAGGAGAGTGAAAAAGTTGGCTTAAAGCTCAACATTCAGAAAACGAAGATCATGGCATCTGGTCCCATCACTTCATGGGAAATAGATGGGGAAACAGTGGAAACAGTGTCAGACTTAATTTTTTTGGGCTCCAAAATCACTACAGATGGTGACTGCAGCCATGAAATTAAAAGATGCTTGCTCCTTAGAAGAAAAGTTATGGCCAACCTAGATAGCATATTAAAAAGCAGAGACATTACTTTGCTAACAAAGGTCTGTCTAGTCAAGGCTATGGTTTTTCCAGTAGTCATGTATGGATGTGAGAGTCTGACTCTAAAGAAAGCTGAATACCAAAGAATTGATGCTTTTGAACTGTGGTGTTGGAGAAGGCTCTTGAGAGTCCCTTGGACTGCAAGGAGATCCAACCAGTCCATCTTAAAGGAAATTAGTCCTGAATATTCACTGGAAGGACTGGTGTTGAAGCTGAAACTCCAATACTTTGTCCACCTGACTCATTGGAAAAGACCCTGATGCTGGGAAAGATTGAAGGCAGGAGGAGAAGGGGACGACATAGGATGAGATGTTTGGATGCAATCACCAACTTGATGGACATGAGTTTGAATAAACTCCAGGAGTTGGTGATGGATAGGGAGTCCTGACATGCTGCAGTCCATGGGGTGGCAGAGTTGGACACGACTGAGCAACTGAAATGAACTGATTCCACAGCTGCCAGGGTGAGCAGAGAAGTTCAAACCCTCACACCTTCCCAGTGGTGCTGGGTTTTCCACAGCCTCAGGCCTGGTTTTCCACAGTGGCCAAAAGCCTGAAGAGGACCCTGGCAGGCTTCCCCTTCACCTGCCCACTTCCCCGCGGTACTTCACGACAGCCAGGAGCCCAAAGTGTGTCTGAGCCCCAGAAAAAGGGCCCAGGGGATTACCCCACCACCTGCCCAGTTTCACCGGATCTCTCACGGCACAGGCCCCACAGTGGCTCAGTGGTCTTAACCCCTTATCGCAACTTACCCAGTTCCCCACAGTCTTCCACATTGGCCATAATCCCACAGAGGAGCTCAGAGGTCTTCTTCCCTTCACCTGCCCAGTGCTACCCAGTCTTCCATGGTGGCCTGGAGCCCAAAGAGGGGTCAGCGGGTTTCCCTCAAGTGTCCCATGCCAGCGTGTCCTCCACATTAGCCAATGCAATATCATGTTTGTTTCAGATGTTTCTAATAGTGATTCAGTATTTTTACAGATTATACTCCTTTCTTCCATGTAATCTTTTATAAATTGGTCCACCTCTTGGGGAGTTTTGTGGCTAACTTGAACCAGTTACTCCTTCCCCTTCTTTTCATTAGCTTAAGTCTTCAAAGATGCAATCCCTCAATCTCACTGAGTTGGGTGACGATCACAATAGCAGCAAGGCAGACAAGTTTCATAGCATTTGTTCAGATCCCTTATGCTTAAAGTGGTGTGTGACGACTCTGTGTGTCTCTGGGACCAAAAGTGATAGAGATTGAGTAGGATGATCAAAATAGTTAACTTAGAAACCCCATTAGGGAAGCTCCCATTGGCGATAGAGAGAGGGCTTTGGGGTATCCCCAAAATTCTGAAACAGTGTATGCTTGCTTGACTCATAAAGCGGAACAAATTGCTGAGCACCAAAGCCAGATGGGCTTGCTTAATTAATCAAGCTAACTTGCTTAGAAACTGCCGACTAAAAGATATAGTCATAACCTGAATGTAGAGAGTCATTTTATTTGGTGATAATGTTTAGGACTCAAGCGCAGGAGACAATATCTCAGAAGCTCTGAGAAAACTGCTCCAAGGAGATAGGAGGGGAAGTCAGGCTGTCTGCAACAAAGGGAGCAGGCAGTCAAAACATCAAAGGTCAGGTATTAAGATAAGGAATTTAGCATCCTTTGTATGGGAAGATTCAAGCCTCTGGGCTCACTGAATTCATTCCTTTCATATGCACCTCAGCTACCTGGTCAGGGCGAATCCTATTTCCTTATTCACCTTGTTTCTTGCATTCCCTCCGCTCCTCAGCAGTCACTGTGGGGAGTGGCAGCAGGCACTGGATTGCAGTTTTGGGAGCCCTCATTCACTTTTGGAGGCCGGAAATCACGATGGCTGTGACATTTCTTGTTTATTAATATGGCGGGTGCACGCTAAGTCGCTTCAGTCACGTCTGACTATTTTTGACCCGATGGACTATAGCCCTCCAGGCTCCTCTGTCCATGGGATTCTCTAGGCAAGAATACTGGAGTGGGTTTCCATGCCCTCCTCCAGGGGATCTTCCTGATCCAGGGACCGAACCTGTGTCTCTTATTTCTCCTGCATTGGCAGCCAGGTTCTTTACCACTAACATTTTCATTTCACACAACCAAACTATGCAACAGAGTAGGAAAGATGCCCCCAAACAATAAAAAGATGCTGGCATGAGACATCCTGTCCAGTAGCGTCACCAAGTTAATGAACCCCAAAACATGCTATGTGCACACAGAAGAACAATCATTTATGGAAAGATGACTTTTAAAAATGAAAGACCCTCATTGTTCAGAGACCTGAAAATATTTTTCCAAAGTGTTATCTATGACAGTCGTGACCTGACCACATAGGGACAAGTAAACTTTCCTGCCTTACCTGAGGGAGGGCCTGATGAGGAAACATGATGTCTACTCGAGAAATACAAAAAAGATCTTCTCTCCCTCCCCTCCCTTCCTTTGATTATAAAAACGTAACCCACTGAGAACTTGGGAAGCGCAAACCTTGCTTGCATCCTTGTGAATTCTACAGAGGTGCTATTCTAATAAGTCACTTTTTATCTATCACTTTGTCTCTTGCTGAATTCCTTTCTGTGTTGAGATATAAAGGACTGTGGTGCCATGAAAAATACACCAAATGGTTTCAGGTGGCGACCACGGCAGGACCATGGTAAGATAAAAAGGTTGGAGTCAGGTCCTAGAAGGGTCGTGGGTCGCCACAGGCCAGGAACATCAAGGAAGATGCTCTGCCACAGCTGACTGCAGTTTTCAGCCTCAAATGCTTTGGGGCTCTGATTGGATACGGACAGGCCAGAGGAATGATTATATGGATATGGATATTTAAGATAGGAAACTGGAAGAATGGTGGCAGTCAGCATGGGTTGCCATAGAACGGTGGTGTGGAGATGTGGAAGGGATCTTATCACTGGATCAGGAGATGCAGGAGAAGGTATATGAAGAGGAAGGAATTTCACTCCCCGGTTCAAGTCCTGGCAGCACACAAACATAAAAAGACTTTGCAAAAGGATGCTGTGCATATCCAACCGCCAAGTCTGGAATAAAGTCAGATGCTACATGATGTTATAGGATTTAGCAATCTATCTCTTTTCCTCTGAGGTTTTCCTGCTATGCTTTATAGCTGTTTCTGTTCCATTTCTTTTCTTTTAACTCCAAAAGACCTGTATGATCACTGAGATATAATAATTCATCCTTCTCTGTCAGTTTATGTGACAGGGAACTAGCTTACAAGACTTAGAGTACTTTTCTTGGTTACTAGGAATGCCCAACGGAGGACCTACCGGGTCCTGATGTCAGTCATTTTCCTCCCTCTGGCTCTTGAAAATGTTAACCCTTTTATTTCTGACTTGCCGCTAGACTGGTTCCAGGTTGTCGTCTGAGGACCACTGGGGACCTCTTCCCTACTATGCCTTTGTGGCAATTTCTTGGCCACTAACATCTGGTTGGGAGACTGTTTTGGAAGCTATACCATCTACCACTTACGTACTTTGTAAGTGCAAATCTTGATCATATTGCTTGAGAACAAAGCTTGTGGAGACTCAGAATCAGAGAGGTTTCCTCAGGTGATGGGTCAAACTCAATCACTCTATGTTGATACCCCTCTGGGATGCATACTCCAGTATTGGAAAAAACCTGAACAACAAGATTTGAAGGGAAAAAAAAAAGCGTATTAGGCTACATAACCACTTTTGGCTGCAACATAAGTTAGAGAGCCAAGAAAAGTGGCCAGAATGGGTCTCTAAGTTATAATACTGTATTGCAATTGGACTTATACCATAGAAGGGAATCAAAATGGAGTGAAATATCCTATGTTCAAGTTTTTATGACCTTGTTTCTGTAAAATATAACTGGAAGGGAATCTAGTATATGTGTAACCCAGATGGCTAATTTAAGGAAGGAATCAGAGGACATTTTAGCTGACCCAATGTATGGGCTGTGCAAAGACCAGATCCCCAACAGGAAGAAGCTGCTGCTCCTACCAAAGCTGCCTGCCCAGTGGGAGCTGTTCCCCACCCTCCTGGAGGAGATATTGTGCCAGCAGAGGCTCCTTGCTTCTGCAAGAGCTGCTGCTCCAGCTGAGGCCAAATCCCAGGGGAAAGTGTACCCAAGGCTGAGGAGAGGTCACCACCATATTCTGGAACTCCTGAGTTACACAAGGGACCCTAATCTTAGCCCAGGGCATTGGCAGAGCAGATGCCCCAGACACCAGTGAGCTACAGGGGCCCCTTAGTCATCTTGTCACTGCAGGTTTCACAATCAGAAGATTGATAGGGCCAAGACCTGAAGAGGCTCTGCCTAGAGATGTCATCTACATAACTAGTGCCAAGTCTTGAGTGATCATTGAAGTTGCAGGTCACTTAATAGAATTTCTTATAGACACTGATGCCACCTTCTCTGTCTTAACCCAAAGAAATGGAAATCTTAGCAGTCATAAAGACTATGTTATGATCATATCAGGAAAAAGACAGGGACATACTTTCCTGGAACTCCTTATACGTAACATTAATGGCCAACTACTTTTACATTCCTTTTTGTTTATGCCTGATTGCCTTATCCCTTTAATGGGAAGAGATTTATTAACCAAGTTGGGAGCACTCTGTTTCTCAAGGGACAAATGGAACAGACTGAATCTGCAGTTGAGATAGAAGCCCTAGCAAACCCTGAAGTTTGTACATTGAGGTTTGGGCTTAGTCAAAGGCATACAGCTGGTAGTTATCAGGCTAAGTGCTTGATGATGATATCCTTGTAAAAAACAATATCTCCTAAAGCTAGAAGCCTAGAGAGGAATTTCTCCTGTAGTGAAGAAGTATTTTTCATATGGATTATTGGTATCTGTCAGTTACCATGTAATACTCTAATATTGTTGTTTAGTCACTTAGGTCATGTCTGATGCTTTGTGACCCCATGAACTGCAGCACGCCAGGCTTCCCTATCCTTCACTATCTCCTGGAGTTTGCTCAAACTCATGTCCATTGAGTCAGTGATGCAATCCAACCATCTCATCCTCTGCCGCCATCTTATCCTTTTTTATTCAGTCTTTCCCAGCATCAGGGTCTTTTCCAGTGAGTCAGCTCTTCACATCAGGTGGCCAAAGTATTAGCGCTTCACCTTCAGCATCAGTACTTCCAATGCATATTCAGGGTTGATTTCCTTTGGGATTGACTGGTTTGGTCTCCTTACTGTCCAAGGACTCTCAAGAGTCTTCTCCAGGACCACAGTTTGAAAGTATCGATTCTTTGGCACTCAGTCTTCTTTCTGGCCCAACTCTCACATCCATCCATAACTACTGGTAAAACCACAGCTTTGAATATATATACCTTTGTCAGCAAAGTGATGTCTTTGCTTTTTAATATGCTATCTAGGTTTGTCATAATTTTCCTTCCAAGGAGTAAAGTCTTGTAATTTTAGTCACCATCTGCAGTGATTTTGGAGGCCAAGAAAATAAAATCTGCCACTGCACCTAGTTTTGCCCCATCTATTTGCCATGAAGTGACGGGACCATATGCCATGCTCTTAGTTTTTTGAATGTTGAGTTTTAAGCTAGATTTTTCCAATCTCCTCTTTCACGATCATTAAGAGGCTCTTTGGTTCCTCTTCGATTTCTGCCATTAGATTGATATTATATGCATATCTGAGGTCGTTGATATTTCTCCCAACAATGTTGATTTCAGCTTGTGCTTCATGAAGCTCAGCATTTAGCATGATGTACTTTGTGTTCTTGTCTGGAGAATCCCAGGGATGGCGGGGCCTGGTGGGCTGCCGTCTATGGGGTCGCACAGAGTCCGACACGACTGAAGCGACTTAGCAGTAGCAGCAGCACTCTGCATGGAAGTTAAATAAACAGGGTGACAATATACACCCTTGCTGTACTCCTTTCCTAATTTTGAACCAGTCAGTTGTTCCAAGTACAGTTCTAATGGTTGCCTCTTGACCTGCATACAGATTTCTCAGGGGGCAGATAAGGTGGTTTGGTATTCCCATCTCTTTAAGAATTTTCCACAGTTTGTTGTGATGCATAGTCAAAGGCTTTAGTGTAATTGATGAAGCTGAAGTAGATGTTTTTCTGAAATTCCCTTGTTTTTTCTGTGATCCGATAAATGTTGGCAATTTGATCTCTGGTTTCTCTGCCTTTTCTAAACAAGCTTGTATATCAGGAAGTTCTCAGTTCACATACTGTTGAAGTTTACCTTGAAGAATTTTGAGCATAATCTTTCTGGCATGTGATATAAGAGCAATTATACAGTAGTCTGAACATTTTTGGCATTGCCTTTCTTTGGGATTGGAATGAAAACTGACCTTTTCCAGTTCTGTGGCCACTGCTGAGTTTTCCAAATTTGCTGGCATATTGAGTACAGCACTTTAACAGCATCATCTGTTAGGATTTGAAATAGTTCAACTGGAATTCCATCACCTCCACTAGCTTTTGTATATAGAACCTCCTCACACACAAATGCCAGGAGTCTCGCACCCAGTCCCACAGTGATTAGGGCAGGGGATAGAATCCTAGACGTAGAGGTCTGGTAAAAGAATCCACCTGGGTAGGGGGTATGCATGGACTCTGAATTGGTTTGCTTGCATATCAAAGTTTAGCTGGCAGGCATGTTGTTAGCAACACTGATTCAAAGGACTTGAGTTTGAACAAACTCTGGAAGATAGTGGAGGACAAAGGAGCCTATCGAGCTGCAGTCCATGGGGTCACAGAGTTGACACGACTTAGCGACTGAACAACAACTAAGTTTTTTGTCTCCGATTTAGTTAACCCTGGACAGTGGGTTCCCACCGTCCACAAATGGATCAAGAGTACATTAAATAAGATAGTACAGTTAATACAATTGACTCTGTTGTACTCAAGCATTTCTTAGAGTTTTGGCAGTAAGGATACAAAAAATGAACAAGTTTTAGAGACCTGGTGGGCAACACTGTGCCTACAAATAAAAATGTAGTATTGTATATTGGTTAAGGGGCTTCCCTGCTGGTTCAAACTACTGCACAATTGCATTCGTCTCACACGCTAGTAAAGTAATGCTCAAAATTCTCCAAGCCAGGCTTCAACAGCACGTGAATCGTGAACTTCCAGATGTTCAAGCTGGATTTAGAAAAGGCAGAGGAACCAGAGATCAAATTGCCAACATCTGTTGGATCATAGAAAAAGTGAGAGAGTTCCAGAAAACATCTACTTCTGGTTTATTGACTATGCCAAAGCCTTGGACTATGTGGATTACCACAAACTGTGGAAATTTCTGAAAGAGATGGGAATACCAGACCACCTGACCTGCCCCCTGAGAAATCTGTATACAGGTCAAGAGGCAACAGTTAGAACTGGACATGGAACAACACACTGGTTCCAAATTGGGAAAGGAGTACATCAAGGCTGTATATTGTCACCCTGCTTATTTAACTTCTATGCAGAGAGAAGGTCATTTCCACTCTTGCCTGGAAAAATCCCATAGACGGAGGAGCCTGGTGGGCTGCAGTCCATGGGGTTGCTAAGAGTCGGACACAACTGAGTGACTTCACGTTCACTTTTTACTTTCATGCATTGGAGAAGGAAATGGCAACCCACGCCAGTGTTCTTGCCTGGAGAATCCCAGGGACGGGGAAGCCCAGTGGGCTGCTGTCTATGTCTATGGGGTCGCACAGAGTCGGACACGACTGAAGCAACTTAGCAGCAGCAGCAGCAGAGAGTGGGTTTCCCTTATAGCTCAGTCGGTAAAGAATCTGCCTGCAATGCAAGAGACCCGGGTTCGATTCCTAGGTCAGGAAGATCCCCTGGAGAAGGAAATGGCAACCTACTCCAGTACTCTTGCCTGGAGAATCCCATGGACAGAGGAGCCTGGCAGGCTACATTCCATGGGGTCACAAGAGTCAGACATGACTTAGCGACTTAACTACTACTATTACTATGCAGAGCTTACCATGTGAAATGCCGGGCTGGATGAAGCACAAGCTGGAATCAAGATTGCTGGGAGAAATATCAATAACCTCAGATATGCAGATGACACCACCCTTCTGGCAGAAAGCAAAGAAGAACTAAAGAGCCTTTTGATGAAAGTGAAAGAGGAGAGTGAAAAAGCTGGCTTACAACTCAACATTCATAAAAAGGAAGATCATGGCATCTTGTCCCATAACCTCATGGCACATGGGGAAACAATGGAAACAGTGAGAGACTTTATTTTCTTGGGCTTCAAAAATCACTGCAGATGGTGACTGCAGCCATAAAATTAAAAGATGCTTGCTCCTTGGAGGAAAAGTTATGACCAACCTAGACAGCATATTAAAAAGCAGAGACATTACTTTGCGAACAAAGGTCATTTAGTCAAAGCTATGGTTTTTCCAGTAGTCATGTATGGATGCGAGAGTTGGACTATAAAGAAAGCTGAGCACCGAATAATTGATGCTTTTGAACTGTGGTGTTGGAGAAGACTCTTGAGAGTCTCTTGGACAGCAAGGAGATCCAACCAGCCCATCCTAAAGGAAGTCAATCCTGAATATTCATTGGAAGGACTGATGCTGAAGCTGAAACTCCAATACTTTGGCCACCTGATGTGAAGAACTGACTCCTTTGAAAAGACCCTGATTCTGGGAAGGATTGATGGCAGGAGGAGAAGGGGATGACAGAGGATGAGATAGTTGGATGGCATCACTGACTCGATGGACATCAGTTTGAATAAGGTCTGGGAGTTGGTGATGGACAGGGAAGCCTGGAGTTGGACACGAATGAGCAACTGAACTGAACGGAACTGATGCTGGGAAACACTGAAGGCAGGAGGAGAAGGCCACGACAGAGGATGGTATGGTTGGATGGCATCATGGACCTGATGGACATGAGTTTGGGTAAACTCTGGGATTTGGTGATGGAAAGGGAAGCCTGGCATACTGGGATTCATGGGGTTGTAGAGTCGGACACAACTGAGCGACTGAACTGACTGAACTGAACTGAGCAACTGAACTGACTGACTCGTACGTAGTTCAGCTGGTAAAGAATCAGCTTGAAACAGAAATAATAATTTTAAAACCCCCTTATTTCTTAATTTTCTATTTTTATTTATGCCGCGCTGCGCGGCAACAAGTTTAAATTTAGCTGATATTTTATTTTTATATTTATTTATAATTTTTCTTTCTTTACTTTTGGCTGCATCGAGTCTGTTTCAGCGTTTGGAATCTTCCTGCAGCACTAGGGGTGGTACACAGGCTCTGTAGCTTGTGGTAAGAAGGCTTAGTTGCCCAGAGCCCTGTGTGTGTGTGCTCTGACACAAAGTGTCTTAACTCTTTGTGACTCCTTGGTCTGTAACCCGCCAAACTTCTCTGTCCTTGGGATTCTCCAGGCAAGAATACTGAAGCAGGTTGCCATCTCCTCTTCTGAGGGATCTTCCCCATTGAAGGGTTAAGCTCCACCTCCTGCACCTCCCACACTGGCGGGCAGATTCTTTACCACTGTGCCACCGCGGAAGCCCCTGGCTAATATTTTAAACAGAAAAAAATTCAGATGACTCATAAACCAGAACACAACAAGCACCATCGAAACATTTCAATCTCTAAACATTCATTTTTCCTGTTTAAAACAACTTCAACTCAGGCACAGAGGATTCTATTCATATCCTGAGTTTCATTTGAGTGTCATTGTGAAAATACAATTACTGTGTAACTTTATATTCCTAGTTCTTTGTTTCTAATTTAGACTTTTTATACGTTGCTTTTTTCTCTTACAATATTCTGGGGCTCTTTTTCAAATAATAGTCAACTGTCACCAGGAAAGTTTTTAAAAATAGGGCTTATGGAATTCATATTAGACTTTAAATTTTTCCGTATAGCAACTGTATTCCCTGGAGAAGGAAATGGCAACCCACTCCAGTGTTCTCGCCTGGAGAATCCCAGGGACGGGGGAACCTGGTGGGCTGCTGTCTATGGGGTTGCACAGTCGGATACGACTGAAGCGACTTAGCAGCAGCAGCAGCAACTGTATTCCAATGAAATCCTTCTATATTGTTGCAGGTCAATCAATGAAAACACCTGGGAGCTTAAATAGAGGAAAAATCTCAAGAATATAGTTCTCATATTAATAACTTTATCATATATAAAGGCCATTGTCGGGAGCCGGTGAGGCATTCCACTCGTGAGAAAGGTCATGAGGAAGGAGGCTCGGCATACGCAAAGGCGGGATCGAGCCTCAGGAGTCCCCCTGGATATTCTCGAGCATCTACCCCCAAAAAACCAGAGTCTGCCTACTTTATTGCTTTGTGCTCTCACCTCTGACTTTACTGGGGGCTGTCCCCCACCACCATCTCACTCTCTCTGTCAAAGAGTTAACTTACAGCTCCAATTAATAAAGTTCCTGGGCAATTAGGACTGTTTAAATCCAAACCCCTCAGAAAGCTCTCTAACTCGCCTGACAAATTTACCCGGACTCCTACAGCTATGCATACGATTGTTTACAGTCTCCCAGCCTCGAGAGGCACGGGAAGCTTAAGATAGTCAAATAGCTTAGAGCCTCTCAGAGAGTTAGAAACTGTCAGAATAAAACTAGTAAAAGATTTCATTGATGAGCCAATGCTTGCTGCCGAGTTTCCACATCCCCTGAATTGTATCCTTGAATGTGTATTAATTAATATAGTTGGTACGTAGAAAAAATAAGTAGTGGCCTTGGTGTTAGTAACTTTAGACCCTTAAGGTAATAAATTCTTTCCTTTGTTGTAAACCCATTACACATCGGCCCTATAGGAATGCAATTTTATCTTCGGAAGATGGCGCCAAACCTTAAAATAATTACTCTTAGAGAAAATAAGTCTTTGTTGATAAGTCCTTGTCAAGAGTCATAAAATGTTAATAGGCCTTCTGGCCAGAAGATGATGTAAAGCACCTAAACCATTTGTATACGATGAATTTGCAGGAAAGAAACCCTGGTTTTTGATAAGGGTCAAAAACTGCTGACTTTGCATCCCCTATTATCCTCTATGTTTAACTTAGGGTATAAAAGCCCCTGTTGAAAATAAAGCTACGGGCCTTGCTCACCAGAGCTTGGTCTCCCCATGTCATTCTTCCCCTTAACTTCCAGCTGAGTATCCATCTGGAGTGTGGATATCCTCTGCAACCATTTATTTGCCTGGGCTTCTAAGACCCACTTGAGAAGGTGTCTAAGGTGGGGCACCTTCCGCTATTCGAGAGAGCGCCTGTGGCCTCCGTGGTCAGAGCTAACCTGGTGTCACAGGTTATATTGATTTTCCGCGTAAACCAAGCTACTCAGCCTCTTTTCTCCACTGAATTTTCCCACTGAGCTATCCTCATTCTATTACTCTTTATATCTCTAATTAACATTTGAATAGGTCGCCGACGCCGTCTCCCCTTCGAATACCCTGGATCAGCCGGGGCTGGACCTCAGCAGGCCATAGTAATTATTATTTTTTTTTAAATTTAAACACCAGAGAACATGAGCTTTGCAATGACATTTGAGTTAAAGGAAGGGAAAAGTGTTAAGTAATGACATTTTCAGTCCTTATCAGTGCCTGAAGTTGAAAGCACTGTTTTTGAGGAGTACAACCTGTTTCTGTGCAAGAAAAAAGGAAGGAAAAGAAAAATGGGCAGGCAGAAGCAAAAGAGGGGAAGAAGAGAAAGGAAAAAAGAGAAAGGAATAGAATATAGTAAAAATTAGTCAAGAATTCTTGCGAACTAAACAGACTGGTTCCAAGTAGGAAAAGGAGTACGTCAAGGCTGTATATTATCACCCTGCTTATTTAACTTATATGCAGAGTACATCATGAGAAACGCTGGACTGGAAGAAACACAAGCTGGAATCAAGATTGCTGGGTGAAATATCAATAACCTCAGATATGCAGATGATACCACCCTTATGGCAGAAAGTGAAGAGGAACTAAAAAGCTTCTTGATGAAAGTGAAAGTGGAGAGTCAAAAAGTTGGCTTAAAGCTCAACATTCAGAAAACGAAGATCATGACATCTGGTCCCATCACTTCATGGGAAATAGATGGGGAAACAGTGGAAACAGTGTCAGACTTAATTTTTTTGGGCTCCAAAATCACTACAGATGGTGACTGCAGCCATGAAATTAAAAGACACTTACTCCTTGGAAGGAAAGTTATGACCAACCTAGATAGCAAATTCAAAAGCAGAGACGTTACTTTGCCAACAAAGGTCCGTCTGGTCAAGGCTATGGTTTTCCCTGTGGTCATGTATGGATGTCAGAGTTGGACTGTGAAGAAAACTGAGCGCCGAAGAATTGATGCTTTTGAACTGTAGTGTTGGAGAAGACTCTTGAGTCCCTTGGACTGCAAGGAGATCCAACCAGTCTATTCTGAAGGAGATCAGCCCTGGGATTTCTTTGGAGGGAATGATGCTGAAACTGAAACTCCAGTACTTTGGCCACCTCACTCGAAGAGTTGACTCATTGGAAAAGCCTCTGATGCTGGGAGGGATTGGGGGCAGGAGGAGAAGGGGACGACAGAGGATGAGATGGCTGGATGGCATCACTGACTCGATGGACGTGAGTCTGAGTGAACTCTGGGAGTTGGTGATGGACAGGGAGGCCTGGCGTGCTGCGATTCATGGGGTCGCAAAGAGTCAGACACGACTGAGCGACTGAACTGAACTGAACTGATGCCAAACATGTCCCAAACTTGTCTTGGTATGAAGGCATGTTACAGGTGTTTCCACAGGATGTAAAAGTGGAATAGAGTTGATCTGATTAGAATGAAGGAAGAAAATAGGATGGGAAGGCTATAACAGAGAAGTTAAACCTTACTGTACATAATTTTAAATTGCTTTGGGGGAAAACGCTATGATGTTAAAAGTGTAGTCATTTGCCCTGCTGCTATGCCTTTGCCTACGTCCACTCCTGACGAGCAGAAGTAACCAGCAAAAAATGTTTTTGGTCCTCATTTCTGAAGGATAATCTGTAAGTCTTCTTAGAAATAGGTTTATATTGCTATTTGGTGATATGCCAACTTCAGACATTATGCAGGGGTTAGAGGTACTGACTCTTCTCCTCCAACAGTTCAAATCTGTGTTGTCTGAGAGTCAAATCTGAGGGTCAATTGTGTATTAAATTCTTACACGATAAACGAAGACTTAACTCATCTGCACAATCTCTCCTGAGCTCTCCTCCCCAGGGTTTATACTGCGATTTTCCTAGGTCCACCATAGGAAAGCTATATACTTTGAAGCTATATACTTTAACTTGAAGCTATATACTTTAACTTTCATTTCTTTTCTCAAATCTCTTTGTTCTTTCTTGTTCCAACAATCAGAAAGATGAAGACGTCAGCACTATTCTTCTTTCCTTATCCCTCCTTCTTTTGGATGAAACTTTTGTCAAAGATGGGAAATATAAGAGGGGATCAAGAAGGAGATGAAATGGGAGGTATTTTTTTTACCATTCTCATTAATTCTTAAATAGTCATTTGGATGAGGCATGTGAATAAATTCTTTTCCCTTAAAGATGACATTATACCCTTTAAAGAGGTAAAATGCCAAGCTAATGATCAAAAGCTTCATAATGATCTGAACTAACTGTAAATAGGTAGGTAGGCACAACAACAGAACTTGGGGGAAGCGTAATTCAAACTCTAGATGGATGGAATCTTAATTCTTTTATGACTTAGGAATGAGATCTAGGTTTTCCCTGTAGCCATCTCCCTTAAGACACTAGTCTAATGTTAGCTTACACGGCTTACAAAGTACAGGTATTTGTGGACACAGAAGAACAGCTTTTTTACTTCCTTTGAAGAAAGAAGATTATGAAATTATATATATATATATATATATATATATATATAGTCATTTTCTCCCTGAGTAGGGAGTGAAATGCATACAATTGGAACCTTGATTCTTAACATCTTTTAAACAAGTATTTGCTGAATGTATGGGTTTATATCTATAATGGGTTAATAAAGGATTGGGAGGAAATTATTACTTCTGAGCTTAATCTTAAAAATAATTAAGTTCTATTGAAAATGCACCCAGTGCCACTAGACCGAATCTTGTCTGGAAGGACTGCTATTAAGTAAAATTGGTTACAGTGTTCCTCAATTTTCTTTACATTCCAACTTTTCTAAATCACTTTCTGAATCAGTTGTTGATGGCTGCAATTTTCCACACAGTACTTTGTGTGTGTGTGTGTGTGTGTGTGTGCAAAAGTGTTAGTGGTGTACATCCTTCCTCTTAGGGTTGTGAGTTTTATTAAACAATGCACTTAACTCAGTTGAAGTGAGGACAATGTGAACAGCTACATTCAAGTTTCTATGTATGGAGGGAATGAAAACTTGGTTAATTTAACCAGCTGGCCAATAATATTGAGACCAGTTTGTAAAATGCACCCCAATTTCAGAGATGTTAAACAGTGGAAAATGTGTGTCGTAGCATCTGCAAAATACATCATGTTATGGTGGCTGGGTTAATGTGTAAAGGGTTTTCTTTCATTATTTCCAAGGTTAGGATTTGGAAAGGGTTTGCCTCAAAGGAGCACTTTTTGGTGTGTCAAAAAAATCTAAACGGGTTTTAAACGAACAGTTGCAATAATCCCAAGTTTAAAGCGGGAGAAAGATGTAGTGGGGGAGGCAAGAGCTGAGAAATACAAAAAGAAAGGAAACTATGGACGCCACTTCACTGGATACTTGAAAAAAAAAAGGGGGGGGGTGGTTTGCAATGTCACAAGTTTACCAAAAAGTGTAATGATAGTTATAGCAGCAACTAAAGAGAAGAGTAGCTCATGCTAAGGTTATTTTTATATAAGACATGCTCTCCAATTGGAGACCCTCTCCATTTTTGGTATGATGATTTTCCTCCTCACAAATTATTATGATATATTCAATACTGTGGTTGATTTAGGTTTGCATTTCTCATACACAAAACTATAGTGTTTTTTCCACTCCACTATATTCGTAGTGAGTAGCAGTGCCGTATGACGAAGTGGATTCTGGTTAGTTTTCATAACCTTTTCATGTGCAGTGCAGGTCTCCAAATATCTAACTTCTTTAAATCTCACTTTTCTTATTTGTCAACTTAAAGTTGTTCAGTCCTGTTGGACTCTTTGCGATCCCATGGGCCACAGCCCACGCTCCTCTGTCCATGGGATTCTCCAGGCAATAATACTGGAGTGGGTTGCCATTTCCTTCTCATTTGTCAAAGCAGGTATTAATAGGATTCGTCTTAAGATCCTATAAAGGGGTGCCTTGAGTATACATTGCAAGAATACACAAATAAACCTTGAACAGCTCCATTTTCTTTTCTACAGTTGCTCTGCGGCTTTGAATAGGCAAGCAGCTTCTATGGGGGTCCTCAAAAGCTAAAACCTCGAAGTCCATCCTGCGCTGGGAGTCTAGTCGCTCGGTTTAGAACAGGTTTGATCTCACAAGCTCCGGACTGGGGCCCTGACCCTGGAGGAAGTGTTCCTTCGGAAGATGTGGGGAGGGGACACTAGGGCGGGAGGAAGGGGCATTCCAGCAACAGGGGCGAGGGGTGGGCAGGGGGCGGTCCCGCGGCTCCTGCGTCAGTGGGGCTCCTGTTCTCGCACCTTCCTTGACGTCAAACCTCAATGAGAGCCGCGAGGCTGCATTCCCCCGGGATGTCTACGTGGGCTCAGTGGTGATGCGGGACGGGGGACCTGCGAGTGACGCTCCCGCTCTGCTTTTCCTCCCGCACAGGCGGGAGAGACGGCGACTCCTATTTCTGGCTCCGCGGGCGGCGGGCAGCGGCTGCTGTCTGGCCGACCTTGGGGTCCGGACGCCGCGGTAGAACCGAAGTAGAAGGGAGCGCAGTTCCCCAGGTCCTGAGCCTTCACCCCAGGCCGGGAAGGAATTGGGGAATCTTTCACCGAGGTGAGAACGGCTGCGGGGCGGAGTGGGGGCGGAGCGGGCGCGGGCCGGGCGGAGCCGGGCGACACCGGCGGGCTCGGGCCGGGCGCCTTCTTCCTCTCGACGGACGCGCAGACGGCTCGCCAGTCTCCGGCGCCTACCGCGCAGGTCCTCGGCTTCCCCTCGCCCCGAGTTCCCTTCTGCCCCTCCTGCGGGAGCCGGGCCGGCATCTCCGGGCCGGGATCCAGGGGGCCTGGGTCGTGGGTGGAGGTGGCGAGCTGGCTGCCTTGCGCTTCTGTCGGGGGCCCTGGATCAGAGGGGCTCCGGGACGAGGCCTGAGAGTGGGGCTGGGGAGGGGCTACCTGTGGAGGTCGGATTTAGGGCTTTGTGCCCACGGGGAAGTGCAGAGGCGCCTGTAGAGCCGAGACCCGGAGCCACCTGTCCACAGATGCCAGTGTCCACTCTCTCTCAGTGTCCCGCGTTGTGTGCAACTGTCCCCAAATCTAGGCCTTCAGCGGCCTCTGGCGATCAGAATTTGCTTTGAAAACGTTAGATTTTTGTGTTAATGATCGTTTTACTATTACCGTGCAACGGTTGTGTAAATCTGGCCAGATCACGGCGTCATTTTCACGAGCTCCTAAGGCCCTTTCCAGTTCCTAACATGATTCTGGCAGCGCGTGGAAGAGATACCAGCTCTCATGGAACTAAAACACTTTTTTTTGCCCCCTCAAATTGAAATTTTGTGTACTTTTTTTTTTTTTTGCAGGAATTATGTACTATCAGGGAGGGAAAAACGTTGAAAAAAGCTATAAAACCCTTATTCTCAAAAGAGAGTCACTATTAACTGTTTGAGACACAAAACATATATTCGTGTTACATGAATGGGTTGCTAATATGATGTTTTTTAATACAAGAAAGACTTTTCCTATATTAACGTGTGAACATCTTTCTACTGCCTTCCCAAATTGCACTGATTTGGACCCAAAGCCTGAACAGCAAAAATTTTCTTCTTCAATCTTGACCAGTGACTAACCTTAGTAGAGAAACTATTAAAAAGCTTAATAAATGTCACTGCAGTGGCCAAGATGTTGGATGGAAATAAACTGAATTCAGAGTACCAGTCATTTTCTATAAAATATTGTTAGCTTTGTTTAATCACTTGAGATAATGTTTTTTAAAATGGCAGCTTTCAAACCATTAGTGAATTGTGAAATGAATTTAGTAGATCATAACTACTAAATTAATTTCATAAGCAAAAATAAGATAACATAGAAATACCAGAGCTCATTACATGTAATGAAGGTATTGTTTTGTTAAGCTGTTCTAATGTGTGTGTGGTATGTACATGTGTGTTTACATATACTGGGTTATGATATAAAATGTGTTGCTTCCCGTGTGCCATGCTAATTAAATTTGGAAATCACTAATCCAAGGTCCTGTCAGCACACATCTCTGAATGGGAGGGGAAAAAAATGAAAAAAGAAAAAAGAATGGGCGAAATGATGCAATTAAGATTAACAGTAGTTTTACTCTTTTCTTTGGTCTATGTGACCTTGTGTTTTGTAGCACATTAGATTCTTAATTACGTGTTTTCACGTAATATTAAAACAATCAATTAGCATTCCTGAAAATACAGAGAGAAAGCCTTTGAAAGAAGTTCACAGATTAAGAGCATAAACTGCTCAGATTGACAGAGTCATTTCGGAGCTACACTGGTTATTGGTGCGTGACTGGAATAAGATAGTGCTTCTCTCTGAACTTCCTGATTTGTAATGTGGGAGTTATTGGAACACCAACCTTTTAAGGGTTTTGATATTCATATGCAGTAATGCATGTGAAACTTGATTTAGTGCCTGGAACATATTTGATTAAGTATTCACTAGAAGTTATCTATTAAGACTGAGTGAAGTTATCCAGGATAATTCTTGTCATCAGAGGTAAACCTCTATAAGGCAGATAATGCAAAAAAGTGGGAAATTGAAAATTAGTTAATAATGTTATAAAGAAAGGTACCCTGAATTAAGATGGTCTTTTAATATCATTTGGTCATTATTTTGTGATTGCTCCCCTATTGTTTTCCTATTGCTAGAAAAATATTTTAGATTTTCTTATTCAGTAGACCAAATGCCCTTGATAGCTCAGTTGGTAAAGAATCCGCCCACAATGCAGGAGACCCCTGTTCAATTCCTGGGTCAGGAAGATCCCCTGGAGAAGGGATAGGCTACTCACTCCAGTATTCTTGGACTTCCCTTGTGGCTTAGCTGGTAAAGAATCCAAATGCCTTGCTTGAGACCTGGGTTTGATCCCTGAGTTGGGAAGATCCCCTGGAGAAGGGAAAGGCTACCCACTCCAGTATTCTGGCCTGGAGAATTCATGGACTCTGTGGTCCACGGGGTCGAAAAGAGTGGGTCGAGACTTTCACTTATTAATTTATTTATTTTGGCCCCTCTGTAGGGCATGTAGGATCTTACTTTTGTTACCAGGGATCAAACCTGTGCCTCCTGCATTGAGAGCGCAGAGTCTTAACCACTGGACCATCAGAAAAAGTCCCAGTCTTTCCTTATTTGCTGTTGAGCTGATGTCTCTGTTGTCGGGCAATTGAAAAATATTTCTCACAGGGATTCTGGATTTGGTTCTTATTCAGTGTCACAGCTTGAGAAACTCACATGCTTCTAACTCAAGGCATTTCAGCAATGTGTTTATTTATCTCTGCAGTAGGTACAGATCTTAGATATGCAAGAAATAGTTCTGGGGAAAAAAAAAAAGCACAACTTTACTTCTGTTTTGAGTTAGTTCTGCTGGTTATCTCAAGCACTTCAGAGATCTCTATTCCCTGCCCCAGATTGTTTTTTGCAGTTTTAAATAGTACATAAATCAATGAAAAAAGAGTGTAAGCACTGTCATTTTTTTTGTAGCATTGTTATTTTTATGAAAAATAAATGCTTTGGCCTCAAAAAAAGGCTGTTGCAAAAGTACTTAATTGGGTATCACAACTGTAAAAGGTTTGGGAAATTCTTAAGCATTAATCGTAATAGTGCTTTCGGTTTTGAAAATGTCTTTAAGTTCTTATTCTGTTTTAGAGGAACCAAAATGGAAATGTTACCGAACCGAACTTGGGTCTGCTCGCCTGCTGCACAGCAAAGCCAGTCTACTGACACCAGGTTGTAAAGGAAAGTACAGCGTTTATTTGCAGGGTGCCAACCAAGGAAAAAAGGCAATTCGTGTTCAAAAGAACCAAACTCCCTGATGACTTTCAGGAAGTGTCTTTTAAGGACAACATTTGGGATGAGGGTTGATGGACTTTTTTCTGATTGGTTTGTGGTGAGATAATTGGGTGATGGCTCAGAACTTTTAATCATTAACCTTCTGGTTCCAGCCAGTCTACCTGCTTTCAGTCTACTTACTTTCAGCATGTAGTCAGCTACACCCATCCCTGGCCTGGGTATGGGAGGGTTCTTAGTTTCTGCAAAAAAAAAAAAAAAGCTGGAAGTTATGCTTCAGATTATACACACACACACACACACACACACACACACACCCACCCACCCTACGATTGTTTTATCACTGAAATATTGTTTAAGCTATACTTAGTTTTCTTGACTAACTGCTTTTCCTTTGTTTCTGCATTCTCACTTCCCTCTTTGCTTTTTGGAACTCAGGGAAGGTCTAGGAGACTAAAGCCTTTTTCTACAAACAAGAAATTGGAGACATGGAGAGGCTTTTGCACCTGGGAGGGCCCCTCAGGGTCCTGCTGGGTCTCAGGACCCCCCTTTTCTTTGATACTTACTTCAATCCTAAGGGAGCAGGGGTGGGATAAGAAAGGGAATAAAGTTTTGGATAGAGAGGTTAATTATAAAAGTCATCTGAGGAACTCAGTTTTAGGGGGACTTGGTTTCAGAAACTCCTTGAGGGTAAATCAAATGTGTTTATGAAAATATGAAAAAAGACTCGGAACTCAAGCTGACTTGTCCACAAAGAGACCTCAGTGAAGCAAAAAAGCCCATCTTGATCTTAAATCAAGCGTGTATTAATTTGTATGTTTTAAGTTGGATAAAATATTAAGGTTGTATATGTATGTATTTTACAAATCATCTTATTGACTAATTTTTAAAAAGTTAACTCACCAACTGCTGGGTCTTTTCTTGTTAGGCAAGAGGACTTTTATCTTACACTGATAAAATGAAATAGTATATAGTCTAAATATTCTGTTTTAGAATTATATATATTATCATATAGAGGTATTCATCATCTATGGTTAAAAGAGAGGAGACTATAAAATAGAATGGGTAGTATCATTCCATTTTTGTAAAAACATGTTTGGAACAAGATTATATGGCAAATTGAATGGTGGGTAGTGGGATTATGGCTGATTCCTATGCTCTTTCTTTCTTAATTTTTATAATTGTGCTATAATTTTCTTTTACTTTCATAATAAATAAGTCAATAAATCTCATAATAAAATTAATAAAAGTCATTTCTTAAAAAAAGTTAATGTGTGTTTTCCTAATTTATAAGCATAAATGGGACTAAGTCTTTGCTTTAAGGGATACTGACTCTTTGAACTTAAATGTTTTGGGTATTAACTAATTCTTCAATATTCTAGGAAATGGTGCTGAATAGTTTAAAGCTATATTCCTAATCCTGTGAAAAACATCTTGAGTAGGGAAGAACTGTTTTTCTAGAATTTTCTTAAAGCACTCTCTGAATACACTGCTTTTCAAAAAATTTATATGCTGCCTAAAGATATGGTCTAAATCAGGGGTCCCCAAACTTTTTGGCACCCGGGACAGGTTTCGTGGAAGACAGTTTTTCCACAGACAAAGAAGAGGGTGAGGGAGATGGTTTTGGGATGATTCAAGCACACTGCGTTTATTGTGCACTGATTTCTTTCTTTGATTATTGCATCAACTCCACCTCAAATCATCAGGCATTAGGTCCCAGAGTTTGGGGATCCCTGGTCTAAATCTTCGGTCTGCTTTTAAATCCTATTATGTCAAACTCCAGTCTACTTTTCTTGCTCTAATGCCCCTTAAATTCTTAAGTGAAAACGTAGCTCCAGCTGAACTTGTCGACTTACCATCTCCAAAGGTACCTCGTGCTTTCTTGCTTTTGTACTTCTACCTCTGTGATACTTGGAATATCTCTTCCTGACAATTGTGTCAGCAAATTCTGTGCGGTTCCCAGTGTCCAGTTATAAAATCGTATCTGCTGTGATATCCTGGTTCCTACAGCTAAAACTGAAATTTGCAACTAAACCCATTTGCACGTATTATTTGTGCCTAGACATTTCTCAGATACCACCTCATATTTTTATATTTATTTCCCAGTTCCATTTAAACTTATTGAGAGCAAGAAAGCTTGTCTTATATTTCTTTCTACCCCTTCATGCTCCTAGCATGGACCTTTAACCAGGGTAGGAGCTAAATGTTTATTTCTTGATCAGACAATGGTGTCAGGTGTTGAGTCCAAGTGTTGGAATTTTTTTGCTAACCAGTGATTCTGGATAAGGGATTGGGGGAGGGGGGGAGTCAACACTTAGCTCACAACAATGTGGAGGAATAAAACATTGATAATTTGGCTGAATTGTCAATTGATATAGATAGCTGATAGGGAATTGACAGTATTTTTTTTAAAAACTAAAACTAACACAAGAGCTAAGTGTTGGCGTGGTTAGTACAAGACCCAAACTTAAATTTCACATAAATATTTCTTTGAAAAGTTTCTCATAAAGTTCGTTTTGGGTTTGATGGCGTCTTTGTTCTTAACCCTACCAGAGGCACAGTTGTGCCTTGCGTTCTTACAGCTACTGTTCCCAGAACCCAGAGATCTGACGTATTTGACGGTGGGTTCAGTGAACCATCAGAGTTGCTCTGTTCCAGAACGTCTTAAGAGGTCATGTGGGATTCAGTGAGTCATAGTATATAAAGTGCTTTGTGTTCAAAAGTTAATTTTCTTCTGTTATTGAATACATAATTGTGTCACTTTTCAAATTTAAATTGTGACTTGAAGGTGTTTATTTAGTTAATGGTAGACACTTAGAGGGCTTATCTTTTTTTTTGTTGTTGAACAGTTTTATTTTGGTTTATAGATGTTTGCCAGGACTAAATATAGCTGATGAAATATCTGATCTTTTCTGCTCAAGGTAAATGATTTGTTACTTTATAAAAATACCAGGTACCAATAGAATTCAGAGTTTGTATAAAAAGAGCCATTTGGTCATTTAATATCATCCCAGGCCCCAAAGAAATGGTACCTTTAAGGATTTTGTTACTACATGAAAAATGACATGTTATTGGTTCAACCTATATCAGAATCATCTTGGAACGTTTTAAATTTGTGTAATATGCATGTGCCTGCTTCCTACTAGGGGATTTTGGTTCCATGTTTTTGGGGTCCTAGCATGTGAATTTTTCAAAATGCCAATGGGTGCTTTTGGTTTATTGTAGGTCTGTTTCATTGTGGCATATATATGGCACTAGAGATAATGGAAATGGCAGGTAATAATGCCTTGGGAGTTACCATAAGGGTTAAAGATAAAATTTAAATTTTGCGCGCATGTGTGTGAGATGGTAGACTCATACTTTCATTTTGCCTTTTATTCAATGAATGTTTTGATTATATTTTAAATAAAGCACTAAAAATTTTATTTAACTATCTTTAGAGTTTAGGTTTAAACTCTATAGAGTTATCTCAGCCTGAAAATTGCCATATCTGTGAATGCAACTTAAAATTTCTTTCATTTTGTTGCTTCAGGTTAATAAGTAAAGGAAATTAAAGGAAAAAAGATCAAATTTTAAGTAAATAATTTCTTTAATATTCTTTCAGAGGCTGATTTAATTGGTTTATTTTCCTTATAAGTGAGAAGTCAGACACTATCAAAGTTTCTCATAATAAAAAGTAATGGGTAAGTGAATGTTATGATCGAATTTTGATTTAATGAAGCTTTGTTATTCTCATTGGTTTTAAGGTTGTGATTTCAATGTTTGAACACTGATTTTAGTGAATAGACTTTTTCTGTTGCACACAAGCTTATCAGAAACAATATTACAGAGTCATTCTCTTTATATTTTTTGACAGTAAAGAGTGTTTAAAATAATTAGAATTAAAATCTTAATGAAATTATTTCTTAAAAATCCTATTTTCACTTTCACAAAACAGCAAAAAGCTACATTGTATTGGATTTATTACTTAAATTTGTCACATTTTGTATAAATGAGTATGTAAATAAATTTTAAAAATTCTAAATTCTAGGCTCTATTCTCAGATTTACTAAATCAGAATTTTGGAGGCTGATTTTTATATTCAGCCTGGCTTGGAAATCACTATATTATGAAGTGTTGAAGGATTATAGTTTTGGGCTTGAGGGTTGAACCTTGGAAACTCTTCTTTATTTGTTTAATAAATAAACTGTTCCTGTTTAACAAATCAACTATTCCTGTGTCTCTTATTGTTTCTCATTAAGAGAAATTTTTGTTGGATTTCCACTAGTTGGAAAAAAATCTTCATGTTTGGTTTATGTAATTGTCAGAAGAGAAATATCTTTTGCTTCAGAAGCTATATTGGTTGCTATTTTGTTAAAAAAAAGAAGAAAGGTCTCAGTTAATTGCAGGCTCACTGATTGGTTTGGTAGCACATGGTAGCCCTTTCTATTCTCATAATTATTAGAAATACTAGTGAGTAGGACTCAAGAATGAAGTTCTCTTCTATGGTGTTATCATGGCTATCTTCTTCATGGTAGTAAGGAATTATTGTGTTTTTGTCATTTTTCTTTTCTTCCAGTTTGAGTATTCAAGGACAATAGCCATCTGACTTTGGTTTTTCAACATGCAGAACAGATCAGGATATTGCAGTTTTTGTTGTGTATTCTATAATAACCTGGAGCAGGTGAGAAGATCCTATTACTATGGTTATACCACAAAGGACCTACTCATAACTTTCGCTTCTTTTACACAATCAAATTCATTTAACAGACCATATTGAGAATCTACTAATGAGGAGATGTGGCTTGTAGGGATATGGCTGTGAACAAAAGCAGTTTCTTTTATTCATGAAGCTTACAGTTTGATGCACTAAGACAGAAAATAAGTAGTCACATAAATTTAGTACATGGTGTGTCAGACTGTGATAAATGATATGAGGAAAATAAAATAGGGAAGAAGGTGCGGTTTTAGATTGAGTGGCCAGGTGAGGTTACAGAAATGACATTTGAGCTGAGATTTGAATGAAATGTGGGGATCAGGCTTGCTTATATCTTGGGGGGCAGAATTTATAGGTTAGAGGGACAGGATAGCAAGGATAGAGACCCTGAGGCAGAAGGGTGGGATTACATTTCTGATAATAATTTGAAAGTCTCTTAAGTTGATAATGCCTTTAATACACCTAACTTACTGAATTCCCTGGTGGCTCAGACGGTAAAGCGTCTGTCTACAATGCGGGAGACCCAGGTTCGAGCCCTGGGTTGGGAAGATCCCCTGGAGAAGGAAATGGCAATCCACTCCAGTACTATTGCCTGGAAAATCCCATGGACAGAGGAGCCTGGTAGGCTACAGTCTATGGGGTCGCAAAGAGTTGGACACGACTGAGTGACTTCACTCAACCTACTGAATATCACAGCTTACCTAGCCTACCCTAAAAGTACTTGGAATACTTACATCAGTCTACAGTTGAGCAAAATCATTTAATGCAAAGCCTGTTTTATAATGATTGGGTAACATGTAATTTATTGAATACTGTACTGAAAGTGAAAAACAGAATGGTTGTATGGGTCATTTACCCTCCCGAGAGACTGGTCTCCCTTTGCCTTTGAATCCCCTCCCCTAAGCACAGGTACAAACCACTTGCTTGTTTTTCTTCCCTTCGTACCCTTCCTACCCTTCCTGTGTATCTTTCTTACAGCCATGGTTGTGCAGGAGTCCTTTTACTCATTTCCAGTTAGTTTTCAGGAAGAATTGTTTCACATGTAGATGTATTTTTGATATGTTCATGGGGAGAAGTGAGCTGCATGTCCTCTAATATTCTGCATTGATTTGCGCTCCCCTTAAATGGTTTTCAGATGAGTATTTTAGAATTGCTTTATATAAAGGGTATATCAATTTATACTTTTACCAGGAGTATGATGAATCTATATTGTGATGCTCTCACTGCTAATGAGTATTACCCATTAGTATGTTTACCCATTAGAATATTTAGAAACATTCATTTTCTTTTTATTTCCCAGCATCTATCCAGTGACTATCACAGATCCTTGATCACACAGAAAAGACGATGGATGGGTGCTGCTAGTTTGATGGAACGTTTCTTGCAGGATGTACTGCAGCACCACCCGTGTCGTTATCAGGAAAGCAGGTAGAGTAACTGAGTGAAATAATATTAGTATATTCATGTGTGCCAAGTTGCTTCATTTGTGTCCAACTCTGCGCGACCCTGTGGACTGTAGCCCCACCAGCCTCCTCTGTCCGTGGGATTCTCCAGGCAAGAATACTGGAGAGGGGTGCCATGCCCCTCTCTAGGGAATATTAGTACGTAGTTATATATTACAGTGGATGTTTGTGTTAACATCCTAATATTTCCTAAAGTGAATCTTTGAATCAGGGAATATAACGTGAACCTTTATCTAGTAACTTATCCTTGCAGTTGTTTAAACATTTTTCCTAAGTTAAGTAAAAAAAATCTCACTCTAAAAGATATGGACTATACTATGCTTTTTCTAAAGAAAAGTCAGGCCAGTAAATATGTATCATCAAGGATGCCACAGGATTAAGCAGGGTAAAAAGGTGGGAACAAACATAACTTTAACAAGATTAGTAACCAAAAGTTGGTGATAGTAGCTAAGTAAGGATAGTCAAGGTAAAAATTTATTCCACATTAATGGAACTATTTGCTAACTCTGTGCTACTCTGTAAAACGGAATTGATTATTTTTATAATTTGTCAGTATCTTGATAGCTTACTCTTTTATTAATATATTTTGATTGTTTTAATAAAAAATCTTTTGATAACATTTTAAAAAGTTAATGTCCTATGTTGAAGAAGAACTTTGGTAGAAAATCAGATTATGTACTTGGATGAGTTTGCTGCTACAGCTGTTAAGGTAAAGCAACATAGATCATTAGCACACCTGTACAGTATTAGTTGACTTTAGTCCTAGCAGCAGAATAAAGGGTAAACTTCTTGCACACTTTGCAAGTCACCAACCTAAAACTTAGCAAATGACGAAAAGTTATGATGGGGAAAAGTTAGGAAAAAATATTTGTTTTCTTAGCTGGTGGAAAGATGGAATCAACCTATCTTGAGGTCAGTATAAATTACCAGTTTATAGTGTATATAAAAAATGCTTCAACAAACATATTTGTACATCCAGCTCTTTCTGTGGAGTAGACTTCTAGATTGTGAACTTTTGGGCTAAAGTTTATGGACATTAAAATAGTTTTTATTTTTTAACTTTTCATTTTAGAATAATTTCAGACTTAAAAAATTTAGTTGCGAACTGGTACAAGGGATTTTTCTTGTGTAATGTTCACCTAGCTTCCCCAAATGTTAAGTCTAAAATAACCACAGTGGACTTCCCTAGTGATAGTGGATAGGAATCTGCCTGCCAGTGCAAGGGTCACGGGTTTGATCCTTGGTCCGGGAAGATTCCGCATGCCATGGAGCAACTAATCCTGTGTGCCACAACTAGAGCCTGTGAGCCGCAACTACTGAAGCCCGCGGGTCTAGAGTCTGTGCTCTACCACAAGACAAGCCAGCGCAGTGAGAAGCCCGTGCCCCTCAAGGAGTAGCCTGTTCCCTGAAACTAGAGAAAGGCTGCACACTAGCCAGGAAGACCCAGTGCAGCCAAAAATAAGCAAGAAAAATAAAATAACCACAGTATAGTGATCAAATCCATGAAATCACCATGATACCACACTATTTGTAGAACTCATTCAGATTTTGTCAGTTGTGTTTACTAATGTCCTGTTTTGGGGACCAGCATTCCATCCAGGACCACTCAGTGCATTGAATTGTCACATTTCTGTACTTTCCCATAATCTTGAGTTGCTCCTTAGTCTGTCTCTGCTTTTAAGACCTTGACACTTTTTAGAAGAGTACTGACTGGCCGGTTATTTTGTAGGATGTTTTCTAAATTTGAGTATGCTTGATGTCTTTTTATTTTGTTGATGATGTCCTTTGTTGTGCAAAAGTTTTAAAGTTTAATTAGGTCCTGTTCATTAATTTTTGCTTTTATTTCCATTGCTCTATGAGATGGATCCAAAAAAATATTGCTGTGATTTATGTCAGTGTTTTGCCTATGTTTTCCTCTAGGAGTTTTATAGTATCTGGTCTTACATTTAGGGTTTTAATCCATTTTGAGTATATTTTCGTATATGGTGTTAAGAGAAAGTTTTAATTTCATTCTTTTTCATGTAGCTAGCTATTCAGTTTTCCAAGCATCAGTTATTAAAGAGACTGTCTTGCCTCCTATGTCATAGATTTGGGCTTCCCTGGTGGCTCAGATGGTAAAGAATCTGCCTGCAGTGCAGAAGACCCAGGTTCGATCCCTGTGTTGGGAAGATCCCCTGGAGAAGGGAATGGCAACCCACTCCAATATTCTTGCCTGGAGAATTCCATGGACAGAGGAACCTGGCCGGCTACAGTCCATGGAGTCCCAAAGAGTCAGACCCAACTGGGTGACTTCCACTTGTCATAGATTGAGCATAAGTGTGTAGGTTTGTTTCTGAACACTGTTCTGTTTCATTGATCTATGTATCTATTTTTGTGCCAGAACAATACTGTATAGATTACTGTAGCCTGAAGTCAGGAAGCATGATTCCTCTAGCTCTGTTCTTTCTCAAGATTGTTCTGGCTATTGAGAGTCTTCTGTGTTTCCATACAACTTTTAAAATTATTTGTTCTAGTTCTGTGAAGAAAACCTTTAGTGTTTAGATAAGGATTACAGTGACTCTGTAGATTGCCTTGGTAGTATGTTCATTTTAACATTGATTCTTCCAGGAACGCAGTGTATCTTTCCATCTGTTTGTACCTCTGTCAGTTTCTTTCATCAGTGTCTTATAGTTTTCTGAGTACAGATCTTTTGTTTTCTTAGGTAGGTGTATTCCTAGGTATTTAATTCTTTTTTGATGTGGTGGTAGATGGGATTGTTACTTTAACTTTTCTGATAGTTTGTTGTTAGTGTATGCAGTAGATTTCTGTATACTAATTTGTATCCTGCAACTTTATCAATTCATTGATGAGTGCTAATTTTTTTTGGTGGTATCTTTAAGATTTTCTATGTATAGTATTATGTCATCTGCAAACAATGACAGTTTTACTTCTTCCTTTGCATTTTGGATTCCTTTTGTTTCTTTTTCTTCTCTAGATTCTGTGACTAAGACTTCTAAAACTGTTCAATAAAAATGGTGAGAGTGGGCATCCTTGTCTTGTTCATCCTTTTCTTGTCTTAGAGGAAATGCTTTAGACTTTTCACTGTTGAGTATGATGTTAGCTGTGGATTTGTCATAAATAGCCTATTTTGTTGAGATATCTTCCCTTTATGCCCTCTTGCTGGAGAGTTTTTTTGAAATCATAAATAGATGTTGAATTTTGTCAAAAGCTTTTTCTGCATCTACTGAGATCATCATATGGTTTTTATTCTTCAGTTTGTTGATGTGGTATACCACAGTGATTGATTCTGCAGATATTAAAAAATCCTTACATCCTTGGGGTAAATCCCACTTGATCATGGTGTGTGATCCATTAATGAATTGTTGGATTTGATTTGCTAATATTTTGTTGAGCATTTTTATGTCTATGTATCAATATAAGTGATACTGACCTGTAATTTTTTTTGTGTGTGTGATATCTTTGTTTGGTATAGCACCAGGGTGATGCTGGTTTCATAGAATCCTTTGGGATTTTCAACTTGTTTGATTTTATGATTCTACCTTCCTTTCTGTCCTTAGCCAAATGTTACAAAATTAATTTATTTTGAAACTCTCTGTTGTAGGAATCTGGCCCAGGATAGAAAGAACATAGAATTTATTATGCATTGAAAAATCTTAAACGGATGTCAAAATATTTTAATGGAATTTTCCCCCTTATTTTTTAGATCAATGCAAAATGAGAGACTTCATATGACTACTGTGTCACCTTCAGAAGTGGTTCCTAATGATGATTTTAGTCCTGAAATAAAGACTGAGGATGCTGCTGGAGTCAGAGAAGAGATATCTACCAAGGCATCTGAACCCATTGAAAAGGTGTATTCTAGGCCTCAGGAATATATGCATAGTGTTTCAGATCGACCATCAGTTATTCAAAAACTGGAAAAAGGACAACAGCATCCCTTGGAGTTCATTCATAAAATTGGGAGCAGTGTGAAAGAGTTTAATCCAGTTGGTATTAGTCACAGTACAAATAATAGACAAAGTGTAATATGTTCGTCAGTGATTTCTAATGCTCCTGTTAGTTGTTCACCTGAAAGTTCTCATGAAAGACCAGTTACAACTGACACTACTTCTGGTTTGTCACTTGGAGTCCATTTGGATTTAGTTAACAAATGTGACCCAAACAAAGCTGACAAATACCTTAAACAGCTAAACAAGGGCTCTAGAAACCCTATGCTACCATCCCATCCAGAAACTTCTTCAGTTCCATATCAGAAACCTAAAGAGTTAAACAGAAAGTCTTTATGTGTAAACTCAGATAAGTTGACCTTACGGGAAGATGTAAATTCTCAGACTAAAGCTTTGTCAACTGACTTTAAAGTCCATGAATTTGTGAGTACTGAAAACTCTTTAAAATTGGAATCTCTTTCTAAATTTGCAGTGAATCCAGTAGTCAACCTGAGTAAAACTGACATGCCTTCTAATAAAGGAATCTTTGAAGATGACATTCCAAAGCACCATGAGAAATTCTTTCCTAATATGGATCATAACCAGGAAGGAAAGCATTTGGTTTTTAACAAGTCAGCCTTTTGGGAACAGAAGATCGAAGTGAGTTCTGAAATGAAGTTTGCTGGTGGCTCTCCTCAGTCAGCATCTGATCACTGTGAAGAGGCTGAACCAGACCTTGGCAAGGGGGAGCAAACTGACCAAGATAAGAACTGTGAATCAAGAGATTCTGCAGTAAGTTTTGATGGCAGTTCCTCTTTTTATTCACTGATGGACCAATCCAAAGTGACTGTTGAAGAAATAAACCTTTCAAAGGAAGTACATACTGATTTGCAATATAAGAATAATACATCTTATATTTCTGAAAGAAGCTCTGATTGTGATGACTCTTTTCAGGTGACTACCAGCAAAACTCAAGTGAAAGATGAAAGTGTTCATAAGGTAATGCATATTAGGCTGGTTGATGAAAGCTATGAATCCAGCGATTCTGAGATGAATTTTGATTGTGATGCTTCACTTCAGTCAACTGATGACTGCTGCCAACAGCCTGAGAAAGAAGTAAACCTTCCTAAGGGGGTGCTCGTTGGCTTGGTTGATATGAACTATGGATCTAGTAGCTCTGAAATAAGTGCTGATTCTGTTTTCTCACTTCAGTCAATGCCTGGCCAATTCCCAGTGACTGTCACAGAAACAGAACTTCAGAAGAAGGTTCACATTAGCTTGGTTGATAAGAACTATGGATCGAGTTGTTCTGAAACAAGTTTTGATTGTGATGTTTCTCTTCAGTCATTCTTCGACCATCCTCACATGGCTGTCAGTGAAAGAAACCTGGAGGATAGGCCTGTCTCTCTAAAAGATAGTCATTATAAACCCAGTAGTGCTAAAGCATATCTTGATTGTGATGTCTCTCTTGAGACCTTGTCTGATGGACCTCAGAAGGATGTTGAAAATATCAATCTTTGGAAAGAAAAGAATGACCTTGTGGATATGAACTGTGAATTTCATGGTCCTGAGATAAAGTTTCATTTGATGAAAACAGATCCTCAGTTGGTGCCTGCCCAATCCCAAGTTGCAGTTAAAGAGGTAAATGCTCAGGAAGTAGCTATTGACCTGGAGAACAAGAGTATTAAGTCTAGCATTTCTGATCTCAGTTTTGATTCTCACCCTATGGGCTCTCGTGGTGAAATAAATCTGAAAGCATTAAATGTTGACATGGAAGTTAAGAGCTATGGATGTTCCAGTTGTAAGTCCACTTTTGACTCCGATTCTTCTTTTATGTCAGTTTCTGAGTATCCTGAGATGGATGTTGAAGAAATAAATAAGAAGCATGTTAACTTGGAAGATGAGAGCTTTGAATCAATTAGTTCTGAAATAACTTTTTATTCTGATAGTCCTCTTCACCCAGTAGTTGACCAATCTCAAGTAACTGTTTATGAGGAGGATCCTATTGATCTGGAAAATAAGAGTAATGAATCTCGTGTTTCTGAAATAACTTTTGATTCTGGTGTGCCTCTTCATTCAGGGACTTATCAACCTGAAGTAGCGGTGAAAGAAACATTCATTCAGAAAGAAGTGTGTACACACTTAGGAGAGAAAGATGATGCACCCACCAGTTCTGAAATAAGTTTGACTTCTTATATCCCTTTTCACTCAGTGATTAAGCAGCCAGAAGAAGCTGTTAAAAACCTAAATCCTCAAAATGAAGAGTGGCTACACTTAGAAAATAAGGGAAATGAATCTAGTGATTCTGAAATGTTTGATTATGATATTTTTCATTCAATGACTGGACATTCTGAAGATCCTATTAAAGAAAGAAACCTTCAGAAAGGGGAGAATATACACTTAGAAAATAAGGATAATGTACCTGTTGTTTCTGAAAACAGTTTGAAATCTGGTATTCCTTTTCATTTAGTGACTGGTCATCTTTCCATAGCTATTAAAGAAATAAACCAAAAAGAAGAACATGTAAATTTAACAGATAAGAGTAATAAGTTAAAAGTTTCTGAAACAAGTTTGGATACTGATATCCCTGTTCAGTCAGTGACTCACAAACCGGAACTGATTGTGAAAGAACTAGGGCTTCAAAAAGAAAAGCATGCTAAGTTAAAAGGTCAAAGTGCTGAATATAGTGGTTCTGAAATAAGTTTAGATTCTGATTATTCAATGACGGAACCTCAAATAACTGATAAAGAAGTAAGTGTTCAGAAAGAAGAACATGTTTTTCTAGAGAACAAGAGTGATAAATATAGTAGTTCTGAAATAATTTTGGACTCTGATGTCCCTCTTCAGTCAATGAATGAAAAACCTCAGACAACTGTTTTGAAGGACGACCATGTTGACCCAAAAGATGAAAGTACTGGACCCAGAGGCTTTGAAAAAAAATTGAATACTAATAACCTTCTTCATTTAGTCATTGACCAACCTCAACTAGGCCTTTTGAAGGAAAAACATGTTCATTTGGAAGATACAAACAATGAATCTAGTTATGGTAAAATGGATTTTGATTCTGCTGACCCTCTTCAGCCATTGACCGAACAATTTCAGGAAGTGGTTGAAGAAACAAAAGTGCAGAAAGAAGAGGATATGAGCCTGAAGAATAAGGTTGATGAACCTAATGATTCTGAATTAATATATAATTCTGATGTTTCTCTTCCATCTGTGTCCAGTCAACCTAAAGTGGCTGTTAAACGAATAAACCTCAAGAATGAAAATCATGTGTACTTGAAAGATAAGAACAGGCAAGATAGTGGTTTTGCAATGAGTTTGAATTCTGATCTCACGGATCAGTCAGTAGTTGATCATCCTCAGATAACTATTTTGGAGCAAAAGCATACTGAACTAGGAGATAAGCACAATCAATCTTGTGGTTCTGAAATAAATTTTAATTCTAATGACCCCTTTCAATCAGTGGCCAACCAGCTTAGACAAACTGTTAAAGAAATAAGCCCTTGGAGGGATGAAGTTGACATGGAAGATAAGAGAGATGAACCTAAGCATTTTGAAATTGTATCTGACTCTGATGTCTGTTTTCAGTCAGTGGCTGGCCAAACTGAAGTTGTTAAGGAGGTAAACCTTCTGAAGGAGCATGTTGACTTGGAAGATAAGGTTGTCAAACCTAGTGATTCAAAAATAGACTTTGTTTCTGATGGACCTCTTCAATCTGTGGCTAATGAAGTTCAAGAGGCTGTTACAGAAATGAATCTTCTGAGGGAGGGACCTGTTCGTCTGAGTGCTAAGAGCTATGAACCTAATGATTCTGAAATCATTTTTGTTGCAAATACCCCTCTCCAGTCAGTGGTTGAGCCACACCACGATTTGGAAGAGCAACAAACCAGTTTGGAAGACAAAAGCAATGATCCTTGTGGTCCTAAGATAAATTTTGTTTCTGAATATCCTCTTCAGTCAGTGACTGGCCAGCTTCAAAGAAAAGCTGTTAAAGAAATAGGTCTTTGGGAGGAAGACCATATTTACCTGGAAGATAAGAGATACAAACTAGGTGATTTTGAAGTAAGTTATGATTCTGATGTTGACTTTGTAGCTGGTCATTCTGCTGTGGCTGTCAAAGAAATAAACTTGCAAGAGGAGGATCAGAATGACCTAGAAAATAAGAACTGTGAACTTAGTGTTTCTGAAATAAAATGTGATTCTGGTGTTCATCTTCAGTTAGGAGTTGACCAACCTCAGGTGGTTTGCAAAGAGATAAATCTTCAGATGGAAAAGTATCTTGGCATGGAAGAGGTTAGTGAACCTAGGGATTCTGAAATAATGTGTGGTTCTGATGTTCCTCTTCAAATAGTGATAAACGAACTTGAAGAGTCAGACAGAGAAACAGATAAGATGCTGTTTATGGACCTGACGGCAAGTGATAATGACTGTGAAATGATTTCAGATTCTGATGTCCCTTTTCAGCCAGTGATTGACTCGCCTCAAAGGACTGTCAAAGAAATCAGCTGTATAAATGCAGAAAGTTTTGACCTAGATGAGAACTGTGACTCTTGTGATTCTGAACTAAGATATGTTTGTGAAGCCTCTCCTCAATCAGTGACAAACCATTCCAAAAAGGTCTTCAAAGTAGTAAAGCAGAAGCAAGACTATATTATTCTGGAAGAGACAAGCTCTGAGCCTTATGTTTCTGAACTGAGTTTTCAAATTGATTCCTCTCATCAGTCCATGACTTACCAGTCGCAAGAATCTGAAAAAAAAAAGGTAAAATATAGTGACCCCAAAGACAAGAGCTGTCAATCTAGTGGTCCTAAAAGAAACTTTGAATGGGAGGAGACTTCTCAGCCAGTAACTCGGCAACAGCAGAAGGTTGACAAAGGAGTCAGCCTTTGGGAAGATGTAGAAAATATTGGCCTAAAAGATAAGAACTGTGAATCTGGTGTTTCTGCGATGGATTGTAATGTATCTCCTGGATTGGTGATCCATCAAATGCCTGATCAAGAAAACCTTTTGAAGTTAAAACATACTGATCCAGAAAGTATGAACTGTGAAACTTGTGGTTCTGGGGTGAAGTTTCAGCGTGATCCTTCTCTCCAGTCTGGCAATGGCCGGCCTCAAGAAGCTGTTAATAAGATCAACCTATTTAAGAAGATGTCTTTTGACCAGAAAGAAACAAATCATAATAATTCCCATTCAGACTCTGTTCTTGTGGTTGATGCTATAAGGAACTTGGAAAAAGCAAAGGAGGTCATAGAAGATGATCTTCATGAACTACTTCCTGAAGACTTGCCTCCTGTCCCTCCTTCATTTGTGGGGAAAACGCGGTCTCAGATAATGAAAGAAGATGATGTGCAAATGAGTGCTCTTGTGAAGGAATTTAAGAAAGATCATTTCTACTGTTACTTTGTTAGCGACTGTGAGATGAGAAAAAGGAAAAAAAAATTTTTGAATGAAGAAAAAAAGATGACCTGGACTGACCTCAATCAGGACACCACATCAATTCAAATTCTCTCAGATTGTGATGATAAAGAGGGTGGTACTTCACATATTGATGACTTTTCAGTGGCTTTAGATAAACCTAACCATCATCCTTCAACAGAAAGGAATCATGAACAAACATGGCAAGTGGCCTCTCAAGACCAGGCTATAAAAGATAGGCATGGAACTCAAACCAATCTCACAAGTCAACGAGGGACAAAAAGAATCAGTGGACAAGAGAAAGACTCGCCAGTAAGGAAGTATTTACTTTTACAAAACAACTGGAAAACAAGAGAGAAAGTTAAAAAAAAAGAATTTCCTGAATCATGTATTGGCGTTTTGAAGCCTTTGCAATCAAATACCTTAATTTATATTCTTTCTTCAAATATTAAGTTGGAGAAAGGTGAATCCAACCGCATCTCTAAAAGGAGGCACTGTAGTAGAAATAATTGGGATATTAACATACAGTACAAATTTAACCAGACTTCCTTTAATTGTTATGACCCATTGAATAAGCACATTGTAATTGATCCT
The DNA here is from genome assembly GCF_032452875.1 of Bos javanicus. Classification (NCBI taxonomy): domain Eukaryota; kingdom Metazoa; phylum Chordata; class Mammalia; order Artiodactyla; family Bovidae; genus Bos; species Bos javanicus. The sequence continues at coordinate 94,702,131 of NC_083869.1, forward strand.
CCTCTGAACATAGAAGTACCAGGGTCTGACAGGAATAATTGTGTTGAAATGCATGTTAGCCACTTAAATTCTAATGCAGAAGATAATGATCCTTATGTACAAAGCTCTGCTTCAGTACCTTTTATGACAGTGTCAGTAGGACATGAACTAAAGTCAGGTCAGGAGGCCAGTGAATCTTCTGTGTTTCCAGAAAAATCCAAGATTTTTAGTTCTAGTGAAATTTCGAGGGAAAGTAATTTCCAGTCAACTTTTTCAAGTCGTGATGTTGCCAAAACCTCATCAAAATCATTTAGAAAAAAGTTTTTGAAAAGTAAAAGCAAAAATCAGAGAAGGAAGGTATCAACTAATAATAAGCCAGATTTTCCCAAAAAAGGTTGTAGATCAGTTATTCCCCAGCAAAATATCAGAATTGCTTCAGAAAAACGGTCGATTTGGATTCAGAGCAAACTAAGTGATATAATTAAAAAGTATATTCCAAAATACTCTGTTTTTTTGCGTCACAAATATCAGTCCAGGAGCACTTTTGTTAGGATGCATATTAAGAAGAAAAAACCTAATGTTAGTAGGTTAAAGAAGGCAAAGAAACCAGCTAATACGCTCTCAAACACCTCAGTTCTGTCAGCAGGAGCTGAAGAGCAGTCAGGAGCTATAGCAAGCTCTTCTAGGCAACGTGTGCAGACCTCTTCCAGCGCTGCACGAAGTAAGAAGAATGATAATAAAAAACACCCTAGAAGACAACAGAGAAAGCCGTGTAGACCTATCAGAACATATGATTTGAGAAGTTTGTTTTCTGGTGTACCGTATTCGGATAGAATGAAGACTCGATTCTCTAACAAATTATGAGGTAATGAAGTAAACTAAAGGTGTTTCTGTTAAGGGCTGGTTGAAGAGTCAGTGCTTCAGTTGAAAATACATTCGGCACTTGGTGTACATAGCTTTCCTAACTGGTGGAAAAAATGAACCTTCATCTATTTTGCTATAGCCTTATTTTTCAGGACTTTTAATATTCATTTAAAATTAGTGTTAGGGTGTTTTTTTTTTTTTTTTAATGCCCTTTGTCCCTTTGTTGTGGAAGAGCTTCATCTTAATTTATATTACATAATTTAGCACAATATATATACCCTTTTCTGCCTTCAATCGTGTCCCATTTATTTTTTATGATTGTGTCTCATGTCAGCAGCTTAAAATACTGCAAGGATGAATGTGGCAAACATAAAATGCTATCTTATTATTTACTTTTTAAAAATTGGAACAGATGAATATGAATCGAGTCTTCTGTGTGTTTCAAAGTAGTGTTGTCAATGTCATATTCTAACTGGGTAGTTAAAAAGAAGTTCTAATAGATTATCTCAGCTTTTGAATGGGATTAACCTAAATAATCACACACAAAATACAATTTATCTTTCTTTCAGAAGCGTTACAGAGAATGAGATTTCATTAACTTTAATCCAGTTTTAAAAAAACTGCCTGGTGATTTAAATACATAACAGACTCCTGTTTCTTTTAAACTGTATCTGCAGGCCTTCAACTTTCTTCATTGAGATACATCCATATTGTATATATACAATATCTGTAGGTTTTTCTTTAGCATTACTAGATCTTACGGGGAAAAGGATCTTGCCAGTGTGATTATGCTTTTCTACCAGCTTGCCTGGTGGCTCAGGTGGTAAAGAATCTGCCTGCAATGCAGGAGACCCAGGCTCGATCCCTGGGTGGGGAAGATTCCCTGGAGAAGGAAATGGCAATCCACTGCAGTATTCTTTCCTGGAGAATTCCATGGACAGAGAAGCCTGGCGGGCTGCAGTCCATGGGGTCGCAAGAGTTGAACACGACTTGGCAACTAAACCACCAACACCAATAAAACTGATAACCTAAGTGTAGCCCCATTTTGCTAGTGAAAAGCTGTATTTGTACATTAGTTTGGCCTTCCTTCAACTTGCTAACTGATTTTAATAGTTCAAATGAAAGATGTCAAGATATGCAGTTTAGGTCTGACATACTCAAAAAATCTTTAGATCTTTTATTCAGGGACACTGGTTGTGCTGATACAGATTCATTCAATTATCCTACTAAGTCAAGGAAACTGGATCCTTTTCTGTCATTGATGCTAAAAGGGAAACATGACTTTTAGCTTCTATATTGTATAAACCATATTTGAAACTTGATCAGTATACCATGATTTCAGAAATAAAAATGTGTTACTTCAGAATTAAGTACAGTGTAACAGTTAGTTCCTAAATGTAGCTTTATTTCAGGGGCCATTATTTAGCCTGTGGGTATGTTATGGACATTGTATTAATAATTTCTTTTAGTTCTGTTCAGTTGCTCAGTTGTGTCTGACTCTTTGCGACCCCAGCATGCCAGGCTTTCCTGTCCATCACCAACACCCAGAGCTTACTCAAACTCATGTCCATCGAGTCGATGATGCCATCCAACAATGTCATCCTCTGTCCTCCCCTTCACCTCCTGCTTTCAATTTTTCCCAGCATCAGGATCTTTTCCAGTGAGTCAGTTCTTTGCATTAGGTGGCCAAAGTATTCCAGTTTCAGCATCAGTCCTTCCAATGACTATTCATGACTGATTTCCTTTAGGATGGACTGGTTGGATCTCCTTGCTGTCCAAGGAACTCAACGAGAATCTTCTCCAACACCACAGTTCAAAAGCATCAATTCTTTGGCACTCATCTTTCTTTATAGTCCAACTCACATCCATGCATGACTGCTGGAAAAACCATACCTTTGACTAGACGGACCTTTGTCGGCAGAGTAATGTCTCTGCTTTTTAATATGCTGTCTAGGTTGGTCATAGCTTTTCTTCTAAGGAGCAAGCGTCTTTTAATTTCATGGCTGCAGTCACCATCTGCAGTGATTTTGGAGCCCCCCAAAATAGTCCCTGTTTCCACTGTTTTCCCATCTATTTGCCATGAAGTGATGGTACCATATGCCATGATCTTAGTTTTCTGAATGTTGAGTTTTAAGCCAACTTTTTCACTCTCCTTTTTCACTTTCATCAAGAGGCTCTTTAGTTCTTCTTTGCTTTCTGCCAGAAGGGTGGTGTCATCTGCATATCTGACGTTATTGATATTTCTCCCAGCAATCTTGATTCCAGCCTGTGCTTCATCCAGCCTGGCATTTCGCATGATGTACTCTGCATATTAGTTAAATAAGCAGGGTGACAATGTACAGCCTTAACGTGTTATTTTCCTGATTTGGAACCCATCCGTTGTTCCATGTCCAGTTCTAACTGTTGCTTCTTGACCTGCGTACAGATTTCTCAGGAGGCAGGTCAGGTGGTCAGGTATTCCTATCTCTTTGAGAATTTTCCACAGTTGTTGTGATCCATACAGTCAAAGGCATTGGTGTAGTCAAAGTAGATGTTTTTCTGGAATTCTCTTGCTTATTCTATGATCCAGTGGATGTTGGCAATTTGATTTCTGGTTCCTCTGCCTTTTCTAAATCCAGCTTGAACATCTGGAAGTTCACTATTCATGTGCTGTTGAAGTGGCTTGTTGAAGTACACTATTCATGGCTTAGAGAATTTTGAGCATTACTTTGCTAGCATGTGAGATGAGAGCAATTGTGTGGTAGTTGTACATTCTGGCATTGCCTTTCTTACGGATTGGAATGAAAACTGACCTTTTCTAGTCTTGTGGCCACTGGTGAGTTTTCCAAATAATTTCTTCTAGATTTAAAGCAGTAATTAGATTAAAAAATGGACAAATGTTTCTATTTTTAGTTGCAGAGCAACTTCAACTTACCCTATATTCAAATATTTTAATTTCTTTTCTTAAAATATCACTGTCAGCTGCTAATTTGGAATAATCCTGCAATTTTAATTTAGAAAGAAAACTGTCTTACTGATTAGGAAGTAAATAAACTCCAGTACTCTTGCCTGGAAAATCCCATGGACGGAGGAGCCTGGTAGGCTGCAGTCCATGGGGTCGCTAAGAGTCGGACACGACTGAGCGACTTCATTTTCACTTTTCACTTTCATGCATTGGAGGAGGAAATGGCAACCCACTCCAGTGTTCTTGTCTGGAGAATCCCAGGGACGGTGGGGCCTGGTGGGCTGCCGTCTATGGGGTCGCACAGAGTCGGACATGACTGAAGCGACTTAGCAGCAGCAGCAGCAAGCAATTAATTCATAAAAATATTCTACTTGTGGGTATTGGTGTTTTTTTTCCCCTATGAAGTAGACATGTAATTCTCTTGAGTACTGTTAATAGGCATTCTGCAAGCTTTTAGTGTCAGTTTAAAAGCAAGAGATCATATGGAAAAAAAATGTACCATGTAATTGTGATGTATCATATCTACTGTGATTACATCATTCAGAGAGGAAAGTTCTTATAATTCAACTGATCAAAAACTTGAAGAAAATTTACTACCATTTTTCACATTGGAAACTCTTCTAAGTACCTTTTATTTTTTTCCTTAAGAAGAAAAGGTTTATATCTAAAGTTTAAAGTATAAAATAGTCCTGATGATTTTAAAAAGCACTTTGAAATGTTTACTGAGTTCCTGTAGTCATTGTTATTTTAGACAGGCTTGAAAAGTTGAAATTGTAAATTTTATAATTTAAATAAGTAGTGAATAACTTTCAGAGTTTGGTAGGATACAAGAGTGTACCTTTGTCAAAATTTGTTTGGGCTTAATTTACATATTAGATAAAAATTGGATTTTTCTGTGTGTATTCAAGTATGCATTAAATTCTTTTAATAGTAAAAAATCAAATGATAACCATAGTGAGTGTTTTATTAATCTTGTCCTTGCATAAATGTTTACTATAATTATTCCAAATTTTGTAGTATGTAGACAATGTGTAAAGTGTGTTTTGGACTTGTGTGTTTACATTTTTGTGTAACTCAGGCTCTGAGTGACATGATTTTGCTAAAGAGAAACTATATTTAAATACTCAAATGATTATATATTTCCATGTAAAATGAATGTGAAGAGTAATGTATTTTTTATAATGCAATTTAAAGAGTAAATTTGTTTTCAAAACTACCATGATAAAATTTATCAAATATTGAAATTTGCCTCTATTTTCTCTTCACGTTAGGAACTTTATCTGGGAATACTTAAGAAATGATAGAATAAGGAAAACAGAAATTCATTTTATAAACGTCATACAGATAATATAGGGGAATATAAATGTTGATGCCGGTGAGAAAATAATTTAACCAAAGATACATAGGCTATATTCGATGAAGTAGTTATTTCAAAGGAGTAGAATTAAACAACTTTGTCTTTGTCTGCTGGAGTGGTGTGTTAGCAGTTTTTCACTTTGTATACCTGTATGGAAAGAGTCCGTGAACAGATTGAATTCAGGAGGCAGTACCTGTGTCATTATTTGACGCCTACTGGAAGATAACTTGGTGCCTCCAATACCCTAGGGCATGTTTTAAAGAATGAGAAAACATGGAAGAGTGTACGTGTCTATGTCAGTGCCTTTGGCCTCACCAGTATTGGTTTCTAGAGTTTTGGTCCAGGATTATATTGGATTATATAAGGAGAAGTCTCTCTTATATATGTCTCTTAAATAAGAGACTTCTTCTTATATAAAAATGTTAATAAAGTAAAAATGTTAGTTGGAAGCCAATTTTCAATAAAGGACTTTTATGTATAGAAAAAATGTGGAAAACTGTGAAAAATCATGTAATTAAAAAAATCAGGAAATTACCCATCAAAATGTCAAGAAGATGAAAGGCTGAGGAGGAGTCTCAGCATTTCCTTATACTTCATTGAGACCAAAAATCTTAGGGAAATAACAGTATATTTAATAATTTTCATGTGTTCTTATACTTGATTGTACATATTTAAAAAGTTCTCCTAAAGTCTTTTATTTACCTTGATTAGGACGAACTGTACTTTAATGCTGAATCTTTAAAGTATGAACTTGTACTTTTCTCTGTGTTTACCATTTATTACATGCATATTTGTTTACATGCGTTTTATTTTCTGAATTTTTAAGCTGGGCATGTGTATGTACATGTTGAGCCCTAAGTACCAGACTTGTTTGGTACTTTTGACCTAAATTGTTCTAAACTTTTGACCTGTGTTGTCTCATTTGATCTTCAAAGGGCCCTTTTGAGTTAGTAACTGTAATTGTGACTAAATAGCCGATGAGAAAATTAAGGCATTGAGCTTCAGTTTGGGGATTAAAGATGAATTGTTTTCTATAATCAAATGAGGATTACAAATAATCCCCATTCCCTTCCTCATCCCCAATTTCAGGCCACCCCTAATCTATTGTCTGTCTTTATAGTTTAGCTTTTTCTGGACTTTTCATACAAATGGCATCATATAATAAATTGTGTTTTGTGTGTGACTTTTTTTCATTTCCTGTAATGTTTTTTGGGGTTATTCATATAGCATGTAACAGTATTTGTTCTTTTTTAAATTGCTGAGTAGTATTTATAATTAATTTTTGGTAACTCTGGTAACAGAACACTGGTCTTCTGATGACAAATATGATAAAAGCTATTAGGTGTGAGGTTAGATGTTCCTTTATGCCTCGTATACCTGTTATCCTCGATTACTACCCCAGATCCACAACAAACTGGCTATCTGCCTTTGTGAGTGCTCTTATTCCATACTTGAATGCTTTATACTTCCTCTGTTTTTGACTCTTATTTTTTTTTACTGCTCTTCTTGGCATTCTTTTCATTGTGCTTCGTGAATTCTCATTTTCAGTGTCAGCACATTACTTTCATTATGAATTGCTTACAAGTAACTAAACTGAGAATCATATCCAAGTTGCCCGTTTTCCTAATCTTACATGTACGATAAAGCCAGGAAGTGTTGATGATGGTACCGGTCATAGTGAAAGTTCTTGTTTAAAATGACTATCCTACGGGGACTTCCCTGCCGGTCCGATGGTTAAGACTTCATGCTTCCACTAGAGGGGGTCTGGGTTTGATTCCCTAGTCAGGGAACTAAGATTCTGCATGTCGCTTGGTGCAGCCAAAAAAAAAAAATTACTCTCCTACATAACCACAGTGTACCTTATCAAAATCCGGAAACCAGTGTTGATATGATTATTACCCTCTACTCCACCGGTCTCACTTGGATTTTACAGACTGCTCCAACGCATCCTCTATAGGTCCAGGATTTAATTCAGGATCACACATTGTCATGATTCTAATTTCCTTCAATATGGAACAGTTCCTCAGCCTTTCTTTGTATCTTATAACTTGACATTTTGAAGTGTACAAACAAGTTTTTTTGTGGAATGTCCTTAGTTTGAGTTTGTGTGGTGTTTCTTTATAATGCTTTTTCTGTGGGCGGTGGGGTGGGGCAGAAAAATCTGTGGACTTCTCAGTGTATTATAACAAAAGTCATGTGATGTCAATATGAATAAATGTGATGATTGAAAATATCTAATTTTTGTTTTTATTTTAGAGTAAAAGCGTTTAATAATCTGAAATGGGGGCTCTCATATAAAGTAAATTATCAACTTTACTGAAAAAAACTTTACTGAAAAAGTTACATTTTTTTCACAGCTCAGCTTAGAGGCAACTGTGACTGAATATTTTATCTGTTACATTTATCTAACTGATCATAGATAAGGCAGTTACTTATTAATGCATTTAACAAATATTACTTAGACCCGTACTAAATGGGGAAACAGTGGAAATAGTGTCAGACTTTATTTTTTTGGGCTCCAAAATCACTGCAGATGGTGATTGCAGCCATGAAATTAAAAGACTCTTACTCCTTGGAAGGAAAGTTATGACCAACCTAGACAGCATATTGAAAAGCAGAGACATTACTTTGCCAACTCCGTCTAGTCAAGGCTATGGTTTTTCCAGTGGTCATGTATGGATGTGAGAGTTGGGACTGTGAAGAAAGCTGAGCACCGAAGAATTGATGCTTTTGAACTGTGGTGTTGGAGAAGACTCTTGAGAGTCCCTTGGACTGCAAGGAGATCCAACCAGTCCATTCTGAAGGAGATCAGCCCTGGGATTTCTTTGGAAGGAATGATGCTAAAGCTGAAACTCCAGTACTTTGGCCACCTCATGTGAAGAGTTGACTCATTGGAAAAGACTCTGATGCTGGGAGGGATTGGGGGCAGGAGGAGAAGGGGACGACAGAGGATGAGATGGCTGGATGGCATCACCGACTCGATGGGCATGAGTCTGAGTGAACTCTGGGAGTTGGTGATGGACAGGGAGGTCTGGTGTGCTGCGATTCATGGGGTCGCAAAGAGTCGGACACGACTGAGCAACTGAACTGAACTGAACTGATGTGCCTAGCCCTATGGTGGGTGCCCAGGATCCAAACATAAATTCAACAGGTCTCTAGTTGATCACTTTCATTACGTATATGAATGAAAGACAATTTCTGTAGTGGTAAGTCTGTGGAATTGCAACATAATTCTTAGGCTTTCAAAAGATCATTAAAAAACCTTATGTTAGATCAAGATAGTGTTCTTTGGCATTAAAGAATTCCTCAACTTTCTACATTGAGGCCCATTGCAAAGAATTTCTCATGATTATCTTGGAAAGATTGTTTTTCTACTTTTGCATTATTATGAATAGTCTCTCCTGTGTTGGTTTGATGCCCCAGGATGAAGTGTTATTTATATAGACTCACTTAGTTACCCATCTTATCACAGCACAAAAATGACTTCCTAAGGAAAAGTTTGTATTTTCATCAGATGTTTATTTGAAAAGATTCTAATTGAAGTATAAGACGATTTACAATATTATGTTAGTTCAGTTCAGTTCAGTCACTCAGTCGTGTCTGACTCTTTGCGACCCCATGAACACAGGCCTCCCTGTCTATCACCAACTCCCGGAGTTCACCCAAACCCATGTCCATTGAGTCGGTGATGCCATCCATCCATCTTATCCTCTGTTGTTCCCTTCTCCTCCTGCCCTCAATCTTTCCCAGCATCAGGGTCTTTTCAAATGAGTCAACTCTTCACATGAGGTGGCCAAAGTATTGGAGTTTCAGCTTCAGCATCAGTCCTTCCAATGAACACCCAGGACTGATCTCCTTTAGGATGGACTGGTTGGATCTCCTTGTAGTCCAAGGGACTCTCAAGAGTCTTCTCCAACACCACAGTTCAAAAGCATCAATTCTTTGGCGCTCAGCTTTCTTTATAGTCCAACTCTCACATCCATACATGACCACTGGAAAAACCATAGCATTGACTAGACGGACCTTTGTTGGCAAAGTGATGTGTCTGCTTTTTAATATGCTGTCTAGTTTGGTCATAACTTTCCTTCCAAGGAGTAACCGTCTTTTAATTTCATGGCAAATAGATGGGGAAAGTGGAAACAGTGGCTGACTTTATTTTTGGGGGCTCCAAAATCGCTGCAGATGGTGATTGCAGCCATGAAATTAAAATTAAAATGTTAATGTATAGCATATTGATTCAGTATTTTTGCAGATTATATTTCATTATAGGTTGTTAATGAGTATAATTCTCTGTGCTACATGGTATATCCCTGCAGCCTATTTTATTATATAGAAGTTTGTATTTGTTAATCCCATACACCTAATTTATTCCTCCCCATTTTCCTCTCCACTTTGGTAACCATAAGCTTTTTTGGAAAAAATATGTGAGTCTGTTTCTCTTTGATACATATATTTGTATTATTTTTTAAATTCCACATATATGATATCATATAATATTTGTTGTTTCAGGCTCCATTTATTTCTCCTCCAATATTTATGATTTCTTTCCTTCTACTAACTTTGGGTTTTATCTGTTCTTTTTTTTCCTAGTTCTTTTAGGTTTAAGGTTGTTTATTTGGTGGGAGTCTTCTCAACCCAGGTGGGTGGCATGTTTCTCCCTCACCTGGCCATCCCGTGCCTGCTCTGCAGGACTCAGCCCGTATACTTTTAAATCTAGATCTTTTTTATTTCTCCCAGTTACCTTTTAATTTTCAAAACTTTGGTGTGGTGTATGAATCTTTTTTTTTTTCCAATTTTGAAATTTAAGTAGAAGATCCTGAGGATGAAGAGGGGTGAATTCATTGAGGGATATACACTTGAAGTGGCAGCGTCCTTTTTTTTGTCTTTACAATTTGTTTGAAAAAAAATTATAAGTGTATAACAATATATAAATTATATATTAAAATTCAAACACATAGCATTGGGATTCTGGAAGAGTTAGAATCCCATGGGCTGTAGTCCATGGGGTTGCTAGGAGTCGGATACGACTGAGTGACTTTGCTTTCACTTTTCACTTTCATCCATTGGAGAAGGAAATGGCAACCCACTCCAGTGTTCTTGCCTGGAGAGTCCCAGGGACGGGGGAGCCTGATGGGCTGCCGTCTATGGGGTTGCACAGAGTCCGACACAACTGAAGCGACTTAGCAGCAGCAGCAATCTCTTGTCACTTTCCGAGCAATTTTTGATGATATTATGAATAAGAGGTTCTTTTCCTTCCTTAAATTTTGTTACAAAGTCCTCTCTAATAACTTGAAGGATCCTGTGAGTGTGTGTGTGTGCGTGCACATGTGTGTTCATATGTGTGTTTTTTCTTAACTAGGAGTGGTAGGAGAGAGGGCAAACCTCATATGGGAGAAGACTGTGACATAGGTTAAATCTATTGTAATCAATAATCAATGAATGTTGAAGGAGCATTGTTTTCCTCAGCAGCTAAGTGCCTGTTCTGCATTCTGACCAGAAGCTTCTGGGAACGCTAGTGTTTGGGTAGTAGTTTCCTTTAGGCTAGTTATTTGGCACCACAGGACACTTGCTCCTCTTACAGCTACAATGCGATGAGGGAAAGAGCTATGGCTATCAAAATACTTATCTCTAGGATATCAACTATCTAGAAGTCATTTGTCAGATTTACTTATGGATGTTCAAGTCAGAGATGTTGAGTAATTTTCTTTACAAAAAACAAAAGTGAAAGCAAAACTTTTAGAAATTTAAGATAAGAGAAAAATAAATTTCCTTGTTTGTTGTAGAAAAACTTGAAGCTATGGACAAAGTTAAAATCATCCAGAAATAACAGTTTTGGTATTTTGGTGTATATTTTTCCAGATACATTTTAATGAGATGATTCTGTAAATAGTGTATGGAGGATTGTTTTTTGACTAGTTTTCTCACCACTAAATACATTGTAATCATCTTTTCTTGACACAGTTTTGAATAAGGTACTTTTTTTTTTTTAGGCCTCGATGGGCAGCATGCAGGAGCTTAGTCCCCTGACAGGGATTGAACCTGTGCCCTTACATTAGAAGCGTGGAATTTTAACCACTAGACCACCAGGGAAGTCCCTGAACAACATTTTTTAATGGTCTTGCTGTACTCCATTGCATACATGGTCACATGTTTATTTAAATAATTCTAGATATATTAGATGGTTTTCAGTTTATTTTTTGCAAGTATGTAAAAACTCTGCAACTACTATTCCTGTGGATAAAGCTTTTGAATATTCATGATTATTTTCTTGAGATAAATTCCTAGAAATAAAACTGTTGGAACACAATAAAACTGTTGGAACACAGCCTACGTGCATTTTTAATAAGTGCTTTTCCTAATGTAGACAAACTGGTTTTATAATTAGTTGCTCTACCAAAAAGTGCAGCAGAGATTTAACATATGGCTTTTTCTTAAATTGTTCCATAATAAAAAGCTGAGGCTAATTTTTGTGCTATCATGTTGTGAAAGGCAATTCTGTTGAGGATAAAAGAGCAATATAGTACAGATAGGCTTATTTCTGGCAGTCTGTCTATTATACTGTCTCTCTAACCCCATAGAATATAAGTTCCATGAAAAGAAGGAATTTTTTTCTGGTTTCTTTAATACTGTATTTTCAATGCCTGTATCTAACACAGAGTAGGCATTCAATAAATGTTGAAAAAATAAATTAATAACTCTGGACTTTTTGGGCTTCCCTGATAGCTCAGTTAGTACAGAATCTGCCTGCAATGCAGGAGACCCCAGTTTAATTCCTGGATTGAGAAGATCCACTGGAGAAGGGATAGGCTACCCACGCCAGTATTCCTGGGCTTCCCTTGTGGCTCAGCTGGTAAAGAATCTGCCTGCAATGTGAGAGATGTCGGTTCGATCCCTGGGTTGGGAAGATCCCCTGGAGAAGGGAAAGGCTACCCACTCCAGTATTCTGGCCTGGAGAATTCCATGGATTGTATAGTCCATGGGGTCACAAAAGTCAGACATGACTGAGTGACTTTCACTCACTGGACTTTTTATAGGTACATATTGAAGTCATTGCTGCTGCTGCTAAGTCGCTTCAGTCATGTCCGACTCTGTGCGACCCCATAGATGGCAACCCACCAGGCTCCCCCGTCCCTGGGATTCTCCAGGCAAGAACACTGGAGTGGGCTGCCATTTCCTTCTCCAATGCATGAAAGTAAAAAGTGAAAGTGAAGTTGCTCAGTGGTGCCCGACTCTTAGCGACCCCATGGACTGCAGCCTACCAGGCTCCTCCATCCGTGGGATTTTCCAGGCAAGAGTACTGGAGTGGGGTGCCATTGTCTTCTTGATTGAGTCATTAACAAGTGCTTAAACTGCATGGGTGTTAAGTAGAGGCCCATTGGCAGGGTAATATTGAGGTAGGAAATGTAAATTATTTAATTGATAAGAAAAATTTAATTATTGCATATATTCCAAGAAAAAACATGAATAGAGTTAGAAATGAAACTAGAGACTTATTGTGAAACATTCCTGTCAAACAAAAATGCCTGTAAAATAGGGAGGGAGCAAGAGTAGGCAGAAAAGTTCTTCAGATGTAGTACATGTCTGATAGCTATGAAAGGAGAAGGGGAAAAGAAAGAGGGTTGGGTGGGGAGAGTTGCAGACTTGTACAGTCTGATAAAGTCTTGGCCAGCCAGAAGGGAGCTCCAGTGACCCATAGAAGAGTTCCACATTGGGTAGCAATGGCTCGGTGGTTGGCTGAGGGTTGTCTGAGAGACTCATGGGCTCAGCTCAAATACTTAGTGGATCCTGAAGATTCTGCAGCTAGAGATGATAAGTTAACTGCACTCCTGGTTGCTGACCAGTGAATTCCTCTTAGAGCCAGGAGGTGTATCTCCTTGGTTACCACAGTCCTTACCTTGAGCTGTGCAAATCCTCCTCTTCATGCACATTTTTGAGAACACCTTCATCAAGGTTTGTTATGGACTATTGCCTTTACGCTTACACCTTCATAAGCCATGTCACTGCTGTTTCAGACTCATTGCTGTTTGGATGGTACTGTGTGTATTATGACCAGTGAATCCCATGGTCATGAGCTCATTACTGTACTTCCTTTGCTGTGAGGTAGGTTGGATGCTATGTTGTGTGTGGTTTTATGGTTGCAGATTGGTCCCTCTAAGCCCTCAGATCAGGGATGTTGGCAGGAGAAGTGGAGGCAGAAAAGACATTCCCTTTACTTGAAACAAGTATCTGTTCTTGAGAGAACGAATCACTGGCTTTTCGAGGACATAGCGGGTCCAGAGTAGTCAACTGGCCACCAAGTGGTTGTTAATAGTTGGTTTCATTAAGAAATAGTGCCCAATCATGGGTTCAACATTGGTCTCTATTGTTGGCAGTTTAGACATTCAGAGATAGCAGAACCTCAATTGGCCTTGGTAAGTAAAAGTTCTTGCTCTTGGGACCATGGGCAGGCTCTGTCCCTGACATGGTGGTTACTCTATTTGTATGTCCATCTTTCCTGTTCTCAAGTGATTAATGATGAAAGCTATCTAATGTCACCATTTTATCTATGCTGTTGTTTATTGCCTCCATGCTTTCTGGTGGACCTTAACATTTGACATAAAAGTTTTTACACTTTGTACCCATCACCATCTGTCCATCCACTTGCCTCTTCTCCAGAACTCTTTTCTCCAGTCACTCAGAATTTTCCTCTTAACCCCTTGACCAGCCTATCAGGCCATTCTTTTTTTTTTTTTTTTTCAATTTATTTGGCTGTGCCAGACTTTCACTGTGACATGCAAACTCTTATTTTTGGCATGTGAGATCTATTTCCCTGACTAGGGATGGAGCCTAAGCCCCCTGCACTGGGAGCTTGGAGTCTTAGCCATTGGATTACCACCGAAGTCCCTATCAGGCCATTCTTTACTGCTTATGATTTTGTATGTATTCTCACCTTGGACCATTTCTCCTTCCACACAAGTGAGTGATCAGGTGTGCCAGGTGAGGCTCCTGTCATTGTAAAGATTTTTTTTCTCACCACTGTCTTTCAAAGTCACCCCTGGATGGGATGTAATGCAGCTTCCATTTATGTTCAGCTTTCACCAATATTCAGAGCCAATCCATCTATGAACCTAGCTCAGGTTTTCTCCTCGTGATTCAGCTGTTCATGTGGGACCCTCCACATCACCATGACGTGTAAGCTAAAGGAGGAACATTGGTGCAACCAAGGAAGGCAAATCGGAGTCTGGACTACTTCCCCGTGCAGCTCACACATGCTTTCTTGTCTTGCATAAGCTTGATCTCAGGCCTATCTTTTCAACCTTCTGCTCTTGCTGGGCAGTTATGTGCCTGGTCTTTACCATTTCAGGGACCCATTATTGCCACTGCTGTCTCTGAGCCTTTCTGCCTGGCTCTCCTACTGCATTTCCTTTTTTTGTATTTCTTTTTCTTAGGTCTTATGGCTTAATTTCTACATTATTATGCAAGTCCAACCAAGTCAATTTTTTTACATACATTAAAAACTTTACCTTTATGCACCCCACCAAGAAGATATCTAACAGTGAATCACAGACATGGGGCTAAGATTCAAGACAGAAGAAGCTAAGTCACAATATTGAAGAGAAACAGAGGGTCAGAGGAATCTAGGAAAGGTCAGAATCCAAAGGCAAGCAAGCACTCGACTATAAATCAGGGAGCACTGTTACCTCTGTAAGCGCCCCAGCACTCAGAGATCAGAAATATGTCAGGGGGCTCCTGTGTAGGGTCAGAAGGTTTAATTAAAATCCTGGCTCAGTTAGGTATACCTACATAGCTAGAGGCAAGTAATTAAATCTTTCTCAGGCTCATATTCCTCATATTAAGTAGGGGTAATAGCACACCTTTGCAGGTCTTTGTGAAGATTAAGTGAGTAAATGAGTTCTAAGTGCTCCCTACTGCATTTCTGACGGCCCTTGTGAATAGTGTGTCCTCCCGGTTCTCCTGTGGAATATTATTCTCTGGTTGTCTTCTGGCCCCACACATATATTCATTCCAGCATGTTCAATTCCCTGAGGCTTTAAATGACTTTTACCACTGCTTTTCAGGGCAACTCATGCATTTAAATTTACTTAGCATGGCTCATTGCTTTCTCCAGGTGTTTAAAGTCACCCTACCAGTGAGTTTCTATCATCTCTTTGGGTCCTTGCCAGGGTGCTAAATCTTGTATTCTGAGACAGTGTCTCTTAAGTCAGTAAACTCTTGCTTGTACGGGAATTGATCAAGCACACTCAAAAATCCAGCCCTTTGACTTCTACCTGTATATCTTAGCTAATCCTTGCCGGTCCTTTAGGTTATAATCTCTTCTTCCCTTATTATTTCCAACATGTTTCCAGGGATTTCACCCTAGTTATTGATCAGACAGCTGAGGGGGTGGAAACAGCTTCTGAGATGGGGTGTTGGTTGACACGCAAAGGGAGACATCTCCATAGTGTCTTTCTCATAGAGGAGGTGCTCACTCAGAAGGGAGCCTCATGGAGGAAATGGTAAGTCTTCATAGGGAGGGATAGGTAGTCTGTGAAGGCTTAGTCTACAGAGCCAAAGTCTTATGGGAGAATTCATTTTTATCCCATATTTTAAAGTCCTGTATTTTCTAGCCAGAGCCCTGATCTTAGTAAAACAGACTTGCCTTGGCTGAGTATTCAATAGTCTTTGAAGACTGGCTATCCTAAATTGGCTCCACAGCTGTGTCTGTTCTCTAATTGTGGGAGATACATCTCTTTGGAAGCTGTTTTTTGTCTCACCTGCTTAGCTTTAAAATAGTGGCTTCAGTTTCTCATTGCCCCTTTATATCCTACAATAATAACCAGCCAGTTCCATTGTCCTTGTGTGTATGGTTCACCCACAAATGCCTGAATTAATGCACTGGCCAGAGAAGTCTCCTGCATCAGAACACTCTCCTGGGTCACCACTGGTAAAAGTTTAGTGAATAGCGTCACCTTTTGCTGGGAACTATCCCTGCCACTGGGGCAAAGGGTCCTCATTTGCAGCTGGGCAGTGAGTAACCTAATCCTGAAAGTCCCTTTTGCTATCCACTGTTTTGGACCACTCTCAGGATCAACTGACTGAGTTTGAATCCTCTGGGAAAAAGATGTCAAGTCCAAGTTGGTAGTGAAAGTGATGGGAGTGACTCTGTGAGATATAAACAGAAATAGAAACAGGCAGGTAAAAAGAGGGAGATGAATTAAGTAGGAAAGGGCTAACCCTCAATGGAGGGCTCTGGCATAAGGACTGTGGACAGAGGGGTCCCATGTTGGGAGGTGACCAGTCCCTTGCATACCTGCCATGTGCAGTCATTGGCTTGGGGTTGCCAGGCAGAGTGTGGGAAATCCTGAAGATGTTGTAGTTCGAGGCTGTCAGCTAACTTGAGCTGAGCTTGAGCTGACTGACAAATCCATATGGCACACATCTACAGCTGCCATATTACATCAGTTATTTATATATAAACCCAGGTGTGGTAGATTGATAATAACTCACAAGTGTCCTTATTAGGAAAGAGGAAGATCACACACACACATACGGTAAAGTGACATGAAGATAGAGTCAGAGTTTGGAGTAATATGACCAAGGAACACCAGCAGCCATCAAGACTAGAAGAGACAAAGATGAATTCTCCCCAGAAATCCCAGAGGGACCACAGCCCTACTGACACCTTGATTTCAGACTTTGGGCCCCGAGAATTGTGAGAATAAATTTCTGATGCTTTAAGTTACAATTCTGTGGTTGTTACAGAAGCTCTAGGAAACTAATGCACCAGGTTCATAATTTCTTTTTTAATGTAATTTTTAGTTGAGATTTAATTCACATGCCATAAAATTTCCCTTTTAGAAATATATAATTGAGCGATTTTCTAGTATAATCACAAAGTTGTACAACCTTTATCACTCTCTAATTTTAGAACATTTTCACCATCCCCAAAAGAAACACATACTTGTTAGCAGCAATTTCCCAATTTCCTTTACCCCATTCCTTAGCAGTCACTCATCTATTTTATGAATCTAATAGATTTGCTTGTTCTGAACCTTTCATACAGATGGAATCTTGCAATGTGTGGCCTCTGGCTTCTTTTGATCTGGCTTCTTTTGTTTGGCATCATGTTTTCAAGATTCATCCTTATTGTTGCAATCATCAGTACTTCATTCCTTTTTATGGCCAAATAACATATCTCTTTCAGGACTCAATCTGTGGCTTTGGTTGAATTATGAAAAAAAATGGCCTTAAATAGATGTCAAGTGGAATAAACAAGAAGTATATTAAAAGTCTTGTCAGGTAATTGTGGACATTTGTCTTTGAAATTACATTGAAACTTGACAAGCGGTAGTTTCTCAAAGAATAGTTGCAATGTGAAATCTAAAATCATACCAGTGATCATTTTATACTTTGTTACTTCAAGGTCCCTTGGTTTGTTTTGCATTTTGAATGACTCTTTAACCCTTGCATGATTTTGTAACTTACTATGCATTGATCATTTGGGAAAATGCCATTTCACTGAGATATGCAGATCTTCTAAATGCTGACACATATTATACAATATCAAAAAATTATTTATATTACTGCTAATTGTATCAGAAAGTTCTTAAAGTATTGGCAAACTGTTAAGTTCACAGTGTTGGATACAGTTTTCTAAAATTCTAATTTTCAAGTGAAAAAGCTTGCATTTTATCATTGGTAACAATACTGTCAGTTGTTTTCCTTAAAGTTAAAGGTTCATTTTGTTTATTTTCAATAAAGTGTCTGCCAAACATACAAATCTGAATAAGCATACCTTGCTCTTTTTTGTTTTTTCAAGAAAAATGAGGTTACAGGAAAAAGTCTAGTTCACAAATCAACTGTGCAAATTCTCTTCCTGGAGACTTTAGTTTTAGTTTAGTGCACAATAGTTCTTTTAAATTTTATTTGATTTATTTTTTATTGAGTTATGGTTGGTTTACAATATTACATAAGTTTCAGGTGTAATACTCAGGAGATTTTTGCGTACTTACCATTTCATTTTATGGAATATTTAAAAGACATGTACCTAACCACCCAGGTAGACTATAACTAATAAATTTTACTGATTCATCAAGGACATTCTTAAATGAACCTGTTCTTCCCCTCAGTAAGCACATTTTGGTAAAGACTATAATAACCATTGGTACAGCACCACTATTTTATTATGTACTTACGTTCCAGCACTTTCAATCACTATCGTTTTGTTCTATCAATAGAAATGTTAACTTGATGAGGCAAGCCCCTCAAATGATGTCTTAGTAATATTGCAAAATTAATTTTTTATCTTATGATCCCCTGAAAGGGTAGGCTTCCCTGGTGGCTCAGATGGTAAAGAATCTGCCCGAAATGTGGGAGACCTGGGTTCAGTCCTTGAGTTGGAAAGATCCCCTGGAGAAGGAATGGCTACCTACCCCAGTATTCTGGCCTGGAGAATTTCATGGGCAGAGGAGCCTGGCAGGCTACAGTCCATGGGATTGCGAAGAGTTGGACATGACTGAGTGACTTTCACTTTCCTGGAAGAGTATCCCTGATCCCCAGCAGTCCATGGGTCATGCTGTGAGAACAGCTGACTTAGATCATCTTGTGTTCTGAGTGCAATGCTGCTAGGAGCTTTAAGCACCCCATTATCTCAGCTAAGAAGCCTTGATTAGCAGTGAAGATAGATGCGAAACAAAGAAGCTTTGACTTGTTTAATCTACCAACTGTTTATCATCTGGCTTGTTTGCTTATTTATTTATATCACTTGGCTCATATGATTTTTATTATAAACTATAGCAGTGTACTCATCAATGCAATTTTATAAATATTTATATGGTATTAAATAGGTTGATGAGATAAAATAACCTTTCAGCTTGACAAATGAAGCTGTTCAGTTTCTATAGAGCTCTAAGTCCTCCAAAGATAAAAGTCACTTATAAGAGCAAAGAACAGGGACAGAAATCGATTCTGGTATCTCATGTGGGCAAAATCAATTTTCATGTTTCAAAATTATCGTTACACCAGAATCTAAAAGATGTCATTTTCAATATGAATTCTGTTTCTGTGAGTTGTTCAAAATGGATACCATTTACTGGTTAGTAATTTCACAGAACAAGGAAGTTTCTGTATTTTTTTTTTTTTTAGCATATGTTTCAATTCAGGTCAGTTTCAGGGTAAAGCATCAACAAGATCAAAAAGCAGTTATGTGGGCAGAAGTTATACTATAAACGTTTTTATTATGGTCATGAAGATATACAAAAGGAGAATTTCAGGGTGTCTTCAAGTGCTACGAAAGGGCTTGCTTTATTTTAGTAGTAGCCAGTTAGAAAAAACTAGAAATCTATAGATAATGATACTTTAAGGGAACTAAGATGTGATATGCAGTTGCCTTGAGAAGAGAAATCAGAAGGTTTGACTAAATATCTGCTAGGATTTCTTCTAGATAAAGTGCTCCTTGTCAGGAACTTGTTTGAAATAGTAACCCTAAAAATAGTGATACAGCTCATTGTTTCAGACAACACTTATTTATTATGTTTTTTTAAATGGGCTTACTATATTCCAGGCACAATGCATTTGATCTGATAGAAAATTATGAATGTGTGTCAAATCTGAGTGTTGGAGTAAGCCATAAGTTTGACAGTAGTTCAGTAATATAGAGATATGATACAGGAAAGGGGAAGCATGCTGCAAGCTCGAATGCCCACTTAGTCTTCCACTCCCTATTTATCTACTTTCACTCTGAGTAACTTGCACTTATACTCTTTTAGTCTTCCACCCTCTGAGTAGATCCCAGGTGTTACACATCTCCTTCCATCCCACTTCACTCATTTATCCAACAAATATTTATTAGTCACTGCTTGTGTGCCAGGTGCTCTGCTAAGCACTAAGGATGCAGCCATGAACAAGGCACATGGGCCCATGTGGCACTTAAAGTCTATTTGGAGACAAAATTAGACACACAGTTGGATAACTAACAAGCACAGTTGTGATAAGCAAGAGAACTGACCTAGACATGTGATTTGGGACTTACTTACCCTCTGTCTTATGTACAGTCAGGCAGCCAGAATCACCAGGATGATGATCAATTGTGCAAATCCAAGGACCGAGGGGTATATGGAGCCATGTTATGGTGACCAGATTTGCCTGGGACTTGACATTTCTGGCACATGGGTCTGTTAGTGTAAACCCAGGTAAACCACGATCATCCCAAGCTATCCCTATCCTGGGACATTTTCTATCAAGTGGAAGGTCAGAGGCTCCTTTGGAATTGATGGACCTTAAAGACAGTGCCTGTAGTGACACAGAATTTCCCCTTCTTGCCATTTAAAGTGGGGGGAGTGGGTGGGATGCAAAGGGTTAGACTGGAAAATGTATAAGCTTGGTCACAGCAGGTGAGTCCCAAGGGCAGGTCTCCTCTGCCAGTGCAGAACATTGTTTAGTGTGACACTGGAAATTTCCAGTGGTTCCAAGCTCAGTAAATATTCTTCAGTTACAGAGGTAAGTGTGCTTAAGTGATTTTACTATGGTTACAGAGCTAGTTGAGAGAATAGGTGATGCAAGTCTGGTTTCCATGGAAACAGACTCTGAGATGATGATTCAGTTGCCAATGATTTATTAGAGCTTGCTCTTGGGAGCAAGGAAAGCAGGACTGGGGAGAGAGAGGTTGAATTGTGATGTGTTTAGCCAGGAAACTCTAAAGTGGGGATGGGCCTTCAGAGATGTGTGGGTTGAGGCAAGAGGTCTGGGTCCATGGGTCACTGTATGTAGACTGACCCTGGGAAGGAGCATAACCTTTTGACTGAGAGTACTTTCTTTCATTCAGCTGGGGCAGTGAGTACTTAGTTCTAAACACTAGATTGAGTGGCACATATTCTAGATACCAGGTCTTTGAGTTTCTGTTCAATGTTTCCATGATACCATGTGTCAGCACTTAATCAAGAATCGCCTGTTTCTTTCGACTGTTGACTTAGGAGGTAATAAAAAAAATTTCCTGTCTTCAGAAAGAAGCTGACTGATATGTAAAATCATAAAGTTGTTAATAATGAATGAATCTGTAGATGCAAATGGGATACAATTACTGTATTGTGCTTTCAGTGAAAAGACAGTGATTATTTCAGGTGGAAGCTGACTTTTAAAATATAAACTGTGATATACTCATGAACAAATAATCAGAATTTTTTTTACAATTCCAGCATCTACCGAAACAACATGTGAGGTGACATTTTCCTACCAGCTTAGAAAGTATTCTGTGGACATCTAAGAAATTTCAACAGTAAGTTAACAGAAGAAATTGGGGAAATGTGTCTAAAAACTTAATTTTCTTTAAAGATTTTTTTTTTGATGTGAGAAATTTTTAAAGTCTACTGAATTTGTCACAATACTGCTTCTGTTTTATATTTTGGACATATTTTTTGGTTGCAAGGCATGTGTGATCTTAGCTCCCTGGCCAAGGATGGAATCCATGCCCTTACACTGGAAGGCAAAGTCTTAACCACTGGACCACCAAGGAAGTCCCTAAAAACTTAATTTTAAAAGATTCCATCAATTCTTTTTTTAAGTAATAAGTCTTTAAGTCAAGTTTTCAGACTTTATTCAATTTCTTGCTATATGTCAATATTCAGTTCAGTTCAGTCGCTCAGTCGTGTCCTACTCTTTGCGACCCCATGAATCGCAGCATGCCAGGCCTCCCTGTCCATCACCACCTCCCAGAGTTCACTCAGACTCACGTCCATCGAGTCAGTGATGCCATCCAGCCATCTCATCCTCTGTCGTCCCCTTCTCCTCCTGCCCCCAATCCCTCCCAGCATCAGGGTCTTTTCCAATGAGTCAACTCTTCGCATGAGGTGGCCAAAGTACTGGAGTTTCAGCTTTAGCATCATTCCTTCCATAGAAATCCCAGGGCTGATCTCCTTCAGAATGGACTGGTTGGATCTCCTTGCAGGCCAAGGGACTCTCAAGAGTCTTCTCCAACACCACAGTTCAAAAGCATCAATTCTCCGGCACTCAGCCTTCTTCACAGTCCAACTCTCACATCCATACATGACCACAGGAAAAACCATAGCCTTGACTAGACAGACCTTTGTTGGCAAAGTAATGGCTCTGCTTTTGAATATGCTATCTAGGTTGGACATAACTTTCCTTCCAAGGAGTAAGCGTCTTTTAATTTCATGGCTGCAGTCACCATCTGCAGTGGTTTTGGAGCCCCCCAAAATAAAGTCTGACACTGTTTCCACTGTTTCCCCATCTATTTCCCATAAAGTGATGGGACCGGATGCCATGATCTTCATTTTCTGAATGTTGAGCTTTAAGCCAACTTTTTGACTCTCCACTTTCACTTTCATCAAGAAGCTTTTTAGTTCCTCTTCACTTTCTGCCATAAGGGTGGCTGCTGCTGCTGCTAAGTCACTTCAGTCATGTCCGACTCTGTGTGACCCCATAGATGGCAGCCCACCAGGCTCCTCCATCCCTGGGATTCTCCAGGCAAGAACACTGGAGTGGGGTGCCATTGCCTTCTCCAATAAGGGTGGTGTCACCTGCATATCTGAGGTTATTGATATTTCTCCCAGCAATCTTGATTCCAGCTTGTGTTTCTTCCAGTCCAGTGTTTCTCATGATGTACTCTGCATATTAGTTAAATAAGCAGGATGATAATATACAGCCTTGACGTACTCCCTTTCCTATTTGGAACCAGTCTGTTGTTCCATGTCCAGTTCTAACTGTTGCTTCCTGACCTGCATACAGATTTCTCAAGAGGCAGATCAGGTGGTCTGGTATTCCCATCTCTTTCAGAATTTCCCACAGTTTATTGTGATCCACACAGTCAAAGGCTTTGGCATAGTCAATAAAGTAGAAATAGCATAATGTAAAAAAAAAAAAGATCACCATGTTTCATTATATAAAATCAGTCCATTTAGAGTTGAGTTAATCATGAACAAAAAAGATAGATAACTGTTTTCTTGCCTCTAAATCTGCTATAGTGAAATTGTAGAATGGCAGCCTTTAAACACAGCTACATATTAGAACCACCAGGGGAATATTAAAAAATGCTCAGACTGCATCCCAGACATAATGCATTAGAATCTTGATGTGGTCCTATATGTAGCTTGTATTTTGGCCAAGCTCTGAAAGTAATTCAAAATTTACAGTTAACTGGGCACTAGGCCAGTACCCTGCTTTGCTTTGGGAAGGTTCTGCATGAGCGTACACCTTCAGTTGTGGGTTGTGTTTTGCTGTAGCTGACTTTTTTTTTTTTTTGTGGTAAAGCATATATAACATAAAATTTACCACTTGAACCAATTTTAAGTGTACAGTTCAGGAGCATTAAGTAGATTCTCATGGTTGTGGAGGTACCACCACAATCCATCTGCAGAAAATGTTCAACTTCCCCAACTGAAACATGAGACCCATTAAACAATAACTTCCAGTTCTCTTCTATCCCCAGCCCCCTAGCAACCACAGTTCTATTTTCTGTCTCGGTGGATTTGACTGTTCTAGGAACCTCATACCACTGGAATCATACAGTATCCTTTTGTGACGGGCTTAGTGTCTTCAAGGTTTATCCCTCTTATAGCATGTGTCAGAATTTCCCTTCTTTTAAAGGCTAAGTAATATTCTATTGAATCTATATACAGCATCGTAGATGGATACTCGGATTGCTTCCAACTTTTGCTATTGTTAATCATGCTGCTTGAAAATGGGACAATCTCATCATTTTAGCCAGAAAAGGGCTAATTTTTCCTTATTATCACTAAAACTTATTATTAAAAAAAAAAAACCATCCTAATGGGTGTATAGTGGGATCTCAATTTGATTTACTTTTCCCTACATGATTTCTATATGATTTGTGATGTAGAGCATTTTTTAAGTGCTTATTAGTTATTTCTCTTTGGAGAAATGTCTATTCCAATCAGTTTATATTTCAATAAATCCCATAGATTTATTGAAATATAATTGGCATATAAAAATGTACATATAGCACAATATTTTAAAACATATATACATTGTGAAATGATTACCATAATCAAGCTAATTGACAATTCCATCATTTCTCATAGTTCTCATTGTATAGGAACTTGACCTGGTGGCAAGTTGCCTGGTGGCCTGGTGGCCGCTGCTAAGTCGCTTCAGTCATGTCCGACTCTGTGCGATTCCACTGATGGCAGCCCTCCAGGCTCCTCCATCCCTGGGATTCTCCAGGCAAGAACACTGGAGTGGGTTGCCATTTCCTTCTCCAATGCACGAAAGGGAAAAGGGAAAGTGAAGTCGCTCAGTCGTGTCCGACTCCTAGAGACCCCATGGACTGCAGCCTACTAGACTCCTCCATCCATGGGATTTTCCAGGCAAGAGTACTGGAGTGGGGTGCCAGTGCCTTCTCCGTTGACCTGGTGGGCTACAGCCCAAAGGGTCACAAAGAGTCAGAGATGAGCAACTAAGCATGCACCAGACATTAAGTACAAATACTTACATTTTCCCAGGGACCTTCCAGAGAATATCTCATTTAATGGAAGGTTATAATAGTGAGGATTTCAGGTCCTATGTCAAGCCAGAAGTGCAAAAATTTAGGGGCAAATGGACTTGTCTCTCAAATCACACTATCTAGTAGGTGATTGCTAGTTTTGGTTTTATGATAATTAGTCCCAAATCTGAACAACCAATGTCTTCCAGGAAGTTAGACTACTTATTTCTTTATGAGGTACTTTGAATAGAAGAGTTCACTGGGCTGAAGTAAAGCCAGTGAATTGGCAGGTGAGTAGAATTCTGCCTTACACGCAAGCCCCATTTTCTCTGACTAATCTCCCTACCCTCCCCGTTCTGTCCACCCCATTTCTCACTTGTTCTTACATCTGCTGGAACTGTTTTCAGAATTTATTGTTTGGGCGACTTATTTTGACATAACTGGCAGGTTGACTCATGTGAATGAGTTAAATTAATCATGGGTTAAAAGTTTGTCATTATGGTAGCACATTAGAGCTATCATAACTCCAATGTTGTCTTTGCATAAGTTTTCCTGCCTTGTCCTCAGCTGAACATCTCATTTTCAATTTAAATGAGAGGTTTCTGAATCTGTCTTTCCTATCTTGTTCACTGTTCTGGTTTAATTCACTATCTTCATTGCTAAGCTAATTGCAGTTAGAATGTTATTTCCTCTGTTTTAGAAGAGATAGAAAGTGCCTAGACTATGATTCAGAATTAAATAAGATAGTTTCTGTATCTATTTTACAGTAAACACAATTATAATCTTTTGGGCATATTAAGTGTTCTGTTTCTGGGGGTGTTAGGTTCAGAGCTTAAAGGAGCTCAGTTGTGATTTGTTGAGACAAACCTATAATAATTTGCCACATTGAAGAGCTTCTTAGTAGTGATTTGGAAGCTATCCTCTTCTTTGGGAATAAAACACATTGAGAGGACTTCCTGGTGGGCCACTGGTTAAGAATCTGCTTTTCAATACAAGGCATGCAGGTTCGATCCTCGGTTGGGGAACTAAGGTCCCACATGCTGCAGGGCAACTAAAGCCCTGCAACTAGAAAGCTAGTGCACCACAGTGAAGATCCAGCACAGCCAAAAACCCAAACACCCCCTGCCCCCCGCCACACACACACAAACAGAAGCAAATTGAAAATCTGATGGATATATGAGATGAAATATATAAAATGGACATATAAGCGGGACTTACGTTTATTCATCTTTGAATGCCTAGTATGTAAGTACTCACGAAATATTTGGCTGATTTAAAGGTGTTTCCCTTGTTTACCTCCCTTTATTTATCAGTCACCCACATAATTGGCATGATTTACTAGATACTGAAAGGTCCATTTGCTTTCCAGTTTTTGCCATGCTAGTTTGACATGGTATCTGAAATCTTTATTGTAATAACCATTCCCTGGAAGGTTTCTGAGAATATGCAAATATTAGCATTTTCTCTTAGTACTTTCTGCCATTTACCTCCCTAGTAAAATTGCTCACTGTTATTGGTGCTACTCTCACTTTGCCTATTCAAACCATTCATATCTCCTTCCAAAGAACTTTCTATAGCACAATATTTAACCAGATGGTGATTGTCTCTACCTCTGATATGATCCCATTTAACCTTGAAATAGGATTTAGTTATTTTTCACATTTCCTCAAAGACAAAGTTAATCACGGGCTTATTTTAAGGAGTCTTCCAAGATTGTTTCTTTTCAGGTTCTTTTCTAATAGACCCATTTGATACTTAGGCTTGTACCTCATTGGAACTTAGCTACAGGCCGTACCTATCTACGAGGAAGGCTGGGGAACACGGTCTGTATTTCAGGCAGCAATGTACTTGACTATAGATAAGGATCTCTACCAAAGAAGAAGGTGTGAATAACTATTTGCAGGTAGCCAACTGTCCTTGCCCTCGTGACTCCATACTGTCTTTCTGGTATTCTGTCTCACATAGCCTGTCTAGGAGGTGTACTGCTTGGGATGGCCTGATGAGCAGAAAAGCATATGACACGTGTAACTTTTCAGATGCCACATGGAAACCAAAAGCCAGCTGACGTCTCAGCCTTTCAATATGCTCTGCTTCCGTCACAGGGAATTTTCCTGTCCTGTTCCTTCCTGCTTGCCATGTTGAGGGCTCTGCCATCGCTGCAGATACCCTTGATGCTTGTTTTCTCCCTGTTTCCCAGCCTTACATCCTGCTTCTTCCTCTTTAAGGGTATGTTTTATTTTGCCACCATTGGCTTGTCCTCAGCTCTCTCTTTTATACGTCCCACAGTTACTTTGAAATTAACACCTCCAAAACAATTTTAGTCTTAGGGGTGGGGGTTGATGATGGGAGAGAGTAGGCAGGTGTGTATGTGGGGATGTTATTAGGTCTTCTTCCAGACTTACCTCCTCCGCCATACCCGTCATGATTGTTGTTCTTCTGTAAGAGACTCTCTTTAGTCACAAAACTTGGCTTGAATTCTGCCTAACAGCAATGCCAAGCATTACCTCAATTATTGTTAGTTACAATTGAATGAATGAATATTCCCCCATTTACTTTCTAGCATAAATTCTTTATTTCAGATGGTTGGGGTTTTTGACTTTCCCTTCCCTTTCATTTTCCAAGCTCAAAATCAGTAGTTTGTGGAATCTTTTCTACTTTTGTCATTTTTTTCTCTTCCTACTTCCCCACTTATCTGTGTCCATTCTTTCAATCAATATTTTACCTGATTCTCAAATAGTAGCTCAGTAACAACCAAGCACTTTATGCTGTCTTCCCTAACTCTTCAGTTCAGTCACTCAGTCGTGTCCAACTCTACGACCCCATGGGCTGCAGCATGCCAGGTTTCCCTGTCCTTCACCATCTCGTGGAGCTTGCTCAAACTCATGTCCATCAGTGATATCACCCAACCATCTAATCCTCTGTTGTCCCCTTCTCCTCCCGCCTTCAATCTTTCCCAGCGTCAGGGTCTTTTCCAATGTGTCAGTTCTTCCCATCAAGTGGCCAAAGTCTTGGAGTTTCAGCTTCAGCATCAGTCCTTCCAATGAATATTCAGGACTGATTTCCTTTAGGATTGGCGGTTGGATCTCCTTGCAGTCCAAGGGACTCTCAAGAGTGTTCTCCAATACCACATTTCAAAAGCATCAATTCTTTGGCAGTCAGCTTTCTTTATAGTCCAACTCTCACATCCATACACGACTACTGGAAAAACCATAGCTTTGACTAGACAGAACTTTGCTGGCAAAGTAATGTCTCTGCTGCTTAATATGCTGTTTAATATAGCTTCTCTTCCAAGGAGTAAGCATCTTTTAATTTCATGGCTGCAGTCACCATCTTCAGTGATTTTGGACCCCCCAAAATGATCTCTTTCATATTAGAATACTTTGAACATTGGTAGTTTGTATTACACACTCAAACAGTTGACTGTGTTGTATCATTTATCTACTTATTTCATGAGAATAATAGCTCCTCAATAACACTGTAAGATTTTAGAGAGTAGGAACTATGTGATTTATCAACCTCCTACCTACCCTGCTACCTTTCTTTCTTTTATCTGTCATCTATCTGTCTATCTATCTTCTATCCATCTGTCTATATTCTACTAAATATTTAGGGTAATATAGGAAAGATAGTTATCATCATATAAACATCAGTCACCTTGACAAACAAAACAGAGTGAAAATAACCTATAAAAGAAGAGATACTACACTTTAATGAATCATCGTGTTCATGCTCAGTTGCTCAGTCATGTCTGACTCTTTGTGACCCCATGGACTATAGACTTCCAGGCTCCTTTGTCCATGGGATTTTTCAAGCAAGAATACTGGAATGGGTTGCTATTTCCTACTCCAGGGGACCTTCCTGACCCTAGGGGATCAAACCCACATCTCCTGCATTGGCAAATGGATCCTTTACCATTGAGCCACCTGGGAAGCCCAATGAACATATAGAAGGACTATAATCCTGGTGATGAGATGACCTTTAGTCATCGTGATGCCACAGCAAGGGCAGTATGAGCAGCAGCGGATGAGCATGGCAGCTGTTGTGAAAGTTGCACCTGCTATTCATCACTTCACTGTGGTATAGTGGGGAGGCCCTGGTGCTGGTGCTACAGAAGCAGCAAGAGAACCATCACGGCCTCTCATGAGAAAACACAAGCCGCTAGAGGCTCTGCCTGGCCAACGGAGGAGATTAGAGGCACTTAAGGACCCTGCACATTTATTTGTGATGAGACACTCTGGAGTCTTCTTCATTGGCTCAGAATTTCCAGAAGATTCCAGAGTAATTGAGAAGGAGTAAGACTGATTCACCATTGCCTAATAACAATAATAATCCTGATGATGAGAATAGCTAGCACACTCTGATAATGGTGTGCTAGGTGCTGTTCTAAGGGCTTCACATACACATTAACTCAGGCCTACCACCATCCACTACCCAAACCCCCCAAAGCACCTATTGGCCATTGCTGGCCTCTTGAGACTGGGAGGGTGCTGAAGAGTGTGTGGGGAGCAGAGAGGAGCTGAGAATTGTCTTGGAGAGCAAGCCTGTGGATTAGGTCTTTTTTCTTCTGAATCTACTCTTTCTGCTAAATTTTGAAAATTGCTAAGCAAACCAGTTTTTTTTTTTTTTTGTTCAATAGTTCTCTCTCTCTTTATTCTAAATTAGGAAGTAATTTTCATTTGGAAATGCATTTCGGGGTTGCCCTGGAGAGCAAGAAGGATAACAGAGTAGTGGTGGGCAGTTATGACTCATAGGATGCATGATTTGTGCATCAGTGATTTCCAGAAGAGCAACAGGGTTAGACGAGGAACATAACAGGGAGCTGACAGATTTCACTTCTAGGGCTACAGGTAGAGTCTTCAATAGTAGCTGACCATTTCTGCTTCTATTCCTATCTTAGAAAAAACTGTTTATTAAGTAAAGGTTTCTCCACAGGCTACTGGGCAATTATCCATTGCTATCTGGTAAAGTGCAACACTTAGTGTGCTTTGGGGAGCAAAGTAGTTTTTGTATTTCACTATTTTGACACAATATTAAGCATTATCTTCCTGGTATTTGACAAAGAAATAGTCAAAAACCTTATTCTTCATCTAAGTAATTAAAACCAGAGTTGATATTAGAGGAAAGCCAATTAAATTCTGCAGAAAATTAGTTGAAGAAATTGAATGTATTCTTATTTCTACTATTTTAAGTATTTATTGATCTTCCCTGGTGGCTCAGTGGTAAAGAACTTGCCTGCCAATGTAGGAGATGCAAGGGATGCAGGTTCGATTGCTTGGTTGGAAGATCTCCTGGAGAAGGAAATAACAACCCACTCTAATATTCTTTCCTGGAAATCCCACGTACAGAGAAACCTGGCAGGCTATAGTCCACACGGCTGCAAAAGAGTCAAACACGACTTAGCAACTTAACAGCAGCAACAACAAAGTATTTATTATTGTAATCGCTTTTTTATTTTTTATTGGAAGATAATTGCTTTACAACATTTCATGCAGAGATGGGCATAATAAAGGATAGAAATTGTATGGACCTAACAGAAGCAGAAGATATTAAGAAGAGGTGGCAAGAATACACAGAAGAACTGTACAAAAAAGATCTTCACGACCCAGATAATCACGATGATGTGATCACTGACCTAGAGCCAGACATCCTGGAATGTGAAGTCAAGTGGGTCTTAGGAAGCATCATTAAGAACAAAGCTAGTGGAGGTGATGGAATTCCAGCTGAGCTATTTCAAATCCTAAAAGATGATGCTATGAAAGTGCTGCACTCACAATGCCAGCAAATTTGCAAAACTCAGCAGTGGCCACAGGACTGAAAAAGGTCAGTTTTCATTCCAATCCTTAAGAAAGGCAATGCCAAAGAATGCTCAAACTACCGCACAATTGCACTTATCTCACACACTAGCAAAGTAATGCTCAAAATTCTCCAAGCCAGGCTTCAACAATACGTGAACCGTGAACTTCCAGATGTTCAAACTGGTTTTAGAAAAGGCAGAGCAATTGCCAACATCTGCTGGATCATCGAAAAAGCAAGAGAGTTCCAGAAAAACATCTATTTCTGCTTTATTGACTATGCCAAAGCCTTTGACTGTGTGGATCACCACAAACTGTGGAAAATTCTGAAAGAGATGGGAATACCAGACCACCTACCCTGCCTGTTGAGAAATCTGTAGGCAGGTCAGGAAGCAACAGTTAGAAATGGATATGGGACAACAGACTGGTTCCAAATAGGAAAAGGAGTATGTCAAGGCTGTATATTGTCACCCTGCTTATTTAATTTATATGCAGAATACATCATGAGAAACGCTGGGCTGGATGAGCACAAGCTGGAATCAAGATTGCTGGGAGAAATATCAATAACCTCAGATGTGCAGATGACACCACCCTTATGGCAGAAAATGAAGAACTAAAGAGCCTCTTGATGAAAGTGAAAGAGGAGAGTGAAAAAGTTGGCTTAAAACTCAACATTCAGAAAACTCAGATCATGGCATCTGATCCCATCCCTTCATGGCAAATAGATGAGGAAACAGTGGAAACAGTGGCAGACTTTATTTTTGGGCTCCAAAATCACTGCAGGTGGTGGCTGCAGCCATGAAATTAAAAGATGGTTGTTCCCTGGAAGAAAAGCTATGACCAACCTAAACAGCATATTAAAAAGCAGAGACATTACTTGGCTGACAAAGATCCATCTAGTCAAAGCTATGGTTTTTCCTGTGGTCATGTATGGATGTGAGAGTTGGACTGTGAAGAAAGCTGAGTGCCGAAGAATTTATGCTTTTGAACTGTGGTGTTGGAGAAGACTCTTGAGAGTCCCTTGGACTGCAAGGAGATCCAGCTGTCAATCCTAAAGGAAATCAGCTCTGAATATTCACTGGAAGGACTGATGCTGAAGCTGAAGCTCCAGTACTTTGGCCACCTGATGCGAAGAACTGACTCATTGGAAAAGACCCTGATGCTGGGAAAGATTGAAGGCAGGAGGAGAAGGGGATGACAAAAGATGAGATGGTTGGATGGCATCACCAACTCAATGGACATGAATTTGACGGGAGTTGGTGATGGACAGGGAAGCCTGGTGTGCTGCAGTCCATGGGGTTGCAAAGTCAGACACGACTGAGCCCCTGAACTGAACTGAATTGCTTTACAATGTTGTGTTGGTTTCTGCTGTACAACATTGCTAGTCAGTCATGACTATGTAGGTATCTCCTCCGTCTTGAACTTCCCTCCCACCTGATTATATTCTTGAAAGTGCCCAGCACTCCATGACTTTTGGTGTATTCTTAAATGAAACTGAAAATTCTAAGTGAATGGACCAGAATTTTTTACAAAAGTAATCATTTACATTTTTTATGAAAAGCATCTCTTACACAAGAACCAATTTAGACAGATGCATAATAAATGGATAGATGGAGTAACATTTAAGATTTTCCTGAAAAAAAAAAATGTTGTGTCATGTTGTCCCCATAGACAGCTTTGAAAATTTTAATTTTTAGGAAAATTTCCAGAGATGTAAAGGAAAGCAAAATTAGGCTACATGAAATAAATATCTTCTCCTTTTTGATGATTATTATAATTTTGATGATTTTTTTGATGATAATGATAATCACTTTTGGTTAAAATTGTTGCTGTAGTGGTTAGAGTTAATATATCTGAGACCTGAGTTTTAGATCAATATACTTTGTGTAATGGAATTTAATATGCAAGTTTTACTGTCTTTAAAAGAGATTTAAGTTCTGGTTAGTTGCAAGTGGACAATTTAAAATGATGTATAAAAATTATCTTTCTTAGTGACGTAAAAGGGAACTCTAGTGCTATAGCTACTATTTTTAGATTCTAAAGTACTCTTTGAGAAAAGTTATACTGAAGACATTAAATCTCTCTAAAACATGGGAAAATCAGCCTGAAAATTAGAAGTATGAGAGTGAGCATGGCATATTTTACGAATAAGAAATAAAGGAAAGGATTTCAATTGTTTTTTTAAAAAATAAAAGCTTGATTAAAAAAATAAAAGCTTGATTGTGTGCTTCTTGCTACTCTCATATTCATGTAGATGGCATTTGTGCACAATATAACTTTATGTGGATAGAAAACATCCTCAAGGGTCCTCAGTTGTGTGCGTGCTGCTAAGCTGCTGGGTCGTGTCAGACTCTTTGTGACCCCATGGACCGCAGCCCTCTAGATTCCTCTGTCCATGGAATTCTCCAGGCGAGAATACTGGAATGGGTTGCTGGGCCCTCCTCCAGGGGATCTTCCTGATCCAGGGACCAAATCTCTTACATCTCCCGCACTGGCAGGCGTGTTCTTTACCACTAGCACCACCTGGGGAGCTCAGGGGTCCTCAGATGCTGCAGTAATTTCCAACCAAATCTGGCAGACACGGCATCACGTCACAATTGTGGTACAGAGTAAGATACTGCTTCAGGCTCTTTTCAGTTTTGTGTTATATTCATGGTGGTTCTAAGGCCAATATGGACCTTACTTTTATCCTAGTTGTCTGGTGGCTAAGTCTACTTAATGAAGCCTTCCCTCTAGCTTTTACTAGGCCCTTACCATCTACACCTGGATCACCAAAACCCCACCTAACCAGGCCTAGACATGAAGCCAGACATGTTTCTAAAATGCAGTTCTGATCATGCCATTTATTGTTTAAAATTCATTCCCATCCAGTTTTCTGGCAGAGATGCAAGCTTGTACACATCTTTTGGATAAGTGTTGCCAATATTTATCAAGAATTTAACAAATATATCTGTCTTATGATTCAGCAGTTCTATTTATCCATCCTCAGCATCTGTCCTCAGCAGATAGTCCTAAGCAAGGTGTTTTGAATACAGAGATGTTTAATGCAGCATTATTTAAGATAATAAAAATTGGAAACAAACAATATACATTTACATGGTGAAGTAGGCCATGGTCAATAAGATTTTTTTCAGCAACTAAAAATACTTAATTACACTATTTTATAGTATGGAAAGATCTCCTGTAGAAGGGAATAGCAACCCACTCCAGTATTATTGCCTGGAGAATTCTGTGGACAGAGGAACCTGGCGGGCTACCATCTATAGGATTGCAAAAAGTTGGACACGACTGATTAACACTTTCACTTTTATAGCCTGGGACAGTGCTTATGCAATAATGTTTAGTAAACATCTTAAAATACAAAACTGTATCAAAATCCAAAACCATAAAATATAGAAAAAGAGTTGAAACCTTCTCTTTCCTCTTCTCATTTCTGCACACGCTGCCCTCACCCCAACCACCCAGGGTGAAGTTCAGTTCAGTTCAGTCGCTCAGTCGTGTCCGACTCTGCGACCCCATGAACTGCAGCACTCCAGGCCTCCCTGTCCATCACCATCTCCCTGAGTTCACTCAAACTCACGTCCATCGAGTCGGTGATGCCATCCAGCCATCTCATCCTCTGTCGTCCCCTTCTCCTCCTGCCCCCAATCTCTCCCAGCATCAGAGTCTTCTCCAATGAGTCAATTCTTCGCAGGAGGTGGCCAAAGTACTGGAGTTTCAGCTTTAGCATCATTCCTTCCAAAGAAATCCCAGGGCTGATCTCCTTTAGAATGTACTGGTTGGATCTCCTTGCAGTCCAAGGGACTCTCAAGAGTCTTCTCCAACACCACAGTTCAAAAGCATCAATTCTTCGGCACTCAGCCTTCTTCACAGTCCAACTCTCACATCCATACATGACTACAGGAAAAACCATAGCCTTGACTAGACGGACCTTTTTTGGCAAAGTAATATCTCTGCTTTTGAATATGCTATCTAGGTTGGTCATAACTTTTCTTCCAAGGAGTAAGTGTCTTTTAATTTCATGGCTGCAGTCACCATCTGCAGTGATTTTGGTGAAGTAGGGAAGAATAACAAACCTCATGTTGCCTTTTACTACTGACAAACCTAGTCTTGGAGATAGATGCCCTATCTACAGCAATGATTTGATATAACAGAAAAGCAAGTGATTTCAACGCCTTGCTATTTCTTTGTGGAGCCAGATGTGGCCACCTCAGATGCTTGAAAAAGATGCAGAAATTACAAACCTGGGAAGGATTTGTGAGCAGGAAGACAGGAAACAGTTGTGGGGTGGTGAGGCGGTTTTGTATGATAAGATAAAATATTATCTTCGGTATATGTGAGGCCCATGTTAACTCACATCTAGGAAACTGTTTCTCTAACTCCTTGGTATGAACTGAGACTGAACTCAGAATTTTCTTTGTCTCTGTGTGTGTATGCAGCTGAATCTATCAGGAAGAAAGCTCCCTGTTTTTACCTTACAATGGTAGAGGCACCTTTCCTGGAATATTATTCTGACTTTGGGAGACGTTCTCCTGAGAGTGTCCCACGGACTGCTTATGAGAGAAAGGAGCTGAAGGCAGGGATCTGGGTCTGCCCACAGACTGCTTTGGTAGTGATGGCTCTTTTTCCTTGAACTGTGGAGCCTCGTCTCTGGTGTCTGATTTGCATTTTTCTTTGCTCTGTGTTTCACTTCCATTACCTCCGACCTTCCAGAAAGTCTGTTCTCTCTTTTAGGCTTGTGCAGTACTGTTGAAGGGAGATTAAGGAGCAGGTCAGTAAAAGGGGCTTCCCTGGTAGCTCAGCTGGTAAAGAATCCACCTGCAATGCAGAAGACCTCGGTTCGATTCCTGGGTCAGGAAGATACACTGCAGAAGGGATAGGCTACCCACTCCAGTATTCTTGGGCTTCCCTGGTTGCTCAGCTGGTAATGAATCCGCCCGCAATGTGGGGGACCTAGATTCTATCCTAGGTTGGGAAGATCCCCTGGAGAAGGGAACGGCTACCCACTCCAGTATTCCAGCCTGGAGAATTCCATGGACTGTACAGTCCATGGGATGGCAAAGAGTCGGACACAACTGAGCGACTTTCATTTGCACAGTAAAAGCATCATGTAGCTCACTACTGTAGTAGCTCACTGACTTACTCTGCGTGAGCTCAGCAGCACAAATAGCGACACTGTCCCAGGAAGGACACTAGATGTGATTCCAGGCACTGGTGGGCTGGGGAATGGGCCATGGCCAGAGCGGGGCTGGGTGTATCGGAGTAACTACTCCTTAGGAACAGGGGGCTGCCAAATGGGTGGCTCCATGGTGTACTGAGACCATTTGCTTCTTCACCAAAGAAATGAAGCAGAGGTTCTGCTCCAGGTGGCTCTGGAACAACCTAGGAGTTTTCAAAGCTACTGATACCCGGGGCCCAGTTCCTAACAACTGAATCTGAACCTCTAGAGATGGGGTCCGGGCATCAAGATTTTGTAAGAGGTCCCCGGGTGATTCTGATGTGCAGCCAGGTTGAAACCACTGCCATAGAGATGGTGATAAGGAATGGGAGAGGCTGACCTGGGTAAGAAATATATATCATACAAATCTCAACAGCAATAGTGCAAAAACCTGAAGCATATTAAAACGTCTGCGAGAAAATGCAGTCCATTTTCAAACTGGTAGTTATATTCCATAAAGTCTGGAAACACTGGATTAGTGAATACTGAATCACTGTTGCTAGGAGAAATATGTTCTTGCATATACATCTCTCACATACATCATAATCTTAAATACTAAAAACAAATCATCCTCGTAGAAAACCATGAGGTTCAGAGGTGTTAAGTGACTTGCCTGAGACCCTCCCATCATTAGAGGGATGAGATTACTAGAGTTGAGATTCAAACCCTGTCCAGGTGATCGCAGAACCAGAGCTTCTTTCGCTACACCACACTGCCCCCTACTGGCTCCATCCTCTGGTCTTTGCAGGAGAGCCGAAATAGAAGGCAAAGAGTGACCTTCCTAATCTGGAAACCAGTGCAGATCCAGTAGACCGCTCAACACTTTTCACTCTATGTCATGCCCACAAGTACTGAATTTAGAGTTCCAAATAAATTTTACAGAGTCGGTGCATTTGCAAATTTAGAATCCACTCATAATGAACATCAATTGTAAATAATCATATTACTGCAATTGTGTTTGGACATAATTAATTGACTTTTCTTTCTCATTTTTTCTATTTTTCTAATACACCTTTAATGTGTATGTATAAATTTTGTAAGGAGAAAAATGTGAAAAAGACACCTAAACAGGTTCCCCATGGCATGAGTCTATAGCCCTATTTCTTCCCAAAGTGTGGCTTTAACATAGCTACATCAGAATCACTTTAACTGGTAGCTGAAAAAGTTTAATCCTGTCCCATCCCTTCCAAAACTACTAACCTAGAATCTCAAATGAACCCGAGAAAATCCGCATTTGGCAAATTCCCCCAGATTATCCTTATGCATGCTACTGTGAAAAACATTGCTATTGCAGTCTCTAAAGAGTGAGGATGAAATAATGTATTTCAGATAGAGTGACTGAAAGAATTTACCTGTCACAAACCTTTGCTAAAACAACTACTTAAGGATATACTTTGTTTTAAGAAAAGAATTAAAACTAAAAGGAAGGATTGGGATGCAAGAGGTAATGGTGAGCAAAATAATTGGTAAACATATGGTAAACCTGAACAATTACTTATAGCAAACAAAAAAAAAACTAATAAAAGGGGAGGAAAATGAAAATGAGGTGAAATTAAATTAAAAGGCAACTGTAACAAGGAAAAAGATGGTATAAGTGGTGCTAAAGCATGCTGAAATCTTTGTAGACTTTGGAAGAAGAAAGGAGACACTGATCAAACCTTTTTTTTTGGAGGCACATGAGCATAACCTAAGGATAATAAAAAAATAAAAACATAAAGTGTAATTTTGAAGTTAGTAGGGAAAAAGGAATTTAAAAACTATGATAACCAAATAAAGAGAAAAAGAAGAAACAAAGAAGCAAAAGTAGGAAGAAAGTGTTTCAAAAGAATGTGTGGGCAATGGAATAGAAGTGGAGAAGAGGCTCCACCATCAGGTACATCTGATTTTACTCTACATACATGCTAATAACTTAGCCTATTATAGCTTCCTGGATGTTGGCAGAAGACACAAGATCGTTGGGTAAGATACAAAGGGCAATGTGACTCACAGCCTGGTTAATAGTGTGAGCATCAGTCAGCATATTTGTTTCAGTTCCTATGTTTCCTAAGTCCCATAGCGGGGATACACAGGGTTCAGATGGATGTTTGCACATGGAGTGGGTTGTGTTACAGGAGAGAAACACTGAATCCACTGATGATGAACATCAGCTGTCAATAGTATTATAAGCAATTGTATTTGGTTTTATAGCAAGCCGTAAGGAAGTCTGTTCTTTGTCCCAGAGGAAAACATTGCCTCATCTCCATGGGTTATAGATGACCCTGAGAAATGGTCCTGGTAAAGATCAGTTAGGGCTTTGCATTCTTGGCACAGGCAGTTAGACATGTAAGAACATGAGAACCTCAATGGAAGCGTAATAGTAGAAAAGAAGTTGTTTGTTGTTGTTCAGTCACTCAGTCATCTCTGATTCTTTGCGACCCCATTGACTGCAGCATGCCAGGCTTCCCCATCCTTCACAGAGTAATTTGAAACTCCAGTGCGAAGGGACTTGTATGGCTACTTGGGCTGCTATAGTAAAATACCCTACACTAGGTGGCTAAAATAACAAACATTTTTTTCTCATAGTCCTGGAAGCTGGGATGTCCAAGATCAAGGTGTCAGCCAGGTTTTTATAGCATCTTAATAAAGAACAATGAACAGAAGAGCCTGGTGGGCTTACAGTTCACGGGGTCTCAAAGAATTGGACGTGACTGAGCACAGTAAAGAATAATAAACTTGTAGAGTCATGACAAAACAAAGGAAAAGCACTTTGAGCTTCTAGGGGATGGCAAATTATGGAAAGATAAATATATAAAGGAAACTAACAAACCTAGACAGAGTATTAAAAAGCAGAGACAGTACTTTGCCAACAAAGGTCTGTATAGTCAAAACTATGGTTTTTCCAGTAGTCATGTATGGATGTGAGAGTCGGACCGTAAAGAAGGCTGAACACCAAAGAATTAATGCTAGTGGAGGTGATGGAATTCCAGTTGAGCTATTTCGAATTCTGAAAGATGATGCTGTGAAAGTGCTGCACTCAATATGCCAGCAAATTTGGAAAACTCAGCAATGGCCACAGGACTGGAAAAGGTCAGTTTTCATTCCAATCCCAAAGAAAGGCAATGCCAAAGAATGTTCAAACTATTCCACAATTGCACTCATCTCACATGCTAGTAAAGTAATGCTCAAAATTCTCCAAGCCAGGCTTCAGCAATACATAAACCATGAACTTCCAGATATTCAAGCTGGTTTTAGAAAAGGCAGAGGAACAAGAGATCGAATTGCCAACATCTGCTGGATCATGGAAAAAGCAAGAGAGGTCCAGAAAAACATCTATTTCTGCTTTATTGACTACGCCAAAGCCTTTGACTGTGTGGATCACAATAGACTGTGGAAAATTCTGAAAGAGATGGGAATACCAGACCCCCTGACCTGCCTCTTGAGAAACCTATATGCAGGTCAGGAAGCAACAGTTAAAACTGGACATGGAACAACAGACTGGTTCCAAATAGGAAAACGAGTACGTCAAGGCTGTGTATTGTCACCCTGCTTATTTAACTTATATGCAGAGTACATCATGAGAAACGCTGGGCTGGAAGAAGCACAAGCTGGA
The DNA here is from genome assembly GCF_032452875.1 of Bos javanicus. Lineage (NCBI taxonomy): Eukaryota > Metazoa > Chordata > Mammalia > Artiodactyla > Bovidae > Bos > Bos javanicus. Next base: position 94,741,309 of record NC_083869.1, read on the forward strand.
ATCAAGATTGCTGGGAGAAATATCAATAACCTCAGATATGCAGATGACACTGCCCTTATGGCAGAAAGTGAAGAATAACTAAAGAGCCTCTTGATGAAAGTGAAAAAGGAGAGTGGAAAAGTTGGCTTAAAGCTTAACATTCAGAAAACGAAGATCATGGCATATGGTCCCATCACTTCATGGCAAATAGATGGGGAAACAGAAGCATCAGACTTTATTTTTTTGGGCTCCAAAATCACTGCAGATGGTGATTGCAGCCATGAAATTAAAAGACGTTTACTCCTTGGAAGGAAAGTTATGACCAACCTGGATAGCATATTAAAAAACAGAGACATTACTTTGCCAACAAAGGTCCATCTAGTCAAGGCTATGGTTTTTCCTGTGGTCATGTATGGATGTGAGAGTTGGACTGTGAAGAAAGCTGAGCACCAAAGAATTGATGCTTTTGAACTGTGGTGTTGGAGAAGACTCTTGAGAGTCCCTTGGACTGCAAGGAGATCCAACCAGTCCATTCTGAAGGAGATCAGTCCTGGGTGTTCTTTGGAAGGAATGAGGCTAAAGTTGAAACTCCAGTACTTTGGCCACCTCATGTGAAGAGTTGACTCATTGGAAAAGACCATGATACTGGGAGGGGTTGGGGGCAGGAGGAGAAAGGGATGACAGAGGATGAGATGGCGGATGATATCACCAACTCGATGGACGTGAGTTTGAGTGAACTCCGGGAGATGGTGATGGACAGGGAGGCCTGGCATGCTGCAGTTCATGGGGTCACAAAGAGTCGGACACGACTGAGTGACTGAACTGAACTGAACTGAACTGAGCTGTGGTGTAGGAGAAGACTCTTGAGAGTCCCTTGGACTGCAAGGAGATCCAACCAGTCCATCCTAAAGGAAATCAGTCCTGAATATTCATTGGAAGGACTGATGCTAAAGCTGAAGCTCCAATACTTTGGCCACCCGTTGCAAAAAGCCAACTCACTGAAAAAGACCCTGATGCTGGGAAAGATTGAAGGCAAGAGGAGAAGGGGATGACAGAAGATGAGATGGTTGGATGGCATCACCGACTCGGTGGACAAGAGTTTGAGTAAACTCTGGGCAATGGTGAAGGACAGGGAAGCCTGGCATGCTACAGTCCATAGGGTCACAAAGAGTTGGACGAGACTGAGCAACTGAGCAACTACAAAGATGGACAGGTGTTTTTAGCAAAGTTTGTCATGTAGTATTCTCTGGTGCCATCTCTGGGCTGGTAAGAGTCCAGTGTTGTCTCTAATGATTTAGAGTCTATCTGCCCTTTCTGGTAGAGAGGGGAAGACAAGAAGTTTTCCTTGTGTCTGATTGTGTTTTGTTTTTTATATCTTTAGTTATAGACAATCTTTTCTGGTAGATTATGGCGTTTTCCACTGATGGTTGTTCTGAAAATAGTTGCAATTTTGGTGTACTCTGCTATCTTATCTCTAAGTGCAGACCCTTCATTGGGTTGGTGAAAAAGTTTGTTTGGGTTTCCCCATAAGATAGTACCAAAAACCGAGAATGAATTTTTTGGCCAGCTCAATAAAATAGACTTAATCTGTTTATATCCCATACCAATATTTCCTTTTTGAGGAGAGATACCTCTAAGAGCTCTTTGTGAATGAAGAAAATTAGCCCTTTGTTGCATGTGCTGTAAATATTTTCCTGAATTGTTCCTCCCCCTTTTTTTATTGAGTTATAGTTGATATACAATATTATGTAAGTTGCAGATGTACAAAATAGTGATTCAGAATTTCTTTTTATGGCTGTGCCTTGCAGCACATGGAACTTCCCCAACTAGGGCTTGAACCCGCAATGGAAGCACAGAGTCTTAACCACTGGACCACCAGGGAAGTCCCAGTGATCCAGTTTTTAGAGGTTGTATTTCATTATAAAATATTGGTTGTATTCCCAGTGTTTTGCTGTATGTCCTTGTGAAGGTGAAAAGTGAAAATGAAAGTCACTTAGTAATGTTCCACTCTCTGCAATCCTGTGGACTATACAGTCCATTGAATTCTCCAAGCCAGAATACTGGAGTGGGTATCTGTTCCCTTCTCCAGGTTGATCTTCCCAACCCGAGGATCGAACCCAGGTCTCCCATGTTGCAGGCGGACTTTTTTTTTACCAGCTGAGCTATCAGGGAAGCCCATATGTCCTTGTAGCTTATTTATTTTACACATTGTAGCTTGTACCTCTTGATCCCCAACCTCTATCTTGCCCCTCCACCCTTCCCTCTCCCCACTGAGTTGCCCTTTGTTTGTTGAATTGTTTGTGTCCTTGGAGAAATGTTTAATTTCTTCTTCTTTTTCTTTTTTTTTAATGTAGTCAAATGTGTCATTAGATATTCGGTAGGTACTTATTTCTGGAGCAGCAAGAGGAAGTGGTAGCCACAGTATTCACTTCCTTGAGTGACAGATTAGGAGCCAGGAGGGGAAACCTTATGGTTTGTGATGTCAGAGTTGGAGAAAGATCAGCAAAAGGGAAGCAAGTTAGGAAACTCTTAGGATAACCATGTGGTTGGGAGCACAAGAGAAATATGGGAAGAGCTCAAGAATTAGCCTTCGTGTGTTTAAATCCCAGGATAATATTTACAGAATGACTTTAAGGGTAATGAACATTCCTGTGCCTTAATTTCTTCATGTAGAAATCATTAATATTTTATCTGAGGTTTAAATGAGATGCAATACTGGAATAATGCTTGGCAGAGAGTGAGTGCTTCTTAAAAGAGAAATAAAGAGAACTTGGGTTAGGTTTCAGGTGGACTGGAAAAGAATAGACATAGAGAGACTTGTAGATTGTAGGTGAGTGAGTTCAAGAGGAATGAATGATCAACTGTCTTTCTGTGATTAAAATCATGACCATATTATGAAAACAACAATCAAATGCTGTGGCTTGGAGGTTCAACATAGAGGCTCTAGAACCAGACAGCTTGTTCTAGGGCTAGCCCATTACTGGTTTCTTGACATTGGGTAAATCACTTAATGTTTCTCTCTCTTGGTTTCTTAAACTAAAGATGTGGAATAATAATTATACCTATCTTATAGATGAAGAAATGAAAAGTGAGCTAAAATATATAAAGCACCTAGAAAGCCACCTGACTCAGAGTATGTACCCTAAAATTAGTTATTATATGACTCCTAATCATTTGTACATTTTGTATCATGCATTTTTACTATTACCTAATTTGAGTTTTCTGAGATACTTGTTCTTTTCAATATATATCCACCTATTGCCAAGATACTGTTCCTGATCTCACCAGGTCCTAAATTTGGGGACTGACTTAAGCCTGCTTTTCCATGCTCTGGATCTTTCATATGCTCTGCTAAGCTAATCATATTCTATGTTATTAATAGGTATTGATAACTTCATGTTATCCCTCTCAGATGACATTTGCATTTTAACAAGAATTTTCAAGGCCTTGACTCAAAGGAGTGAGTAATTGGTTATTTTAGGGATCTTGGCAGAGAGAACCAGTCCTTGGGTTGGGAGAGCTTTCCTAAACTCTAAATTTATATCAAGCCGGCAGCTGCCTACTTTTCTCAGAATATGGTGTGGGGTTGCACTGGTGACCAGGGAGTGATTTAAATCAATTAATCAATATTTTCATCACTAGTTATATACCAGGAGCTGTATTAGATAATATGGGGAAGAATATAAAAATGAATAACCCTTGTTTCAAGGAATCTATGATCTAATTGAAGAGCTCAAGGTGTGGAAAAATAAAAAACATAGTTATTCTCATTGCCAAGGTCAGAACAGACCTGAGAATCTTGCCTTCCATGCATGCATGCTAAGTTGCTTCAGTCATGTCTGACTCTGTGTACTACTACTACTCTATGGACTGTAGCTCACCAGGTTACATGGGATTCTCCAGGCAAGAATACTGGTCCATATGCTGGTGTGAGGTCTTGAGGGCTGGGTCAAACCAGGAAGATGATTACCTAGAAGCTACTCATAAGATCGTTTTACTGCAGGGCCATAGTGAGAGCAACTGCTTAGAAATGGATCTGGCTCTGCAGTCAGAACCACTGAAGGGGGAGATACTGCACTCAGTTATGAAGTGGATAGAGAGTCTGGATGAAGCATTATAAGAGAGGGAGAGCCTGGAACAGGATGGGAGTGCACGGCAAGTGAAGGTGGAGGATCCATGTGACTTAGTAGGGACCTCTATATGAATTCTGGCAAGACTTTTGAGGTAAGGACGGCATCTTAAAGAAACAAAACTGGGATGAACAAATAATATCTCTTTTCTCATTTGTGGGATTTCCCTGATGGCTCAGTTGGTAAAGAATCCACCTGCAATGCAGGAGACCCCGGTTCGATTCCTGGGTCAGGAAGATCTGCTGGAAAAGGGATAGGCTACTCACTCCAGTATACTTGGGCTTCCCTTGGGGCTCAGCTGGTAAGGACTCCATCTGCAATGCAGGAGACCTGGGTTTGATCACTAGGTTGGTAAGATCCCCTGGAGAAGGGAAAGGCTACCCACTACAGTATTCTGGCCTGGAGAAATCTGACTGTATAGTCCTTGGGGTCGCAAAGAGTTGGACACGACTGAGTGAGTTTCACTTTCACTTCTCATTTGTAAAATAAGGAAGGTTGAAACACATGACTACTAAGAAATTGCCCAGCTCGGAGAAGGCAATGGTAACCCACTCCAGTACTCTTGCCTGGAAAATCCCATGGACAGAGGAGCCTGGTAGGCTGCAGTCCATGGGGTCGTGAAGAGTCGGACACGACTGAGCGACTTCACTTTCATGCATTAAAGAAGGAAATGGCAACCCATTCCAGTGTTCTTGCCTGGAGAATCCCAGGGATGGCAGAGCCTGGTGGGCTGCCATCTATGGCGTTGCACAGAGTTGGACATGACTAAAAGTGGCTTAGAAGCAGAAGTTTATAAGTCAAGCATTCTAGAACCAGACAAAAAGCATTAATAGGTAGTATTCAAATCAGCTATATAGACTGATGTTCCCAAATCATAGCCCATCAGAGTTTTGTTATTCATTTGCTGTGAAATCTTTTAATTTTCTTACACTATCACTTGAATGTGTTGAGGAAAGGTAGATTCATACTTCTCCAAAATTGAAGTGATCTTCTTTTCAGAAGAAAAATAAACTTAATCCAATTCAGTGATTTAAACCTGAAGTTAAGCATATTGAGTCAAAATGATAGTGTCCCTTCTCCATTTTTTCCATTGAGCATCAGATCAGCTTTGATAATAGCATTTTTTTATTATCCTTCTCTGTTTTTAATATATTTACAGCTCATCACTTGTTTATTGTATAATTCTTCAAAAAGGCCTCCCAAAAAGTATCGCTGAAGGGAAAAACAAAAAGTATTGCTGAAAAGAAAAACAAAAAGGAATCTATGAATATGAAAAAAACCAATTTAACTAATCTTATTGGTCTTTGATCTTTTCTTCTTCCTTCTTGTTTCACTCCAAGATGGTGTCTTGGTGTATTTGCTCACATAATCTTATGGTATTGAGAGGAGGATGTCCTTGTGTTCATAAACCATGTCCTCTGGCTCTTCAGTGCTGTCAGTTCTCCACCTGGTTAGTGCCAGACCTGAATGCACTCCACGGTGAAGCCACTGCCTAGGGTAACTTGTGTTCTGGCCTCTCTAGTTTGATCAGGGCCCGTGTTTTCCCTGGTTGATAGGATCTAGGATCTATGGAAACCCCTTACAGTCTGGTTTTGACTTCCATTTGGCCCTGGCCCACAACACTCTTCCCTCGCATTACACATTCAACTTCTACCCTGACTTGTACTTTTTCTTTCAAACCCCCTTGCCAGTTTTCAGTGATAAATGAATCCCATCTATAGCACATCTCCCAAACCGTGCTCACCACCTGATTTGCTTTCGGGAGTTCTCGTGTCTCTGCTGGGTGCTGGGGCAACTGGAAAGGTGATTGCATTCCAGATGTTCAACAGGAAGCAGAATGAAAGTCTTCTGCCCATGGAGGTCCCCCGCTTATATAAGTGTTTCTAAGTCTCCCTTAGTTTCTTCACTCATTCAATCAATATATATTGAGAACAAGATAAGGTCCCTATCCTCTGGGCTTTATAGAGTAATGGAGGCTGGGGAGCACATGTGATAAAGATCTCAGCAAATAAGTGAATAAATGCAATTTTTAAAAGTGCTATGAAAGAAACAGGATTTTGTGTTCCAAATAATAAGTGAGAGTTACTAAAAAACCAATTTTAGAAGTAGTTTGGTGAAGAATTCTCTGATAAGACAATCTGTTAAGGATTAGAGGCAGCCAACCATGTGAAGATGGGAAGAGTAATGCAGGGTAAGGAACAGCAAATCCAAAGGGCCTAGATCATAAAGAGCCTCCAGATGGGTTGGGAAGTGATCTACTAAGATCCTCCTTACATGCTTATAGAAAAGTGACATGATTTTCGAGGTATGATTAAAACTAGAAACTAGAAAATTGCTGAGTTTTAAATAAGGCCCAGGCTAGAGTAAGGCACAGAGAAGGCAATGGCACCCCACTCCAGTACTCTTGCCTGGAAAATCCCATGAACAGAGGAGCCTGGTGGGCTGCAGTCCATGGAGTCGTTAAGAGTCAGACACGACTGAGCAGCTTCACCTTCACTTTTCACTTTCATGCATTGGAGAAGGAAATGGCAACCCACTCCAGTGTTCTTGCCTGGAGAATCCCAGGGATGGAGGAGCCTGGTGGGCTGCTGTCTATGGGGTCGCACAGAGTCGGACACGACTGAAGCGATTTAGCAGCAGCAGCAGCAGAGTAAGGCAAGTGAGGCACTCACCTCAGGTACAAAATTTAAGGATGCGCCAAAATCTGAAGTTTGGAAGAAATGATCTTTATGAGTGCATTACTAGTTTTGACTTGATTTGGTAATGAAGTTCTATTGTTATACATATATTCATTCACTTAACAAACATTTATTAACATATGAAAAATTACCACTAGCTTTTCCCTTTGTTAGATTTTTTCTTGTATCATCTTGATTATTCTCAAATTCTTTTTCCATTGAAAATTAAGAATGAATGAAGGTTGAGCTTCCCATGTGACGCAGTGGTAAAGAATCTGCCTGCCAATGCAGGAAATGCAAGTTTGATCCCTGGTTTGGGAAGATCACCTGGAGAAGGAAATGGCAACCCACTCCAGTATTCTTGCTGGAAAATTCTATGGGCAGAGGGTCCATGGTGTCACTAAGAGTCAGATACATCTAAGTGGGCTGCATAAAAAATGTTTGAGCAGTGCCAATATAGCTCCCAAATCAATGTTTGAATTATTTTAGAAAGGCTTTATGATAATCTAGGACAGAAAGATGGCATTAAGATTTAAGCTGCTGTTTGATTCACTTGCCACTTCAAGGAAGAATGAACAGGGCTGTGTCAATAGAACTGAGATGTGGAATAGGGGTTCCAACCCTATTCTGTGATGAAGCTAGAAATGTAAATAAAGCTGAAAACTGTTGTGCAGGAGTTCTGAGATTTAAGCGCTCATAAGGCAAGCTCTGGGGGTAGCCACCACTGAAGGCAGCTAGGACAGCCATGTTTGAAGCAAGAATCATGACTCCTGTAATCTCACATCCTCTGGGTAGCAGCTGGAAGCTTTACTAGATTGGGGGCCATGAGGATATTAAGGGTAGAGCCAGCCAGTATCACCCACTTAGTTATTCTCCTTCAAAGCCATCTGGACTATCACCTTCCCTTGCTCTGTCTTCATGCATGTATGTATGTGCTAGTTGCTCAGTTGTGTTCAACTCTTTGGGACCCTGTGGACTGTAGCTTGCCAGGCTCCTCTGTCCATGGAATTCTCCAGGCAAGAATACTGGGTAGCCATTCCCTTCTCCAGGGGGTCTTCCCCACCCAGGGATCCAACCTAGGTCTCTGACATTGTGGGAAGATTCTTTACTGTCTGATCCACCAGGGAAGCCCCTGTCTTCATGCCTTTGCTCAACTGTACTTAGAAAGCCAAATTATTGTAATTAGGCTAGCTGCAGAAAGGGCAGGGTAGATCTCCTGGCATATTTTTTTCTACTTTTCTTTCTTCTTTTTAATCCACCTTCCATTTTTGTCTTATCATACAAACTACACACCTTCACATGAGCACACAGACCACACACATTGTGAGTCCCAGGACATATGAAAACTCACGTGGACATAACTTCAGAACATACCCAACTCTCAGCACTGGTCTTCTCGGGTAGGAAGATAATATTTCCCTGCTGTTAATTTCTAAACTGAAAAAAAGGAACCATGTTTGCTTTGAGTTCAGAGTCCTTTCCACTGGCTTTACGGCTGAAGACACTTGACCAGGTAGGATCCAGAGTACCTGATACATTGTGTACATGGGTACGTATTCCATGTACCGTAGAGAGGAAAGAGACGACTGACATCTGCCACAAAGAGAGAGCTAGGACTGGATCAGGTCTGGGACAGGTCCTGGTATGTTCTTTACCAACCTCACCACTAGAAGTCAGTGTGCTGCTAACTCCTTATTTTCTGGATTGCTGAACTGTCTCCTTTGGATAATCAGAAATGCTGAGGTATTCCCATAGACAAAGGCTTTGGGTATTGGTTGGTCAAATTCAAGACACATTACTCTCTTGATCTTGTGTGTCCATATTATAACTATAATTAGCTCAGAAAGCCAGGAACTTTGCTGTTTTTCCTCTAAAACACAGCTGCAGTCCCTGTACCCTTGATTCTGAATGTTGTGCTGGGACTGAGGCCACCTGTCCCTGTATCTGTAATTTTTTTCTCAAACAGCTGAGTGATTGCCTTGAACAGCTGTGGGTATTTGTGTTTTATTTTTATAAGCCCTAAGCAACTGAGTGAAAAGCAAAGCCAATTATGTCACTGAGTCTTTTAATATGTATGAACAGAATAGCAGAAAACTGAGTTAGCCATGGCAAATCCAAGGTTTACATAGAAGGAGCAGCACTGAGTTTTACTGGGAAATCAGTGAACAGAGAGGCAAAATGTTTGCTTTCGGGGGGGAAGACTATTTTTATTTTGTTTATGTTCATTTAGATAAACTATCTTTACACAAAGTCTCTTTAAATCCTACAAACACTGAATCCATCAATACAAGATGGGAGAGGAAGCGTGGTTGGAGGACATGCAAAATCTATGTCCAGAAAAGAGAATTAGGTTTCTAAAGGCAGTAATCCCTACAGATTTATTTGTTCTTGGGGATGTTTAAAATAAGGTTCCCTTTTTCTTTGATTTTTTTATGGAGTTTAAATGTTACAGTCAAGTTCAGTATCCCCTCTGAAAACCTACTTGTAGCATCATTGCAGTAAGTGAAGAATTTGGAGAGCTGGAGCCCGATTTCTGGCATTCATTTCAGATGCCAGTGGGTCTTTGATCACTGACTATTATTGGAGAATCTTCAGGTCAGTGTTTAAGGCAGAAGGCAGTTTAACCTAGTGTTCTGTAGCATCTTGTTTGAAATTACAGGTCAGATCTTCAACAGCTACATTTTTAGTGATGACGATGGTGGTGAGTGATGCTGTTCTGGGAAGTTAAATACGTGGACCTTCCTATCTCCATATGAAAACTCGTAGAAGCATTCTACCTAAAAAATTATGACAAAATTTGAGACGTTTTGATCTCTTTTTCTCATTATTTTCCTTCTTATTTTAAGGTGAATGCAGTTTATCTCAGTTGTATTTTTCTTCTTTATTATGAAAATGGTACTTAACTATTGCTTTTTAAAATGATAGAAAATACAGGAAAACTATAAGAAAAATTCTGTTCCAAAAGGCAGTGTTTTAAGTATCTTAGTCTTGGCCGAGATTTTTGTATGTGTGTGTGTGTTTGAAATCACTCAGTCATATCTGACTCTTTGTGACCCCATGGACTGCAGCCCGCCAGGCTCCTGTGTCCATGGGATTCTCCAGGCAAGAATACTGGAGAAGGTTGCCATGCCCTCCTCCAGGGGATCTTCCTGACCCAGAAATTGAACCTGGGTCTCCCGCATTGCAGGTAGATTCTTTACCATCTGAGCCACTGTGTGCGTTTGTGTATTCATAATTGAGTCTGTATTGTATGTACACTTTTGAGTTCTTTAAAATGTTAAGCATCATAAGCCTTCTCCAATGTTATTAAAAATTCTATAAGCAATTTTGCTACTTCTTCTTTTACTTCTCCTTCCCTACCTTTCCATTCACTCTCTTTTCATTTAAAAATTCATTTATCTATTTATTTTGGCAGCCCTAGGTCTTCATTGCTCTGGGTGGGCTTTCTTTAGTTGCTGCTAGGACAAGTGGGGGCTACTCTATTTGTGGTGCAGAGGTTCTCATTGCAGTGGCTTCTCTTGTTGCGGAGCACAGGCTCTAGGCGTGTGGACTTCAGTAGCTGCAGCACACAGGCCCTATAGCACAGACTCAGTGGTTGTGGTGCATGGTGTTAGTTGCTCCATAGCATGTGGGATTTGCCCAGACCAGGGATTCCCTATGTCCCCTATGTTGGTAGGTGAATGCTTATCCACTGTACCACCAGGGAAATTCCCATTCTCTTTCTTAAATAGTATTTATTTTGTTACTTTTTCTTTCTTTCTTCCTTTTTGCTTCATCAAAATGCCATTTAGAAAATGTTTGCTTTTGGACAAGACAGACTAGGAACTGGATTTTCCTTGGAGCCTATGAGGAGGTGGCAGTGTGAGTCCAGTGGGGCCACAGCAATTGGAACTCATGGGGCATAGCAGCAAAGAGACAACTGCACAAAAATAGAGCTCTAAAGACCTGAAGAGCGTCAGAGTTTTCACCTGAGTACTGAACAGCATATTAGTGTGAGGAAAGTATGAAGTTTGGGGAAAGAACTGCATAAAAGGACTAGAAGGAAAAATCACTGGGATTCATATAGGGCTTAGAAGAGCCTGTAATCCCACTGGCCAGGGTGGATAGACAGCGTGAGTTATGGATGTCAGAAGGATAAGGCTGTGCATCAGTGGGACAAAATTTCCTTAGATTAAAAGCTGTTCTGGTCTCACACGAAAAAGTATAAAATCAAGCCTCAAAAAACTTGAAATCTTTCTAAGTATCTTTACTCCAAGAACAAAGCTCAAGAATATTTGCATAAATATGAAAAATAAAACCCAGTACCCAACAGGTAAAGTTAACAGTGTTTGATAGCCTATAAAAAGTTAGCAGTTATACAAAGAAGTAGGAAAATATGAACCATAATGGAAAAAAATGGGTCAATAGAAATAGACTCTGAAATAACATAGGTTATAGAATTAGTAAACAAGAACATCAAAACTGGATATTGTAATTATACTTTATATATCTGAGACAGTAAGTTAAAGTATGAATAATTAAGGAGAGTCGTGAAAAAATTTTAAAAACTCAAACAAACTTCTCAAGATTAAAAATATATCTGGAAGTGACTTCCCCAGTGGTCCAGAGGTTAAGACTATGTTTCCAATGCAGCGGGTATGGGTTGTATCTGTGGTCAGGGAACTAAGATCCCATGTGCTGCAGGGTGCAACCCCCCACAAAAAAGTCTGAAATAAAATATACATTGATGGAATTAACAGCGGATTGGTCACTGCAGAAGGGAAGATTAGTAAATTTTAAAGCACAACAATAAAACTATAAAAAATGAAGCACAGAGAAAAAGAAAAAAACTGAAAAAAGTGAACTGAGCTTCAGTGAACTTGGGACAAGTTCAAACAGCTTAATACACATATAAGGGGAAATCCTAAAGGAGGTAAGTGAAGATAGAAAAAGATGCAATTAAATAGTGGGTACAAAGTTTCTAAATTTGATAAAACTCTAAATCCACATCCGAGAAGCTCAATGAACTCCAAGTCTAAGGTTCTCCTTCAGTTCAGTTCAGTTGCTCAGTCATGTCGGACTCTTTGTGACCCCATGGACGCCAGGCTTCCCTGTCCATCACCAACTCCCGCAGTTTACTCAAACTCATGTCCATTGAGTCAGTGATACCATCCAACCATTTCATCCTCTGTCGTCCCTTCTCCCACTTTCAATCTTTCCCAGCATCAGGGTCTTTTCCAATGAGTCAGTTCTTCGCATCAGGTGGCCAAAGTATTGGAGTTTCAGTTTCAGCATCAGTCCTTCCAAAGAATATTCAGGACTGATATCCTTTAGGATGGACTAGTTGGATCTCTTTGTTGTCCAAGGGACTCTCAAGAATCTTCTCCAACACCACATTTCAAAAGCATCAGTTCTTCGGTGATCAATTTTCTTTATAGTCCAACTCTCACGGTGATAGAAAAATCTTAAAAGTAGGCAGAGAAAAAATTCATATGTAAAGGAGAAGAAAGATAAGGGTAACCACAGACTTGTCACTGGAAACAATGCAATTAAAAGAGACAACTAAATGGAGGAATATACTATGTTCATGAATTAAAATAGTAGATATTATTAAGATGCCAGTTTGCAAAGAGTCGGACACGACTGAGCGACTGATCTGATCTGCTCTGATCTGATGTCCCTAAACTACAATCCAGTATGAATCTCAACAGTTTTGTCTTGTTTTTCTTTGCAAATGACAGTCTGATTTTCCAGTTTATATGGAAATGCAAGGGGCTTAGAATAACCAAAAACTTTGAAAAAGTAAAAGAAAGTTTGGGGGCTTATAATGCTTGATTTCAAAACTTATAAAGATACTATAATCAAGGCAGTGTGGCATCAGCATAACATTGGAAAAATGGTGAAAAACTATAAATAAAACTGCTTCTATAAGAGTCTTCGGTACCAGGTAGGAGATCATGAAAACTTGGTACAGTTCAAGACCAAGGAGAGCTATTTTGGCAAGACAAGCTCATAGTCAGGTGACTGACTTGCTGTGGTCCCAACTGCAGAAACACAAAGCAATAGTATTTAAAACAGCATAATACTGGCGTAAAAATAGACACATGGAACCATAGAGCAGAACAGAGAGCTCAGAAAAAAACCTGCACATTTACCATCAACTAATATTTGACAAAGGAGCCAAGAAAATTCAAAGGGGAAAGGATACTCTATTTCAATAAAGTGTTGGGAAAACTAGAAATTCACAAGCAAAAGAATGAAATTTGATTTCTGTCTTATACCACTCACAAAATCACAAAATTTAACTTGAAATGGGTTAAACACTTAAATGTAAGGCCTGAAACTTTAAAACTCTTGGGAGAAAATATAGGGTAAAAGCTTCTTAACACTGGTCTTTATAACAACTTTTTGGATATGATACTAAAAACACAAGCAACAAAACCAAAAATAAACAAGTGGGTCTGTATCAAACTAAAAAACTGCACAGCAAGTGTCAACAAAATGAAGAGGTTATGTACAAGATGGGATAAAGTGTTTGCAAATCATGTATCTGATAAAGTGTTCATATCTAAAACAAGTAAGAAACTCATATAACTCAATAGGGAAAATAATCAAATAGTTTTACTTTAAAAATGGGTAGACATTTCCCCAAAGATATACAAAACAGCTTCATGAAAAGATACTCAACATCACTAATCATCAGGGAAATTTAATCAATACCATAATCAGATATCACCTCATACCCGATAGAATGTCGATTACCCAATACAAGAGATAACAAGGATTGCTGAGGTTTTGGAGAAATTAGAACTCTTGTACATTGTTGGTAAGAAAGTAAATTAACACAGTATGGAGTTTCCTGAAATTTAGAATCACCATATGGTCCAACAATCTCACTTCCGGGTATAGATCTGAAGGAAATGAAATCAGTATCTTGAAGAGATACCTGCACCCCCATGTTCTCTGCAGCATTATTCACAATTGTTAAGACATAGAAAAACCCTGAGTATTCATCTACATATGAATGGATAAAGAAAATCTGGAATACATGCACACAGTAGAGTATGATTCAGTTATAAAAAAGGAAATCCTGCCATTCACAACAATACGGATGGAATTTGAGGACATTATGCTAAGTGAAACAAGTCAGAGAAAGATAAATACTGTATGATCTCACTTAACATGTGGAATCTACAAAAGTCAAACTCACAGAAGCAGAGAGTAATATGGTAGTTGCCAAGGGCTAGGAGGTAGAGGAAATGGAAATAATTCGTCAAAGGGTAAAAACTTCTCATATAATTGAGATGTATCAATTATATCTCAATAAAGTTGGATAAATAAATAAATAAGGCTAGAGAAAATCCTTTGAATAGAAAGATATTTACTAAATGTGGAAGAATTGATGATATTAGAAAATCTCCATTTGGCAAAAATTAGAGTAATGATTAATGTTAATGGGTGTCAAAACTAGTGAGTGAAAGTGAGGTTTTTATATAGTTTTTTTTAATATAGTTTTTATATAGTTATCTCTCTAGGAAATATTTATTGATGACAAAAAGGGAAAAACACAGCTTTACACTCAAGGATCTGGCAAATACTGTCTTGACCATGCCAAGTTAACACCTCAAGTAGCAGGGTTTTTGTAGAGATGAGATGGACCACCTACCCACAGTTGGTTCAGGTGTCAAGACGTGATAACACACTCACACACACCCCCCAAGAGGACAGAAAGAGGTTTATCACTCACATTTTGAGAGATTTTGAAAAGAGTAGCAAGCATGTCTCAAAATGGCTTGAGAGAACAAGAAATGTGGCTGGTTTGGGGTTTTATTGGGTTAACGGGTGGGCTACAGATGTGGCTTCTCAGGCATGGGCCAGGGCTTGTACAGTTGGAACTTATCTGCATGAAAGAAGGGAGCATCTGTGCTTTCTTACCAGCTTGCCCTGATGTGGGGCAGCAGAAGGGAGAGGAATAAGACTTGAAAACCGTCAGCTTGTTTTCAAAAATAAGTTGTCCAAAGTCTATTTTATTGCATGTGAATGCATCATTTTAGCGTTTCAAACATCTTTGTTAACAAGTAGACATAATGTTATCTTGTTTTAATTTTTATTTCTTTGATCTCTTTAGAGGGTGAAGTATTTGCAAATTTTGTTGCTCATTAGTGTTTCCTCTTTTGGAAATAACATTTATATCTTCTTTTGATCGAGGTTATAATCTTTCTCCCAGAGTTTTATGTAAGTGCTTTATCATAGTCATTGCAGTATTGCCCAATTTGTGGTTTGCCTTTTAACTTTGGTTATCTTACTCTTTAAGAGAAAGAACTTTTTTCTTTTTGAAATGAGAAAATATGCTTCTGCATCAAGAAAAATTGCGAAATTCAAGACTAGCTCTGTATCTGGAAGGAGTTCCTAAGACAGAGGAGGAAGGAAATACTGCAAGCTTTGGCTAAGGGGCTCTGTGTTTTGTGCTCTTGAGTTATACGGGGGTGAGGAATGTAGGTGGCGCTAGTGATAAAGACTCTACCTGCCAGTGCAGGAGACATAAGAGATGAGGGTTCAATCCCTGGGTAGGAAAGATCCCGTGGAGAAGCGCATGACAACCCACTCCAGTATTCTTGCCTGGAGAATCTCATGGACAGAGGAGTCTGGTGGGCTACAGCCCACGGGGTTGAAAAGAGTTGGACACAACTGAAGTGACTTAGCATGCTTGCAATGTGGATCAAACTCAATTAAGTTTTGTTTTGTTCTTTTTTTAAAAAACATTTTTCTTTCTCTATTTTTGGCTGTGCTGGGTCTTTGCTGTTATGTGCTGGCTTTTTCTAGTTGCGTGACTGGGGGGCTGCTCTTCGCTGCAATTGAAGGGCTTCTCATTGCAGTGGCTTCTCTTGCCACAGAGCATGGGCTCTTGAGTGTTGGGCCAGTAACTGTGGTATTTGGGATTAGTTGCTCCATGGCATGTGGGATCTTTCTGGATCAGGGATTCAACCAGTGTCCCCTGCACTGGCAGGTGGATTCCTAACCAGTAGGCCACCAGGGAAGCGCTTTTTTTGTTCTTAATCATAGGTCTAGATGACTTGTTTTGAGAACTACTTTAGAGTAAATTACACACACAAAGTCATTTTTCTCCTCTGTCACAGAATATTTGGAAAGTCTGGTACTAAGTTAATTGTATCACAGACCTAAAAATTAAAAAAAAAAATGGCTCCAAAAATGAATTCACATAAATAGTGCCATGTGGGTTGACAAAAACAGACAGAAAAGAATAAGCAGATTGTACAATCTATTATTGAGAAAAATTCTGGGCTAACCCCAGTCACAAATACTGTAATATTCAATGTTTCAGGATAAGAACTCATCACAAAATAATATTTCAGAAAACACTATAAAAAAAAAAAAACATCAAAAGAAGATAAATGGATTGCACACAGAGTTGAGAAGTTCAGAATAGCTAGAAAAAATCCAGCTTACCCATCCAGGTGAGCAGAAGGTTTCAGCCACTTTGTTGTTCAGTCACTCAAGTCATGTCCAAAGTCGCTCTTTGCACCCCCATGGACTGCAGCATGCCAGGCTTCCCTGTCATTCACTATCTCCCCGAGCTTGCCTAAACTCATGTCCGTTGAGTTGGTGAGGCTAACCATCCATCTCGTCCTCCGTTGTCCCCTTCTCCTTCTGCCTTCAGTCTTTCCCAGCATCAGGGTCTTTTCAGTGAGTCAGCTCTTTGCATCAGGTGGCCAAAGTATTGGAGCTTCAGCTTCAGCATCAGTCCTTCTGATGAATATCGAGGGTTGATTTCCTTTAGGACTGACTGGTTTTATTTCCTTACAGTTGAAGGGACTCTCAAGAGTCTTCTCCAATACCATAGTTCAAAAGCATCAATTCTTTGATGCTCACCTTTATAGTCCAAATCTCATATCCATACGTGACTCCTGGAAAAACCATAGCTTTGACTAGATGGACCTTTGTCGGCAAAGTAATGTCTCTGCTTTTTAATATGCTGTCTTGGTTTGTCATAACTTTTCTTCCAAGGAGCAAGCGTCTTCTCTTTCATGGCTGCAGTCACCGTCCACAGTGATTTTGGAGCTCAAGAAAATGTCTGTCACTGTTTCCATTGTTTCCCTATCTATTTGCCATGAAGTGATGGGACCGGCCACTTGGGGGAGCTCAAATCTCACATCCCTCAGTTACTACTCCACTTGCAAAGAGGTTGCCAGCAGACACTGGATTGATTGGTCAAGTCCAAGAACACAGTTAGGGCATTGTGCGAGGGCCTGGAACTTTCTCTATGCTGAAAGGAAGGGTAAACACAATTCCTTTTGAGGTTCTTATATTGCAGGGCTTTCTTTGATTGAGTTTTTAGGAAAATAGGTTTCCTATAGAGCTGGGGTGATTAAAGAGAGCTCTTCCTAGACAGAGGTTCTCTACTGTCCCCTGGATGGTCTTGGGGGACAATGAATGACTTTTGGTACTAAGAAGAACTTTTCTTTCTCTCCTTGATTTAACTGAAACTTCATTGGAATTGTCTTTTCTCTGCATCAGAGCCAAACAATGAGGATGACTGCAGGCCAGTTAACCTCTCTGGATAATGGAAAAGAACTGGTCACAGTGCACTAAGAATTAGTTTCAAGGGCAAAGGAGGGCTCAGCTCACAGAAGAAAGAGCTCTGTAGAGAATTTTGGACTGGTGGTGCCCGCATTTGTGGACAGGAGAATGCATGCACTATCCAAGGGTTTTATTTCCCTTTAATCTCCTTTTTCTCAATATTGGCTGAGATAAATTCTAATAATGGCATAGATATTAGATCACCAGAAGTGTTTGATAAGACATCACAATGAAATTCATCACTAAACAGACAAAGAGTCCTTTTCTCTCCTTTTTTGTTGCCTCTCTCCTTCCCTTCATTCACTCCTTCAAGCTAGAAAACATATGGGAGAAAACTTCCTCTCTCCTCCCTCCTTTTCTCTCTCTCCCATCCTTCTTTCCTTCTTCTCTTTGTTCACTCATTCATCTTTTCCTTTTTGATGTGGTTCCATCTAAGATGTATCAGTAATTGCTTTTCCTATTTGGAATTGACTTTTAACATTATAAGTGATTCCTGAATACACTCTCCTTTCAACAGACCAGAAACCTACAGTTAAAGTGGCTGTGAGGTCCTCCTGGAGCACTATCTTATTGCCCCCAATGTGTATCCCAAGCATCATTATTAAAGGAGGCCTATAGCCAGATTAGCTTGGCTTACGTTGTACTCTACCAATTAACTGACTGTGTAACTTTAGGCAAGTTACTTAATCTGTCTGTGCCTAAGTTTCTTTATCTGGAGAATGGAAATGTTGTTAATACCTACCTTATAGGGTGGTTTTAAGGATAAAATGCAATAATTTATGTAAAACACTTGAACACCATATCATATTTAATAAGCTCTTTAAAATATTGGCTGTTACCCTGCTTCCCGTTTGTGATACATTCTTTTCCTCCATTCCTGGAGGTTATCACTATTATGAGTTTTTAGAATATTGTTTTTTTTTAAATTTTTTAAAAAATTTTATTTTATTTTTAAACTTTACAATATTGTATTGGTTTTGCCAAATATAGAAATGAATCCACCACAGGTATACATGTGTTCCCCATCCTAAACCCTCCTCCCTCCTCCCTCCCCATACCATCCCTCTGGGTCGTCCCAGTGCACCAGCCCCAAGCATCCAGTATCGTGCATCAAACCTGGACTGGCGACTCGTTTCATATATGATATTATACGTATTTCAATGCCATTCTCCCAAATCATCCCACCTCTCCCTCTCCCACAGAGTCCAAAAGACTGTTCTATACATCAGTGTCTCTTTTGCTGTCTCGTATACAGGGTTATTGTTACCATCTTTCTAAATTCCATATATATGCATTAGTATACTGTATTGGTGTTTTTCTTTCTGGCTGTATAATAGGCTCCAGTTTCATCCACCTCATTAGAACTGATTCAAATGAATTCTTTTTAATGGCTGAGTAATACTCCATTGTGTATATGTACCACAGCTTTCTTATCCATTCATCTGCTGATGGACATCTAGGTTGCTTCCATGTCCTGGCTATTATAAACAGTGCTGCGATGAACATTGGGGTACACGTGTCTCTTTCCCTTCTGGTTTCCTCAGTGTGTATGCCCAGCAGTGGGATTGCTGGATCATAAGGCAGTTCTATTTCCAGTTTTTTAAGGAATCTCCACACTGTTCTCCATAGTGGCTGTACTAGTTTGCATTCCCACCAACAGCGTAAGAGGGTTCCCTTTTCTCCACACCCTCTCCAGCATTTATTGCTTGTAGACTTTTGGATCGCAGCCATTCCGACTGGTGTGAAATGGTACCTCATAGTGGTTTTAATTTGCATTTCTCTGATAATGAGTGATGTTGAGCATCTTTTCATGTGTTTGTTAGCCATCTGTATGTCTTCTTTGGAGAAATGTCTATTTAGTTCTTTGGCCCATTTTTTGATTGGGTCATTTATTTTTCTGGAGTTGAGCTGTAGGAGTTGCTTGTATATTTTTGAGATTAGTTGTTTGTCAATTGCTTCATTTGCTATTATTTTCTCCCATTCTGAAGGCTGTCTTTTCACCTTGCTTATAGTTTCCTTTGTTGTGCAGAAGCTTTTAAGTTTAATTAGGTCCCATTTGTTTATTTTTGCTTTTATTTCCAATACAGAATATTGTTTTAATATCATGTGTGTGTGTGTGTATTTGACAAATGGTGACCTATTAGTCCACCAGGCTCCTCTGTCCATGGAATTTTCCAGGCAAGAATACTGGAGAGGGTTGCCATTTCCTACTCCAGGGAATTTTCCCGACCCAGGGACTGAACTGATGGGAGGTGAATTCTTTACCACTGAGCCACCTGGGAAGCCCCCCAACATATTACACATATTATTCTATAGTTTGCTTTCTTAAATAAACATTTATGTTTTATGATTTATCCACACTGATGCAAATTGATTTAGTGTACTCCTTTTAACTGCTATATAATATTGTGAATCTGACTTGTTTAGCTATTTCCTATTTGATAGATAGTTAAAATGTTACTAATTTCTTCTATCATAAATAGTGCTGCATGGAACCCTCATATAAGTTTCTGGGCCATATTATGATAGAAGTCTATGTGTAGAACTTACGAGTTGTAGCAAAAGTACAAACTGGTTGAGCCAATTTGTATCCCCACTACTAATATCTGAAAGTACTCATTCCCCCAAACCTTGCAAAAGTTCAAGAAGAAAATCAACCATTTTTGGCAATCTAATGCATAGGAAGTTTGCCATTATTGTTTTAACTTGTATTTTTATGGTTCCTAGTGAGATTGAGCATCTTTTCATATGTTTAATGACCATTTGTATTTTTTGTGAATCATCTACGCATAGCCTCTGTTTGCACTTCTATTATATCACTAATCTTTTTCTTATTACTCTGTAAGATAATCTTTAAAGTACATGACAAATACTGTCTCCTAATCAGGTTTGCTTATCTTTTAGATTTGTTCGTGAGGTCTTTGATCATACATGCCTAAATTTGTTTTAATTATACTTAACTGCACACTTATTCTTGTAAATACCATTTTCATGCCTTTAGTCTACAGAAGGAAATTGAAGTTCCATAAGAAAAAACAAATTGTGTAGAAAGAACACATAGAGTGAGAAAGGGAGAAAGGTGAGAATCAAAGCTTGCTCTAAAGAACACCTTCATGTACAAGTGGCAAGTCTGGAACATGGACAAGAATAGATCTAGCTTTAAAAATAGATTTTGTCTTGCAATTCAATGGAGAGAGAACATAAAGAAAATGATGACATCAATCAGACAAACAGTGTAACCCTATATGTTGTAGGGAAGGAATGAGAATAACTTAGGAAAGGGTGGAAGTTTGGGGGGAAAGCCCCTAAATTTGACTCTAACTGAAAGAAAGAGGGATTCTCTAGGGGGAAATGGAAGTGGAATACAAGAGTAAGGAATTAGGTTGTGTCACTATAGGAAAACTAAGATCATGGCATCTGGTCCCATCACTTCATGGGAAATAGATGGGGAAACAGTGGAAACAGTGTCAGACTTTATTTTTGGGGGCTCCAAAATCACTGCAGATGGTGACTGCAGCCATGAAATTAAAAGACGCTTGCTCCTTGGAAGAAAAGTTATGACCTAGACAGCATATTGAAAAGCAAAGACATTACTTTGCCAACAAAGGTCTGTCTAGTCAAGGCTATGGTTTTTCCAGTGGTCATGTATGGATGTGAGAGTTGGACTGTGAAGAAAGCTGAGCGCTGAAGAATTGATGCTTTTGAACCGTGGTGTTGGAGAAGACTCTTGAGAGTCCCTTGGACTGCAAGGAGATCCAACCAGTCCATCCTAAAGGAGATTAGTCCTGGGTGTTCCTTGGAAGGAATGATGCTGAGGCTGAAACTCCAGTACTTTGGCCACCTCATGCGAAGAGCTGACTCATTGGAAAAGACTCTGATGCTGGGAGGGATTGGGGGCAGGAGGAGAAGGGGACGACAGAGGATGAGATGGCTGGGTGGCATTACTGACTCGATGGCATTACTTTACTCGTGAGTCTGAGTAAACTCTGGGAGTTGGTGATGGACAGGGAGGCCTGGCATGCTGCGATTCATGGGCTCGCAAAGAGTCGGACATGATTGAGTGACTGAACTGAACCGAACTGAACTGACTATAGGAAAAGAGGTAGAGAAAGCAGTGTTCTTCTTGATCTGAAAGAAAGCTAGGAAATGCATGGGATAAGACATATTGCTCTTTCCTGTACCACTAACGGCTTGAGAAATGTTACCAGTGGTAACTTCAGCTCAGAAATACACTGATGGAAGGATTCTCCAGCTGGTACAAATGTGGTGGCAGAAGGAAACGCTAACCTAGGAAGTAGGACTGTTAGGACTAAAAAAAATTTTAGACTCCAAAGTCTAAAACAGTAGCATCTTCAGCATAGATGACATCATAGGACTGGAAACAAACAAACACATGACATCTGGTGGGAGAAATAGAAACAGACATGAGCAGGAAATTGGAGGTATGGGAAAATACACCGGGCAATGGGAGATGCCTTTTGTAAATGAGTGAGAACTGTTATAAGAGAGAACACGTGCTCTTTGATGGGGTTCAAACTCAGTTAAGCATTTGGACAGTAGGAATAAGGCAACAAATATGAAAGCAACTTAAGAAATTTACAATATGCAGAATGAACACCAATGAGAAGAGAATGCTAGAAAGCCCTGGAGACTGGTGGACCCTCAGTGCAAATTTCTGAGTCATGCAATTAAAAGGACAGTTTACAGGGGTGATGGATTCTTTAATAAAATTTGGAATTTAGTATCATAATTAATCTCTTGATTGCATTTCTTCTAGGTTTAAGGTCATGGGGTTGATGGAATGGACTTTGGAAAATTGCATGGATTATCCTGGCAATGCTTTTTTCTCTTTTCTCTATTCCTTTTTGGAATATACCTGTGCTAGTCTTACAATAAATATGCATTTGAGCATTTTTCATTCCTCAGCTGACACGCTTGTTCCTTTTGGTTAGGTTATCTTCATGTCTTTGGAAACAAGGCCATCCTTGAGGACACTGTGATGCTCTTCAACTTCTGACTCCTGACCAACAGATTTATCTATAGTCACACTTTACTTTTGTTTCTTTCCAGACTTCCCCATCAAGTGGTACTGTGAGCATATCCTTAAACATTTCCTCTCTGCTCCAAACTTAAAAGACCTAGCAATAAGGAACAAAAACCCAAACAATAACTCAACAGTTTCATGCGCCAGAAATGGAAACACTCGGCAGTAAGCCGGGACTGCAGGGCTCTAGGTTCAGAAATAGACAGAGTTAGGAGAGTGACTTCTGCAGCAGAAAGAAAACCAAAGTGACTGACATGTGGTGGGGCACCAGGGCCAGCATCCCCATGTAAAGGCTAAGGTCAGGTGGGCCCACCCTGACCATGAAAGGAGGTGGAAACAGCTCTGATCACTGCTTGAAGCTGTGGCTTTATAAAACTGAGTCCCTGCAGCGGGGGCAGGAGGAAGTAGAGCAAGCCCAGCAGCAGGACTTGTTTGGCTCTGTAGCTAGATCTAAAATAGCCCCATCACTCTGCACTTGGAACTGTCCTTCAGTCTAAGATCTGGTTCTGGACTTGAGTGATGGGTCTCCCTGGGGGCCGAGTGGAGGCAACCACATAGTTTATAGAGAGAGGTATTGTCACAGAGAGAGAAAATAAGATAATACAAAACAGCAACAAACCTGTTCCATCTAAGATTAGCCTACCAACCCATAATACAAATTCAGCATTATGAAAACTACCACTAAAAAAGAGAGCAAAATAGTCAGATGGTTCACTCCTAGTAAAATGCAAAATAATAGAAACATATTGAATGATTAAAAAAATAGGTTTCTGATCTTCAAAAAAGAAAAAGAACAAGAAATTATAGGACTTCCCTGGCGGCACAATGGATAAGAATCCACCTGCCAATGCAGAGGACATAGGTTTGATTCCTGGTCCAGGAAGATTCCACATGTGATGGAGCAACTCAGCCTGTGCTCCACAACTGCTGAGCCCGAGCTCAAGGGCCCTCGAGCCACAACTACTGAGCCTGAGTGCTACAATTACTGAAACCCTCACCTAGAATCTGTGCTGCGCAACAAGAGAAGCCCCCAAAATGAGAAGCCTGCACACCTCAACAAAGAGTAGACCTCACTCGCTGCAACTACAGAAAGCTCGTGCAAAGCAATGATGATCCAGCATAGCCAAAAATAAATAAAATTAAAATATATGTAAATGTATATGTAAAAAGAAATTACAAAATAGGAATAGGCAGATCTGAGTAAAGAACCAATAGGTCACAAATGAAAAACAATTAGGAATTGTGAGAATGAAAATATAGTTAAATAAAAAGTTTAACAGGGTAAACACTATACTAGACACTGTAAAAGAACATTTTAGGAATTAAATAATCTTACAAGTATTACGTTTCCCCTCTTCTTCTGATGGTCTTGTATGTGAATGCTCTTTAGAGCAATCTTTGATTGTCACTTTTCTCCCTTTCTCACGCTACGTGTTCTTCCTACACAACTTGTTTTCTCCTATGGCTTTAGTTTCCTCCTATAGCCTAAAGGCATGAAAATGTAGTTGCAAGAATAATTGTGCAATTATGTATAATTATGCAAACATGGTCGATGATACATGAACCACTATAGCTTCTGTTATTGGGTAGTTTGCTAGAATAGTAAAGCTGTTCTTCAGACAATGTAAAATATTGGCTGAAAATATTGCCACAGATCAGCTTCCAAAGTTTCTCCTAACTTTTTTGCAACAGGCACTATGGTGAACAAGCTGCAGAGGTTCCAACTATTCATGTGACAAAAAAGTTATACAACTATTCTGACAGCTCACCTTCTCTTTACCACTGTATTCCTTTCATAAAATTGCTTTTGAACTTAAAAACTGCTTGGAAGACTCTCTAACTGACAGGAAGGTCTTAATATGCATCTACTTGAATGAATAGTTGGCTTCCTAGGTGGCGCTAGTGGTAAAGAACCACCAGTCAGTGCAGGAGATGTAAGAGATGTGGGTTCGATCCCTGGGTTTGGAAGATCCCTGGAGGAGGGGTGTGTCAATCCACTCCAGTATTCTTGCCTGGAGAATCCCATGGACAGAGGAGCCTGGAGGGCTATAGTCCATGGAGTCGCAAAGAATCAGACACGACTGAAGCAACCTAGCAGGCATGCACAGGACTTCCAGGAGGTGACCAGTAGTCTGATGACTAGGATGAGGAAGGCATGGGAGACACTTCTGGTTGCTTCCCAGTCTTTCTACTCCCTTCTTTGCTAACAGAGCCCCAGTTTTATTCAGGGTGGTAATTGGTTCAGTCTTAAGGAGGAAGAATTTCCAAGTAAAACCCATGGTCCGAGAAGCCAGTTGTGACAATCCTGCTTTGTTCTTTGTTCTTTCTTCCAGCCTCCCTCATCCTTCCTTGGCGGTGACCTTGTGACTCAGTTCTATTAAGTGGGACATGAAATGAAGACTAAGTAGAGGAGCCATGTGGTTCATGCTGCTCCTGCCTCTTTCCTCTTGCCTTAAAACTGATGCTTGAAGACTGTGACAGCCATCTTGGGAATGAGGGACAGACCAAGAGATCCATAGAAACACCAGCCCTGGCCCGTTGAGCTGGGTGAATGCCAGCAGTAACCTGCCATTGGACTTTTGTCACATAATAAAAACTAGGTTTTATCAATGTGTTTTAAGCCATATGCAGTTCTAACTGATATAGTTTGGGGATAAAATAGTTGGCTTTTTCAATCTACACTTTGAAAGACTAAAGTGATTAGATCAATTCTAGGCTAAAGTAAAAGAAATACATGTTAACTGATCTGTATTAGATAAAAACGTAGGCTTAAAGAAGAGAATAGGAAATATTTCCCTCACAACTCTTGTTAGAGTTTTTCAATGAGTGTGGTGATAGAATATTTAAATATTTGAGCTCCTGTGATATCTCGACTGAAATAAGTGAGTTTTTTTTTTAAACTATTCTTACCACTATATTTACAGAAATGAGAATAGCATATAAAGATTAGAGAACTGAATATGAACTGAGGGTGAATGTGTTGGGCTCTTTCTAGCAACTTATTACTGTCATCTATTGCCTTCTTATTATTCTTATTTTGAAATAATTTTAAGTTTATAGAAATGTGGTAAGGATAGTGCAAAGAACTCCCATATACCCTCTACCCAGTTTCACTAATTGTTAACATTTTCCCACATTCCCTTTATCAGCCTCTCCATTTTTATTTATTTTTGGATGCAAACGTATTTCATTATATTTTTTCATGGAAAGACATTTTATTTTAAATATAGCAATGTGTACATGTCAGTCCCAAACTCCCAGTCTATCCCCTACCCACTCACCCTCTCCCCACCCCCGTATCCTTATATTTGTTTTTGAAGTCTGTGAGCAATCTCTCTGTTTAGAAAAGTAGATATAGAAGTAAATATTTTTTTCTGAACTATTTGAGAATAAACTGTAGACCAGATGTTCCTTTACCCTTAAACCATTCAGTGTATATTTCTAAAGAAGACAGAAATTCTCTTACATAACCATAGTACAATTATCAAAATCAGGAAATAACATCAATGGAATATTATTTAATAGTAATATGGGCCTTATTCTAATTTTGGCAATTATTCCAATAATGTGATAGATAGATAGATCTGTCTTTGGGTCCAGGATCAATTCAGGATTGCATATTGTTTTTAGTTGTCATGAACCTGTTAACTTTATAATTAAAAACATACATGTGTCTATTTTCCTAGATGGCTGTATATAACAATCAAAATACAAAATGCTGTATTTACTCACTGTCTGTCGAGCTCATCATGTTGGTGGGTATAGATGAAGATAATTTATAAGCGTAAGGCTATTGTCTTTAATTAGGTTTTAAATTTGCACTGAAGTTTTAAATGTATGTAAAGAGTCAAATAATTCTAAAGGTTTTCTTACAAGAAAAAAAATAACAGCTTCTATCTTGACTTTTTTATCGTTTCTATTTCTCCTTTCTTAGAAGCAAATATGTTAAACAATCTTAGCTGATTCTTTTGGTATTTACTTTCATTACCTAAATAACATGCTTATATTACTACATATTTTTAGGAGAGCTTATACAAAATCGATTGATTTTCTGCTGTGGTAAATGAGAACATACCTTTCCCATGCTGCTGCTAAGTCGCTTCAGTCATGTCCAACTCTGTGCGACCCCATAGACGGCAGCCGACCAGGCTCCCCTGTCCCTGGGATTCTCCAGGCAAGAACACTGGAGTGGGTTGCCATTTCCTTCTCCAATGCATGAAAGTGGAAAGTGAAAATGAAAGTGAAGTCGCTCAGTCATGTCCGACTCTTAGCGACCCCATGGACTGCAGCCTACCAGGCTCCCCTTTCCCATATATCTGACCTAATTTAGTCATATCATAATTTTGGTTAGATTAATATTTGGAGTTAATGTTTTTATTGCTATAAAATGCTATTGATAGTTGATATTCTAGGATAACTTTTCTTTTTCTGCCCAAATTTGCTTTCCTTGGACTTAATAATTGTCTTTTTATATTTGTCTATTTATATTTATATTTATAATTGTCTATTTATATTTATTTTCTATGTACAACATATAGCACTAACTCAAGGCCACATTCCTCTAGTTGTCTGTCTCTTTTTATTATATTCATCTGTATTATGTCTTTTATTAATTGATCTTCTTGACAAGATTTCTCCCAGAGCCCTCTGACCTTCTTCCATCTGAACCAGTTGCCACTCTCTGTCTAAGGACCATTGTCATCAAGCATCTCTCTTTATCATCATTCTGAGGATTCTCATACCCTTTGTCTTTTGTTATATCTCCCATTTCCTATATTCTATGTCTTAGTATGTATTTATTTTTGGCTGTGCTGGGTCTTTCTTGACATGTGGGCTTTTCTCTAGTTGCAGTGCGCAGGCTTCTCATTGTGGTGGCCCCTCTCACTGAAGCACAGGCTCAGGGCATGCAGACCACAGTAGCTGCAGACCTCAGTAGACGTGGATCTCAGTAGTTGCGATTCGTGGGCTCAGTGGTCACGGTTCCCAGGCTCTAGAGCACAGGCTCAATAGTTGTGGTGCATGGGCCTAGCTGCTTCGTGGCATGTGGGATCCCCTCAGACCAGGCATCAAGCCTGTGTCTCCCACATTGGCAGGCAGATTCCTTACCACTGAGCTACCAGGGAAGCCCTCTTCCATGTCGTCCTCTTTCTTTTTTTCTGTTTCCTGGCACTGTCAGTTTTTGAGATTTTTGACAGTTCTAATGTGTAAGTTAAATCATATCTTTGTCGTTTTCACTGCTGGCTTTAGATTCTGGTTTTCTTATAATTTTCAAAGACTCAAGACGCAACACTTGTGACAACACAGATGAACCTGGAGGACATTATTTTAATGAAATACGCCAGTCACAACAGGCCAAATACCCTGTGATTCCACTTATATGAGTACCTGCTGCTGCTAAGTCACTTCAGTCATGTCCAACTCTGTGTGACCCCATAGACGGCAGCCCACCAGGCTCCCCCGTCCCAGGGATTCTCCAGGCAAGAACACTGGAGTGGGTTGCCATTTCCTTCTCCAATGCATGAAAATGAAAAATGAAAGTGAAGTTGCTCAGTTGTGTCCGACCCTCAGCGACCTCATGGACTGCAGCCTTCCAGGCTCCTCTGGACATGGGATTTTCCAGGCAAGAGTACTGGAGTGGGATGCCATTGCCTTCTCCGATATAAGTACCTAGAGTAGTCAAATTCATTGATATTTTACAGACGGTAAGATGGTGGTTAACTTTTAGTGCACCTGCTCCAGTCGCTGGAAGGTTTGGACCTTGTGGGTGGGCC
This sequence comes from Bos javanicus, assembly GCF_032452875.1. NCBI lineage: Eukaryota > Metazoa > Chordata > Mammalia > Artiodactyla > Bovidae > Bos > Bos javanicus. Next base: position 94,769,489 of record NC_083869.1, read on the forward strand.
GATGCAACCCCCCTGGCCCAGGCCGTGCCAGAGAGCTCATAGAGCCAAGATGGCAGAGTAGAAGGACTGTGCTCATCTCCTCCTGCAAGTGCACCCAAATCACAACTAGCTGTTGAACACGCATTGACAGGAGGATGTTGGAACGCACCAAAAAAACATACCCCGTGTCCAAGGACAAAGGAGAAACCGCAACGAGACTGTAGGAGGGCCACAACCACGATAAAATAAAACCCCATACCCACCAGGTAGGTGACCCGCAAACTGGAGAACAAAAGTGCCAAAGACGTTCTCGCCCTGTTGCAAAAGTTCCAGGCCCCACATTAGACTTCCCAACCTGGGGATCCAGCAAAGGGCCGGGGAATCCCCAGGGAACCTGACTTGGAAGGTCAATGGGATTTGATTATGGACCTTCCACAGGACTGGGGGAAACAGAGACTTTTGAAAGGCACAAACGAAATCTTGTGTGCACCAGGACCCAGGGGAGAGGATCAGTGATTCCACAGGAAACGGAGCAAGACCTGCCTGTGAGTGTTGAAGTCCTTCTGCAGAGGCCTGGATCGGCAGTGGCCTGCTATGGGGACAAGGGCAGTAGCAGCAGCAGTCCTGGGAGGTGCGTGTTGGCATAAGTCCTTTCGGGGGTCACCAGTAGCCCTTATATGGAGCCTGTAGACTCCAGGACTGGGTCACTTCAGGCCAAACAGCTAACAGAGAGGGAACACAGCCGCACCGACCAGCAGACAACTGGTTTAAAGATTTGCTGAGCACTGAGCAAGACCCAGTTGTTCCCATGGCCAGACCCTCCCATCAGGAAGCTTGCACAGACCTCTTATCCTTATCCATCACAGGGCAGAGGCAAGAACTATAAGAAGAAGCAAAAACTATAATCCCATAGCCTCTAGAAGAAAAACCACAATCATAGAAAGCTAACCAAAATGATCACATGGGTCACAGCCTTGTGTAACTCAATGAAGCTATGAGCCATTCCATGTAGAGCCACCCAAGATGGTTGGGTCATGGTGGAGAGTTGGAACAAAACATGGTCCACTGGAGAGTGAATGGCAAACCACTTCAGTATTCTTGCCTTGAGAACCGCACGAACAGTATGAAAAGGGGAGAGTGAGGAATGGTGTATTATTGCTTAATAAGTATAGAGTTTCAGTTTCATGAGAAGAAAAGATCTGTGAATTGATGGCAGTGACAGTAACACAACATTGTGAGTGTTTTTAATGCCACTGATGTGTGTACTTAAAAATGGTTAAGATGGAGCAAGGTGAGGGAATAGGGAGACTTCTGTCATTTTCTCTCCCATGGACACACTGATTCCACAACAAGACATGGACCAATTTCCCCTTTTTTCCTCAAGAAATCAGTTGAAATGATTCTATCACTAAAGAGAGCAAAACAAGCCACACTGAAGCTGGTAGGAGAATCTGAGGCTCCATTTTGCCATAATCCTTCCCTTTGGTACAGTCCCACATGATGGGAAACTTCCAGCTCCGTGGATAAGGAAAGAAAAGATTAGGCTGTGTGTCCAACATTCTGACTTTTCTGTGGGCATAGACCATATACTGGATTCTTCCTTGCCTGAATGTGAGTGCTGATAGGTCAACACCCTCCCTGCCTTGGGAGCTTTTAAAAGCAAAGGCAATTCTTTGGATTAATATGCAAGGACTTACCATAGCCTTTCCTCTTGGCTCAGTACTGAGTTAGAGAATGAAAAAAATCCCAAATCCCAGCTTCTCTCTGGGGAGGGAAAGGATTGGGCCATATGTCCAAAATTCCAACTTTTTTGTAGTGCTGTCTGAGAGACTGGTATCTGTCTCACCTGTATCAGAGCACTGGATGGGATCAGCATATTCTAGACTTCTGAAGGCCATTAAGAATAAAGTCAAAGGCTTGGATTAGTACACAATCACCCATTAGAGCTCCTCAAAGCAGAGTGAGCAGAAAAAATGTCACAAATACCAGGTCCTAGCTGGGCAGGGATGGAGAAGGCGATGGCACCCCATTCCAGTACTCTTGCCTGTAAAATCCCATGGATGGAGGAGCCTGGTGGGCTGCAGTCCATGGGGTCGCAAAGAGTCGGACACGACTGAGTGACTTCCCTTTCACTTTTCACTTTCATGCACTGGAGAAGCAAATGGCAACCCACTCCAGTGTTCTTGCCTGGAGAGTCCCAGGGACGGGGAGCCTGGTGTGCTGCTGTCTATGGGGTCACACAGAGTTGGACACGACTGAAGTGATTTAGCAGCAGCAGCAGCCCCTGGGCAGGGAAAGGATTAACAAAATGGTGACATCAAGTGTTAATCTACTGACAAATACTTTTTGTCTGGAAGTGATGTTCATTTTTTCTGCCTGCATCCCATTGGCCAGAACTCAATCATATGGCTTCTTACAACTGCAGGGGAGGCTGAGAAATGTAGTTTTACTTTGTGCCCAGAAAAGAGAGAGATTAGATTGCCATGGGCTAGTTGATGAGCAGCTAGGACCCTCTATGACTATGTCCATCTTTCCTTATATTTTACTCCATAGGCCTGTGATATTTATTTATCTGTATGTTCATTTTTTTTAATCTTAATATTAGAGGCATGTTCATCGACAGATGAATGGATAAAGAAGATGTGGTGTATATAGAATGGAATGTTACTCAGCCATAATAAAGAACGGATTTGAGTCAGTAGTAATGAGGTAGATGAATCTAGAGCCTGTTATACAGAGTGAAGTAAATCAGAAAAACAAGTATTATATATTAACACGTGTATATGGAATCTAGAATAATAGTACCAATGAACCTATTTGCAAGGAAGGAATGGAGATATAAATATAGAGAAAGGACTTTTGGACTCAGTGTGGGAAGGAGAGGAAAAGACAAATTGAGAAAGTAGCATTAACATATATACACTATCATGCATAAAACAGATAACTGGTGAGTGGTTGGTATATAACACAGGGAGCCCAGCCTGGTGCTCTGTGATGACCTAGAGGCATGGGATGGGGTGAAGGAAGGAGGCTAAAAAGGGAGAGGAGATATATATATATATATATACATATATATATAATTACGGCTGATTCCTGCTGTTGTATGGCAGAATCCAACACAACATTATAAAGCACTTATCCTCTAATTAAAAAATAAATTTTAAAGGTTTTAGAAGCATGTGAGTAGAGGGAGTGGAGAGAAATGTTTGGATGGGTTTCAAAGGATCTTCTATATCAATGAACATTTGTGTTTATGGTAGAGTGACTGGGGTTATGGCCTCAGGGTGGGAAAAGGAGAAGGAGGCTTCTTGCTGAATAGTTTCTCTGATGCACTAAATGCTTCATTGGAAAAAAAAAGTCTTAATTTAAAACTGATAGTTCTTTGCCAGCTAAAATGCTGCTATATATAGTAATTCCTTTAATTCCCAGCACATTAAAATCTAAAGTGATTGGCAGATTCTTCAGTTGGTAGTCTGAAGAACAGAAAAAAATAAATAAATTTCACTGTTTGAATAATTTTGCATCTTATATAGGTCCTTGGGGTCCTTTCTGTTTTCACTCTAAATAGCCAGAGTCCTTGGAAACACAGAATTGCTCATTTTCTAGCCCACTAGAGGTAATGCCAGCCAGTACTTTGATAATTGGACTTCCTGAGGCTCACACTGTCAGATTTATGAAGCGCAAGGAAGGAATTTCAGTAACGGGGCAAAATTCACGTCCAAGAAGGGGAAATGTCAGCCATGTTGCTAGTTCATGTCAATATAGATCAATGGAAAGATAGTCTCCTTGATGATGTGTGGAATGTTGTGTCCTTTTTTGACTAACTCTCCACATATGTCACTAATGTAAATGAATCTTGGTAAAACATATTGAAGGTGAAAAAGACAATAAGGAGACATCATATTTTTTTATTGCCTTTATGTTAAACAGTATCTTGTTTCTAGAAATGCTTTAAATTTGAAAACTGACTTAGCTGAAGTTGTTTGGGATGGAGAGGGTACAGAAAATGTCAAAGTTTAACTGCTGCCCTCAAATCTATCAGTGACTGCGGACTAGATTATGAAGATGGAGTTGAATGGGGTCTTTTTCAGGCTTACAATGAGTCTGTTTTTGTCTCACTGATGTTTTTGCCAAAGATTTTGTTCCTTGCATGCTAATGAGATCCTCCTCTAACTTAGCCTTACTTAATCTTCTACTTTGAAAACTCTATCAAGTTTTTCCTAATGGTTGCACTTAGAAAGAAAAAATAAGGGACTTTGTTGTTATCAACATAAAACTCATGCCTACTACTGACTAGTTTGGGGGCAAGTTACTTGAATTCTCTGGAATTAATCCCTTTAGTCGCAATGATCAATGGGGCAATTTCTGAGTTGGGCTGAATCTTCAGAGTTGAGAGGGAATGTGGTGGTTATATTTTTCAGAGGGCCTAATTAATAGCTCCCTAGTTCTCTAACCAGAGTCTATACAAGTCAAAAGAAGACTAGAAGCCAAAGCCTTATTCTGTTCTGATGGAGGACTTCTGTCCTCTGTGGGTCACTCAGTCCCAGTAGGAGAAAGGAAAGCTGATCTGTGATGTCCAGTTTATTCACCTCAGATTTACTTATCAGACAAATCACTTCCGTATCCCAAAGGTGGAGCCAGGAAAGTGACAGAGGGAAGCCAGGAGCAGAATGCAGTAGACTTCCACTCCCTTGGAAAGAAACATCAGGAATGGAATTATTTCCTGCTAATAACATTATATACATGTTAGTCATGTGTGGAGGTGATAGTTGGACCATAAGAAAGGCTGAGGGCCAAAGAATTGATGCTTTCAAACTGTGGTGCTGGAGAAGACTCTTGATAGTCCCTTGGACAGCAAGGAGATCAAATCAGTTAATCCTAAAGGAAATCAACCCTGAATATTCATCGGTAAGACTGATGTTGAAGATGAATACTTTGGGCACCTGATGCGAAGAGCTGACTCATTGGAAAAGACCCTGATGATGGAAAGATAGAGGGCAGGAGAAGTGGGTGACAGAGGATGAAATGGTTGGATGGCATCACCGACGTAATGGACATGAGTTTGAGCAAATCCAGGGAGACAGTGAAGGATAGGGAAGCCCAGTGTGCTGCTTCCGGGAGACAGTGAAGGATAGGGAAGTCGCTGGGGTCACAGAATCAAACACGACTTAGTGACTGAGCAGTGACAATGACAGCAACGTGTTAGAGCAGAAGATATAAACTAGGAGGTTTATATGGTAACCATGGGTCAGATCATGAAGGCTCTTGAAATAAAAGGCAGTAGAGAGTCACTGTAGGTACTTCAGAAAGAGTAAGATGAAAACAATTTAAAGAAAAGCACAAGTCAACAAAAAATTAAAGAAAAAAAGATAGTTTGGAGAACAAAGAGGGACTGGATGGATTAGAAAAGGAAAGAGGTAATAGAAGCTTGCTGCTGCTGCTGCTAAGTCGCTTCAGTCGTGTCTGACTCTGTGCGACCCCATAGACCGCAGCCCACCAGGCTCCCCGTCCCTGGGACTCTCCAGGCAAGAACACTGGAGTGGGTTGCCATTTCCTTCTCCAATGCATGAAAGTGAAAAGTGAAAGTGAAGTCGCTCAGTCGTGTCCGACTCTTAGCCACCCCATGGACTGCAGCCCACCAGGTTCCTCCATCCATGGGATTTTCCAGGCAAGAGTAGTGGAGTGGGGTGCCATTGCCTTCTCCAATAAAAGCTTAGGCATTTTGTTTTTGGAAGACAAATTTCAAGAACAAAAAGCAAGTACAGGAACAGGATTCTCCTGTGTTGATCCAGAGAATAGAGTTATATTAAGTGGAAATTACACTAATATTGAAAGCTTTGGTTCAGAATAGGGAAACATTCAGGATTTGAGGTGTTGAAATGTTTATTGTGCTATCAGTCTGGTTTTTCATAGAGAAAAAGTCACCACTGTGAATCAGGTCTGGTTCACATCTAGGTTTTCTTTAACTTCAGGCAATATTTTAAAACATTTGAAGAAGTTGCTAATATTTAATAATTTTTAAAAATCACCAAAAATCTGGATTTCCAGTTCTTAAAAAATTGAAAGGTCTAGCAACATTAAACTTACTCACAGACAATGATTGGACTGAGCTATGGAAGGACGGCCCCATGTAGACAAGACATGCATTTTCCTGTTTACCACCATCCCCACCATTCCTTTTTGTATGGCAAATGCTTTTTTTATTACCTGCTGGTACCTATACACGCATTTGACTTTTCAGCCCTTGTGCAAGAAATCTCTACACTAAGAGGGGGGATGGATTCAATAACTCTTGACTCATGGCTTCTCTGATTCCAAGGTCTTTGGCCATTTTTATCTAAATTTATCTCATTTTAAATAAGACCGGCTTCCTTCTGTGATGTGCTATTTTTATTATCATTTTTCATCTCATTACTTCATTTCATTGTTCTGGTAATATTTCCTTTTACTTTGGAACAACTATGTGAGGTTTTCACCTGGTATTAAGCATAGAAATGGCCAACAGAATCTGTAGGTAGGCCTGGTGTCAAGCAAAGAGGAATGTGACCAGATTTGCTAGAGGTACTACTTCTTCCTCTGAGTGCAACATCAAGGAAGATGTTGCTTCGGGACATCTTCGGGCTCTTCGGGATGCTTGCTATAGGTATGTTGTCACAGCTTGTACTCTCAAGTCCCTACTTAACAAGGCCTCAGAAACCCTGGGCTTCCTAGATGGCTCAAGTGGTAAAGAATCCACCTGCCTGTGTAAGAGATGCAGGTTCGATCCCTGGGTCAGGAAGATCCCCTGGAGGAGGAAATGGCAACCCACTCCATTCTTGCCTGGGAACTCCCATGGATAGAAGAGCCTGGTAGGCTATAGACCACAGGGTTACAAAGAGCTGGACATGACTTAGCGACTGAACACACACACACACACAGAGCACCCTACATGGCTCCTGGCTAGCCTATTGGACTGCTTGCATGACATGCTTCAGTCATGTCCAACTCTTTATGCTCTTATGGACTGTAGCCCTCCAGGCTCCTCTGTCCATGGTATTCTCCAGGCAAGAATACTGGAGCGGGTTGCATGCCCTCCTCCAGGGGATCTTCCTGACCCAAGGATCGAACCTGCATGTCTTATGTCTCCTGCATTGGCAGGTGGGTTCTTTACCACTGGTGCCGCCTGTGAAGCCCTTGGACTGCTTAGCATGGCTTAATTTCTGAGAAGTGATTCTAAAGCCATGTCAGAGTGGTTACATACTCCACAGTCAGCACAAGGAAACCTGATCCACAAGAAAATAGATAAGTCAGAAATGATTCTAGAGAAGCTAGGAAGAAATGCAAAGGATGTCAGGGGACAGAAACAGTAGGAAGTTAGGTGGTCAAGGGCGCATCTGTAGGGAAGGACTGTCGGGGTGGGAGGAAGCAAAGTATCTGCATTACAGAGTGTGTGCAGGAGAAACTTTGTCAAGTAGGGATTCTGATTACTGTTCTCACCTTTATGTATATTTTGGTACTGGACTGCAGGTGGGTTACTTTTTTTGTTTACCTCACCTTATTGACTGACCATGACTTATATCTTATTTCTTCATAGTTATTAACAGAGAGCCAATAAATTGATGAACAGTTGATATTATGATAAAGGAAAAGGAACTCTTAGATACTAAGGAACATGTATATTGATAAAACCATTATAATATATTATATATATGCAGCACTGAACCTCAGAGGGTGGTTTTTCACTCACAAATGTTGCCCCATGTCTGGGAGCTGTTCCAGAAAATGAAAGAGAATATGTATCCTGGGTATCAGCAAACTACAGCCATGATCTGCCCCAAGGCTCATACTACCGTAAAGCCTCGTTTTCTTCCATGACATAAATATCAAATACCAGAGATGTATGTCAAATCTGTCACTTACCTCTAATGATTTTTATCAACCATAAACATTTAACTAAGTGTAAATTCCAAAATATAATAATTGACAAGTTTGCAGTATATCAGAGTTTATCTAGTGATTCCACGTGTACCCCTTTTAAAATTCTTCATAAAACTGTACTGAGATAAGACCTTCAATCGTGAATTGTATGCTCCCACCACTGCACTGCACTACCTTTCTGCTGCTCTTACCATTTCCTGGTTTTTGCCAAAATGCATTATTTATCAGCCCTTCAATATAGCAAATCACCACAAAATAGATTGTGTACTCCCCAAAGAGTGTTATAATTGAGGATTGCCTTCTTTCCTTAAAACATGCTATCATATTAAATAATTCAAAACAAACTACCAGTATTTCCTCTTTAAAATCTATTAACAGTAAGTCCAATAAATTGGAAAGGAATGTCTATACATGTTGATTACACAGAGGCTCAAATACAGCATAGTTTATATAAAGTCTGGCAAATTTCTAACTCTGCTTTATCATAAATACCACCCATCTAAAGTGCATATGCTGGTGAAAATAACCATCAATTAAATGTGCAAGACAGACCTATGTATTTTAATGTAACAGAGTACAAAAATATTCAGTGATAGAGTTTTAGGTTCTACATTGCAACTAACCTTTTGAAAACCAACCCTCATGTAGTTTTAGTTTAGTAGCAAAGAAAAAAATCCGATTATCTAAAATGGTCATGAACAGGACTCATATGCACTCATTGTGTGAGGCTGAATTTTTTTATATCCTGAAGCTGAAGCTGGAATCAAGATTGACGGAAGAAATATCAATAACCTCAGATATGCAGATAACACCACCCTTATGGCAGAAAGTGAAGAAAAACTAAAGAGCCTCTTGATGAAAGTGAAAGAGGAGAGTGGAAAAAGTTGGCTTAAAACTCAACATTCAGAAAACTAAGATCATGACATTTGGTCCCATCACTTCATGGCAAATAGATGGGGAAACAATGGAAACAGTGACAGACTTTAATTTTGGGGGCTCCAGAATCACTGTAGCTGGTGATTGCAGTCATGAAATTAAAAGATGCTTACTCCTTGGAAGGAAAGTTATGACCAACTTAGATAGCATATTAAAAAGCAGAGACATTACTTTGCCAGCAAAGTTCTGTCTAGTCAAAGCTATGATTTTTCCAGTGATCATGTATGGATGTGAGAGTTGGACTATAAACAAAGCTGAGTGCTGAAGAATTGATGCTTTTGAACTGTGGTGTTGGAGAAGACTCTTGAGAGTCTCCTGGACTGCAAGGAGATCCAACCAGTCCATCCTAAAGGAGATCAGTCCTGGATGTTCATTGGAAGGACTGATGTTGAAGGTGAAACTCCAATACTTTGGCCACCTGATGTGAAGAACTGACTCATTTGAAACGATCCTGATGCTGGGAAAGATTAAGGGCAGGAGGAGAAGGGGACAACATAGGATGGGATGGTTGGATGGCATCACCGACTCAATGGACATGAGTTTGGGTAAACTCCGGGAGTTGGTGGTAAACAGGGTGGTAAACAGGGAGGCCTGGTGTGCTGTGGTCCATGGGGTCGCAAAGAGTTGGACATGACTGAACGACTGAACTGAACCGAACTGAACAGCAATCAAAGTGAATATTATTCTTTTTCAAAACCAGCCTCTGCAATATTCAAATACTGAAGACATTAAAAAAAATATATAAGAATAGCCACGATTCCTCTCATTGTTCTCTCTGTTTATAGCAAGAGCTAAGGGGAACATATGTCTGAGTTTTTCCAAGACATCCCAGTTTATGCCAGTTCTCCTCTTGGTTTAACTATTAATAACACTACTTTCACTCTTAAAAGTTTCCTGATTTGGAAAGCAAATTTTCTATTCTCCTTAGTCAGGATCCTCTTAGTGATTCTCACTGTGGATGGGCACCATTCTGACTTTTTGGAATGTGAAACAAAGCTGCTGATCCACATATCTCCAGAGAGGGACCTACTCTCTTTTCTTAGGTCCAATTTAAGAAAAGTCCATAAAAGCCAAGGATGTCCCTCTCACCACTCCTTTTCTACACAGTGGAAATTCTGGCTAGTGCAATAAGACTATTTTCCAAAATAGACAAATACACACATACATAGATACGTATGTGATATATACACATATACACACAGATACACACACGTATATGTGATATATATGTTATATAAATATATATCACATCTTCAGTACATGGGGTCACAAAGAGTCAGACAGGACTGAGCAACTAAACAACAACAAAATCACATTTTCTTTATTAAGTGTTGATGGACACTTGGGTTACTTCTATTGTAAACAGTGCTGCTATGTACACTGAGGTACATGGATCTTTTCAAATTATTTTCATTTTCTTCAGATATTCATCAAAGTGTGAAATTGCTGGATCATAGAGTAGCTCTATTGTTAGTTTTTTGAGGAATCTGCAGACCATTTTCTATAGCGGCTGCACTAATTCATATCCCCTCACCAACAATGTACAAACGTTCCCTTTTCTCCACATCCTCACTCACATTTGTTATTTGGAGATTTTTGATCACGGCCATTCTGACAAGTGTGAGGTGATAGCTCATTGTGCTTTTGATTTGCATTCCTCTAATAATCAGCAATGTTGAGCATCTTTTCATGTGCCTGTTAACCATCTGAATGTCTTCTTTGGAAAAATGTCTAATTAGGTTTTCTGCCCATTTTTTAATCAGGTTGAGTTTTTTTTATATTGAGCTGTAGGAGACTATGCATTTGTGGGAGTAGAGGGCATAGGGGAAATTACTTTACCTTAATCTCAGTTTTGCTGTGAAACTTCAGTTCAGTTCAGTTCAGTCTCGTCCAACTCTTTGCGACCCCATGGACCACAGCACGCCAGGCCTCCCTGTTTATCACCAACTCCCGGAGTTTACCCAAACTCATGTCCATTTAGTTGGTGATGCCATCCAACCATCCCATCCTATGTAGTCCCCTTCTCCTGCCATCAATCTTTCCCAGCGTCAGGGTCTTTTCAATTGAGTCAGCTCTTCACATCAGGTGGCCAAAGTATTGGAGTTTCAGCTTTAACATCAGTCCTTCCAATGAACACCCAGGGCTGATCTCCTTTAGGATGGACTGGTTGGATCTCCTTGCAGTCCAAGGGACTCTCAAGACTCTTCTCCAACACCACAGTTCAAAAGCATCAATTCTTCTGCCCTTAGCTTTGTTTATAGTCCAACTCTCACATCCATATATGATCACTGGAAAAACCATAGCCTTGACTAGATGGACCTTTGTTGGCAAAGTAATGTCTCTGCTTTTTAATATGCTGTCTAGGTTGGTCATAACTTTCTTTCCAAGGAGTAAGCGTCTTTTAATTTCATAGCTGCAGTCACCATCTCCAGTGATTTTGGAGTCCCCAAAAATAAAGTCTGACTCTGTTTCCTCATCTATTTGGCATGAAGTGACAGGACTGGATGCCATGATCTTAGTTTTCTGAATATTGAGCTTTAAGCCAACATTTTCACTCTCCTCTTTCACTTTCATCAAGAAGCTCTTTAGTTCTTCTTCACTTTCTGCCATAGGGTGCTGTCATCTGCATATCTGAGGTTATTGATATTTCTCCCAGCAATCTTGATTCCAGCTTGTGCTTTATCCAGCCCAGTGTTACTCATGATGTATTCTTCATAGAAGTTAAATAAGCAGGGTGACAATATACAGCCTTGACGTACTCCTTTTCCTATTTGGAACCAATCTATTGTTCCATGTCCAGTTCTAACTGTTGCTTCCTGACCTGCATACAGGTTTCTCAAGAGGCAGGTCAGGTGGTCTCGTATTCCCATCTCTTGAAGAATTTTCCACAGTTTATTGTGATCCACACAGTCAAAGGTTTTGGCATAGTCATAAAGCAGAAATATATGTTTTTCTGGAATTCTCTTGCTTTTTTGATGATCCAGCAGATGTTGGCAATTTGATCTCTGGTTCCTCTGCCTTTTCTAAAACCAGCTTGAACATCTGGAAGTTCACGGTTTACGTATTGCTGAAGCCTGGCTAGGAGAATTTTTAGCATTACTTTACCAGTGTCTGAGATGAGTGCAATTGTGCGGTAGTTTGAGCATTCGTTGGCATTGCCTTTCTTAGGATTGGAGTGAAAACTGACCTTTTTCAGTCCTGTGGCCACTGCTGAGTTTTGCAAATTTGCTGGCATAGTGAGTGCAGCACTTTCGCAGTATCATCTTTTAGGATTTGAAAGAGCTCAGCTGGAATTCCATCACCTCCACTAGCTTTTTTCATAGTGATGCTTTCTAAGGCCCACTTGACTTCACATTCCAGGATGTCTGGCTCTAGGTGAGTGATCACTCCATCATGATTATCTAGGTCATGAAAATCTTTTTTGTACAGTTCTTCTGTGTATTCTTCCCACCTCTTCTTCTTATCTTCTGCTTCTGTTAGGTCTATACCATTTCTGTCCTTTATTGAGCCCATCTTTGCATGAAGTGTTCCCTTGGTATCTCTAATTTTCTTGAAGAGATCTCTAGTCTTTCCCATTATATTATTTTCCTCTATTTCTTTGCACTGATCACTGAGGCAGGCCTTCTTATTTCTCCTTGCTATTCTTGGAACTCTGCATTCAAATGGGTATATCTTTTCTTTTCTCCCTTGCTTTTCGCTTCTCTTCTTTTCACAGCTATTTGTAAGGCCTCCTCAGACAGCCATTTTTTTTTTTTTTTTGCATTTCTTTTCCATGGGGATGGTCTTGATCCCTGTCTCCTGTACAATGTCACAAACCTCCATCCATAGTTCATCAGGCACTCTGTTTATCAGATCTAGTCCTTTAAATCTATTCCTCACTTCCACTGTATAATCATTAGAGATTTGATTTAGGTCATACCTGAATGGTCTAGTAGTTTTCCCTACTTTCTTCAATTTAAGTCTGAATTTGGTAATAAGGAGTTCATAATCTGAGCCACAGTCAGCTCCTGGCCTTGTTTTTGCTGACTGTATAGAGCTTCTCCATCTTTGGCTGCAAAGAATATAATCAGTCTGATTTCAGTGTTGGCCATCTGGTGATGTCCATGTGTAGAGTCTTCTCTAGTGTTATTGGAAGAGGATGTTTGCTATGACCAGTGAATTCTCTTGGCAAAACTCTATGAGCCTTTGCCCTGCTTCATTCTGTACTCCAAGGCCAAATTTGCCTGTTACTCCAGGTGTTTCTTGACTTCTTACTTTTTCATTCCATTCTCCTGTAATGAAAAGGACATCTTTTTTGGGTTTTAGTTCTACAAGGTTCTGTAGGTCTTCACAGAACCATTCAACTTCAGCTTCTTCAGCGTTACTGATTGGGGCATAGTCTTGGATTACCGTGATATTGAATGGTTTGCCTTGGAAATGAACAGAGATCATCCTGCCGTTTTTGAGACTGCATCCAAGTACTGCATTTCAGACTCTTCTGTTGACTATGATGGCTACTCCATTTCTTCTAAGGGATTCCTGCCCACAGTAGTAGATATAATGGTCACCTGAGTTAAATTCACCCAATCCAGTCCATTTTAGTTCGCTGATTCCCAGAATGTCGACGTTCACTCTTGCCATCTCCTGTTTGATCACTTCCAATTTGCCTAGATTCATGGACCTAACATTCCAGGTTCCTATGCAATATTGCTCTTTACAGCATCGGACCTTGCTTCTATCACCAGTCACATCCACAGCTGGGTGTTGTTTTTGCTTTGGCCCCCTCTCTTCATTCTCTCTGGAGTTATTTCTCCACTGATCTTCAGTAGCATATTGGACACCTACCCACCTGGGGAGTTCATCTTTCAGTGTCCTATCTTTTTGCCTTTTCATACTATTCATGGGGTTCTCAAGACAAGAATACTGAAGTGGTTTGCCATTCCCTTCTCCAGTTGACCACATTTTGTCAGAACTCTCCACCATGACCTGTCCATCTTGGGTGACCCTACTCGGTATGACTTAGTTTCACTGAGTTAGACAAGGCTATGGTCCATGTGATTAGACTGGCTAGTTTTCTATGATTGTGGTTTCAGTCTGCCTGCCCTCTGATGCCCTCTCTCAGTGCCTACTATCTTAGTGGGGTTTCTCTTACCTTGAATGTGGGGTATCTCTTCACGACTGTTCCAGCAAAGTGCAGCTGCTGCTCCTTACCTTGGACGTGGGGTATCTCCTCTCGGCTGCTCGCTGCTCCAGTGCTGCTTGCTGCTCCAGCTGTGAATCTTAAACTGCTCTATAAAATAATCTTAATTTTTAAAATCTCAGGTAAAAACTTGACTGGCCATACTGAGTTGGGGGAGCAAGACCATGAAATATAGACATAATCATGGGAACCTACTTCTCAGAATGTTTTCAGCAGTGGGGATTTCCCAACAGGGGTCCATGTATGGGACTACTTGTCTGCTCAAAATTTCTCTCTCAAATTTCAGATGCCTTGCCTTCATTAAAATATTTTAGGATTTGGATGGTTATGTTCACCTTATCTACACTGTTCATGCTTTTAAATTCTTTGAAAATATTCCTTCTCATTCTTTATCTTGCCAGATGATGTGGTTCTTATCTTCACAGGTTCTTCTCATCTGACAGCAGCTTGGTCTTTTAAAATGCTCTTTCCTGAATCATGCCCAGTTGCTTTATAGAACTTGTACATCACAGTTTGGTGTAATTTTGATCATATTTTCTGTTTGGTTATCAATATTGCTTTGTAGGCATTTTTAAATAAAGTTGTTTTATTCAAGGGAGAGTCAGCTCCACAGTCTAACTCCCATGTTGGTATGCAGGAGTGTGTGTGTGTGTGTGTGTGTGTGTGTTATTGCCAGTTGGGATGTGGATAATACACTATGTGTGCTGTGATATTTAAAGGTAGGATGTATAGCTATGTAGATATATAAATAGTTTAGATTACTTTTTCCAAAACTTACTTGTTGATAATGAAATTCTTTTCTTAGTATTTTTTGGCCAGGTCACACAGCCTCAGAAATTTTTGTTTATAGTTTATCTCAGTTCAGCCAAACATTTTATTACATGGAAAAACTTCATGTTTTCTGCCAGAGCATCTTCAGCATGCAATCTATCCCTCAGATAATTTACCAAAATAGCAAACAAAAAAGTCTTAGAATTGGATTCAGGAGAAGCCTAGAGTTTTATCGTTTCCTTCTAGAGAAGTGATTGTCTCTATTACTCGTTTTCTATCTCTAAGCTATGTCTATGTCTGTGACATGAATAGTCTAATTCCGTGACAGTCTTACAGAAATAATATAGCTATTTTAGCTTTAACTTATGTGCCAGAATATAGTAAGTGACAAATGTTGCACCAGAGCATGCTATATGGTCTAAGGAGCTGTTAGCTATTCTCTTTGCCTCAGAATAACAAAAGAATAAAAATATTTAATAATTGCTGATCAGAGTTTAAGCTTTCTTTGTTATGTCATTAGAAATCTGAACATATTAATGTGTTGGCAAAAGCTAATATTATTTGATAGGAGTAGATTAATAAATGTTGCTAATTATAATTAAACTAATGTGAATGGGTAGCTATGTTGGTTAATTTGAAATTTAGAAAAAATTAAATTCTCTAGTGGGGATCTTGGCCCTCTCTTGTGGAATGGTATTTTAATTAGGAAACTAAATATCTGGACATAGCTAGGTTTTGTTTTGGAATTATACAAATAATTATATAGAATGGCTGTAGAGATTCAAAAAATCTCTACTGTGAAGTAAGGAACACAATTCAGAACAATTCTGTGTGTGGATCAATATGTTTATGGTTTTAAACAGACAAAAACAAAAATAAAAATTCTATTTATAGTCAAGTGCCATGATTTCAGAGGGCTATAAGTCCTTTGAAACGACTGTTTGTTTTGTGTTTGTTTTGAGGCTGTGGCCAAGTAAACTATACGGCATTGGTGTTTTTCAGCTCCAGTTTCAAACAAAATTCATTTCTGATTAAATGTGGAATGGATAGAGGATTGAATTTTAGTTATTTTGTGGTGAATTTGATTATTAGACTTGATAAATTGACAGTGTTTATGACTCATCATGATGTGGTTGGGAGTTTATTCTTTGGAGTCAGGCAAACACACTTCCTGATCCAGCCCTACTTCTTAGTAGTCATATGACCTTGGATAAATTATTTGACTTCTCCCAAGCCTCAGTTCTCTAATCAGTCAAAATGGGAGTAAGAACAGTAGCTCTTCGTAGAATTGCATGAAGGTTTAATGAGACCATCCAGTTAAAGTGCTTAACACAGTATCTAGCACATCTTAGCTGCTGCATAAAAATTTCTCTTCTTCCTTTTTCTCTTTGTTATTATTGTTATTATTTTATTTTGGAGGCTTACCAGGTGGCTCAGTGGTAAAGAGTCCACCTGCAATGCAGGAGACACCAGAGAAGTGGGTTCAATCCCTGGGTCAGGAAGATTCCCTGGAGGAGGAAATGACAACCCACTCCAGTATTCTTGCCTGGAGAATCCCATAAGCAAGGAACCTGGTGGGCTACATTCCATAGGGTCACAAAGAGTTGGATACAACTGAGCGTGCATGCAGTATTTTATTTTTATTGTTATTATTTGTGTTCTTTTTTGGTTTCTCACCAAATTTGGTACTACCTAAACCATGATTTAAGAAGTTACAGTTGTTGAATTCTTAAAATATACTGAGGGTATTACAAGAAACTCATTGGATGAGAAAATTGTCCCTTGAAAATATTTGAGACACAAAAAACAAGAGAAATAGGAGAAAAATAGGTATTGTATTTCGATGGATTACCTCCAAAGATGTGTGGGACCTTGTCCATAGTTCCCCGCCCCCCCCATATTGAGCTGCTTCCATGCTGGTATATGAAACTGTATTGTGCTTCCATGCTGTTGAACTGGGCTTAGTGGAACTGATGCTGTTGAGTCCAGACCTCATAGCTCTATCTTTCTTTATCTTTACACAGCAATGTTGAGTGGAAGACTAAAAATGAATTACATTGCAGACTGACCAAGACTTTTGCAAGTCAATTTTTAAAAGCAAACTATTTACAAAGTACAATGCAACGTACTGGAAAGCCTGGAAAGAGGAACTCTGAATCCAGCCCCAATTCTGCCACAGACTGGTGTGATCCTGGGTAACAAGCTTAAACTCTGGGTCTTTGTTTCCACAACAGTGGGTTTGAAATCCTATATGTCTTCAAAGATAACTTCCGGCTCAAATGCTTTCTAATTCTGTATTTTCTTAAAACCTGCAGCAATTGTACTAAGTTAATTTTTTAAACTTTCCTTGTTCAGGGTAAACTTGTTATAAAAGCAGAAATAGGGAAGAAGACCTTGGGGACAGTGCAGGACTTGAATTCAGGGTTCCAATTCGAGTTCTGATGTGTGAATCTTGTTCTGATGTGTGGTCTTGGGAAATCCCTCTTCTCAGTACATCGTAACTCTGCTTCACATTCAATTAAACTGGGAGAAATTTTAAAACACTGATGTTAGACTCCATTCATGAAGGTTCTAAATACTTAGTCATCAATAGGTTGTTAAAGCTTTCCAGGTGACTAGAATGGAAAGGCAGGATTGAGGATCACTGCAAAAACCAGAGGTCCTTAATGTCCTTGCATCCAAGATGGAACCCCTGAAAAGAATAGCAATTACTGTCCTCTCTGTGACAGAACTGAAGATCAAATAAAATAAAATAGATGAAAGCATTTGAAGGCTTCCCAGGTAGCACAGTGATGAAGAATTCGCCTGCCAGTGCAGGAGATGCAACACGGGTTTGATCGCCTGGAGAAGGAAATGGCAACCCACTCCAGTATTGTTGCTTGGGAAATCCCATGGGCAGAGGAGCCTGGCAGGCTACAGTCCATGGCGTTGAAAAAGAGTCGGACACTACTGACCACGAGTGTGCACCATGCAAAAGCACTTTGTGATGTGTAAATGCACAGTAAGTATTAAAGCAAATGTTATTAAAGAGCTTAAATATTATTATTAAGAAAATGTAGGGATTAGCTTTAGTACATTAATTCTGTTGGTGGAATTCTACCCTTTCAGATAAGATTCACTTCCAGTCTCTAAAAGTATTGATAGTTGAGGACCTCCTTCCCCAATCAGTACTTGGCAATTTACTACTGCAGAAACTCAAAGAGTTGCTCTGTGACCCAGAGAGAGTTTAATAGTAACATGCTGCCTCAGTGATTATTAATAAACACAATTCTTCCAATTTTTGCACAGCATTGGTCATCACCGCAAATCATCACGACACGCTTGTTTATCCCTTTGTACTACAGCTTGTAAGTGCAGCAAACTGGGATAAACTAGTCAAATGTTTGTGTAGTGGGGAGAGAAGTCAAGTGTTTTAAAGCTATATCTTATTCTGTCAGGAATTCATACTTAACCTTCATTTAGTATAAATAATATCCTTTAAGAATTAAATTTTATGTGTCCCCAATGGTTATCTTTATTCAGATATATTCACGCTTTGACACTTGGATACATTTTTGTCTGTTCAACTATTCTATTAGAAATATGTCTGTGACCACTGCAGTTTTGGTAATAAATACTTTTACTTTTCCCGGTAGAGTTAGAGTAAGTTACACCTTGACTTCTGAAATTGGCCCACTGTGGTCTGTCCTTCAGAATGAGCGAGTGTATTTAATTCAGACTTGCAGACTTATTTTTCATGAATTTGTAGGCTGCTTGTGCAGCTGTGTACTTGCTGCCTTGCAGCTACTCTTCAGGGTTGAGTTTGAGGAACACATAGTCAGGACACCTATGGTGACAGGCTCCAGGATGGGCTGTCACTGCGTGTGTTA
This sequence comes from Bos javanicus, assembly GCF_032452875.1. Classification (NCBI taxonomy): domain Eukaryota; kingdom Metazoa; phylum Chordata; class Mammalia; order Artiodactyla; family Bovidae; genus Bos; species Bos javanicus. The sequence continues at coordinate 94,788,140 of NC_083869.1, forward strand.
GTCCATCCTCTGACTTGTCACGGCTGGAACCTTCATTCAGCATCTCTCTGCTCACCAGAAAATGCATCTTGGCAAAACAAAACAAAGTCTGGGATGTTTTCTGTATCTGTATTTTTTTGGCAAATGATTTCTGACATTTCCCTCTGTTTTCTAAGTCTGAGAATGATCTCAAAATGTAGGAATGCTTCTTTCTTTAGGAATCCCTTCAACTGTTGAATGTCTATTAAAAATTAAGCAATTACATGGTGATTAAACAAATCGTAAAGTTCAATGAACAGCTAGTTCTTTTTGAGTTAGAGCCATGTGTACTCTTGCACATGTTTTCTGCTCACAAGCACAGTAATGCAGTTGATGAAAAAAATGTAACCTAAAGTCATATATATATATGCAGTTAAAAATGATAGGTTGACAACACTAGGGCCTGCAGGCTGCATGATTTTTACATTTTTAAAGGGTTATTAAAAAATACTGAGAATATGCATCAGAAACCATATGGCACACAGGGCCTAAAATATTTACTATATGAAACTCTAGAGAAAGTGCTCGCTGACCCCAGAACCATGTGGAAAGTACCAATAAAGAGCTCACCCATCTTTGGCTTTTACCAAGAAGTACATTGTCTTGTTTTGAGAGGCTGGAGCTGGGGGGTTGAGCTAAGAACATGCAGATTATGACCTGCTGCAAAGTGAGGGGGCACAGGGGCAGGCTAATTTCTCTCTGTCATCTGAGCTCCCACTTTGGGAAAGTGTAATCAATTAAGTCAGTTGGATTGAAGGCACAGTTTTAATAAACCCACACAAAGGAAGCAGAGAGACAAGATTTATTACTTACAGATCCCAGAAGCTGGGGGAGTGGTGGGAGTAATGAGCTGGGGAAAGGGCAGTCCTCTGTTCCAGGTCACCAATGAGCAGGAGATAGAGAGTGTGGCAAGCATCTATCCCTTGTAAGGTGGTTGGGGCAGAGGTCACTGACCTTTCACTGGCTTAACCCTAGGTGGTAACTTGAAGAGGTACAGGTGAAAAAGCAAATGTGAGCTTAAGGTGGGAATCTGAAGGTCGAGTCCTCATCTAAATGTTGACTCTGGCGTGAGCGGGGTTTTCATACTGTCAAATGCCTAGGCAGCAAGTCAGAAAAACAAAAAGTTGTTTTTCTCATCACACTTCTTCCCTTGGAAGCATTAATTCTCACTTGTAAAATCAATCTTCACAGCCAGTCTAAAAAGAGAATGAGAAACCTCCTGTAGCAGACGCTGTAACAGAATTCTCGGCTTTTCAATCAGAGCTGCCGCCCTTTGGCCCTTGTTTGCTCCTCTGCTCTCCCTCCCCCAGACCGCTCCTCAACATCATCACCAGCCACCAATTTGCCATCCACCGTCTTTGACCTTGGCTTCTTGGTCAAATGATTTTTCCATTCTAATTGCTCTTGTGAATTTGCTACATTGTCCTACTTTTTCACCTGCTTTCATCTTCCAAGGCCCCTTTTCTGTGATCTTTTTCCCCCCCCCTGCCTTCTCCACCAGAATCTCAGCCCTGTAGAGACAGATGCCTTCCAAATCGAATATTTCCACCCTTTTGCTTGCTCCTGTGCAGGCCGTTTGCTCGGTGGTTTCAAGGCAGGTCTGGTTCTGGCCCCTGCTGCAGATGATAGCCGAGAGAGGACTTTGGGCATCTTCCCTCACCAGCCTAGCTGTACCACTTTTGGGGAGCAGCACAGCCATCTTTAGTGGACACTGCTTGCACAGATCCTTCATCCTGTTCATTTAGTATCCATATTGCTTGCTATAATTTTCTTCCCGTGGACCTTCTGGCTGCTTGCCTTCCCCTATAACTGCAGCAGTTTTCTCCATCTACCAAACTGACCAGTCCACTCCAGTGGTGCCTGCTGCTCTCCGGGCCCAGCACACATGTCTAACCAGAGCTCTTGCATGCTCAGTTGGTAAGTCATGCCTGACTCTGTGACCCGTGGACTGTAGCCTGCCATGGGATTTTCCAGGCAAGAATACTGGAGTGGCTTGCTGTTTCCTTCTCTAGGGGATTGTCCCAACTCAGAGATGGAACCTGCATCCTGCATCCTGCATCTCCTGCATTGGCAGGTGGATTCTTTTTCACTGTGCCTCCTGGGAAGCCCAATCAGAGCTATTACAGCATTCAAATTTCTGGTACATTTCTCTCTTCATTCCAGTTCAGCTTACTGAATCCCTCCCTCCTACCTGTGAGAGCCTCCTCTACCCAATACACATTTATCAAGTGTTGACCCTATTCTGGGTGCTCTCTAGGCTCTGCAGATGAGGGATGACTGAAAGGCAGCCTAGGTCTCCGTGTTTTTTGACAGAGGAAAGATGATATACACAGGCATGAATACAGAGCAAAGCAGTAGGTGGTGGAGAATCCCACGGACAGAGGAGCCTAGTGGGCTGCCGTCTATGGGTCACACAGAGTCGGACACGACTGAAGTGACTTAGCAGCAGCAGCAGCAGCATGAGAGCAGAGGAGACTGTTTAGAACTCAACTCTCTAATGATAAAACTTCCAAACTACCTAGTGAGGATATTACTAAATTAAACAAATTAACCACCTAAAGAATCTTTGATTCTGTTTTTAACCTTCCCTTAAATATATAGTTTAAAGGTCAAACTCCTGGGACATTTTTTCCTGAGTGACTTATTCCTTCTCTGACTCAGTTTCATTTGCTGATACATTATCTTACCTCCAGTCGAGTGTATAAACATTAAAGTTCGGTAAATAAATGCAGTTTTTGGATTATAGTGCAAAAGACAACATCTTTTTTTTTTTTTTTTGCAAACACTCCTGCTTCTTACTAGAAATGGAATTCAGTCCTTATTCCGTTTCTCAAGTCTGTGGGATGGTGTCTGCTGACAGGTGGGTGTGCAGTTGATCCAGGGTGATTCATGGCTTTATTTATTGGAAGAGGCTTTGAGAGGTTGTCACTCGATTGCAAGAGATATCTTTTAAAGAACTTTGCATCTGGGCATCCATTGTCTTCATTTCCTTTTTCCTTCTCATTCCTTATCTACCTCCTTTGGCCCAAACCCTTTTACAGGATTATATTGATATATCAAATATAAATTGGGAAAACCTGGCCATGACCTGCTTGTCTTGAGGGGGGATATCCCCAAGAGCACTGGGCTGCAAGTAGGAACTGGGGTGGTGAGTGTGTTTTCATCAGCTTGCCCCAGGTGGCTCCTGCTATGGGCACCACCGGCTGGTCTAGTCATTCATGACATATTTTCTGAGAGCCTTCTCTGTGCCACAAACACCATGCTAGGTTCTAGGGACACAAATTGAGTCAAAAGGAAAACTGTTGCTGCCCACATTCGGGGGAGGTAGCATCAATTACAAGTTCACATTAATAAATGTGTGAAAACAAATTATCCTACCTCTGATACAAGGAGGAAGAGATAATATTAGTGTTTAATTCTCTAATAGTTCTGAGATCTCTGGTCTCTGTGGGTGTGTCTCATCTCTCTCTTTCTCTTTCTTCCCTCTCTTTTAAATGAAAGTGGAGAAGACAGCTAACAACAGAGTCCTGTCATCCCTATGGTGCAATATACCCTCATCTTTTCTTTTATTATTATTATTTTAATTGGAGTATAATTGCTTTACAATGGTGTTTTAGTTTCTGCTGTAGGACATGAATCAGCTACATGTATACACAAATCCCTTCCCTCTTGAGCCGCCCACTGCTCCCCCATCCCACCCCTCTAGGTCATCTGAGTCCTGAGTGGAACTCCCTGTGCTACACAGGCTTCCAACTAACCCTAACACATCATTTTTTTTTTTTCCAAATCTATTTTACACATCTTTTTTTTTTTTTTAATTGTGGAATTCTTGATTCCCCAAAGTAGATGTTATTATCTCCATTTAAAATACACATAACGGAGAAAAACACTACTGTTATTACTCAGACTGTCATCGGGAGGGGGAATAAATGAGTGCTTGTATTATGGGAGCTGGGAGCTGAAATCTGCCAGAGGCCCTAACCGGAAACCATCGGATTTAGTGGCTGCTAATCCATTCAATTCAGGCATTTATTTTTTCCTCCGTATTTTTTACAGCGGTGAGAGAGAAATCTCTTTTTCTCTACAGAAGTCATTTCAGATCTCAAAATCTGAAATGCGTCCTCTCCGATGCATGCCCACCCACAGGGTTGACAAATGCTAGATTTCCCAAGATAGCTGCCACACGCTTAGTTTCTAATCTCCGTATTTATTCCCCGCCAGAATTTCTAAATCCTTCCCCGGTACGTCCAGCCATCCTTTCTGAACGTTTGAGCTCTATCTGCTTTCCATAAAGCCCCTGGGCACTAGTCTGGCGACAGAGGCCAGGGTGGAGGGCCCAGCTGGGGGATCCCTGCACCCGAGGTCTGACTCTGCAAGGCCTCTGGGCGTTCTCGGGCCAGCCAGCCCGCCACGCGCCAGCGTGCTTCCCAGTCTTAGTTCCCCGGCGCTGCCGGAGAGCTGAATGAGGAGCAGCGCTATTTTTACCTTCCCGGCTGCAATCCTTTAGATATATTTGCAGGAAGGAAATAAATAAAGGATTGAGAAGGAAAGGCTTGGCCTAAGTTTTACACTAGAAGGAGGGGGTTGGACTAGGAGCGGGTATGTAAGGTCGGGGCGGTGGAAAAGGCAGGTCGATTTCTCTGGATGGTTGTTTCCTCCATATCTTTTTTGCCCTGGAAATCCCCACACTCTTCTTTTTTTCCCTCTGGCTAATCCCTGACTGCCAGCGTCCTCTCTCCGCCGCCCCCACCTCTGGAGGTGCCACCATCACCTCTGATGCTGCATCACTCTGCTGCCTTTCCCCCCATCTCTTCTTCTTTTTCTTCCACAATAAAGCATGCGCAGTGCGTCCCGTGCCAGGGAACAGCATCAGCATCAGTATCAGCATCAGCATCGGGACGCGGAGCCGCGCTCGGGCGCGCTCTCGAGGGCGGGGAGCACGTCCGCGCCACTCGCGTCCGCGCGCATCCTCAGCATCTTCAGCCCCCGCAGTCGCTGGAGCTGCCGCGCCCGCCGCAGGGAGGGCGGAGCATCTGGGGAGGCTCCAAGTTGGCGGAGCGACTGGGAACCCCCGGACTCTTCAGCGGCCGCCCGGGGAGGGGCTGAGAGACGAGCAAGGGAGGGGGCGCCGCCCAGCCCCTAGCCTCGACCCCCTGTCCGCGGCCGCACCATGCGCGACGAGCCGGCGTGACCGGCTCCGCCCGCAGCCTCCCCTGCAGCCTAGACCCGCGCTCTCGCTGGCCACACCAAGCGGCGCCCGGGAGCTATGAGCCATGAAGCCACCCGGCAACAGCTCCCGGCGGCCACCCCTGGCGGGCTGCAGCCTTGCCCGAGCCTCCAGCGGCCCCCGCGGCGGCTCAGCCGCCCCGGCGCCCATCCGCGCCCTGGCCCGCGCGCCTCCCTGCCGCCTGCTCCTCGTCCTTTTCCTGCTGCCTCCACTCGCCGCCTCGTCCCGGCCCCGCGCCTGGGGGGCTGCTGCACCCAGCGGTGGGTATGGCCCCGGTGCCCTTTGCATTGCCTTGCCCAACGGGCCCTGCAGAAGAAAGCGAAGGGCGCGCGGGACCGTGCGCTCCGGACATGTCCAGGGCTCGGCCTTTCCAAGCCTCCCTGCCTGTGCACCTCTCTCATTCTCAAACCCGCGTTCACCCCAGTTCACTTTTTGAAGTCCATTTTTTGTTGCAGTCACTAAATTGCTGCCGGAAGGTATTTAGTGGATGCGGGGTCCCTAATTGATTTCTGTGCAACTTAGGGAGACGGATGGACGGGAGATGTAGAGAGGGAGCAAGTTTTTTTCCTCGGGTGGTGGAGCCTGACCGCGAATGCGGGTAGATGTGATGAGAACAGTGCTAATGTATCTTTTTAGATTGCCTAGTGGGTTTATTCACTGCTGTTGAAATTATAGGTGGGGGAGGGAAACCGGGGCTCTAAACCTTTGGCTTGTGATTTCTCAAAATACTTATTATTATCATGAACAATTAAGATAATGTAATATTCAATACATTGATGACGGAAAATCAGTGAGAGCAGAAACCTGGCCATAGCAGGAAAATGAAATTGGAAAGCTGCCAGCCTCTGCATCCCTCTCTGGCAAAGGATTTTTGCTCATCTCAAAGTTAAAAGAAAAAGGAATTGTCCATTTTGTTTAATGAATCAATTAACATTCAGTGTTCATGAAGTCAACACTCAAGTTATCTTAGGAGTGTTCTTAGCTCTCAGGTGGGATACTGCTAGTCGGAGTCCCTTTGAGCTTCTGCAGAAGCCGAAGGGGTGGAGATGAGGGTCAAGAACCACTGAGCATGTTTGTTTAATGACCCTACCTTCAAGTCCATTCTCCCCCACCCCCATATTTAGACGTATAGATTTAAGACGATAAACAGTACATTGTTGTATATGCCTTATTGGCTGTTAACCTATCCAGGCCATTCATTGCTGCAATAACTTGCTTTCCTCCTTACATGCTTTTAAGTAGAAAACTTTGTTTTTGCAATTAATGGAAAAGATGCATTGTAGTACTTATGTATTGATAGGGTACTTGTGTGTTTGTGTATGTTTGTGTCCTCCCCGCCTCACCCCAGCTCCCTATTCGAATGAAACTGCAGGAAAAAAATTGGGAGTCCTGGCAGATGAGAACAACACATTGCAACAGAATAGCAGCAGTAATAGCAGTTCCAGCCATGCAATGCAGAAAGAAATCACCCTGCCTTCAAGACTCATATATTACATCAACCAAGACTCGGAGAGCCCTTACCATGTTCTTGACACAAAGGCAAGACACCAGCAAAAACATAACAAGGTAGGCAGGGGCTGGGTATGCAAAAGTGGCTGCTGTGAAGAGTTGTCCTTGGATTTGATTTTCTGCTAGAATCTGATTTTACAAATTTTACTGCAGCATTTTATTAGGAAACCAATTAATGGTAGGGGAGAAGCTGAAGGGAATTCACCTGGAATCTACTTGGATGGGGTTGCTGTTTCTCTTTCCTTTCTGACTCTCAACTGGAATTGGAATTTTCTTAAGGCCATATAAGTTTAACAGCTGAAATGTGGTCCATTTTTCTTGTAGGTACATGAACACTGAACAGTAGTTAAACCAATATGTTGACAGTCCTGACTTTTATCTGTGAGGCTTTATGTAAGGGTGCAGTATTCTGCCTCCCATAATGAAAACTGCTTTCAGTCTGCACCCAGAAAATTGCTATAAGAAGCTGTTGGGCCATAGATTCCACATCTACACTTTCACTTAGAAATTGAGTCATTAAGTTTAAACAACCTCTTTTTTTAGTTAGTCAATACTTTTTTTTTTTTTTCGGTTATATGAAAAGTAGGTAAATAATATGACATATTGAAGGATTATGGTGAATATAAACAAACAATTTATATAACTCAGAGACCAGTTCTTTCAAGACTTTATCTGTCTTGTTCATTGTGAGCAGTTGCTTTACTTTGGTTCAGAAAGTGTCACTGATTTTTTTAAAAAAAGCATTCAGTGGAAGATGAAGGTGCATAATATCCAAAGAGTTTAAGGGATCTTTTTTTTCCTGCTTACTAGTCATTATTTGAGTTAATAATATTTTGGACCCCAAGCAGATTTCCATAATGGATTATCAGTACCTTTTTCTTTATTAACAACAGAAAATAGAGTTTCTGTGTTAAATATTTTACTTTGGACTTGTCGGGAAGGAAGAAAACTTTCTTCTAGCTTTCTAGGTTCTTCTAGCTGGTCCAAATATTAAGTTGACATGAGTTAGATTAACAAGAAAAAATGAAATTTACTTTCATATGTATGCATGTGAGGGCCTGAGGCCCCTGCATACCTGAGAGGGTCAGAGATGGAAAGATAAAATGAGGCATATACACCATCTTAAGCTAAGGAATGGCATAGGGCCCTGGCGCTTCCAGGGACAGGAGGGTAATTCGTAAAATGGTAAAAAGAGTGGATGGTTGGTAATTAGATGTTTGCTGGCCATATAGATGGGGCCACTTAGCTAAAATTTATCTCTGGTAATAAATCTTTTCTGGGAAAAGTCCTCAATTTAAATTCTTTTGAGTCGTTAAGGGTGGAGCAGTGACTTCTCTTGAACTTGCAGGGTCTTGATTGCACCTTTAGCTCAAAATAATCCTGAAGCAGAAGTGACACATTTTGGGGGAAGTGGTTCTGAACGCCTGCAGATTATACCTGTTCAGTTGAGAAGAGCAGTCATTTTCTAAACATCTGGAACTTAAGGAAAGTAGATGGTTTGCATCATTACTTTCCTTAGTTTTCTAAAATATAGGTAACAGTATTTATTCCCATTTTCCAAATGGGGAGTTAGACATTTAAGGCCATCAGATGACTTTTCGTGACTGTAAAACCACCAGTATAAAATTCAGGGGACCTGAATGTTTAATATCTACAGGTCAGGTTTCTGAGAAAATGCTTCCTTCATATAAGATGTTATTGGAGAAGTTAACTTTCCTTCATGTTGTTGTGAAGTGGCTGCTCCCCACCTTAGCTGAGGTGCAGGGGTCTCGATACTCACAGCCCTTTTCCAAGCTGCTTGTATGTAACTTAATGGGTTGACTCCTGGATCTTGTCTACCCATTTGTTTTCTTGGTAGGAGGAGTGGGTGAGTCTTCAAGGAAGAAAAAGTTCCTCTTGATAAAGACACTGAGGCCAATTTTATGGTTTTCCTACTAATTAATAAGATCTTCTATGGTTTGGTGACAAGTTCTCAAACTCACCAGTGCCTTTTGCATAGGGTGCTGGAGAAAGAAAAAAAAAATGGACTGAAAGTCTATTTTAAAGAAGTTCTCTTGAATTGAGAGGAAGGAAACTTTAGGGGAATTTTTTTTTTTTTTGGACAACTCAGGTATTGTTGGCTATGGCTGACTCCTGTCTTCTAGCCTAATGTTATGTGATTGCTCTGTTTGGTGGGACTTGGTTTGACTACAATATATCAGAAGTTTTATGATAATGAGGTTGTGAAAGCTTTACCCACCACTCATATAGAGGAATGGGTTTCCCAGATGGCTCTAGTGGTAAAGAACCCACCTGCCAATGCAGGAGACGAAGAGATGCAGGTTCGATCCCTGGGTTGGGAAGATCCCCTGGAGGAGGGCATGGCAACCTGCTCCAGTATTCTTGCCTGGAGAATCCCATGGACAGAGGAACCTAGCAGGCTCCATAGGGTCCGTAGGGTCACAAAGAGTCACAAAGACATGACTGAAGCAACTTAGCATGCATGCACTCATGCACACATGCAGGGGAGTAGATTTCTCACTGTGGAGCACATACTTGCTTTTGGAAGGATGTTACCTCTATTTCCACGGCCCTTAGTGGTTGAGTTTCTTCTATCTTCAAAACAAATGTTTATGCAAAAACTACATTTGAAAACATTTTTCTACTTATTAGTTTGACTCAACAAGTATTTGTTGGACTGTTCTCATGTGCAAAGTAGTATGCTAAAGATTCAGAGATAAGAGATAAGGAGAACAAGGATGAACAAGACATGGTCTGTCTTCCAGGAGATGCAAAAACGAAATCAGCAAGATTCCAAACAGTGCTCTTGGACAGGTGTAAACAGTGTTCTTCCTGTATGGGGGTTTCGCTGAAATTTCCCTTTGTGTCCTGTGATTTCCCCTGTGCTTCTGTTTTGAAGCTTCTCTCGAACTCGTTGACAGTGTTCCATATGCTTTCTGCTAGATCTTTGGCTGACTTACCTAACATAGTGATGGGAGATGCATGTCAATTCAGCAGCTTTCCAAGTGCTTCAGTAAGAGAGAAAGTATACAATTTCCTTATTTTTGCTTTTATAAAAAAAGTTTTGATTTTAATATCTGTGTGTTTTGCACCTTTTTTTCTCCCCTGATTTCATTGCACTCAAGCACATTTTAATGAATGCCTTAGAAATGCTGAATCACTGTGCCATTCTCCTGGGTCCCTAGACTGGGGGATAGAGGTGGAGAGGGAGATTTCCAGATATAGATTGCAAGACAGAGCTCCGTATTTACTTCCTAAATATTTGGAGTTGACCAGGTGCTACTACTTTACAGCTGTGAAAGTTAAAATGTTTGTTAACTCTTTCAAAATCAGTAAGTTTAAAAGCAGACTGTGCAAAGCACCGCTGTTAACACTAGTGTTTTTGAAAATCTTAAAGTTTTCTCTGTCAAAGATCATTTAGGAATCTTTTTATCTCTAGATAGGGCTTTGTATAACTCACTGTCCAAACTGTGACATTTTTTGAGAGTGAAAATAGGTACACCTAATAATTATGCCAGGATAATTGGCATAAACCTAGATGGTTCAGGGCGGACTGGAAACTTGGTTGCCTTAGACCTAAGTAGTAATATTCCTTGATTTTTGGAACTTACCCCAATTCAAGTGTTTTTAGAGACAGCATTATTTTCTGATGATTTATTGTAATTTTTTTCTTACTAACTAGAAAGTTAGTTTACCACCATGTGGAAGTACTAGGGTCTGAATTGGAAACATAGTTTTGCTGTGTTATCAAGACTTTTCTTTACTTGTAGAGACTTTTATAAGTATAAATGGAATTTATGATTACTAAACACAAGCATTTTATCAACCATTCATTCAGTTTATTGATAAAATATACATTTTAAAAAGAAAATCCATTTAGACAAATAAATTAATTAATTAATAGATAATCCTATGAGATCTGTTTCTGAGAAAGTTAATGAATCTGTGGAAGAAGAAAAATAATTTTTCTTCTACTTTTCAAGATTCTCGGCTGAGACACACCCTGTAATTAAAGACAGGTTAATAGGAGAAAAATAGAAGTTGAACACCATAACACTATAATATCAATAGTTAATGGTTGTGTTTAATAATGTGTATGTCTTCTGTGTGCATGGGAGAGACCGAAGAAAACTGAGTAACTTTGAAATGGCCCAGCCATCAGCTTAAATAACTGTCCTGCTAAAGATCAGCTGTTGGGAACTGGGGAGCCACTGATGGGAGGCTGTCAGGAAAAGCACAGTAAACGAGGGTAAGATTGTATGCAGGTTTAAATCGTTGCCTTTTACGTTGATTAAGTGTTTCTGGCGGCTTTGAGCATCCTCTTTCTGGTGTGGAGAGGGAAACACCTTATAAATAGAGATTTCTTATACATACAAATATCTCTTACAAAAGAGTAACTTCTGCTTGGTTTACAGAGCTTCTCCTGTGTCTGCTGTTTCTTAAAAATAACCAGCCTAAAATGATGTTTATGCCAAAGAGGCATATTTTGGGATAGTATATTCTGCTCCCCTTCATATCTTTTCCTGAAACTTGCCTTTAGTCAAAATACTTGCCTTGAATCCTACTTTTTTAGGATTCTTTTCTCTTGCAGTTGGGAAGGGATGAAACAGGTACATTATGGACAGCACAGGGTCTGGGGGAAGATGAAAGTCATCTCCTTGGCTCAGTTTTTTGTTACCTTCCCTACTGTGTTGAAGGCAATGGCAACCCACTCCAGTACTCTTGTCTGGAAAATCCCATGGACAGAGGAGCCTGGTAGGCTGCAGTCCATGGGGTCTCGAAGAGTCGGACACGACTGAGCAACTTCACTTTCACTTTTCACTTTCATGCATTGGAGAAGGAAATGGCAACCCACTCCAGTGTTCTTGCCTGGAGAATCCCAGGGACGGGGGAGCCTGGTGAGCTGCCATCTATGGGGTCGCACAGAGTCGGACACGACTGAAGCGACTTAGCAGCAGCAGTAGCAGCTACTGTGTTGAAAGTGTTAGTTGCTCAGCCATGTCTGACTCCTTGCAACTGTATGGACTGTAGCTCACTGGGCTCCTCTGTCCTTGGGATTCTCCAGGCAAGAATATTGGAATGGGATGCCATGTTCTTCTCCAGGGGAATCTTCCTAACCCAGGGATCAAACTTGGGTCTCCTGCATTGCAGGCAAATTCTTTACTGTCTGAGCCACCAAGTCAGGAATATGCTCTGGAGGAGGGCATGACACCCCACCCCAGTATTCTTGCCTGGAGAATCCCAGGGGTAGAGGAGCCTGGTGGGCTACAGTCCATAGGGTCACAAAGAGTCAGACACTACTAAAGTGAATTAGCATGCACACACGAAGTGACTCTCATTATGGTGTTGAGGGGTTGGAGCTGGTGTATTGAATTAAGAACATACAGATTATGACCTGTTCAATGAGGGGGCTCAAGCCACCCACATGGGTTGGCTAGTAACTCCCTCAGCATCCAAGCTCCCACTTTGGGGAGGTATAATCACATAAGTCATTTGGATTGAAAACACGGTTTCAGTATATCCGTGCAAAGGAAGTAGAATCACAAGGTTATTACTTAAAGATCCCAGAAAGGGATGTGGGGCAGTGAATGAGAAGGAGGTGGGGAAGGAGAGTCCATTGTCCCAGGTCACCAGTGAACAAAAAATAGAGAGGGTAGCAAGCACCTATCACTTATAAGGTGGTTGAGTCAGAGGTCACTAACTCTTCCCAGGCTTACCTCTAAGTGATTATTATTATTTTAATATTTTTTTTATTTGGCTGCACCAAGTCTTAGCTGAGGCATGCGGGACTAGTTCCTTGACCAGGAATTGAACTCAGGCCCTCTGTGCTTTGAAAGTGCTGAGTCTTAGTTACTAAGTGATTATTTTGAAGGCATCTGTGGAAAGCAAAGAGGGACTTTTGGTGAGAGTCCCAAAGTCAAATTTTTATCTAAATGTCCAGACCCTGGATGTGAGCAGGATTTTCGTTCTGTAAAATGCCCCAGCAATAACTCAGAAAAACAAAAGGTGTTTTTTTGTCACACCTATTCCCACCACCCCAGGGTGAATAGAAAGGTTTAAGTGGATTTAAATCTCCATGGTTATTGTTACTGCCTACTCTGCTTCAGGACAAGGCTGCTTCCACATTTCTTGACCACCAGAAGCCAGCTGCTCCACCGCTCTGGGTATGGGACACCCAGAAAGAAATACAGTGTCCTCAGAACTGATAGTGTGACCACTACTAGGTTATTTGGTAAAACAGACTTTGGTATTGGCCTCAGTGGCCTTCCCACATTTTCTAGGTCTTCCTAAGCAGTCATTGTAAGCAAAATTGTAATAAATAGAATTCAGGCCTGTAATGGTTTTCCTTATAATGTCTGGCATATAATAGGCTGTCAGTAAATATCTGTTGAATGAACTGATGGTTGAACACTCCTGTGTTAGAAAGAGTGCAGTGCTTTCTGTGAAATTTCATGTTATAATTAAATTGACATTCAAAAGAGCCTGAAGTTACTGTTAAGTATTTTTGGCACTGTGACAGAACAGCCAGAGACAGAATTTTGGTCTCAAGTTATTAGCACTGCGTAAATTGCAATTACATTACCTAAAATTGTGAGAATATTTGTATTAACAGTTCTTAGATTATTCCTATCCCTGTCACTCACTGTTAATGTGGATAAGCACCAGCTGACTGTGTGGGAGATTTTGTCTCCCACACTGGTTAATTCTCAATGGTGGAGCCCAAGATGTCCACTCATATAGTTTCTAGTCAGTCAGATTTACATCTGTGAGGTGTTCAGTTCCATTTGGTTAATGCCTGTTTTGAATGAGCCCTGTGCTAGACTCTGGGAAAAGCGAGGAAGAGAACTACTGAGTCCCTCCCTTTGCTCTGACTTGCTGGACATCAGCAACAAGGCAGCTGGCCGTGTGTGTATGGTTCCTGTCAGAGTATTGCTAATTGCGGGGAGAAAGGGCTGCAGGGACTCAGGAAAGTCAGAGAAAACCTCAGCCAGGAAAAAATGATGGAGCTGGCCCTAAAGACCAACTAGGAGACAAGTTTTCGGGAGATGGAGAGAAGGGAGAGGTGGAGAGGGGCCCACAGTCAGCAGCTTTGGCCTTGGGGAGGCAGTGAGGTGAGTGTGAGAAGGGGAAGTCCAACTGTGGAAAATTTAAAAGAAACAGGTGTTGTTATTACATTCATGTTGTTGTTTAGTTGCCAAAGTGTGTCCAATTTTTGGTGCAACCCCATGGACTGTAGCCCCCCAGGCTGCTCTGTCCATGAGATTTCCCAGACAAGAATACTGAGTGGGTTGCCATTTCCTTCTCCAGAGGATCTTCCCAACCTAGGGATCAAACTCACGTCTCCTGCATTGGCAGGCGGATTCTTTACTGCTGAACCACAAGGGAAGCTCATTACATTCAGAGTCAACTTAAAAAAGACTCACTTAATTCCTCCAGAAATCCAGTAATGTACATGTTTATAGATGCAGCATTTGAGAATTATTATTAGTAGTACAAACAGCTAGTACATGGCTGAGAGTCAGGATTCGAACCCAGGTCTTGCCCTTTGTAGAGGCCGAGCTGGAGAGAGACTTGGGTGTGTTGGGCATGGCAGGTGGCCAAGGGGAAAGGCTATGAAGACTGTGAAGAGATCAAGGGTTTTGATTTATTTTGTGTCAAATGGTGCAGTCCTGATAAGTCCAGAGGTGAGCGTGTGACTGGTTGAACACTGAAGGCCAGTTCTTGGCTCTTTAGGGAACTTGCCTTCCAGTGGGAGGAGACAGACTATAAACACGGTAGCAACAACAGCACAAAGATTTCAGGTATTGACAAGTGCTTGAAGAAGATAAAATGGCACATGTGGTGGAGAATCGTGGGTGGGATGGTTGCTCTTGGAGAACTGGAAGATTGGGCCTATGGTCTTGGGTGGGAGTAACTTACCTACTGTGGCTGCTCTTTAGATGGGGTGGGTGAGTGCTGTTTCAGTGCCCCTCCACCCCATCCTTGCTGCCAAATACCTACCTGTCCTTCTGTTACTTGCCAGGCCCTTGTAGGAGTTTGAGTTTGGACCCTAGTCTTTGATTCTTCTCTGCCACAAAGTCTTAACCATTTTTGATCATTTCACCTTGGTTTGATTTGATGGCCACAGTGCTTTCCATGGTAGGACTTCCCAGGTGGCATTAGTGGTAGAGAACCCACCTCCCAATGTAGGAGATGCAAGAGATGCGGGTTTGATTTATGGGTTGGGAAGATCCCTTGGAGGAGGGCATAGTAACCCACTCCAGTATTCTTGCCTGGAGAATCCCATGGAGAGAGGAGTCTGTGGGCTATGGTCCTTAGGGTTGCAAAGAGTTGGACATGACTGAAGTGACTTAGCACACATGCTTTCCATGGTAAGTCATGCTCTTCAAAGTCTTGCTTCATCCTGTGTCCCTAGTTATATTTTCCACTCTTTCTGTTCCTGGGTTGGCTCCTTCCTGATAACTTTATAACTACTGTGTCATTCTGTCTTCACTTTTTCTCAGGTTTTGTTAACAGATTATCAGCCACTTTTCTCTTTTGTTGTTGTTAGTGTTCAGTCTCTCAGTAATGCCCGACTCTTTGGGACCCCATGGAATTCAGAGTGCCAGGCTTCCCTGTCCCTCACCATTTCCCGGAGGTTGCTCAAACTCATGTCCGTTGAGTCAGTGATGCCATCCAACGATCTCATCCTCTGTCGTCCCCTTCTCCTCCCACCTTCTATTTTTCCCAGCATCAGAGTCTTTTCTAATGAGTCAGTTCTTCACATCAACTGGCCAAAGTACTGGAATTTCATCTTCAGCATCAGTCCTTTCAATGAATTTTCAGAGTTGATTTCCTTTAGGATTAACTGGTGTGATCTCCTTGCAGTCCAAGGGACTCTCAAGAGTCTTCTCCAACAACACAGTTCAAAAGCATCAATTCTTTGACGCTCAGCCGCCTTTATGGTCCAACTCTCACGTCCATACATGACTATTGGAAAAACCATAGTTTTGATTAGACAGATCTTTGTCAGCCAAGTAACTGTCCTCTCCAAAGCCAGTCATAAAATAACAAGGAGCATTTATTTGCTCATTGGCTTTGCCCAGGGACTTCCCTGGTGGCTCAGACAGTAAAGCATCTGCCTACAATGCTGGAGACCCGGGTTCAATCCCTGGGTTGGGAAGATCTCCTGGAGAAGGAAATGGCAATCCACTCCAGTATTCTTGCCTGGAAAATCCCATGGATGGATGAGCCTGGTAGACTATAGTCCATGGGGTTGCAAAGAGTCGGACACAACTGGGCGACTTCACCTTCACTTTTACCCAGGGTTGGTGGCATCACCCAGGCTGAGGGTAAAGTCACACAGAACCAGAGCTGTCCTGCCTGCCTTGCTCATGTTTCTCAGTGGCACCACTGTTTTCTCAGCCGCCTAAGAGTGAACCTTGGGAGTCATCATTGACTCTTTTCTCTCCTTCATCTTCTGTCTATAAGTAGTCACGTATTAAGTCTTGACGTTTCTCCCCAAATCCATCCTTGCCTCCTCTTCTGTATTGTGTTCTTGTCATCGCCTCTTGTCTCTCTTTTTCTCTCTGTCAATCCATCAGCCCCACTGCTGACAGATTAATCTTCCTGGAACACTTAGTGCATCACATGACTCCTTTTACCCACATGCAGCGAGCATGATTTCAGCTGATGACTTTTCCTTGTGGGATGAAGAAGAGAAAGTGAAGTGCTCTGGACGAGAGCTGTTGCCCCTGTACCCCCTCTTCTGAATCCTACACATTTGCTGGTCTTTTCTCCTTTCAGCATTTCTCCAGGCCTCTTTTAACCCAAAAGTCAGTCCATGGCAGGAGTTAATTTTGTCCAGATGATTCCATTCATATCCATCCAAACTCTGGGTCTAGTTACGGAAACCCTTGTATGTATACATGTGTTAGTTGCACAGTTGTGTCCAACTCTTTGCCACCCCATGGACTGTATCCCACCAGGCTCCCCTGTCCATGGAGTTCTGCAGGCAAGAATACAGGGGTGGGTAGTGATTCCCTTGTTCAGGGGATCTTCCTGACGCAAGGATTGAACCCAGGTCTTATGCATTGCAGACAGATTCTTTACAGTCTGAGCCAGAGAACCCCCAAGGGAGCTAGTTATGGAAAACCCTTGTGATCAGTGGCAGTAACTCAAACTGTGAGTAATGTGTTCTTGACTTTTGTTTTAGGTTCAAGTACCTAAATTTGCAGGTTAAATTCCTGCTTCAGAAGCTTCTTCCTCTCCATCTTTAAGATCTGAATAATTAATTGCTACTAGAGAATATGTTTTCAGAATGAAAATATTTTATTCCTTTCAAAAATGTGTGTAATCATAAGGCTTTATTCAAAGTATTCAGTTCACAAATGACGTGGGTATCTGTAGCTCTATGGAAACCTCATTCATTCACAATACACAGAGCCTCTTAATTTTGCAATTTTACAAAGGAGTTTTTGTGTTTAGAATTTATATAAATTCAGTACAATTTAAATCAAATCCAGTGCTAGGAATTCTATTATGAAAGGGTGGATTCAGTTATCATATTTTAGTTAGAATAATGAGAAGTTAAAAACAATCACATTCATTCACAGCAAATCAAGATACGGTTTTTGTGTCTTAAGAGGAAATGAGAGGTGTGTCCTCCATCATTGGTTACCAAGTACAGGCAGAGCCAGACTGGGAATTATGTTCCAGATAAGGTTTTGTAATACAGGTGTCTTCTCTGGCTCAAGAGTAGACAGAGTTACTTTCCTCATCTGGAACATTGCAAATTAACGAATTCAAGATCTATGTTCAAATCTGTTGTGATAAATATTTGTCAATGAGAACTGCCTCAGTGCTAAATGTTCTCAAAGCTTTCTATTTAGACATAGAATGGATACAAATATGTATCCAAATATCTCTTCTACTGATAGACATGAATTACAGAGAGTTAAGTTAGACAAACCAATGAACAGAGAAATATAAGTGGGACCTCATAACCAGTGACTGTATTGCCCTTTAGCTTTGAATTATTATTATATAGCTGGGGACATTCATCTCTTTTTTTATTTGCATGGCAGTGTCCACATGAGGGAGTCATTCTGGCATGTTTTAAACCCTCTGTGGATAGGAAGAGCAAGATAATCACACACTCCTAGATCTTCTCTTTCTGCCCTTAGTGGGGGTGAAGATTAAGTGTGTGAGTCAAATCTAAGCATAACTAAAGACATATCATACAAAACAGTCCAGAGCCATGAAGACATTGATTTTTGAGCATCTTCTTGAATTCCAGTATCTGTTCCAGTGCTGTTGCTGCTGCTTTTTTTTTTTTTTTTAACTGTGGATATTCAGGAATTTTCTGTATCAAGTTGTAGTCTGGATCACTTAGCTGGGTGCTTTGTATTGTCTTTTGATTGTTAACAGGCTTGCTAATACCATAATACTGTAATATCAATAGTTGTGTTGCAGGTGGGCTCCATTAATAATATAAACCAGTCAACATTTAGATCATTCTTCCCACCTGCATGTGCCTCCTTGCTCTTTACTTTTTCAGCATTAAATCAACCTGCACTCATTCTGCAGTACACTGGTAGTAACACATATAATACTCATTTTGAAGTGAACCTGAACAGTTTTATTGAGGAATTTTCATATCTATAGTCTCACATGGTCCTCAGAGCAATAACACGTTTTATTTTTAACTAGATGATTATTATTTCTGTGCTCTAGATAAGAAAACTGAATCCAAAGAGGCCAGATCAGTTACTCTAGGTCTTGAATTATTGGCATGATCAGAATGATCAGAACCTTGGTTTGTAGACTTTTAGGCCCTTGTTCTTTTATATTAGCACATCTGGAGTTTGGATTTGACTAGGAGAAGGCAATGGCACCCCACTCCAGTACTCTTGCCTGGAAAATCCCATGGATGGAGGAGCCTGGTAGGCTGCAGTCCTAGGCTGGGGTCGCTAGGAGTCGGACACGACTGAGCGACTTCCCTTTCACTTTTCACTTTCATGCATTGGAGAAGGAAATGGCAACCCACTCCAGTGTTCTTGCCTGGAGAATCCCAGGGACAGAGGAGCCTCGTGGGCTGCCGTCTTTGGGGTCTCACAGAGTCGGACACGACTGAAGTGACTTAGCAGTTAGCATCTCAATAATCAGGGCCTGTGAACCAGGGCTTCCCTGGTGGCTCAGATGGTAAAGAATCCACCTGCAATGCAGGAGATCTGGATTTGATCCCTGGGTTGGACAGATACCCTGGAGGAGGGCATGGCAACTCACTCCAGTATTCTTGTGTGGAGGATCCCCATGGACAGAGGAGCCTGGCAGCTACAGTCCATAGGGTGGCAAAGAGTTGGACACGACTGAGCGACTAAGCATAGCGCAGCGCAGCACATGAACTAATCACACACCAAGGGTTCACAACCACATGCACCTCCCCTGGTCTTCCTCTGCAACCAGTTGGTTTTCTTGACATTTTTTTTTTTCCTAAATAAACTCCAGATAAATAATCTTGTTGAAAATGCTGCCATTTTAATAGTATTTTGTTTATCTGCTTACCTTTGCTTATTGATCTTCCTTAATTTCTTTACTCCTCTATCAGATTCTCCTTCTGCCTTCTTTATTGAACAAGGGAGTTCTTGTTGGGCGTTTCCAAATCACATGTCGGACATTTGACTGTTCTATGAGAGCCTTTTATTTTTTAATATCTAAAAATATTTTTTAATAGTAGTGTGCATGCAGCCTGAAGAAATAGGTCTTCATAAAGAGCTGAATTTACTAAGAACTGGTTAATTTGTCTTCTTTTCCCCATTAATACCCAATTTAAATGTTTTGCCAGCATGTGATAACCAGTGTTTCCACACAGACATGATATTTCAGTCCTAAGCAGGGAAACTGGCATTTTAATGATCCAGTATAGGCATTTATTTGTGGGATAAATATGATTCACACTAGGCTGTTTAGCGGAGAAGGCAATGGCACCCCACTCCAGTACTCTTGCCTGGAAAATCCCATGGGTGGAGGAGCCTGGTAGGCTGCAGTCCATGGGGTCGAGAAGAGTCGGATGCGACTGAGAGACTTCACTCTCACTTTTCACTTTCATGCATTGGAGAAGGAAATGGCAACCCACTCCAGTGTTCTTGCCTGGAGAATCCCAGGGACGGGGGAGCCTGGTGAGCTGCCGTCTATGGAGTCGCACAGAGTTGGACACGACTGAAGCGACTTAGCAGTAGCAATAGGCTGTTTAGAGTGTCACATATTATTTGACTTATCTTAAACTCCTTTCCCACGTAGCAGGGGAAGAATGGTTGGGGAATCAGGGGTCAGAGGGTCTCTCAGACCCTATTTAGACTTGGGCAAGTTACTTAGCCTTTCTAAGCTCTAGATTATTTTTTTTGGGGGGGGTCAATAACACGGACTTAATAATAGTATGCACCCCAGAGGCTATGCTTGGTCAAAATGGTATCACCCACGTAAAGTGGTTTGCACTGTGCCAGGCATGTAGGAAGTACTCAGTAAATGTTATCTGTTAATTACTGACTAGGGAATCCAAGCTGTGCTCTTTTATGGACAAACAGTTGTTTTATTAGAAAAGAAGGTGGGTTTAGAAGTAATTATGAGGACATTTGTGGGAGGGGTGATTCTCTGAGTCTTCCTGGTTTTATGGTTGCTGGTGAGCTCGACTGATCCACCTCAGATGAGACTAGAGTATTTATGCAAGAATAAATACTCACGGGGGGCTTCCCAGGTGGTGCAGTTGGTAAGGAATCTACCTGCCAATGCAGGGGACATAGGAGACTCGGGTTTGATCCCTGGGTTGGGAAGATTCCCTGGAGAAGGAAATGGTAACCCACTTTCTGTATTCTTGCCAGAGAAATCCCCCGGACAGAGGAGCCTGGTGGGCTGCAGTCCATGGGGTCACAAAGAGTTGGACACGACTGAGCATGCATGTGGTATCACTAAGTACTCAGGGATGTGATATGATGCCTTGGAGGTTGCCACCCTCTAAACTGCAGTGTGTCTACATGGTGTTTGTTGTCTGGCAGATAGAAGAGCTTTCCCTGAACCTTTGCAGTGATTAGCACTCCAAGGTAGGCTTAGAATCAAGCATCTTGACACAGCATTTAAGGTGAACTGTTTTCTGTGTCTAATTGTATGTCTGTGTGTGCATGCTCAGTTGCTCAGTCTTGTCTGACTCTTTGCGATCCCATGGACTGTAGCCTGCCAGGCTCTTCCATCCATGGGATTTCCCAGGCAATAATACTGAAGTGGGTTGCCATTTTCTTCTCCAGGGGGTCTTCCAGACTCAGGGATGGAACCTGTTCCTCCTGTGTCTCCTGCATTGGCAGGTGGATTCTTTACCACTGAGCCACCTGGAATCCCTAATTATATGTCTATATATCTGTGTATGGCTCAGTGGGTAAATGACCTGCCTGCCAATGCAGGAGACACAGGAGGCACAGATTCTATGCCTGAATCAGGAAGATCCCACGGATGAGGAAATGGCAACTTGCTCCAGTATTCTTGTCTGAAAAATCCCATGGACAGAGGAGCCTGGCAGGCTGTGGTCCAAAGGGTTGCAGAGTCGCACAAAACACAAAACTAAACACAAAAACAACATCTATGTAATTGCCAAAGTTATAGATATGGTGTGGCACCAAACACTCTATGTAACACACATTCGTATGGTAATTTCCCTGGAACTGTCCCATTGGACATTCACCTTTCTCTCCTCTCCCAAACTCCCCAAACAAAACAAAACCCAAGAAATATTTTCATTTGCAATTGATAGTTTTCTGGCTTTGGAAAGGAATGCCAACAGTTATAAATCATAGCAGATAGAATAGTATGTAGTCCTCATAGCCAGAAATATTTAACAGGGTAAAAACATTAGAAATACAATTCTGTTTTTGTTTGGACCCTGTGATATTATTGAACATCTTATGACCAAGAAGTGAAATTTTGGGCTTTGCCTTTTAACTGCCTTAACCAAGTGGAGTTCATACACTGACTCCCCTTCTCTTATAAATCATGGCTAAAAATAGTTAGTGAACTCTTGTTAATTACTATGGTCTGCCCTGTACAATGTAATGGACTTTCATTTCTGTAGAATGTTCAGACCATAGTTAGAGGCATTTATCACTGCTGGGCAGCATAAAAGCAATTACTCGTTCCCTTCAGAACCAATGGGGCATTGGGATGATACTATCTTATTTTTGGCTTTGCTGCTGCTGCGTCACTTCAGTCATGTCCGACTCTGTGCAACCCCACAGATGGCAGCCCACCAGGCTGCTCTGTCCCTGGGATTCTCCAGGCAAGAATATTGGAGTGGGTTGCTATTTTCTTCTCCATTTTGGCTTTGCAGTGGTGCATAAAACATTTTTTTTTTTGGAAATAGTTAACTATTATTCCTTCCTTTCTAATGAAATATGTCTATATTTTCTTTTTATTCTTTTATTTGGGACATTAATCCTTTTAAGATCTGCTGATTCACTTTAGGATTATTACTCAGATAGTATATTTATAAACTATCCTGTCTGCTTATCAGATCTTATGTTGTTTTTCCATTTTAGTTTTCTGGAAATTCTGGCTTTCCCCTGATGTGTTTTAACACCCTAATGTGATAAATGTTTAGGAACGTCTTTGATTTATTTGTGTCATACATTTGTTTGTCGTGTAACATTTAAGAATTTTAGTTCTTTCACAAACAGCATCATCTTCCTTGATACCCAGGCTACATTTCCAACTATTTATCTCACATCTCCACTTGGATATCTAAAAGATGACTCAACCTAACATGTTCAAAGAAGAACTTTTGCTTCTAATATCTCCTACCCCATTGTGCTCCTTCCGTGTTCTTCTCATTTGAGTAAATGGAAAATCATCCTTCCAACTAAGCCCTAGAGCCTTTACCCTTCTCTTAAACATAACTTCAAGCCATCAGATCTTGTTGGTTTCTCGTCAGGGCTATTTAGAATCTGACCGTTTCTCATTGGCTCCACTGATGCCAACCTGGTCTAATCTACCATTACTTTGTATTATTAAAATATCTTCCTACCTCTTAATCCCTACTTTGGTCCAGTTCCTGTCAGTCTGGCTGCAGTCTGTTTTACACTCTTCAGGCATAGTGATTCTTTTAAATACTAATTGGGATCATGTCACTCTTCAGCTCAGTAACCTGCAAGGGCTTCCTATCTGGTTCAGAGTGACTTTTTATCTCTCTCAATCATAAAGTAGTCACTGCTAGTAGGAAGTTTTGTATATGTTTTATATACACAGCTTCAGTTCAGTTCAGTTGCTCAGTTGTGTCTGCCTCTTTGTGACCCCATGGACTGCAGCTCACCAGGCTTCCCTGTCCATTACCAACTCCCGGAGCTTGCTCAAACTCATGACCATTGAGTCGGTGATGCCATCCAACCATCTCATCCTCTGTCATCCCCTTCTCTTCCCGCCTTCAATCTTTCCCAGCATCAGGATCCTTTCCAGTGAGTCAGTTCTTCGGGCCAGGTGGCCAAAGTATTGGAGCTTCAGCATCAGTCCTTCCAATGAATACTCAGGACTGATTTCCTTTAGGATTGACTGATTTGATCTCCTTGTAGTCCAAGGGACTCTCAAGAGTCTTCTCTAACACCACAGTTTGAAAACATCAATTCTTTGGCTCCCAGCCTTCTTTGTGGTTCAACTCTGACATCCATACATGACTCCTGGAAAAACCATAGCTTTGACTAGACAGACCTTTGTTGGTAATGTCTCTGCTTTTTAATATGCTGTCTAGGTTGTCATAGCTTTTCTTCCAAGGAGCAAGCGTCTTTTAATTTCATGACTGTAGTCACCATCTGCAGTAATTTTGGGGCCCAAGAAAATAAAGTCTGTCACTGTTTCCATTGTTTCCCCATCTATTTGCCATGAAGTGATGAGACCAGATGCCATGATCTTCATATTTTGAATGTTGAGTTTCAAGCCAGCTTCTTCACTCTCCTCTTTCACCTTCATCAAGAGGCTCTTTAGTTTCTCTTCGCTTTCTGCCCTAAAGGTGGTGTCATCTGCTTATCTGAGGTTATTGATATTTCTCCTGGCAATCTTGATTCTGCTTGTGCTTCATCCAGCTCAGCATTTCGCATGATGTACTCTGCATATAAGTTAAATAAGCAGTGGCAGTATACAACCTTAATGTATTCCTTTCCCAGTTTGGAACACAGCTTAGGAAGACTGCTAAGACGTAAGCATCACGCTCACTCATGGTTTACAAATACTATAATAAGCGGATTTACCTACTTTGTCCCATTACCATTTTAATTAAAAATTTTTGATTTTTCTGTTTTCAATCCATAGATCAAGCAATTAAAATGGAGCCTTTTTTGTTATAACAATAAAAGTAAGAATAACACCAAAATGTATTTGATTATACTGTTTAAAAATGCTTTTGATGTGTCAGTGGCTTTCAAAAGATTATACTATATTATTTATTGCAAAAAGATAGAAGATGCTTCTGAGATCAGCAGACAGTAGGCTGAATGAGAGAAGGGTTATGGCTGTAATAATGAGTGTCATAGTTTTTATTTCCACGAAGAGCAGTGCGTTCTTTAGTAGTTGGGGAGATTGCTTGAGGCCAGAGAAGAGGAGCTTCCTTGTGAGGTTGGGAGTCTTCACAGAATTTTTGGAAGGGGACTCATAGAATCAGAGCTAAAGGAAATGGATTGTACTGTAACCATTGGACTTCCTGAGGAGTGGATGATCACAGAAAGGTGGGTATCAGCTGGAGCCCTTGAGAAGAAAATTGCTCAAAACAAGTATTTGGAGATGTTTTGCTGGAAACTGAGATTTGCTAATTGCTAGATGAATAAAACAAATGGAGAGTAATGTTTATGAGAAAGAAAAAGGAGTAGTTCTGTTTTTGCAAGTTAAACTTCTTTATAGTTGCAAAATAGATATAACATAAACTTTACCATTTTGATCATTTAAATGTACATCCTGTGGTATTAAGGAAATGGCAACCCACTCCAGTACTCTTGCCTGGAATATCCCATGGACAGAGGAACCTGGTGGGCTGGAGTCCATGGGACCTCAAAGAGTCAGACATAACTGAGTGACTGAGCACACGAGTTTTATCGTGCAACTGTCATCATCATCCATCTCCATAATGTTTTTCATCTTCTCCAGCTGAAGCTCTATAAATATTTATTCCCTATTCCTCCCTCTCCCTGGCCTCTGGCAACTACAATCTTACTTTTTATCTCTGTGACTCTGTCTTAGATACCTAATTTGACTAGAATCATAAAGTATTTGTCTTTTTTGTGACTGGCTTATATTACTTAGCATAATGTCTTCAGGATTCATCCCTATTGAAGCATGTATTGGAATTTCTGTTCTCTTTAAGGATGATTAGTATTCCACTATAGACCCAGGTTTGATCCCTGGGTTGGGAAGATCCCCTGGAGTAGAGAATGGCTACCCACTCCAGTATTCTTGTCTGGAGAATTCCATGGGTGTAGGAGCCTTGTGGGCTATAGTCCATGGGGTTGCAAAGAATTGTGTATGACTGAGTGACTAACACTTTCACTTTTTTCATACACACACACACACACACACCACATTTTGTTTATTCATTAATTTGCTGAAAGATACTTAGACTGTTCTACCTTTGGCTAATGTGAATAATGCAGCTGTGAACATGGATATAGAAATATCTGAGTCTCTGTGTTCAGTTCTTTTGGGTGTATACCCAGAAGTGGAATTTCTAGGTCATATGGTAGTTCTGTTTTTAATTTTTTGAGGAATTACTATAACATTTTCCAAAGCAGCTTCATTATTTACATTCCCACCAGCAATTCACGAGTATTCCAGTTTCTCCACGTCCACATCAAAACTTGTTTTCTATTGTTGTTGTTTTAATAACAGCCATCCTAATTTGTGTGAAATAGAATCTTATTATGGTTTTGATTTACATTTTTCTGATGGTTAGTAATATTGAACACCTTTTCGTTTGCTTATTGACCATTTGTATATTTTTCTTGGTGACATGACTATTCATTCCTTTGCCTATTTTAAAATTGAGTTGTTTGTTTTTTAGTTGAGTTGTAAGAGTTCTTTACATATTCTGGGTATCAATCGCTACCAGACATATTTTTCTTTTATTCCATGAGCTGATTTTTTTACTTTTTAAAATGTAGTTCTCAATTTTAATGAAGTTCACTTTTCTATATTTTCTCTTGTTGCCTGTGCTTTTGGTTTCATAGCCAAGAAACCATCGCAAAACCCAATGTCATTAAGCTTTACCCCTGTATTTTCTTCTAAGAGTTTTATGGCTTATGGTTAAGTGTTCAATTCATTTTTAAATAATTTCTGTATATGGTGTAAGTTAAGGATCCAGCTTCAGTGTTTTGCATGTGGTTATTAAGTTTGTTTTTTTCCCCCATCACCACTTATTTAAAAGACTGTCTTTTCCCCCATTGAATGGCCTTGGCATCCTCATTGAAAGTCATTTGACAAGAATTTATTTCTGGGCTCTTCAGTCCATTGGTCTACATGTCTCTCTTTCTATCAGGATCACATTGTTTTGATTACTGTTGTTGCTGTTCAGTTGCTAAATTGTGTCCAACTCCTTGCGACCCCATGAATTGCAGCATGCCAGGCTTCCTTGTCCTTCACTATCTCAGGAACTATGAGACTTTCAGCTTTGTTCTTTTTCAAGACTGCTTTGACTGTTCAGGGTCCTTGAAATTCCATATGAATTTTAGGATAGATTTTTTAATTTGTGCAAAAACTATCATTGGAATTTTAATAAGAATTGCACTGAATCTGTAAATTGCTTTGGGTAGTATTGCTATCTCAACAGTATTATGTTTTCCAATCCATGAATATGAGATGTCTTTCTATTTATTCGTGTATTGTTTAGTTTCTTTTTTTATCAGTGTTGTAGTGTTCAGAGTCCAAGTCTTTCACCTGCTTGGTTAAGTTTATTCCTAAGTACTTATTCTTTTTGATACTATTGTAAATAGAATTGTTCACTTAGTTTCCTTTTAAGATTTTGCATTGTTAATTTATAAAAATGAAACTAAGTTTGTGTGTTGATTTTGTATTCTTTAACTTTGCTGAATTCATTAATTAGTTCTAGTAGGGTTTTTTCCTTCTTTATTATTTTTTAATTTATTTGTTTTAATTGGAGGCTAATTACTTTACAATATTGTGGTGGTTTTTGCCATACGTTGACATGAATCAGCCATGGGTGTACATGTGTCCCCCATCCTGAACCCCACTCCCGCCTCCCTTCCCATCCCATCCCTCTGGTTTGTCCCAGTGCACAGGCTTTGAGTACCCTGTTTCATGCATTGAACTTGGACTGGTCATCTATTTCACATTTGGTTCAATGCTATTCTCTCAAATCATCCCACCCTTGCCTTCTCCCACAGAGTCCAAAAGTCTGTTCTTTACATCTGTGTCTCTTTTGTTGTCTTGCACATAGGGTTGTTGTTATCATCTTTCTAAATTCCACATATATACGTTAATATATGGTATTGGTGTTTTTCTTTCTGACTTACTTCACTCTGTATAATAGGCTCCAGTTTCCTCCACCTCATTAGAACTGACTCAAATGCGTTCTTTTTTTATAGCTGAGTAATACTCCATTGTGTATGTGTACCACGGCTTTC
This sequence comes from Bos javanicus, assembly GCF_032452875.1. Taxonomy (NCBI): domain Eukaryota; kingdom Metazoa; phylum Chordata; class Mammalia; order Artiodactyla; family Bovidae; genus Bos; species Bos javanicus. The sequence goes on from NC_083869.1 coordinate 94,815,530, forward strand.
TTATCCATTTGTCTGCCAATGGACATCTAGGTTGCTTCCGTGTCCTGGCCACTGTAAACAGTGTTGCAATGAACACTGGGGTACACGTGCCTCTTTCAATTCTGGTTTTCTTGGTTTGTATGTCCAGCAGTGGGATTGCTGGGTCATATGGCCATTCTTTTTCCAGTTTTTTAAGGAATCTCCGCACTCTTCGCCATAGTGGTTGTGCTAGTTTGCATTCCTACCAACAGTGTAAGGGGGTTCTCTTTTCTCTACACCCTTTCCAGCATTTACTCTTTGTAGACTTTTTGATGGCAGCCATTCTGACTGGCGTGAGATGGTACCCCATTGTGGTTTTGATTTGTATTTGTCTGATAATGAGTGATGTTGAGCATCTTTTCATGTGTTTGTTAGCCATCTGTATGTCTTCTTTGGAGACACGACTGAGTGACTGAACTGAACTGATGATCTACAAACAGAGGTAATTTTATATCTTTTCCACTTAGTTTTCTAACCTATCCCTTTAGTTTTCATGAAAGGCAATGAAATTTGTTCTTTTTTCTTGTCTAAGTGTTCTGGCTAGGAATTCCAGTACTGTGTTGAATAGAAGTGGCAAAAAGTGGCATGTTTGTCTTATTCCTGATCTTAGAGAAAAAGCTTCCATAAAGTATGATGTTAGCTGTGGATTTTTCTTGTGTAGCCTTTATGATGTTGAGATAGTTTCTTTCTAATGCATGTTTTATCTCCCAGGTTTCTTTAAAAGGGCTACCAGAATATGTATGAGTAGAATAATGAATTGGTTGCATATCAGGTGGGCAGTTTTGGACAGTTCACTTACCTCTCTGGACTTGACTTTCTTCATTTCAAAAATAAGGAGATTGGGTTAGATGAGGAATCTCAAACTTTTGTGTGCACTGGAACTTTCTGGGGTAAGTTGTTGAAAACATTTTGAGTTAGTAGTTCTGTATGGAGACCAGAGGTTTTTTATATCGCAGGCTTTTTTGATGTGGGTGTGTTTGTTCTCTGCAGTCCTTTATCAGTTCTAAAATTCTGTAAAGTATTCTTCATTGAGAGGTGACTGGGTATTCCTAAGAGGTAATGAAATACCGGGATTGGTGGTTGAGTTAGGGATTGTTCATTATTCCAGACAAGGTCTGTGTTTGTGGAGTAGTTGCTTCCTGAGTTTCTGGCATGTTGGAAAAAGACAAGGAATTATAAAATGTGGAGTCATTGTTTGAAAGTGTGAAAATAGCTGGCTCCAGAAGTAGTTGGCAATTCAGGAAGGAAGAACTTTTGAAAATGGAGGCAGAAGAGGGCCTAAGGAACAATTTTCCACAAAGAGACTTCGAGTGAGGTCACAATGCCCTTTGATTTATCAGCAAGAAGTCCTTGGTGGGACAGTTTCTAGTAGGGGAATTCCAAAGAGCAGTGCTGGAAATCAGAGGAAAAAAATGTTGCAATAGGTGAAAAACTGATGGCCCATTTACATATATAAACATGCCCGCCCTCATGGGCAAAATTTATGTAAATATTTGTGCAAAGTTAGTAACGGCTCTACTGTATTTATTTAGTCTAAGAATTCAGAGTTCATTAAAAAAAATGAAATGGAAAGTTTCTCTCCCATAATTCCCCAAGGGCTGTTAAATTTTTATTTTTAGTTCTCTTAATGTTAAATAATTTATCTCTGCACTATTTTTAGACCCATCAAAAGACATTATCTTTTGTCTGCCTGTTATGAAATGTGAAGACTCTATCACACTGTGCTGTGCTTCTTCCTTTCTTTCCTCTACCTCTTGATTTTTATTTCTTACATTTCAGATTTTCTGGTAGCGTTAGCAGGAATGTACAGTTAAAACAGACTTGGAGAGGGAGGGCATAGGTTTAGAGTTATGTGGTAAGTTGCTGTCTTCTGCCTCTGGGGAGAACCACGAAGGTCAGCTCAACTACATGTACCTTCCTTTGATGAGCTGCTAACAGCTGCTGCTCAGCATACAAGGCTTTGGAAGGCTGATGGGAAGGGATGGAGAGAAATGTTGTGGAGGAAAAACATTGCATTTTTTCTTCTCCATTATTTTTTAAAGGTGAGAAGGGACCAGAAGATGAAGTGCCTATTAGAATTTTGCTCTGGTTTAAATGGCTAACCACTGATGGGTTTTAAACAAGGAAATAACATTATCTGACTTATATTTTAAGAAGATCCTTCTGGCAATTTATAGATGGGCTGTAGAGGGATAAGAATTGTAGGAAGGGGATCAGTTAGGAGGTGCTCACAGTTGTCCAGGGCAGAGTCTATGTGGCCCTGCACAAAGATGGTAGCAGAGGAATTAAAAGAAAGTAGTTCAAAGAAGGCAGAGAGCTGAAGAATTGTTGCTTCTGAACTATGGTGCTAGAGAAGACTCTTGAGGGTCCCTTGGAAAGCAAGGAGATCAAACCAGTCAATCTTAAAGGAAATCAACCCTGAATACTCTTTGGAAGGACTGATGCTGAAGCTGAAGCTCCAATACTTTGGCCACCTGATGGAACAGCTGACTCACTGGAAAAGACCCTGATGCTGGGAAAGATTGAAGGCAGAAGGAGAAGAGGGTGACAGAGGATGAAATGGTTGGATGGCATCACGAACTTGGGCAAACTCCGGGAGGTGATAAGGGACAGAGAAGCCTGGGGTGCTGCTGTCCATGGTGTTGTGAAGAGGTTGCCAAGGTTGCAAAGGTTGCCAAGACCCACGACTTAGTGACTGAACAACAACAACAAAAGTTGATTAGAGATATATTTAGTGGTGAAGACTTCAGACTGTTGATGTAGGGGTGGGTGAGCTAGAAAAGTCTTGCTAGAATGATAACCTTCCAAAGATGTCCACGTCCTAATCCCCAGAAACTGAGTATGTTACCATATGTGGTGGTAAACGGTGGCTCTGATCACTAAATTCTAACATGTGGAGAGGGTTTCCCATAGCAGCAAGGAATTCTCAGGACACAAAAATGTATATGATACTGCAATTCATTTCTGACATTATTTACCTGGAGATAGGTAAATAAAATCACCCTCATTTCAGATGCCAGTTGCAAGCACTGGTTATCACCTGTACTTCTGAGCGACTGGCTGTAAATAAGAGGTGCCCATGACCTCCTTAGGTTTGATTAATTTGCTTACAGCAGCTCAGAGCTCAGAGAAACATTTTGCTTGCTAGATCGTTGGTTTATTATAAAAGGAGATAACACAGGAACAGCCAGGTGGAAGAGATGCGGAAGGCAAAGTACGAGGAAAGGGCATGGGGCCTCCATGCTCTCTCCTAGCCACCACTCTCTCCGAATTTCCATGTGTTCACCAAACCAGAAGTTCTCTTAATCTCCTTTTTTGTTGTTTTTAAGAACACTTCATTGCATAGGAATGATTGATGAAATCATTGGCCACTGAACCTCCAGCTTCTCTCCCTTTCCCGGAGGTCAGAGGGTGGAACTAAAAGTTCCAATTCTCTATTCAGGATTGGTTCCCCTGGCAACCAGCCCCCATCCTTAGATGCTTTCCAAGAGTCATCTCAATAGCAAAAACCTAGTTGTGGTGAAAAAGGGCTTGTTATGAATAACAGGACACCTTTGTGGATCTGAAATACTTTCAAAAACTAGTGACAGAGACCAACTGTGATGACAAAAGATGCTCCTATTGCTCTTACTGCCCAGGAAATTCCCAGGGTTTGGGGAGCTGTGAACCAGGAACCGTGGATGAAAATATATGTATAAATTTTTGATCATGTGACCAAATTCATATATTTCTTATAAATCACAATATTGCACATGGCAAGTAGACCTTGTAAATGTGATCAAGGTAAAGATGGGGAGTGTGTCCTTGAATATTTCAGTGGGCAGTGTCATCACAGGTCCGTATCATCACAGAAGCAGAGGTTGGAGAGATGCGAGGAAGGATTATTACTGAGCTGGCTGACTGATGTGCTCAGAAGCTAGTGCTATGGCTCTGGCTTTGGAGGAAACAAACAACTTTATTTTGAGGTCATCCAGCAAGGAGACAGGAGACAGGAGTCAAATCTGTATCTCCCATCCAGGGTTCAGGGCAAAATTTAAGGGCAGACTTGGCAGAAGCTGATTGCCTGGTCTCAAAACAGTCCTCTCTGGAAGCCAGGTTTCCTTGCTGAAGAACTTCTCCCTTCAAAAAGGGCTCTAGTGGCAGCATTTCTGTCTGTAAAATAACTCCAGGTTTGAATAATCGGCCACTTGCTTCAAGAAAGCAAAGCCAGTTTAAGGTTGTCAGTGCTGTTTCAATTTCCCCCTTTTTCTTTATACATTCCTCAGGCTTGAGGGAAATCATGTGCCAACTGCTCTAGCTGCTTCCTGCTGATTAGGGGTGTGGATTTTTATGAGAAGAATGAAATTATTTTGTACTTAATTGTAAATATTCTTGAGTCCTACCTTGAACTCTTACATCTTGGGCAATTATCATGCTAGTGGGGAGACCTTTTTAAGTAGACAAGGCAGACAATATGTACAAAATTTTATAAGACCCGTGAAGGTGTCTACAAATATCAGAAAATGTCTGTAATTTTCCATGGCTTTTGGCATAGCAGTAAAGTCAATTTGCCAGTCAGTGCCTGGTTCTGTGCCTTGGTTTTACACCTCTTTTTATTGTTGGGGTGGCTTGGTTTTTGGATTGTTTCTGACCAGGTCAGACAATTGTGTTACCTTTTGGTTGGTCCTTTGTGTTTGTTGACCAGCAGTAAATTGTAGCCAGTGATGGGTAAGTCACTGCCATAATGGTTTCCTTAATGTAGTTAAGTAATAGCTCTTTTCATTAACTGCTCAGGTATAAGCATTAGTCCTTGTTATAAATCCAGTCTTCTTTGGTTGTTTGGTACCGATCATCTAAGTCTTAAGGTTCATCATGAAATCTTCCTTCAGGCCGTGCCTCCCTGCGCTTGGCGCAGTCTTTACGTCGGAGCCCCGAGAATAAGTGTATCCGGCCATTCATACGCCCAACCTCGGCTTTCAGTGGTCGGATTTCGTGTCCTATCGGGCCGAAAGGGTGACGGCGCCTCTAGGATGAAGCTCGTGAGCATGCAGAGCCGGGAAAAGAGTACTTAGAAGCTGCAGAGGTTTATTAAGAAATAATGTAACCCAATTCTGGAATGTTTCAAGTCAGGGATGGACTTTTTTGATTTCATTTTTGATGAAATTGAGTCACAAAACTGTAACCATTGAATTAAAGAATGGAACACAAGTCCACGGAACAATCACAGGTGTAGATGTCAGTATGAACACACACCTTAAAGCAGTGAAAATGACCCTGAAGAACAGAGAACCTGTACAGCTGGAAACACTGAGTATTCGAGGAAATAACATTCGGTATTTTATTCTGCCAGACAGCTTACCTCTGGATACACTACTCGTGGATGTGGAACCAAAGGTGAAGTCTAAGAAAAGGGAAGCTGATGCAGGAAGAGGCCGAGGCCGAGGAAGAGGACGTGGCCGAGGCCGAGGCAGAGGCAGAGGCAGAGGGGGTCCTAGGCGATAATGTCTCTCAAGACTACTATCTCAAAGTAGTGGGGCAGGAAGACGGATACGTGACAGAGGAAGATTAAGGCCAAGGCAGAGAAATGTGAAGTCCTAAGCGATAATGTTGCTGGAGCTTACTGTTTCACAGGGAAGAATGTTCAAGTTTTTTGTACAGGCTTTGTTTGTTTGTAGCAGTTTTTAATAAACATAAATGTAACAACAACAAAAAAAGAAATCTTCCTTCATCTGCTTTCTCTAGATCCATATCTGAATACTGAGACTTAAAGAGGGATAGGTCCACTCTCGGGATGAGTGCTAAGGCCTTAGGATCTGGTTTTTTGGTTCTGGCTGCCTGTTTTGTGACCTGATCAGGCAAATTATTTCCGTTAGCTGTATAACATCAGTCTTTTGGTGGCCCTGGGCAATACAGTATGATTACTGCTAACATCATTATAATAGAGTCTAGTAAGACCAATATCTTCTCCATATGTTTTTTTTCTTCCAGATGTTAGTAGATTTGCCTTCTGTGTGGCTCCTTGTGTGTGCACAATAGAGAAGGCATACTTAGAATCAGTGTAAGTGGTTATCTTTTATTTAGCCCTAAGGTACAGGGTTCTCTTAAAGGCTATGAGCTCTGCCTCTTGGGCAGACGTTCCTGGAAGGAGGGCTTCCACTTCTAAGACTTCAACTTCCTGATGAATTACTGCTGCTTATTCAGCCTTTCAGAGCCCCCCGTCCATGAAGTTGCTCCCATGTGTAAACATTTCTGTATCTGGTCGATCAGGCAGGTTGGGTCTGCTAGAATAGACTTCTTTAGTATTCATATACAGTCCACAAGCCAAGGTAGCTTCTAGAAGCCAGAAAGGTAAGGAAACAGATTTTCTTCCAGAGCTTCCAGGAGAAACGGCCCTGCTGACACCTTAACTTTAAGCTCTAGACTTTGATTTTGGACTTCGGATTTCCAGAAGTGTAAGGTAGTTATTTGTGTTGTCTTAAGTCACAAAATTGGGCTTCTCAGGTGGCTCAGTAGTAAAGAATCCACCTGCCAATACAGGAGATGTGGGTTTGATCCCTGTGTCAGGAAGATCCTCTGGAGAAGGAAATGGCAGCCCACTCCAGTATTCTTGCCTGGGAAATCCCATGGACAGTGCTCTACAGTCCATGGGGTCACAGCAGAGTCAGACATGACCTAGCGACTGAACAGCAACAGCAAGTTACAAAATTATGGAAATTTGTTATAGCAGTAATAGGAATGGGGTCAAGGATGACTGTCAGGCTTTTTCCTGGGGAGTAGTTCATAGTTTTGGGTATTTGATGTGTGCTCAATAGTGGCTGACTCTTTGCAACCCCATGGACTACACCTGCCAGGCTCCTCAGTTTGTGGATTTTCTAGGTAAGAATGCTGGAGTGGGTTGCCATTTCCTTCTCCAGAGGATCTTCCTGACGCAGGAATTGAACCTATGTCCCTTACATCTCTTGCATTGGCAGGCAGGTTCTTTAACACTAGCAACACCTATGGGAATAGGCTCCTATTTCTCAATACAGGAAAGGCTCAGGGGGAAAGAAGGCTAGGAGGAAATGGAAACTCCCCTCTTCAGGCGGACAGTTGGTCATCATTGAGACAGTTGGTCATCATTGAGACAGTTGGTCATCATTGGGATATGTTGATGGGTGAGTTGGCCTTGGTCTCAAGGGCAGCCCGGGGTGGGATGGAAATGTGGGAGCTACCAGCATATAAATCATATTTTGAAACCTGAGGTTTTATACCCCTGGAGAAAGCATATTACATTAATCATGGAAAGACAGCTTAGTAACTTCCAAACAGAGGCCACATACAGACTTATTCCCCTTCATTTCTTGCTGTTTAAATTACAGTTGTTTTCTTTTGAGTCACCAAATGACATTTCAAAAGATAATAATAAGCTGCCACTTTGGAGGAAAAAAGAAACCCACATTAAGCATCCTTTTAAAAGATCACATTTCTGGACTGTATAGATAGTTGCAGTATTTCTTTCTTCATTGCTTTTGAAGAATACATGTGAGCTCACTTAACAGATTTAGACCTAAAGTTTAATTTGGGGGATTTTTATGGGTATAAGGTTTTAAGAATTTGTTTCTTACCGGGTGGATAACCTTTACTTTTGAAAGAGCCAAACTCCCCTTTTCTGTTGGTATCAGTTGCTTCGTGCTGTTTTGTTCCAGGGGTTTCAGTTGAAAATGAGCTTTGAAATTAAAGTTAAATTTTATGTAAAGGCAGCCCATGTAGAGCAATATGTAAACTCACATTTCTCCTAAACATACATATCAGGGGTTCTCAACCAGGACCAGTTTTGTATTCCCTGAGGGACATTTAACAGTGTCTGGAGATATTTTTGGATGTCCTATGGGGATGGGATGCTCCTGGCATCTCCTGGGTAGAGACCAAGGAGGCTGCCAAACATACCACAATGCATGGGATAGCCCCTCCCCCGCCTTCACATCAAAGATGTATGTAGCCTAAAATGTCAGTAGTGCTAAGGTTGGCAGACCCTGTAATAGAACTTGTACACCTACAGGTTAAGAAAATGGGAATTATTATCTTTCTGTCCCTTTAAAAGTGAAAGTCGCTCAGTTGTGTCCGACTCTTTGTGACCCCATGGACTATACAGTCCATGGAATTCTCCAGGCCAGTTGGGTAACCTTTACCTTGCTCCAGAGGATCTTTGCAACCCAGGGACTGAACTCAGGTTTCCTGCATTGCAGGCAGATTCTTTACCAACTGAGCCACAAGGGAAGCCTAAGAATATTGGAGGGAATAGCCTATCCCTTCTCCAGTGGATCTTCCCAACCCAGGAATCGAACCGGGGCCTCCTGTAGGCAGATTCTTTACCAACTGAGCTATCAGGGAAGCCCTCTGTCCCTTTACATATATACTGTTCCTACATAAATCTGATTGCTCATTGAGCTGGGAGACTTAGTTTTGCTGCCCAGTTGCAAGTACTTCAACATTCTTGCGGATTCTTTAAGTGTTATTTTGTGAGGAAACTGGCTAATTTAGTGTTAACTGGTTTGGAAGGCAAAGAAAAGTTTGAAATAAATTTAAATGACTTCTTTGGGGGCTAAAATGAAAGTGCTAAATGTATTATAGTCCTGTTTTGGGGAAAATTTCATATTCTATAAGCAGTTTTTATTTTGGATTGTTTATCAGGTAGCGCTAACATTGTGTCCTTGTTCAGTTCAGTTCAGTTGCTCAGTTGTGTCCAACTCTTCGCAACCCCATGAATCGGCAGCGTGCCAGGCCTCCCTGTCCATCACCATCTCCCGGAGTTCACTCAGACTCACATCCATCGAGTCAGTGATGCCATACAGCCATCTCATCCTCTGTTGTCCCCTTCTCCTCCTGCCCCCAATCCCTCCCAGCATCAGAGTCTTTTCCAATGAGGTGGCCCAAGTACTGGAGTTTCAGCTTTAGCATCATTCCTTCCAAAGAACACCCAGGACTGATCTCCTTTAGGATGGACTGGTTGGATCTCCTTGCAGTCCAAGGGACTCTCAAGAGTCTTCTCCAACACCACAGTTCAAAAGCATCAATTCTTCGGCGCTCAGCTTTCTTCACAGTCCAACTCTCACATCCATACATGACCACAGGAAAAACCATAGCCTTGATGGACCTTTGTTGGCAAAGTAATGTCTCTGCTTTTCTAGTTGTGACTAATTAAATACTGCCCTGATACAGTTATTTACTTATTTCAGGTAAAAAAAAAAAAAATCACTTGAAGTAGCTATAATTGAAAAAAATAAAATTGTAAAAATTGCTTTGCTTCTTATTCTTTGGCATTATTGAAATAGAATAAGCATTTTGATTTTAAAATGTATTAATATATTGAAGAAAAGCCTCCTTCCTATCATTTGCTAACTTAAGTAGCAGTCAGGAACAGATGTGGGAATAAAGACATTTGTACAATGATCTCAAGTCTCTTCACTCCTAGATGCAATGTGAACTTTAATTAAAATTGCTTAGAGACTTTCAGAAACCCACATTATTTAGTAGGGTGTGGGATATACTTTAATTTCTTGCAATTTAAGATTAAGCCCCTAAAGGTAAATTGGTGCAGCCACTGTGAAGAACACTATGAAGGTTCCTTAAGAAACTAAAAATAGTCACCATATGATCCTGCAGTTCCATTCTGGGCATATATCCTGAGAAAATTATAATTCAAAAAGATACATGCATCCCAAATGGGCTGTAAAGCACAAGGAGCTCAGCTCGGTTTTCTGTGATAACCTAAGGGGATGGGATGGAGGGCTATTGGGGGGAGGCTCAAGAGGGAGGGATTTGAATACATTTAGCTGATTTACTTCATTGTACAGCAGAGACTAATACAACATTGCAAAGCAATTATACTCCAATTTAAAAAAATAGAAAAAAAAAGATCCATGCAGTCCAATAAGTTCCATAGCAGCACTATTTGCAATAGCCAGGATATGGAAGCAACCTAAGTGTTCACTGATGGATGAATGGATAAAGAAGATGTGGGATATATACACAACGGAATATTAACTATAAAAAAGTGAAATAATGCCATTTGCAGCAACATGGATGGACCTAGAGATTATCATATTAAGTGAAGTAAGTCAGATGGAGGAAGACAAGTACCATATGATATCACTTATATGTGGAATCTAAAAAAAATGATATAAATGAACTTATTTACAAAACAGAAATAGACTCACAGACTTAGAAAATGAATTTATGGTTACCAGAGGGTATAGTGTGGGGGTGGGGAGGGAGAGAGAGATTAGGAGTTTGGGATTAACATATACATACTACTATGTATCCCTGGAGAAAGGAAAGGCTACCCACTCCAGTATTCTGGCCTGGAGAATTCCGTGGACGGTATATCCCATGGTTGCAAAGAGTTGGACACGACTAAGCAACTTTCACTTTCACTACTTTGTATAAAATAGATAAACGACAAGGATCTACTGTATAGCACAAGGTACTATATACAGTGTCTTGATAACCTATAATGGAAAATAATCTGAAAATGGATATATACATATATAGATCTGAATCACTTTGCTGTACACCAGAAGTTAACACAACATTGTAAATTAACTATACTGTGATTTTAAAAAGTGGTTAAAAAATTAAAGTAAAAAAGAGAAATATCTAGAGGTTGTGCATTTTAATTCTCCAGGGACATAACAATTGAAAAAATGGACTAAAAGTTTCTTGTTAATAAAGAGAAGAAAAGTCAAGAAAAAAAAAAATAATTAGGCCCCTAAGACTGTAGATACAGTTAGTAGGTTAAACTCACAAGGTGTATACCTTAAAAAATTCCTAAAATGAGATATATGACAGTGTACTTCTAAAAGCAGTGACCAGTTTGAAATAGTAAAAGTAATTAAGATAGGACCACTTTCAGAATATGGAGGTGGACTTTTGGAAGATCAAAGATAAACATTGTATTGTTTCTTTGGAATACTTAATACAGATACGTTAATACTTTCAACTCATTTGGTTTGTTAAAGAACTAACATACTCATTTGCTAATCATTCTTTTGTAATTTTAACACACGCACATATATTTACACAAGACATATGAAAATGATGCTCTTGGACTTAAATTCTTTTGGGGGAATTTGTAGTGCGTTATATACCACTTGGATTCCAGAGTGGTACTGTTGTAACAGAAAATATTATTGTAAAACCCAGTGAGTGAGTTGCTTTGTACTGACTTCTGTAGTCCCCTTCTCCCCATCCTCTTATCCCCAGTTATCTTAGCTTTCTCATTCAAGCCCAAATTACTTTAGATGGTAAGTTATCTGCTGAATGGTACTCTTATTACTTCTTATACTGAAATATTTTTGTATCCCCAACATTCATTCATTCATTCATATGCTCAATTGTTCATTTGATTATCACTCAGTAAATGTTAATGAAAAGATATATCTATATGCTTATATCTAACTGCTAATTCCACATCTCTGCTTATATATACTGGAGATGGCACCCCACTCCAGTACTCTTGCCTGGAAAATCCCATGGACGGAGGAGCCTGGTGGGCTGCAGTCCATGGGGTCGCTAGGAGTCAGACACGACTGAGCAACTTCACTTTAACTTTTCACTTTCATGCATTGGAGTAGGAAATGGCAACCCACTCCAGTGTTCTTGCCTGGAGAATCCCATGGACAGAGGAGCCTGGTGGGCTGCACTGTGGGGTAGCACAGAGTCGGACACGACTGAAGCGACTTAGCAGCTTATATATACAATGTGCATATCAAACTTAATAGATTTCAAATAGACATTCTGAGTTCTCACTACCACTTTTTCCTTCTGTAGCATTCCCCATTTCAATACATTGCTCACTCCTTCTGGTTATTTAGGCCAAAATTTCTTGGTCCCCTTATTTCGTTTATAATACATATCTGATCTGTAAGTAACTCTTGTTGACTCTGCTTGCACTAGCTACCCAGAATCTGACAACGTCTCAACTCCACTGTTATTACCCATGTTAAACCCATCATCAACTCCTGCCTGGATTATTACAACAGCCTCTTAACTGGACTTTCTGCTTTCTCCCCTGTCCCCTCACCTTTAGTCTTTTGTCAATGCAACAGCCTTAGTGAATTTTGAAAAGCGGAAGGCAGGCTCCTTGGCTCAAAATCCTCAGTGACTTCCCGTTTCATTATGAGTAAAACGCAGAGGACTCACAAGATCCTAGATAGCTGAACTTCTCTAACTTCAGTTGCTTCTTTAACTTCAATGCCTACAACACCCTGCTTGATCCAAACTGGCTTTATTGCAGTTCTTTAACATATCCGCTATGTTCCTGCCTCAGAACTTTTGCAACCACTGTTCTCCCCGCCGGGAATTCTTTCTGCAGATATCCTTGTGGTTTGTTCCTTCACCTCCCACTCTTTGCTCAAATGCTCTTTGCACCTTTTCAAAGAGTTCTCTCTGTCCACTTTATTTAATACTGTCACTTCTTCATACTCTACACTCCCTTTGCCTCTTACTTCCTTTATTCCTTTTACCTATAGCGTTTATCACCATCTAGTGTGTTTTGCGTTTATCAGTTGATTCAATTTCTCCCCATTGCCCCTCAACACATTCTAAAATATAAACGCAAGGAAACCGGAGCTTCGTTGAAACATGGTAGATACGATAATTATTTGTTGAATGGGTAAATGATTTCATGTGTGATGTAGAAGCCAAGGAGGTCACATTTAATCTGAGGAAATAGATGTGTTCCAAAGTACTATTTTTATTTTTGTATGTCTTCAAGGTTCCATGTAATTATAGGTTCTCATTTGGAAATAAAAGTGAGCTTTAGTGAACCTAAAACATTCTGGAGACATAGGGAGAGCGATCATTTGCTTTCTAAAATAATCAGAATATTCTGCATAGCAGTCAGTATTCTAAATGCTAGTTTTAAAAATTGTGTGACTACAGGCTGTGTGGTTGGCATTTTGAAGAATTCTATCGAAGTTGAATGTTAAAGAAGATGAAGTCACATCAATATTAGCTTTTCTACGTCTAACTTTGAGTAAGGTATGTGTAGTGCCCATGTTACTTGTTTTGAGTAATATTATGATACATGACAGTTGTGAGCCTGTGTCCCGGAACACAATTTAATAGCGTGACTTTTGAAGCCTGCTGCTGCTGCTGCTAAGTCGAGTCAGTTGTGTCCGACTCTGTGCGACCCCATAGACGGCAGCCTACCAGGCTCCACCGTCCCTGGGATTCTCCAGGCAAGAACACTGGAGTGGGTTGCCATTTCCTTCCTAATAGCATCTATTTGTGAAATGGGAAAATCCATTTTCGGTTTGGCTCCCAGTTTATAAGTTACTCTTTTCATGCAAAAGGGCAGAATGCAACCCTTCCACGGTCATAACTAAGATCAGAAGAAAGGACAGAGCCAGACACAACTGAGAACTGGAAAAGACAGAATGCTTTCTAACCCATAAATGTAGACAGAGCTGGGTCCTGTCTGCCCAGGACCTGTCTTCTCTACAAGACAGAGCTGAGTTGTAACGTACAACTTGTGACACACATCTCCCAGAGGGCAGTTAAGGGAAGCACAGACCTCTCAGGAATACTGTTGTCAGATAGCTGTGTGTGTACCATGAACTCAGAAGCAGAGCCTGAAACATTTCTTCAAGTAGAAATAACAGAGCTGATCTAGAGATTCCAATACAGATCAGTTCTGGGCAAGAATAGTGTTAGGCCCACCAGTGAAGATCAATGGAGTCAAGGTAACTCGAGAAATCTGGCCTGGACAGGTCTGCTTAGCCTCTCTAGAGTATACATTTTCAGTAGTTTTTAAATGAAGGAGACATGGACATTAATATTTGAATTTGCTCTGTATAATTTATGGTTTGTTGTATGTAATAATCGGAGATGGCAATGGCACCCCACTCCAGTACTCTTGCCTGGAAAATCCCATGGATGGAGGAGCCTGGTGGGCTGCAGTCCATGGGGTCGCTAAGAGTAGGACACGACTGAGCGACTTCACTTTCACTTTTCACTTTCATTCATTGGAGAAGGAAATGGCAACCCATTCCAGTGTCCTTGCCTGGAGAATCCCAGGGGCCGGGGAGCCTGGTGGGCTGCCGTCTATGGGGTTGCACAGAGTCGGACACGACTGAGCGACTTAGTAGTAGTAGTAGTAGTATGTAATAATGCTTAGGTGAGCCGTATAATTACTGTCTCATTTTGTATTTCAGACTCATTCATTCTTAATTAATCCTTATGTAGTCATCTTAAAGATCCAAATGAAAGAACCTTCTTTTGCTCTAGATAGATATTTGAGTTGACTTGAGTCCACTGGACTTCATAGGCAGCATTCTAAGGACCAGAGTGGGAAGCCCAGGAAAGTAGGGCTTGTCATGGAGAGCTGCCTCTCAAAGCATTTTTTTTTTCTTTTAGGAAAGTATTAATGTTAAATAAGCAAATTAAAAAAAGAAAACACTTGTCATGTATATAAGTCAAAGACATTAAGCATGGAACTTGGTGTTTTTTTTTGTTTTGTTTTCTGAACCTTATATCCTACTTCTATTCTTTTATTTAAATTATTTAGTGGATGTTCAGTAATTCTTGCTAGAAAGGCAGAATTTGTTCTTGTTTTATCATGGAAGTGTCAGCAGCGAGAGAAGCACTGCTTGGAGACTCACAGTTTGGTGATGTAGAAATTGACGAGGAAAAAGAACCAGGTGAATCACACCTCAGCTACTAGATTAATGCGTCAAATTAAATGTTACTATTCAGGAAGGTAACAGAAAGAAACTGCTTCCATGGTAACTGTTGTCCGAGTTGTATTTTCACTCATCTTTCAGAAAATATATGAAAGCTAAATAATATAGCTGTTGTGATACTTGTAGTGATTTACTCATTTTCAAATGGCAAGAGCCCTAAGGCTTATGATTTCATCTCTCTATCCACCAACATTAATCACTAAGGGTAAATGTATAGAAGACAGTTCATATAAATGTCCAGAGATGATTTTTCTGTGAAAGTGTATTGTTCACAAAGTTCTTTTGGGTTGCTAAATGATCACTAAGGAAAATCTTAATGTGACCCATTAGGGCTTAAAAGACCCCCTCGAGCCCTCTTATAATATTAGAGGTAGCTTCTCTTCTTTGGCTGATCATGAGGAATTTTGCAAATACATTTTTAGTAGAGATAACTCATGATTTATTCACTGAAATATCTGATGGATTATCCATGCCTATTTTCTCTCTTTTTCAGTGTCTGTCTTTTGTCTGAATCCTACTTTGAGAGCATCTCAAACTGAGGAGTAGGTAAAAAAAGGGAGGAAGCTGAAACTGGATTCTTTTTAAAACTGGTTTATTTAGAAGAGTGCTCTTATAAAAGATTTGGTCTGAAATTAGAATTCAACCTGCTGTCCTTTTTTTTCTGTATTATCAGATTGGATAATTGGATGTTGGCTAGATTTCTTTCAGAACAGACGTTCTATCTTCCTTGGCGAGGCTGCCACAGAGAACAAGGTCAAACAGTGTCCTGCTTCTTTCACAGGGAGAGCCTGATCTGCTATGACCTGTGCAAAGTCTGTGGTTTGTGGTGTTTTGGTATTGTTTCTGTAATATCTGTCCAGGCTAGGATTTCCGCTTCCTAGTTTAAGGGTGAAAGATAGGTTAATTAACAAAATATCTTAGTATTTGTTGGACTTGTGTTCACATGACTTACTGATCTCGTGTATTCCTTGTTTTGTAATAAATTACCATGTTTTAATTCTCACAATTAAACTTTACAATCCAAACTGTAGTTTAACCCTCCAGAATGGAAGGCTTTCCTGTCTTTTACCTTAAAAGCATGTTTCTTAAGTCTGTATTTGTTAGGAAACACTTAGAAATACTTTGAAATTTTATCCTATTGAATCAGTCCTAGAACTATCTGAATTCTATCTTTAAATGCTGAGAAGGATCTCTCCAACAAGCTTTTCTTAGTTCTCTCTAGTCCTCAACATTCTCATTCCTCATATTTAAGTGTGCTTGCTATGTATACTGTGTACTTGTTCATACTAAATTGAGTAATCAATCATGGTTACATCATCTGTGGTGTCTTTATAAATAATATTACTATTATCATTTAACTAAAGTATTATATTTCTTTTTGATTTCTCATTTCATTTCCCTAACCAGACTATAAGCTTTTTGATATAAATACTCATTCTCCTATACTTTTGGGTTTGCCTGGTCGCTCAGACAGTAAAGAATCTGCCTGTAATGTGGGAGACCTGGGTTCGATCCCTGGATTGGGATGATCCCCTGGAGAAGGGAATGGCTACCCACCCCGTATTCTGGCCTGGAGAATTCTATGGACTGTGTAAATACTCATTCTCCTATACTTTTACATCTGCCATGGTGCTTTATACAAGGTAGGGGTTCAGTGCAAGTTTGTTAATGGGTTAGCCAATAATCTGTGAAATGGAACATGGGAGAAGGAAATGTGATATTCTTTCTCACAAGCTACCTATTTAAATGAATCTTGGGAAGAACATTGAACAAATTACCTTAATTTGCAAAATTGCCTTCATGTAACATTTGCAGCTGTTCCACTTCTCAGGGAAATGATTCATATTATTTTAAAGACATGACAACCAGAACAAGGTCAAAACTTAATACCTGATGGTAATTAGCAATACAGATATAAAAGTTGCAAATTCTGCAGAATCTAAGTGCACACTGGATTTGCTAGGAGGTGGCCAGCTATAATGGGAGGGAGCTTTTAAGATGGAGCTGACTGATAACCTTTGTAAAATAGTAATATAGTTTTCTTTTTCTGTTTTTCTTTCTCCTTTTACTTTACCCCCCTCCTTTCTAAATTATTGAGCTCTTCCTATGTGGCCAGCCTTTTCTAGGAAGTTTCTGTTACATTATTACATAATTTAATCATTGCATACATCCTGTTGGTAAGCTATTATTGTTTATATTTTAATGACCAGGAAACATTGAGGTTTGGAGACTTAAGGACTTCTGGCATGAACTTCACACTTTTTCTCACTGAACCTGATCTTTCTTTGATGTGCAACCTTGGACAAAAAACATCATTTGACTCCTTTGTGCTTTTTAAAAATGTCTTTCTTCTAGAAGAGGCAAATGAAAAAAACCTGCCTTACTAGCTTCATATTATTCTAGATAACTGAGATAATTAAAACATGAGAAATATCGAGCATTATTATTTTTATTATATATGAGTCTTGACCGCATTGGTGATCACCAATGAGCAAACTTAGAATAAGGGATTAGAACAAGATTGTAATTTAAAATGATCTGTTGATGTTTTCTTTTGCACTTTAACACTCCTAAAACATGTTCCCATATTTGAGTTTTTGCATTACACAGAAAAAAATCCATAAATTGTACTTTTATGTGTCTTTAGCTGTGCGATAAACCCAGATTAGTCAGGTACAGAAAAGCCTGAATGAGCTAAAAGAAAAGTAATATATTTTCTTGTTTATTTATGATAATAAATCTTTGCTACACAGCTTTATTCAATACAGTATTAGATCGGTTCAGTTCTCAAGTGGTGATTTTGTACAGCTTATGAGGAAATCTCTTGATAGTGACATTGTTTAGCATCTTCTTTTACTTTTTGCTTTTTTAAAAAAAAATTCTTTAAAATTTTTTGTATTGGAATATATTTGATTTACAGTGTTGTGTTAGCTTCAGGTATACAGCAAAGTGATTCAGTTATACATATACATATATCTATTCTTAAAAAGTGATGTCTTTCCCTCAAACTGATTTCAATTTAAACTTGGCAGTTTGTTTCTTATTGTAATTTAATTATTTGGGTCACTGAATTCTGTGTCTCCTGTTTTTCTGTGAAGAGAAAAACATATTGTGCAACCAAGATTGATGCAAGGCTCCCTAGTGAAGCATCTTTCTTCAACAGCTCAACTCATTACAGCAAAGGAGGCTGCTTGTATCTGAGCTGCTGGTTCTTTTCCTTCTTAGTTGGAGTATTTCCAAGGTTGTCTTTTCTGAAATATTGTAAAATGTCCTGGACCTCAAAAGAAGGTAGTCTTTGAAATTCTGTGAACTCTTCCCACTGTGAAGAAAAAAGGGTGGACTCTTGAAGGATCTTTTGAAAAAAATCATTGAGAGTAGGGGAAGAAACCATGAGCAAAAAGATAAAGGGAGGAAAAACAATTCCCGAAAAAGTTATAGTTTATGCACCTGTGCATACAAAGACACACACACTATGTTTGATATTTTAATGGACATAGAATAAGAAATATTATCATAGCAATGAAGGAAATGAGAAAAATTTTACCTACAGTCTCGGTGTGTGTGCTAAGTCACTTAAGTCGTGACCAACTCTGTGACCCCATGGGCTGCCGCCTGCCAGGCTCCTCTGTCCGTGGGATTCTCCAGGCAAGAATACTGAAGTGGGTTGCCATGTCCTCCTCCAAATGATCTTCCCGACCCAGGGATCGAACCTGCTTCTCTTATGTCTCCTGTGTTGGCAGGCAAGTTCTTTATCTCTAGTGCCACCTGGGAAGCCCACCTACGGTGTCTTTTCTGCTGGAAGGGATAATGGAAAACATGAGACAGCTGAACAGTTGCTTACTAATGAGACTGTGTCTAATGAGACAGTTTTATTAATCTTTCTTCGAACTCTAATTATAGCAGTTTTCTTTCTCAAGCACCTTCTTTCCTAGAGCCCACAGCTCTCCTCTTTAGGAAGCAGAGCTGAAATCATCTCAGTGGTGTCTGCTCAGGCTTGCTTGATACCTTCCAGGTTTTTTGCTCCCTATTTGTAAAGCTTTTTCTTGTATTATTGCTCTGCCACTCATTACTGAAAAAAACTTAATATATCTTAAAGGCAGGGAAACGTCTAAATTTTCCTCTGTTACCCTAACCATGTCTCTTATAGAGCATAGTAAAGTACACGCTCAGTGAATGTTGACATTGATAGCATGGATACCGCAATTCAAGTTGCTCACTTTCTACTGAAATACGGAATTCAGTCTTGTAATGTTTCCTGAATTTGAGAAAGTGTAAACTGCTTGTTTCCCATTTTCTGTTTCAGTTATGCACACACTCTGTAGAATTCACAAGTCCTTGTAAGTAGTACAGAATACTAATTGAATACTTGTTATGTGTGAAGCATTTTTGCATGAAAACATATATATCCTGGAAAGACTTGCTTTTCATTTCTATAAGTAGACAGTCATCTTTTCCCATTGTTTTCATGTCCATATTAATGTTAATTATTCTAGAACATAAGTCCCAAGAAAACCACTGTGTCTCTTCAGTTTATATAATGTACCTTACCTAAAGCTGAATATTTATGATTGCTAGTAGCATAGCACTGGTGGATAAGATGCAAAGCCAGTTTTAGCTGAGGAATCTAATGGTCTTGTAAGTTATTTAATATTAAATTGGCTACCAAGTTCATTTGGGTTTTTCTAGAAGATGTTATGGACAAACCTGAACAAACTTTTTGGCCAACCCAATACCATTAGGTGCCATCTACTAAAAGGAAACACACAGGGAAGGAGCAGCACGTTGTTAAGATGTGTGAAGTGTTCTTTAGTGAAGGAGGTTTGTGTATATAATTGAGTTTAGTTGTTTTTGTTTATTGGGCTCCTGTAATTTCCCTGTGCCAGACTCTGAGTCAAAAGAAAAATACCAAAGCGCTTAGGCAACAGCTGCTCTGCCCTTCAGGGTGGTAATTCTGAGCCCAGGGTTGTACTTATTCTTGTCGTGAAATGACGCTCTTTGACTCTAAAACCCTGCATTCTTCCACAGTGCTATTAGAGTGACGGGCTTGTAAAAAGAAGTGTTAATCTTTGAATCTGTTTAGCAGATATCCTGATGGAGAAAATAACCCATTATGACCTGATGGGTAGTTCATGTACTCTTCTCTGAAGTATTCCTGTGATTCTGTGTTATTGAACATATGTCTAAACCTCGCTGTGCAGGTCCTTCTTTTTAAAAGAAGAGCAATGCTCTTGGAGGTAGTCTTTGTGTTTTCAGTGGGTTTCAGTGGTTCTGGTCAGTTAACTCTAAAATATTTAATAAGCTATAAGCAATGTGGCCATGTATTATAAAAACTTTCTACCTGTCCTGGCCTTTCTTCTAATTTTGTTTTTATCTTTTGGAAGAATTGGGTTATGAAATAAAAATAAATAGTATCCAAAAATGTAATTTGTAAAACAATAATGACTCATTTTACCTGATTTGAAAACTTATTTAAAATTGACTATTACCAAAACTATATACATGGTATTTTGTTGAAGAAAAAGTGATCAATTGATGTGGAATAGCATAGAGACTCCAAAAGTTAAAGCCCATTTTAATCATGTCTAGGACAGAGCAGAAGTAACAGAATGATAAGGAAAAGTAGCATTTGTCAGGTATTTATTTTGGTCTAGAGAAGAATCTGTTCTCTGTGTACAAAGGCAGAATGTATAGCAAAGGAAAGAGAATATGAGAAAAATAGCATACACCATTGTATTGAAATTACTTCAATGGGTACAGATATTTTATTTTATTTTTATTTCTTTTTAATATAAATTTATTTATTTTAAAAGTGCTGTACTCAATATGCCAGCAAATTTGGAAAAATCAGCAGTGGCCACAGGACTGGAAAAGGTCAGTTTTCATTCCAATCCCAAAGAAAGGCAATGCCAAAGAATGCTCAAATTACCACACAATTGCACTCATCTCACACACTACTAAAGTAATGCTCAAAATTCTCCAAGTCAGGCTTCAGCAATACGTGAACCGTGAACTTCCAGATGTTCAAGCTGGATTTAGAAAAGGCAGAGGAACCAGAGATCAAATTGCCAACATCTGCTGGATCATGGAAAGAGCAAGAGAGTTTCAGAAAAACATCTATTTCTGCTTTCTTGACTATGCCAAAGCCTTTGACTGTGTGGATCACAATAAACTGTGGAAAATTCTGAAAGAGATGGGTATACCAGACCACCTGACCTGCCTCTTGAGAAACCTGTATGCAGGTCAGGAAGCAACAGTTAAAACTGGACATGGAACAACAGACTGGTTCCAAATAGGAAAAGGCTGTCTATTGTCACCCTGCTTATTTAACTTCTATGCAGAGTACATTATGAGAAACGCTGGGCTGGAAGAAGCACAAGCTGGAATCAAGATAGCCGGGAAATATCAATAACCTCAGATATGCAGATGACACCACCCTTATGGCAGAAAGTGAAGAGGAACTAAAAAGCCTCTTGATAAAAGTGAAAGTGGAGAGTGAAAAAGTTGGCCTAAAGCTCAACTTTCAGAAAACAAAGATCATGGCATCTGGTCCCATCACTTCATGGGAAATAGATGGGTAAAGAGTGGAAATAGTGTCAGACTTTATTTTTTTGGGCTCCAAAATCACTGCAGTTGGTGACTGCAGCCATGAAATTAAAAGACGCTTACTCCTTGGAAGAAAAGTTATGACCAACCTAGATAGCATATTCAAAAGCAGAGACATTACTTTGCCAACAAAGGTCCGTCTAGTCAAGGCTATGGTTTTTCCTGTGGTCGTGTATGGATGTGAGAGTTGGGCTGTGAAGAAGGCTGAGCGCCGAAGAATTGATGCTTTTGAACTGTGGTGTTGGAGAAGACTCTTGAGAGTCCCTTGGACTGCAAGGAGATCCAACCAGTCCATTCTGAAGGAGATCAGCCCTGGGATTTCTTTGGAAGGAATGATGCTAAAGCTGAAACTCCAGTACTTTGGCCACCTCATGCGAAGAGTTGACTGATTGGAAAAGACTCTGATGCTGGGAGGGATTGAGGTCAGGAGGAGAAGGGGACGACAGAAGATGAGATGGCTGGATGGCATCACTGACTCAATGGACGTGAGTCTGAGTGAACTCCGGGAGTTGGTGATGGACAGGGAGGCCTGGTGTGCTGCGATTCATGGGGTCGCAAAGAGTTGGACATGACTGAGCGACTGAACTGAAATGAGGCTAATTACAATATTGTATTGGTTGGTACAGATCTTTTAGATGAATATACTAATTCCATTTGCTATCTATGCAACAAAGATGAATGTTTAAGGAAATCTTAAGTCATATTATAGGAAAATTGACTCCCTCTCAGCATTAAAGTGAATTCAGATGTTAAAAGTCTTTCTGATAAAGGTAACAAAATAAAAATTTTTTTCCTATGGAGAAACAGGGATGTTTTTGATGTCGTCGTACTAATTGTTTCAGTTGTTGTGAAGAGGAGTCTGTCAATATGTTTGAGTCCTAGTGTTGGTATTGATGATGATGATGATGGCATATGCCAGACACTGTGCTGAGTAGGTGTGGGGACATTTAAAGCAAAGCTCTCTGTCTGGGCCACATGTACATGTGTATATGTGAGCAGACGTGTCACTGAGCATTCACACAAAGCTCCAGAGCCCACCTTTTCAGATTCATTGTTTGACGTTTCCCCCAAAAGCCATTTTCCTATAGGCAATTTCATTAAAATTTTTTTTTAAGTTTGTTTTCCACATTAATTTTTTACTCTATTTTTATATTTGTTTCTCCCCCAGGCCCTGTTATCTTTTCTTCTCCTGGCAGGTGGATTCTTTTTATTTTTTTCATCTATAGCATTTCATTTTATTTTTATTGTTGTTGTTCAGTTGCTCTGTTGTGTTCTGACTCTTTGCAACCCCGTGGACTGCAGCAGTCAGGCTTCCCTGCCCTTCACTATTTCCTGGAGCTTGCTCAAACTCATGTCCGTTGAGTCAATGATGCCGTTCAACCATCTTGTCCTCTGTCGCCCCTTTCTCCTCCTTCCTTCAATCTTTCCCAGCATCAGGGTCTTTTCCAATGAGTCAGCTACTCACATAGAATGTATGCAAATATAGGTACTTTAAACAACTTTTTATTTTGTATTGATTAACGAACAATGTTGTGATAGTTTCAGATGAACAGCGAAGGGACGCAGCCATACGTATACATGTATCCATTCTCCCCCAAACTCCCCTCCCGTCCAGGCTGCCACATAACACTGGGCAGAGTTCCATGTGCTAGATACCATAGGTCCTCTGGCAGGTGGATTCTTACTCACTTTTAAAAACTTTGTTCAAACTGCACCTTGTCACTGATGCCTTGGTCCCTGTGGCCCCTTAGACACGTGGAGGTTGACAGCCCTGCCTGCTTCTCTGGCAGATGCTGCTTTCTTGAGCCTGGGCTGTGTCCCAGCCATCTTTCTACATAGGGTGGGACTCAACACCTGTGTGTGGAAGGACTAAATGAAATAAACCAAGGAAAATCCCAGTATTAATATTATTTGCCAGGTTTTTCATTAAATTCTGTGAAACTTAAACTTGCCACATCGACTCGTATAACTTTAATTAACAATAATCAAATTGTCTGACTCTCAATAATTTCTTCGAAATGGAGTAAGCAGTTACAGAGGAGCCTAGTGGGCTACCGTCCACGGGGTTGAAAGAGTAGGACACGACTGAGCAACTAACACACACGCCCACACACAAGCAGTTATTACCTGGCTACATTATTTTGCAGCAGAGTTTTCTTGGGGTTGGTACTTGTCTCAGTGCTTATTTGCTGTGAAATGAGTCTTTTGCTGGGTCACTATCAGGTTCTTTAGATTAGTTACAGAAATACAGAGATTTGTCTAAGTTTGAATTATAAGCACTTTTCCTTGAAATACTCATTTGGAAGTTTTGCTCCATTTGTTTCGATGTCATAATTTACGTGTAGTTTTTTTTCTTCAGTACTAAAACAGTTATTTATTTTTGGTGGTGCTGGTCTTTGTTGCTGCGCGCAGACTTTCTCTAGTTGCAGTGAGCTAGGGCGACTCTTGCTTGTGGTGCACAGGCTTCTTATTGCAGCGGCTTCAGTGGTTGTGGTGCCTAGGCTTAAGTGCTCTGCCGCATGTGAATCTCCTCGGACCAGGGATTGAACTCATGTCCCCTGCATTGGCAGGCAGATTCTTATCCATTGTACCACCAGGGAAGTCCCTATGTGTAGTTTTTGTTTTATGTATAAAAGGCAATGGCACCCCACTCCAGTACTCCTGCTTGGAAAATCCCATGGACGGAGGAGCCTGGTAGGCTGCAGTCCATGGGGTCGCTAAGAGTCAGACACGACTGAGCAACTTGATTTTCACTTTTCACTTTCGTGCATTGGAGAAGGAAATGGCAACCCACTCCAGTGTTCTTGCCTGGAGAATCCCAGGGACGGGGAGCCTGGTGGGCTGCCGTCTCTGAGGTCGCACAGAGTCGAACACGACTGAAGCGACTTAGCAGCAGCAGCAGCATTCTCTTTTCACCACAGTATGTTCTTATTTATAAAGATGCTCAAACAAGTACATTTAGCAGCTCTTTTAAGCCAGAGTGCCTTTAATGAACTCTTCTCTACTATTTAATATTCTTAAGAGAAAGTATGCCTGAGGGACGTATCTTATTCCCAGGAAAAAAGCTGTTTTCTTAAGCTTTTGGGACCCAGAGATGAAAAATTTTCCCTTATACAAATTATTCATCAAGTAAAAATTTTCATGCAAAAATTAGTGCTTCAAGACAGAATGAATTTAGATGAAAGACTTTGTGATAGTTATATTAGGTGAACAGAGGTTTTGCTGCAGATGACAGAGACCACACCTGGCAAGACAGAAGTTTCTCTCTCAAGGAGTTGTCTGAATACAGGAAGCTCAGATCAAGGATAATGACCCTGTTCTACATGGTTATTTGGGGTCTGACATGATATCCCATGGTATTAGGGATTGAGGCACCTTCTCTCTCATTGTTCTGTATTTAAAATTTAATATGTTAATTTCCTCTTAATTTTATTTGCTGATTATTGAGTGACTATCAGATCAGCAGTTATGCTTGACAAGAAGTTGAAGTCATGGTGTACTTACAGTATTTTATGGATTTGGCATGGCAAAATAGTCCTGATTATAAATATTTGATTAGTTAATTGAAAGTTCATATATTTTGGGGAAGGATGGTTAATGTACAGATGTTTGCAAGACCCCTGTGATATCAGTTGTGAAGCAAACCGTCCAGAATGGAAAGTGATCATCCATCACTGTGGAGGGAGGGCACAGTGCTCCTGAAGCCTCAAGTTCATTCCCAGCAGCTGTGTGTGAAGACGGCTTACTGGAAAGTAATGTCATTGGTCTGCCCTTGAAGGAAGAGTAGGATTTTGATAATGGGAAGTGGAGGAGGAAGGCAAGAGGAACAAGCAGTGGCTTGAGGAGAGTGGGAGTGAAAAGTGTCTGGTTGCTATGCATGTAACACTTCATAGATGACACCCACTGTGCCTTAAGAATGAAGTCTGGAGGAAGGGTGTTTGTGAGCAAGGGGTTGAGGGGTATGTTACATTTATCTTTGTTCTTTTTTTTCTGACAGGGTGACAAAGGAGAGTTTTTTCTTGGATAATACTTTAACAGAACTTCATTGATTTGTTGATTTGTATTATTCAAGATGCTTCTGTGAGCTATTCTAATCTTTAGGACCATAGCCCGCCAGGCTCCTCTTTCCATGGGATTCTCCAGGCAAGAATACTGGAGTGGGTTGTCGTGCCCTTCTCCAGGGGATCTTCCTGATCCAGGGATTGAACCCAAATCTGTTATGTTTCCTGCATTGGCAGGTGGGTTCTTCACCACCAGCACCAGCTGGGAAGCCCCTTTAATACCTAGAACATATGACTCATGTTGAGATGAGATTATCTTTACATTTTGGGTTAAATCACAAAGAGGACAGTATTTGTAAATGTGTGACTTTCAAAGGGGAACAGAGACTCTCAGTATCCACAGAGGGCCTGGTTTGATGTGCTTTCTGAAGTGGAAAGGTTTTTTTACCGGGACATTCTGCTGATAATTCATTTAGAGAAAGTTCCAATTCCTGATGAAGAGCAGAACGCTGACATGAGTTTTGACTTAGGTGTGCAGAAAGAATTGGTTAGCTTTGTGCACAAAATAGGCTGAAATTAAGCTTTAATTAGTCAGACTTTTGCATAATTCATCACAGTCACTTTGAAAGTTCAGTTGAATCTGCTCTTAATTTTTATCAAGATGGACTCCTTTTTAAAGGACTTTTATTAGTTTCTTGCTGAACAGATATTTAGGCCTTCCAGGTAAAACCATGATGATACCCCTGTTCTCTTTTTAAAGAAATAAATTATTATATAGGGATCCATTAAGAAACGAATCAGTCCATAAAATATTCTTCTTATTAAATATCATTCTTTATATCAATATAATCAGCTTTAAAGATATGAAAGTAAACTAAGTTTCTTTCTGTCTTTTTGAAACCATAGGCTGTCCATCTGGCCCAGGCAAGCTTCCAGATTGAAGCCTTTGGCTCCAAATTCATTCTTGACCTCACACTGAACAAGTAAGTATTTAGTTATGGTCTTGTCAAGAAATAATTGCAATAAAACACTACTTCATGATAGTTTTGTCAAAATAATATCTGTTGTTGAAGCAACTGATATTTTTTAGCTAATTATATGTCATATAGCACCTAAAGAAAAATATAAAGCCCGAAGTTAATTATTTTCTTTTGCTGAAAGAAGAGACATTTAATGTATTAAAAAATCTCAAATGGAGTACTTAAATGTGATTTTAAATGGAATAAATATTTGAAGTGATGCTAGCTAATTAAGTGCTAACTATCATCTTTACTATATATATATATAGCAAGCATGATAAATTACTGACTCAAGTATAATTGGACTTCAGTCTAGAAATTCCACTTTACCTTTAAGTATGCAATTCACATGACTTCGGTATGAAGAGTAAAGAAAATGATGACTTGCAAATAGTACCTATTTTGAGAAGGTTCTTTGCTTCCTAATTTGCTCTAATACACTTTCTTAGAAATTTTGATCCTGATGAAGATTTACCCGATTTTCCTCTGAGCATGTGTTTATGTTGATATTTAAATGCTATTTCCCAAGTTGGAACCAGTTGCACAGATGTCTTTGTACAAAGCATGAACAAGAGCTGTTGCCTTAAGCAGGACTCTTCAGTCTCTGATTGAGCCAGCAGCGAATATTTCTTGGGTGAAGGAGCATTCTTGCATGGTTTTCTGTAGTTTGAGAAGCTCCAGTCAGTATCTTAAACTCTCATCAGTATTTTGACTAAGACTGCATTTTTGCCAGAAAGATACCATGTAATGCTATCAGACACTGTAATGTAGGTGACCACAGTTCAATATCTGAGAAATTACAAAAGACTCTGAAGAACAACTATTAAATTTCTTGTGTGCCAAATTCTGAGAGCTCTGCAGAAAAAAAAAATGCAGAGTCAGCTTGGGTACTCCTTACTCAAGTGTAATTGCAGCTTTAAGTCAGGATGAATCAGCAGAACTCAGAATTTCCTGTGTTACAGATATTGCAGGTTTTCGTCTTTGAGTCTGCTGAGTATTAGTTGAGTTCCTTTTCACCATGCTGGGTAAGCACTGTGCCTGCCTGAGAGATTTGTCTTGCCAATACTTAGACTATTTTGAGTAACAAGATATAGCTAATTTTAGTTTGTTTAGATTTTCTGTTCCTTTAACTCTTACGGCAACGGATGCTGTCATATCAGACTGTGCCTTGTTGATAGCAGCCAACATTGCTATGTGGTTGAACATTAAAACATCCCGGCCATAGCACAGCATCCCAGATGACTGAGAAAGGATCATATGGGGATGTCCAGGGTACTTAGAGGTCTGTAGACACATCCAAAAATTATTTACCACTAATATTTAACATGCAGAGGAATCAAGTTGAGCACCTACTGTGAGCAGCCCTTGCATTACTTGGGAGAGGCCAATAGATATAATTTTACAGGATATGAAATTCATTGTGCTGGTGATAATGACCCAGCAATCCATGTTGGTTGGAATGCTATGGAGGCACTGAAGAGTAGAAGCTCTTTAGGCTAGAAGAATGTGGAAAAGCATCTTGGGAAAGGTGATGCTTGAGCTAAATCTTGGAAGGCAAGTGCTCGTGAGGAAGAGAAGTGTTAGGGATGGATTGGAGAGTGAGAAAATGGAGAACTGTGTTCTAGATAGAGCAGACAGTGTATGCTATGGAGGCAGGGCCATGCAGCAGTGTGGCAAGTTAAATTTTGTTGAATTTCTTGGTAAATTACAAGAGTGACGCAGAGGGAGATAAGTCAGGAGAGGTAGACCCAGGGACAGCTCAGCTCCTGGAAGACCTTGTATGTCATGCTTAAGTACTTGGCTATTATAGCCTAGACTGTGAAAAATGAAGTAAGGGGAATAAACACAAGTTCTATTCTCAAGAAATGCTAAAAGGCATGAAGAGGGAATGCTTTTAAGAAATCTTTGATTGATAAAATCATTAGGATAGCTTTGATGTGGGTGACAAGGCAGAAAAAAGACTTAAAGTTAACTGGCACCTTGATTGCATAACTGGGTAGAAGATGGTATTGAGCTGAAACGGGCAGCACAAGGAACAAACAGGTTAAATGGTGAAGAGAAAAGAATGGGAAATCAGGGTAGACATCACTGATTTGAGGGCTCTGGGACATGTCTGTGTGGTAGTTGGGTAGAGCAGTCTGAAGTACAGGGAAGAGATGGAGGCGCAGGCTTAGCTTCCTAAGCTTTAGTTTCCTGTTTAAGCTGTATGTTGCTATAAGGACTCACTGAGATAATGTGTGGTACTTATACATGTCTGCTAATTGGAAAGACATGCTTAATGCTGTGGACTGAACTCCCCCTAAAATTTCTATGTTGAAACCTTAACCTGAAACATGACTGTATTTAGAGACAGAGCCTCTAAGGAGGTAATTAAGGTTGAATAAGGTCATATGGTGGAGCCTTGATCTAATAAGGTTAATGTTATTATAAGATAGACACCAGAGAGCTTGCTGTCTCTCTCTCTCTACCACGTGAGGACACAGCAAGAAGGCAGTCGTCTTTAAGCCAAGAAGAGAGCCCTCACCAGGAATTGAATCAGCCAGAATGTTGTTCTTGGAAAGTCTGCAGAAGTGTGAGAAATAGATCTCTAGTTGTTTAAAGCACACACTTTGTGGTATCTTATAATGGCAGCCTGAATTGATTAACACATTCAATATATATTTGTATTTATGCTTAATTATTATTGCCACAGCAAGGCAGTCATGGGGCTGGGTGTTGGGGAATTTAGGGTTGAAAAAGAGAATCAGTGACCTCATGGAACTTATGATCTAATAAGAAAAGCACAATAAGTCTTTGCTTTGTTTTCTGTCAGTACTTTTTTTTCTCATTTTTGTACATGAGGGTAGTATACTCTGTGATCTTTACCTTGCTGAAAGTTAGACTGAAGGAAAACTTGACAATTTGACAGGCCAAGGTTGATATGCATTCAAGGTAATGAGCACCGAGAATTCAGACAACATACTTTTGTTGAGTTAAAAACCTATTTGCAATACATTTGGTCCTTCTCCAGCTGCTTACCCGAAATCCATTAAAAAGCATGACAAGACTTGTAAGTCATTGGCTGTTTGGATATTTAACTTTCCATTTGATTGTGTCTGATGTGGCTGCTGAAACCTTCAGCATGCTCTCATGTTTATTGTAAAGTGAAATCTGTGCAGTCCTTCTGGCCTTTGCCTGGCACAGAGATGGAAGAAATCTCAGGATGTCTCAGGTGCAATAAGACAGCAGTTTGTTCCTGAGAGAACACTATCCAATGAGAGAATAAGGGGGTCTTACAAGTCTGTCCTGTACATTTGTCTTGAACAATAAGGAAAGCTCCAATTGGGTGAAATCTATGCGAGACATCAATATTGGATGGTGGTAGCTTAAAACTGAGGAGTGGACCTAAAGCAGCTTGGAGAGTAAGGACTTTGCTTCATGGGATCTAAGTGAACTGACAAAAACAACTCTGATTTTGGATGAAAGGCAGAATGCTAAAAGCTGTATCATTATTGTCAAACAGGTACCAAACTATAATAATTATGCATGTGTAGTTATCAGCTATCTGTGGTTTGCTTTCCACACTGCAGTGTGAGCAGAGTTCTGTCGTGAATGGGTCACTCTAAGGGAAGTGCCGGGGAAGGTTGTGGATGAACAACTTGTGTGGTCTTTGGTCTCTTCTTTTTTTTAATTAATTAATTTATTTTAATTGGAGGCTGATTACTTTACAATATTGTAGTGGTTTTTGCCATACATTGACATGAATCAGCCATGGGTGTACATGTGTTCCCCATCCTGGACCCCCCTTCCCACCTCACTCCCCATCCCATCCCTCAGGGTCATCCCGGTGCACCAGCCCTGAGCACCCTGTCTCATGCATTGAACCTGGGCTGGTGATCTGTTTCACATATGATAATATACATGTTTCAATGCTATTCCCTCAAATCATCCCACCCTCGCCTTCTCCCACAGAGTCCAAAAGATTGTTCTTTACATCTATGTCTCTTTTGCTGTCTCACATATAGGGTCATCGTTACCATCTTTCTAAATTCCATATATATGCGTTAGTATACTGTATTGGTGTTTTTCTTTCTGGCTTACTTCACTCTGTATAATAGGCTCCAGTTTCATCCACCTCATTAGAACTGATTCAAATGCATTCTTTTTAATGTCTGAGTAATATTCAATTGTGTATATGTACCACAACTTTCTTATCCATTTGTCTGCTGATGGACATCTAGGTTGCTTCCATGTCCTGGCCATTGTAAACAGTGCTGCGATGAACCTTGGGGTACATGTGTCTCTTTCAGTTCTGGTTTCCTCAGTGTGTATGCCCAGCAGTGGGATTCCTGGGTCATATGGCAGTTCTATTTCCAGTTTTTTAAGGAATCTCCACACTCTTCTCCATAGTGGCTGTACTGGTTTGCATTCCCCCCAACAATGTAAGAGGGTTCCCTTTTCTCCACACCCTCTCCAGCATTTATTGTTTGTAGACTTTTTGAAAGCAGCCATTCTGACTGGCGTGAGATGGTACCTCATTGTGGTTTTGGTTTGCATTTCTCTGATGATGAGTGAGGTTAAGCATCTTTTCATGTGCTTGTTAGCCGTCTGTATGGAAGACACCCTTCTTTATTGCTCCATTTCCCTGGGAGGTTAATGGCTTTGTTCTGATGTAGGGGGAATCAGGGGTATTTGATTTAAGATGAATATCTAGAAAATGTTGATTTAAAGAAGTACATGCACACAGTGGTTTGCTTATGAAAAGTAGTTCATGCAATGGTTTTAAAAGAAGAGGGGCTTCCCTGGTGGCTCAGAGGTGAATAATCTGCCTGCCAGTGCAAGAGACACAGGTTTGATCCCTGGTTTGGGAAGATCCGACGTGCTGCAGAGCAACTAAGCCTGTGCACCACAGCTATTGAGCCTGTGCTCCAGAGCCCAGGAACTGTGACTGCTGAGCCCATATGCCACAACTACTGGAGCCTGTGCACCCTTGAGTCTGTGCAACAAGAGAAGCCACTGCAATGAGAAGCTGGAACACCGTGAGAGAGTTGCCGCCCCCTGCTTGACGCAGCTAGAGAAAAGCCTGTGCAGCAGTGAAGACCTAGCACAGCCAAAAATAGAGGAAAACAAACAAGCAAACAAAATCACAAAAATAATATAAAAAAGAAAGAAGGAAACAGCTACACTGATGTAGTTTCAGCTAGATTAAATAAAAACCCTGGCTTTCATGCCAATTAATATGATTAATTTATTCTTTGTTCAGCCAGCAAACGTTTATTGAACATCTGGTTTGCCTTAAGATACGGTGCTGAGCAACAACCCAGGGGTTTCAGGACTGTGTAAAAGAATTCCTCCTCTCTAAGAGCCGACAGAGAATAAAATATATACAAATTGTATTAAATATGATAGGAAGTGACTTGGGAGGCCTTAGTGCTGGAAGGTCTTATGGGGAAGATGAGATTTAATATTTGTCTTAAAGGATGCTATCTTGGGTTTGCTTCCCTTGGTAGCAGATCCTGAGGCAAGATTTCCAGAAAATACCTTTAAGGAGTTAGGGAGTGAGATGTGGATGGGGTGGGAGCTTTAAAAGAGAGATTTCTCATGTGCCCAACCAGGGCTCATTCCCACTGAGGAAATCCTGGGAGTCCTTGGGTTCATTCTCGAGAATATGCCAGAATATTATCCAACTGAAGATGGAGGAAACTGGAGTTTTGTCCACTGATTGCAATCTGTTGTTGGTTAAGGGGTGTTTCTGGGAGTGGCACCTCTTCAGTATGTTGCTCTTGCCTCCTGTGAGGTAGAAAAAAGCCAAGAGTCTTAGGTATTTCTAGTCACCTGCCTTCAGCGTGTTGAGGTGCCTGCTGAAGGCATGTGGGCACGGGATGTCAGGGTCTGCTACAGAAAGATGTGGGAGGGAGAAAGGTACATTCCACATGGGAAAGTAGCAGAGCAAAGGTTTGGGAGCAGGAAAGCATCAAACCCCTGGTGAGAGTGAAAACCAGTGAGCCCCTTCTCTTGAAGAAGCTTGAACCACCCATTGGTGGATGGAAGGCAAGCTGCCCACCCCGAGTCACTGGATTTGGAGGGGGATTTTCAGTCTTGTTCTGTTGCATGTTTTTTCAGCTCTTCACATTTGGAGATTTGAACTCAAAGTTGGGTTTATAAGACGCAACATGTGGAGAAGAATAGGCCTCCTGCCCCATTTTCCTTTTGTGAATGAATCAGAGAAGGAGTTCAGAACTGTGGCTGCAGAAGACTGAGGCAAATTTGCCTTCACTGCAGCCCAGGGCGGGCCATCCTGGCTTCCATCCAGGCTTTCATCTTGGCTTCTGAGTTGGCTCTCTTCTTTTTTTAATAACAGAAAAATAAAAATAAAACATTTTTATTTATTTTTAATTGAAGGATAATTGCCTTATAATATTGTGTTGATTTCTGCCAAACACCAACATATAACAGAAAAAAATTTTATTTAGGAAAGAAACCTAAGAAAAATATTAACTAGAAGTGCAAGATAGTAAGATTAAATACTGTAAATAACCAAATTTTACACACACAGATTCTGTTTCTCTCCATATATATGTATGTATGTATGTGTGTATGCTCAGTTGGGTCCAACTCTTTGCAACCCCATGGACTGTATGTAGCCCACCATGCTCCTCTGTCCATGGAATTTTCCAGGCAAGAATACTGGAGTGGGTTGCCTTTTTCTTCTCCAGGAGATCTTTCCCAACCCAGTAGGCTTGACTCTTGACCTAGGTTAGCTGGTCATGTGAAAGTGAAAGTGAAGTTGCTCAGTCGTGTCCAACTCTTTGTGACCCCATGGACTGTAGCCTACCAGGCTCCTCTGTCCATGGGATTTTCCAGGCAATAGTACTGGAGTGGATTGCCATTTCCTTCTCCAGGGATCTTCCTGACCCAGGGATCGAACCCAGGTCTCCCGCATTGTAGACAGGTGCTTTACCGTCTGAGCCACCATATAGAGCTCAGTGCTACCCCCTGCCCCACCCCTCTTCTCTCCTGCTCTCCATCCTTTAGTCTCACTGCTGGAATTCCTCTCACACATCTGGGCGAGCGAAGGCACTGGCTTTTCGGAATTCAGGCCTTTGGTCTCAGACTTGTGCTGAGGCTGCCAGCTCAGGCATGTTTTCTGGGTTTGAGTCCAGAAGAGCTAGAAATGATGAGTAATGTGGCTGTCCATCTCAGGATTCTGTTTCTTTAAGATGCTTCTAACTCATAGGCTGAGTGCTGCATTTCCTAGTTTCCAGAGTCTGTAGAAGGAAGGTTTTCAACTGCAGTCGTAATAGTAATAGAACCTCTGCTAAGCCCTTTACTCATTTCATCCAATTTAAGTCCTGTGTGATCATTTCCAGCCTGAGACCTTGTGACATTCAGTTATGTGCTGGTGTTCAATCTGTACTGTCTGTCTGGAGTCTTCTTCTGTTGCTGCTTTGATCACTGGACTGTCAGTTTACAAGGGAGCTGGGCATAATTCTAGTGATTGCTCATCTCTTCACGTTAAGTGAGACAAAACAATTTAGCTATTTTAGTCAATTATTTCATTTTATTTATTTGTTTTAAAATTTTCGCCTGCACAGGGTCTTCATTGCTTTGTGTAGGCTTTTTCTAGTTGCTGCAAGCGGGGGCTACATTTGGTTGTGGTGCCTGAGCTTCTCACTGTGGTGGCTTCTCTTATTGCGGTGCATGGGCTCTCAGGTGCACGAGCTTAGCTGCTCCGTGGCATATGAAATATTCCCATACCAGGGATCGAACCTGTGTCCCCTGCATTAGCAGGCGGACTGTGCCACCAGGGAAGTCCTATTTTTATCAATTTTTAATGATATAAAGAAAATACAGGAGACCACGGTTTGATCCCTGGGTCCAGAAGATCCTCTGGAGAAGGGAACGTCAATCCACTCCAGTAATCTTGCCTGGACAATCCCATGGACAGAGAAGCCTGGCAGGCTATAGTCCTTGGCGTCGAAAAGAGTCGGACATGACTAAGCAACTAACCCACAAAGAAAATGCAGAAGAAGGCCCAGTGAGGTGGATGAAACTGGAGACTATTATACAGAGTGAAATAAGTCAGAAAGAAAAACACCAATTCAGTATATTAACGCATATATATGGAATTTAGAAAGATGGTAACGATGGCCCTATATGCGAGAGAGCAAAATAGACACAGGTATAAAGAACAGACTTTTGGACTCTGTGGGAGAAGGCAAGGGTGGGATGATTTGAGGGACTAGCATTGAAACATGTATATTGCCATATGTGAAATAGATGACCAGTCCAAGTTTGATGCATGAAACAGGGCACTCAAAGCCGGTGCACTGGGACAACCCAGAGGGATGGGATGGGGCGGGAGGTGGGAGGGGGGTTTGGGATGGGGGACACATGTACACCCATGGCTGATTCATGTCAGTGTATGGCAAAACCCACTACAATATTGTGAACTAATTAGCCTGCAATTAAAATAAATAAATTAATTAAAAAATAAAATTATCCTGTTTTAAAAAAAAAATTTATTAGTAACATTGATTTGTAACATTATATAAGTTGCATATGGACCACATTATATTTCTACTCATATATACACTATAGCGTGGTCACCACCCAAAATTTAGTTGCCATTGGTCACAGTACAGTTGATCCCCTTTCCCCTTTTCATGCTTTCCCCTATTCCTGCTCCTTCCCCTCTGTTAGCCCCACTCTATTCTTTGTATCTACTTGTTCATTTTTGTTTGGTTTGCTTCGTTTATTTAGTTTCAAATATTCTACATGTGAATGAAATCATATGGTATTGGTCTTTCTCCATCTGACATTTCACTTATCATAATACCTTATCAAAGTCCATCTATCTTGTCACATGGCAAGATTTCATCTTTCTTATGACTGACTGGTACTTCATTGTGAATATGTATATACCACATGTTTTGTGTCCATTCATCTGCTGAAAGTGAAGAGGAACTCAAAAGCCTCTTGATGAAAGTGAAAGTGGAGAGTGAAAAAGTTGGCTTAAAGCTCAACATTCAGAAAATGAAGATCATGGCATCTGGTCCCACCACTTCATGGGAAATAGATGGGGAAACAGTGGAAACAGTGGCAGACTTTATTTTGGGGGGCTCCAAAATCACTACAGATGGTGACTGCAGCCATGAAATTAAAAGACACTTACTCCTTGGAAGGAAAGTTATGACCAACCTAGATAGCATATTCAAAAGCAGAGACATTACTTTGCCAACAAAGGTCCGTCTAGTCAAGGCTATGGTTTTTCCTGTGGTCATGTATGGATGTGAGAGTTGGACTGTGAAGAAGGCTGAGTGCCGAAGAATCGATGCTTTTGAACTGTGGTATTGGAGAAGACTCTTGAGAGTCCCTTGGACTGCAAGGAGATCCAACCAGTCCATTCTGAAGGAGATCAGCCCTGGGATTTCTTTGGAAGGAATGATGCTAAAGCTGAAACTCCAGTACTTTGGCCACCTCATGCGAAGAGTTGACTCATTGGCAAAGACTCTGATGCTGGGAGGGATTGGGGGCAAGAGGAGAAGGGGGCGACAGAGGATGAGATGGCTGGATGGCATCACTGACTCGATGGACGTGAGTCTGAGTGAACTCCGTGAGTTGGTGATGGACAGGGAGGCCTGGAATGGTACGATTCATGGGGTCGCAAAGAGTCGGACACGACTGAGCGACTGATCTGATCTGATCTGATCTGCTGATGGGCACTTAGGTTGTTTCCATATCTTGGCTCTTGTCAATAATGTTGTCATGAATATATGGGTATGTATATCTTTTTGAATTACTGCTTTAATATTCTTTTGATAAAAACCCAGAAGTAGAATAGCTGGATCATATGGTAGTTCTGTTCTTAATTTTTTGAGGAATATCCATAGTATTTTCCACCTGTTCACATTCCCACCAACAGTGTGTGAGGGTTTCTTTTTTTCTATATCCTTCCCAGCACTTGTTATTTCTTGCCTTTTTGATAATAGTCATTCTAATAGGCATGAGGTGATAGCTCATTGTGTTTTTGATTTGCGTTACACAGTGATATTGAACAACTTTTCATGTGCTTCTTAGCTATCTGTGTGTCTTCTTTGGAAAAATGTCTCCTTTGCTTATATTTTTATTGGGTTATTTTTTCATTGTTGAATTGTATGAGTTGTTTGTATATTTTGGATACCAATCCCTTATTGAGTATATGATTTGCAGATCTCTCTCTCATTCAATAGGCTGTCTTTTCATTTTGTTAATAGTTTCTTATATTGTGCAGAAACTTTCTAGTCTGATGTAGTCCCATTTGTTTATTTTTATTTTTGCTTCCTTTGTCTGAGGAGATACATTGAGAAAGATAACATGAAGACAGATGTCAAAGAGTGTACTGCCTGTATTTTCTTTTTAAAAAAATTTTTATTGGCATATAGTTGATTTACAATATTGGGTTAGTTTCTGCTGCACAACAATGAATCAGTTATATGTATACATGTATACACTCTTTTTTATATTCTGTTCTCTTTTCAGTCTCTATTTTATTTTTTTTTCACTCTGATCTATTTTATTTCCTTCCTCCTATTGACTTTGGACTTCATTTGTCCTTTTCTGGTTCTTCTACGTGTGGGTTAGGTTGCTTGTTTGAGACTTTTCTTGTTCTGGAGGAAGTCCTGTATTGCTATAAACTTCCCTCTGAATGAAAGTAATCCAGTTTGTTGAACAGACCAGGTCATCTATTATGGGCTGCATTTTGTCCTCTAGAATTTATATGTTGAGGTCCCAACTAGCCAGTAACTCAGAATGTGGCTGTATTTGGATATAAGGACTTTAAGGAAGTAATTAAATTAAAATGAAGTCTTTACTGTAGGCCCTAATCTAATAAGACTGGTGTCCTTTAAGGGATTCCCAGGTGGTGCAGTGGTAAAGAATCCACCTGCCAATGTAGGAGACACAGGAGATTTTGATCCCTGGGTTGGAAAGATCCCCTGGAGTAGGAAATGGCAACCAATTCCAATATTCTTGCCTGGGAAATCC
The DNA here is from genome assembly GCF_032452875.1 of Bos javanicus. Lineage (NCBI taxonomy): Eukaryota > Metazoa > Chordata > Mammalia > Artiodactyla > Bovidae > Bos > Bos javanicus. The sequence goes on from NC_083869.1 coordinate 94,852,877, forward strand.
CATAGACAGAGGAGCCTCGCAGGCTACAGTCCATGGGGTTGAAAAGAGTCAGACAAGACTGAGCATGCACACACACATGGTGTGCTTTAAGAAGAGGACATTTGGACACAGGCACTTGTGTGCACATGAGAATACCATGTACCGTGTGAAGACCTAGTGAGAAGGAGGCCATCTGCAAGTTGAGGAGAGAGGCCGCAAAATGAAACCAGTGCTGCCCATAGCTTGCTCTTAGACCTCTATCCTACAGAACTATGAGGAAATAAATTTCTGTTGTTTAAACCTCTGGTCTGTTGTACTTTGTTATGGCAGCTGTAGCAAAGGAATACACCATTGCCATCCATTTACTGCTTATTTACTGCAATGAGTCAGTCAGCATTAAACTGCTGCTTGTTAATGGGTGAGTCTGTTTGTCCTTGGTAGATAATTCTGCTACTATAATTTTTAAGTGTTGTTCTGAGAGATTATGGCCTCTTTTGCATTTATGTACTTCAAAAAAAGAGAAGCACTATTTATGCAGTTTTGAAAAAGTTTCTGCTTAAGAAGCAAAGATCTCCAAAGTTGCTGTATTGATTGCCGCTGTGCCATGTGCAATATGATGTAGATAACTATTGCTTTTTATTTGTCCTAGAGACCCAGTAGTGTTCTAAGATTTCCAGTGCTGGCAGGATTGAGTTGCTATGGGATTTCTCTCGTTAAGTCATCCTTTCCTGTATATTTTTAAACATTTGATTCCATGGTACAAGGTAGTTCATTTTGCCTTGCTTTCACTGATCAGGTCTCCCTCAGGCATTTCTGTTTGAATAATGAAGCCTGTAATGGATGCTTTGGATAATATCATTATCATTTGCTTTTGACGATGCATCTTTAAGCTGCTAGATTAGATCCAGGAACTCTTGAAAAAATTTAAGATAAATGTTAGTAGGTTCTAGTTCTGTTTTTGAGGATATGTGTTAATATTTGACCTCCTTTCAGAATGCTTTGACAGTGACTTCAACAATTAAACAGAATAGCAGAAGCATTAAAGATAAAATCACAATTGAACCATTGGTGTTTATTTATTTTTATTTTTTATTTATTTATGGCTGTGCTGGGTCTTCTTTGCTGCATGCAGGCTTTTCTCTAGTTGTGGTGAGGGGGGCTACTCTTTGTTGTGATGCACAGGCCTCTCATTGCAGTGGCTTCTCTTGTTGCAGAGCATGGGCTCTAGAGCACGTGGACTTCAGCAGTTGCAGCACGTGGGCTCAGTGGTTGCGGCCCTTGGGCTCTAGAGCATGTGGACTTCAGCAGTTGCAGCACGTGGGCTCAGTGGTTGCGACCCTTGGGCTCTAGAGCACGTGGACTTCAGCAGTTGCGGCACGTGGGCTCAGTGGTTGTGGCCCTTGGGCTCTAGAGCACGTGGACTCCAGCAGTTGCAGCACGTGGGCTCAGTGGTTGTGGCCCTTGGGCTCTAGAGCATGTGGACTTCAGTAGTTGTGGCACGTGGGCTCAGTGGTTGCAGCCCTTGGGCTCTAGAGCACATGGACTCCAGCAGTTGCAGCACGTGGGCTCAGTGGTTGTGGCCCTTGGGCTCTAGAGCACATGGACTCCAGCAGTTGCAGCACGTGGGCTCAGTGGTTGCGGCCCTTGGGCTCTAGAGCACATGGACTCCAGCAGTTGCAGCACGTGGGCTCAGTGGTTGTGGCCCTTGGGCTCTAGAGCACATGGACTTCAGCAGTTGCAGCACGTGGGCTCAGTGGTTGCGGCCCTTGGGCTCTAGAGCACATGGACTCCAGCAGTTGCAGCACGTGGGCTCAGTGGTTGCGGCCCTTGGGCTCTAGAGCACGTGGACTTCAGCAGTTGCAGCACGTGGGCTCAGTGGTTGCGGCCCTTGGGCTCTAGAGCACATGGACCTCAGCAGTTGCGGCACGTGGGCTCAGTGGTTGCGGCCCTTGGGCTCTAGAGCACGTGGACTTCAGCAGTTGCGGCACGTGGGCTCAGTGGTTGCGGCCCTTGGGCTCTAGAGCACGTGGACTCCAGCAGTTGCAGCACGTGGGCTCAGTGGTTGTGGCCCTTGGGCTCTAGAGCACGTGGAATTCAGCAGTTGCAGCATGTGGGCTCAGTGGTTGTGGCCCTTGGGCTCTAGAGCACGTGGACTTCAGTAGTTGTGGCACATGGGCTCAGTGGTTGCAGCCCTTGGGCTCTAGAGCACGTGGACTCCAGCAGTTGCAGCACGTGGGCTCAGTGGTTGCGGCCCTTGGGCTCTAGAGCACGTGGACTTCAGCAGTTGCAGCATGTGGGCTCAGTGGTTGTGGCCCTTGGGCTCTAGAGCACGTGGACTTCAGTAGTTGAGGCATGTGGGCTCAGTGGTTGTGGCCCTTGGGCTCTAGAGCACAGGCTCAGTAGTTGTTGTGCACAGGCTCATTTGCCCTGAGGCATATGGAATCTTCCTGGGCCAGGGAATCCAACCCATGTCTCCTGCTTTGGCAGGTGGATTGTTCATCACTGAACCACCAGGGAAGTCCAAACCATTGGTATTTATGTACTGATTCTTGATGTAGGTGGATGAGGTCTCATGTAACTCTTGAGGGGTGAAGGACTGTGGATGTTTGACCTCTACTTTCAGTAAGAAACTTCATTTATTCCATCCTCTTCTTGTCTGTTGACCATACTTTTTATGGATGAAGGAGACCCAAGGAAATTAAACACAAGACTGAAGAACTCAGAAGGGCTATAGGAGCTAGATGGAGATTCTCTAAATTCCAAGAAATGTAAAGATGTGAAAGTGAAGGAAAGCGAAGTTGCTCAGTAGTGTCCAACTCTTTGCGACCCTATGGACCATACAGTCCTTGGAATTCTCCAGGCAAGAATACTGGAATGGGTTGCTGTTTCCTTCTCCAGGGATTGCCCAGAAATAAGGAACTGCAGTGATAGCCCCTCACACAAAAAAAGAAAAAAAAAAAAAGGCATTTGAGAATTTCTAGCAAAATCAAGTGATCTAATTACCAATGGGATCACATGGCACTGTTTTTTAATCCAGGATACAAATACCATGTACTGAATTAAGAGACTATTTCTTGACTGATGGATTAAAGGAGACCCTTTGCAGGTGTCCACCCCAATGCAGAATGTGGGCAGATTAAACTGGAACTTGGTTCATTCTTAAAACTACTTCTTGGTCTTTATGATTACTGGGGGGAATGATGGGGCAGAGATAAATTGGGAGTTTGGAATTGACATGTACATGCTGTTATATTTAAACAGATAACCAGCAAGGACCTACTGTATAGCACAGGGAAATCTGCTTAATATTCTCTAATAACTTAAATGAAGAAAGAACTCAAGATAGATTAATGATTAATGAAGAATTTCAGTAGAAGTTAATTTTGACAAAAAATTGAGAAGCACAGAAGATTAGTGGTATAAGGCATCTAAGATAAGTTAATTGCATTAGTTACTGATTGTAGATCTTACTTTTCTTACAGTTAAGTGAGAAATGCCAGGTGCTGGGGTATATAATTTCCATTATCTGATAAAGGAAGCTTATCTGTCTAGAGATATAAACGTTTTCCTATTAGGGAGAAATTTATCCCTTTGATGCGGACGTTGCCAGATGTTCGGTAGCATAATGGTTAATGTCTAACCATGATTTTGTGAATGACCAGAAATGTTACTTAAATGGACTTCTCATATTGACCCTCTGTGGTAGCCAAGTGCATAACGTACTTTCTAACCTCAGTGGATTGATGAATAGATTCCTATTGATTGAACCCTTTTAAGAACCATTTCGAGCACTTTTTTTTTCTTCCAGAAATGTTTACTGAGTACCTGGTAAGTGCCAGACAATGATGAAGCTGCCAGGGAGAAGCTCTCCCCTCATGAAGCTTACAGAACAATGGAGGAGAAAGACAATTCGACCACATCTAAATTATAGTCTGAGAAGTGCCATGGTGGGGAAAATTGAGGGTACTTTTATCCCCTGTAGGAGCGGGATTGAATAGGAAGCTAAATGTTTATGGAGCTAAATGTCTAAATTCAGACCTAAAGTGTAAGAGTTGTCCAGACAGAGGTTTGAAAGTCAGAGACTGTGAGGGTCTGAAAGGTAGGCAAGAGAAGTGAGACTTGTAGTGAATGCACACTTGGAGAAATTAATAAAATCACACAACGAGTTAGAAAAAAAAAATAGAAACTTTGTCATGGCAGGGCAGTATATTTGGGGCAGCTTTGTAAATACACATCTGAAAGTACCACCACTTGCTATCTTTTATATACATTTCTTTAAGCAATAGGATTTTTTTCTCCTAGAAGAGCTGTGAGCAGGAAGGTTAATGAATTCTACGTTCTTCTTATCACCTGACTTAAATTGCTTTTTGCTCTAAGTAAACAGCAATTGCTGTTTCAGTACATCTCAGCAGAATTTTATCCCAACAGAAATGGTCCCTATTCGTCCCCATGTAACCTCCATAGATGGAATGATAGACAAGGGAAGCATGGCTGACCTGCTGACAGGTTAGATTTCTGACAGTCTGCTTCTGATTCAATGGCTATTGTGTGTATGCTTCTCACAATTAACAGAATATTATTGCATGGACTCTATCCTGGCCATTTATTTTATGCTGTGTTCTGACTTTTAATTTATTAAATAGCCTTTTTTTCCTACTCTCAAAAAAAAAAAAAAAGAATCACACAGTAAGTGATAGAACTGGCATCAGAATTCAGGATCACCCACTGTCAAAGCCTTTGAGAGTAGTGATGTTTTTCAGTAATAATCCCCTTGAAGTTATGTTTCAAAAGCTCAACAGAGGTGAACCTTAGTTATAAATACAGATATAAATTTTATACTACTTGCCTTTTACATTTTGCTTTACTTTCATTACTCCTATTTTTTGCAGAAATCTAGTCCCAAACAGTAATGCATTAACTTTCCTCTAAATACTATAAAATGTATATAAAGTGAGGGTTTGATCAGGTAAAAGAGCTCATTAGGATTCTTGGTTGTCATCTGCTGCCAATAAGAATTGTGTTATTTTCCAGAACCAATTTTTTGATGATTCATAGACTAGAATCATCATGTAAGATAATTTCCCCTATTCTTCTAAAATTAATTATAATAGTAGAATCTTCACTGTTAGAACCTAAACCATGGATATTTAGATTTGTTTATAAAGGTGTCCTCTTTGAGTGGTCAGTTCTAACTCAACTCCCATAATGATAATCGTGTGCTTTATGATATTTTGATTGTGTTTAAAGACAAAATCTATTTAGGCTTTTTTCATGTGATCATTTCTGCAAGAAGTTTCAAGTGAATTCAATTAAAATAATTTTAAAATGAAAAAAGATCTATCTGTCTTTCTTACAGGAATATTTTTCAAACAAGAGGCTGAAAACCTCTAATACATTGTAGAATGAACATTTCATTTCTTCCTCCTTTACTTTTTACCAAAATGACGTCATGCATGTAGTAAATCAGACTAAACTATTTGACAATAAGGATCTTACAGCATTAGGACAAGACTATGTTTCTTATAAATTGGTAGAACTTTTCAGAGTCTTAATTGTGTCTGAGGCTTTTCCTCACTGCTGTTAGTGTTTATTCATTAAATGCTGACTGACCTGGTACTTGACCCTAAAGACATCTTTTGGTCTGTGAAGCTATTCAGATAATGGAAAAGGGTTTCTTTATGTGATTTCTGGCACTTGTCCTATCCTCCCTCCCTCCATCCCTCCACATTGTCTTAAGGTTAAGGGAAAACAACGAAGAATAAGATGCAGTCTCTTTATGGAGTCTACAATTTAGGGCAGGATCAGGGAAAGCTACATAGAGGGGGGGATGGTTGAGCTGAATTTTGAAGGATGAGTAATTCAAAGATGAATGGTTTAATACTTCTGCATGGGCTGGGCGGCCAGTAACTCTTTGGGGCACCCGTTTAATATTCATTTATCTTGGGCTGTGCTGGATCTTTGTTGCCCTGCAGGTTTTCCTCTAGTTGTGGAGAACAGGGGCTGCTCTCTCTTTGCGGTGCGTGGGCTTCCCATGGTGATGGCTTCTCCTGTTGCGGAGCACAGGCTCAAGGGTGCGTGGGCTTCAGTAGTTATGGTTCCTGGGCTCCAGAGCACAGGACCAATAGCCATGGCTCACAAGCTTCGTTGCTCCACAGCATGTGGGATCTTCCTGGACCAGGGATTGAACTTATGTCTCCTGTATGGGCGGGCGGATTCTTTACTACTGAGCCACCACGGAAGCCGTGGGCGCTTATTTATTTTTGCGGGTGACTCAGTGTTTATGTGGCATGTTCACTGGACATATACATGTGGTCGGTGTTGACACAGGGCAGTTATTTTGCATTCCTTCCTCACCCCCAGCAGTATCTTTACCTCATACAGTTTTAAGAGTCAGGAATAGTTTTATGGGCTGTAAAAACAAAGTACTCTTATTTTACTGGGGTTAAAAATGCATCTGTGTCCTTTTCTTTTGGGGAGGTTTAGTTAACTATGTTCCTATGAAATTAATAATATACTTGTGATGGAATGCAAACATTCAGTGACAGCAGTGCTTTCAGAAGTAAATAATATATCCACCTTTTCATCCAGCTTTGAATACCTGGGTTCTTTGTGTGCTTTTGATTTCATGAACTATAAAAAAATGAGAAACTGCAAGACACTATTAATTATTCTTTTTCATAAGAGCAGTTTGAGGCAAGGTTTCCAGGTCTGAGGATTAAAGGCGACATACTGTTCCTACCGCCTGCGCCATCAGCAAGACGCCCTTACTGCCGGCTCCTTGTTTTGGCTGTATAGCTCTCCTTAAGATGTGCTGTTTGGAAGCACTTTTTATAATTCAGATATGGCATGATTTATTTGAAAACTTTTTTTTCTGTTTTATAGGCAGGATATTTTTCTTTCCTCCTGCAAGGCCCAGTAGATAAGGCTTGCTTATCATCTGGTTGTGTTGATCAGATACTAATGTCCACATAGAGTATTTCATAGCATCATCCCCATTGTCCTATAGTAAAACTACATAAAAGCCAACAGAAAACCAATAATTTTGGCTCTTTGAAGGCCACTTCCTGGTAAGTAATAGTTAAATTACCGGGCCCTCAAAGTACAAGCTCTCCAGATGCCTAGGAGTTACTCAGCAGGTATGACAGCTTAGGTGCCTCTCTCCTTCCTTTGTGCAAAATCCAGAGGGTCATCCCATCTCTGCTTTGCTCTTGGCATCAAGGTAAGTCCAAGAATGTGAGAATGTGAGTCTCTGAACTAGATGTACTCAGGTCTGCTGTCACCTGCCTTAACTTGGAAGGGAAGTCGATGGTTAGCTGGGGGATACTTTCTTGACGATACTGTTCCCTCTGTCATCTTCCACTTCTGATTTAGGGCTTTGAATGCAGCCCCATATTTATTTTGATAATTTTTAAAATAGAAGATATTTTCTTGATATTTAAAGAAATATCATCCAAATTATCTTTTGAGAGTTGGACTTAATCACATTATTTCCTACTCTGGTATTTTTAAGAGTTAAAAGTCAACATATGAATGTCTTAAAAAATTTTTTTTTAAAAAGCTGTATGACTCTTTTTTTTTTTTTTTAATCTTCTGGCTGCACTACATGGCATGTGGGATCTTAGTTTCTCGACCAGGGATCAAACCTGCATCCCCTGCATTGGAAGCATGAAGTTGAAACCATTGGACCATCAGGGAAGTCCCTATAAAAATGTCCTTTATAAAGGTCTTGTTTCTTGTATTAAGGGAGGCTGAGATGAGTTTGCTTCCTCTTTTGACTTGGCTAAAGTGATGATTTTTGAATCTCCACTTTGAAGGGATTTACAAAGGCTGCTGAATTAATTCAAAGGGTTTTCACACTGTATGTTCATGCTAAGTAGTGTCTGACTCTGTGGACTGCAGCCCACCAGGCTCCTCTGTCCATGGGATTCTCCAGGCAAGAACACTGGAGTGGGTTGCCATGCCCTCCTCCAGGGGATCTTCCCTATTGGTAAGTGAGTTCTTTACCACTAGTGCCACCTGTCAAATCATCACTGCTACTGCTGAGTCACTTCAGTCGTGTCCGACTCTGTGCCACCTCATAGGCGGCAGCCCATCAGGCTCCCCCGTCCCTGGGACTCTCCAGGCAAGAACACTGGAGTGGGTTCCCATTTCCTTCTCCAATGCATGAAAGTGAAAAGTGAAAGTGAAGTCGCTCAGTCGTGTCCGACTCTTAGCGACCCCATGGATTGCAGCCTAGCAGGCTCCGACGCCCATGGGATTTTCCAGGCAAGAATACTGCTATACTTTAAACTTACACTTTTGTCAGTTATGAAATGTTTAATTGTGATCCCTGAACGAAAGCTCTTTTCATTGAAGAGCTTTGGTATATTTGTGTATTTGGTTCCTGTTTCTAAGAATAAATTACAGCTTCTTTTATGAGCTTCCTTTGAATCAGGAGAGATTGAGGTTAGCCAGGGAAGCCTGGCGTGCTGCAATCTGTGGGGTCTCAAAGAGTCGGACACAACTGAGCAACTGAACTGAATTGAACTGAAATTTTTAAAAGTCAAGCAGTCCAGCTCCCAAACTGATGATCGAATCCTCTTATCCCCTTGAGTAGTGGGGTGTATTCTAGAACATCTCCAGGCCTCAGGTAGCTGATTCTTAGACTGTGTTAATTTATCAAGTCCTTTTAAGATATCTTTCTGAAATTTTTTAACTCCCAGCCTCAGACTTTATACTTGATTGTGGAGACTAAATATTAGTCTACTTCATTCAGTTATCAGCACTTTCTAGAAATTAGTTCCTGAGGCTATTATCCCCCACCAAATAGCCAAGATTCTGTTCATAAAGTGTTCACCTGGATTATAAAATAAGAATGCAGATCATTTTCCAAAAAGAAAACATTGGACAGTTATAAAAAGAATTTTTATAATACTTGAAAAGTGCTATTTTTTAAACCATGTAAGAAGTTATTTATAATTTCTTCCTGCCAGTGTTCAGTACTATTAAACAGCAGGAGCTTTTTGCTGTCTAAAAAATGGTATTTTGAAGTCTTTAAGAACTTTTTCAAGGCGAAAGCAATTCAGGTTGAATTCTGCCAGAGTTTTGTTATTTCAGTATGTTTTACAGACGAGCTGGACTTAATACAGTCTATTAAGAAAACAGTTAATAACCATATATCCATTAATTGATATACAACCCAATATATTAAATATAATTTAGTTTAGTTTCTAAAACTGCACTGAAATATGATAAACATTCTGGTTAGAACTGAAATGCAGTGGCCTAAATATGTTTTTAGTGTCCCCTTTGGAGAAAATTTTAGTCTATTTCAGAATCAAATTTGATGTTCAAATTTCATCTGTATCTGATCTGACTGTACTGGAAAGGATAGTATGAAAAATATACTAACTTCCTTTGCCCTAGTTTGGAGAGTGAGGGTCGTGCATAGAAAAATAATCTAAAAGCCATCTGTCTGAAATACCATACTTTAAATTTATTATTATATTTATTATACTTAATCATTCAAATCTGATTGAAATTTCTCTTTTTATACACACATAGCAGGCACCTGTATATAAGGGTGTACCCTTTAAATTGGCTAGGTATTTGGCCATCCTCTTTTCAAAACAGATCACTTTCTGATGAGTTTCTGTTAAAAGATTTCATAAATAACTGAGTTATTTTCTCCCGTGTTATCTGTGAACCAGCAAAAGTGTTTACTCTGGGTTCAGTTCAGTTCAGTTGCTCAGTTGTGTCCGACTCTGCGACCCCATGAACCGCAGCATGCCAGGCCACCCTGTCCATTGCCAACTCCTGGAGTTTACCCAAACTTATGTCCATTGTGTCAGTGATGCCATCCAACCATCTCATCCTCTGTTGTCCCCTTCTCCTCCTGCCCTCAATCTTTCCCAGCATCAGGGTCTTTTCCTTTTTTTTTTTTAATTTTATTTTATTTTTAAACTTTACATAATTGTATTAGTTTTGCCAAATATCAAAATGAATCCGCCACAGGTATACATGTGTTCCCCATCCTGAACCCTCCTCCCTCCTCCCTCTTTTCCAATGAGTCAACTCTTCACATGAGGTGGCCAAAGTATTAGAGTTTCAGCTTCAACATCAGTCCTTCCAATGAACACCCAGGACTGATCTCCTTTAGGATGGACTGGTAGGATCTCCTTACACTCCAAGGGACTCTCAAGAGTCTTCTCCAACACCACAGTTCAAAGGCATCAATTCTTCTGCACTCAGCTTTCTTTATTGTTCAACTCTCACATCCATACATGACTACTGGAAAAACCACAGCCTTGACTAGATGGACCTTTGTTGGGAAAGTAATGTCTCTGCTTTTGAATATGCTGTCTAGAGTGGTCATAACTTTCCTTCCAAGGAGTAAGTGTCTTTTAATTTCATGACTGCAATCATCATCTGCTGTGATTTTGGAGCCCCCCAAAATAAAGTCTGCCACTGTTTCCACTGTTTCCCCATCTATTTCCCATGAAGTGATGGGACTGGATGCCATGATCTTAGTTTTCTGAATGCTGAGCTTTAAGCCAACTTTTTCACTCTCCTCTTTTACTTTCATCAAGAGGCTCTTTAGTTCCTCTTCAATTTCTGCCATAAGAGTAGTATAATCTGCATATCTGAAGTTATTGATATTTCTCCCAGCAATCTTGATTCCAGCTTGTGCTTCATCCAGCTCAGTGTTTCTCATGATGTACTCTGCATAGAAGTTAAATAAGCAGGATGACAATATACAACCTTGACGTACTCCTTCTCCTATTTGGAACCAGTCTGTTGTTCCATGTCCAGTTCTAACTCTTGCTTCCTGACCTGCATACAGGTTTCTCAAGAGACAGGTCAGGTGCTCTGGGTTAAGGGATTTAAATGTTTGTTTTTTTTAAAGCATTTTTTTTTCAATAGCATGTAGTTAATTAAATCTTTACCACATAAAACAAATATAAGTGGTAAAAATCGTTATTTTCAATTGACTTTGCAGAATAGTAGAAAAGAAGTCGAGCACCTATCAATAGCATGTTTTGGTGATTATGACTGATATCTTGTTAATTTCCACATGAAATACAGGCACAGAGGGTGCAGTTCAGTTCAGTTGCTCAGTCGTGTCTGACTCTTTGTGACCCCATGAATCGCAGCACGTCAGGCCTCCCTGTCCATCACCAACTCCTGGAGTTCACTCAGACTCATGTCCATCGAGTCAGTGATGCCATCCAGCCATTTCATCCTCTGTCATCCCCTTCTCCTCCTGCCCCCAATCCCTCCTAGCATCAGAGTCTTTTCCGATGAGTAAACTGTTCGCATGAGGTGGCCAAATTACTGGAGTTTCAGCTTTAGCATCATTCCCTCCAAAAAATCCCAGGGCTGATCTCCTTCAGAATGGACTGGTTGGATCTCCTTGCAGTCCAAGGGACTCTCAAGAGTCTTCTCCAACACCACAGTTCAAAAGCATCAATTCTTCGGCGCTCAGCCTTCTTCACAGTCCAACTCTCACATCCATACATGACCACAGGAAAAACCATAGCCTTGACTAGACGGAGCTTTGTTGGCAAAGTAATATCTCTGCTTTTGAATATGCTATCTAGGTTGGTCATAACTTTCCTTCCAAGGAGTAAGCGTCTTTTAATTTCATGGCTGCAGTCACCATCTGCAGTGATTTTGCAACCCAAAAAAATAAAGTCTGCCACTGTTTCCACTGTTTCCCCATCTATTTCCCATGAAGTGATGGGACCAGATGCCATGATCTTCATTTTCTGAATGTTGAGGTTTAAGCCAACTTTTTCACTCTCCTCTTTCACTTTCATCAAGAAGCTTTTTAGTTCCTCTTCAGTTTCTTCCATAAGGGTGGTGTCATCTGCATATCTGAGGTTATTAGTATTTCTCCCAGCAATCTTGATTCCAGCTTGTACTTCTTCCAGTCCAGCGTTTCTCATGATGTACTCTGCATAGAAGTTAAATAAGCAGGGTGACAATAGACAGCCTTGACGTACTCCTTTTCCTATTTGGAACCAGTCTGTTGTTTCAGGTCTAGTTCTAACTATTGCTTCCTGACCTGCATACAGATTTCTCAAGAGGCAGGTCAGGTGGTCTGGGATTCCCATCTCTATCAGAATTTTCCACAGTTTGTTGTGATCCATACAGTCAAAGGCTTTGACATAGTCAATAAAGCAGAAGTAGATGTTTTTCTGGAACTCTCTTGCTTTTTCCGTGATCCAGCGGATGTTGGCAATTTGATCTCTGGTTCCTCTGCCTTTTCTAAAACCAACTTGGACATCAGGAAGTTCACAGTTCGCATATTGCTGAAGCCTGGCTTGGAGAATTTTGAGCATTACTTTACTAGCATGTGAGATGAGTACAATTGTGCGGTTGTTTGAGCATTCTTTGGCATTGCCTTTCTTTGGGATTGGGATGAAAACTGACCTTTTCCAGTCCTGTGGCCACTGCTGAATTTTCCAAATTTGCTGGAGAAGGGAATGGCAAACCACTTCAGTATTCTTGCCTTGAGAACCCCATGAACAGTCTGAAAAGGCACAGAGGGTTACTGTGACACAAACACCAGACCATTAATCATCTTTCTCATTCACGTATTAGATATACATATGACAATGACATAATACACTGTGTCACTGATCTGAGCAAAGCCTCAATATTGTTTGATGTTTTCATTCTTGTCTATCTCCAGCCCCCTTCTTATTCTCCCACCCCTATCCAAATGAGGCAACCATTTTAAGGTGTCTTACATGATCTTTTATCTGTATGTGTTCTTACTAATATGTTTATTTCAGTTTTGTGGGCGTGTGATTTTATTTCATATAAATGGTGGTGTGCTACTGATCTCACATAAAGATTTATGTCTGTGACTTTGTATGTCTAGTCCATTTACCTAACTGTTGGAAAGTACCCTATGGAGTATGTCCAGTACTCTTCTATTCTCCCAGGGCAGAAATCTAGATTCACTTCAACTCTCTACAACCACAAGCCATGTTGTAATGGACCTGTAGACCCATTGTTCATGGACCTGTGTAAGAATTTCTCTGGCGCACGTTCCCTGGGGCAGGATGCTGGATCAGGCATTGTAGACAGGTTTATTCATAATCTGATGAAATACTATGAAGTTACCCTGCAGAAAGGCTACACTATTCTATTCTTGAGCAAGACCTGATGCTCAATAGTGTCCAAATTCCATTCATTTGTGGGATGGATCAAGTGATCTTTTTCCTCCAGGCATAGTTATTTTCTGTATGTTGGGAAGCTAATTGCTTATTTTTATTGGTTAATGATTTCAGAAGTATAAGATTAAACCTTTTGAGGCAAAGCAGCATCTCCTTCAGTAAAATTAGTTCCATTGGGATCGCATGAATTTGGTCAGGCCACTGTGATCCTTTGGGAAATGGACTTTTACTCTTCTGATGCGAAGTGTTGTCTGATGTTTGTCATGGTGTTAATTTGAAAAGCTACAGTAATGAAAAAGGAGAAGCATATTCACTTTGTAGAATTGGATTTGTATTTACTTAAAGTCACGTGTCATACTTAAAGTCATATGCCAAGAGAATACCAGTACCTGCAGCATAAGAAGAAAAGTTTATGTGTATGACTTCTTACAGTAGATGAGATGAAAAGACAGTCTGAAAGTTGGATGAGAGGAGATAAGAGGTGAGAAAAGGAAGAGGGACAAAGGAATACGTGGTCTGTTAGTACCTAGAACCTTGCCTGGCATGTGGTAGAGAAGCAAGTGATATTTGTGTGATGAGTGAATTCATAGTGTGGTAAGGTGGAAAGTATGCTTTAGATTTATAGCTAAGTTTTTTTTTCAGGTTATTTTTACTTATTTTATTATCAGCTGCACTTGGTCTTTGTTGCTGCATATGGGCTTTCTCTAGTTGCAGAGAGTGGGGCTACTGTTTAGTCGCAGTGCTCGGGCATCTCACTGCAGTGGCTTTTCTTGTGGAGCACAGGCTCTAGGGCATGTGGGCTTCAGCAGCAGCTGCATGTGGGGTCAATAGTTTCAGTTTGTGGTCTTCGTTGCCCTGCAGCATGTGAGATCTTCTTGGACCAGGGTTCGAACCTGTGTCCCCTACATTGGCAGGTAGATTCTTATCCATTGTTACCACCAAGGAAATCCCTGGCTAAATGTTTTGATATGCATACTGATTCTGTAACTTGGGGAACTCATGGAACTGTTCCAAGACTCAGTTTATTAAACTGTGAACTGAAATTGAAGAGAGGACTCACCAAGTTGCCGTCTGTGAAAGAGACCAGTGTATATAATAGACAAGTAACAAGTGTTCAGATCCTTGAGTAAAGTACACTTTCTATTTCCTGACTATTAGCAGTCTTTTGCAAATATTTTGTCATAAGTTGATTCAACAATATGTGAACCATGAACTTCCAGATGTTCAAGCTGGTTTTCAAAAAGGCAGAGGAACCAGAAATCAAATTGCCAACATCTGCTGGATCATCAAAAAAGCAAGAGAGTTTCAGAAAAACATCTACTTCTGCTTTATTGACTATGCCAAAGCCTTTGACTGTGTGGATCACAACAAACTGTGGAAAATTCTGAAAGAGATGGGAATACCAGACCACTGGACCTGCCAGTTGAGAAACCTATATGCAGGTCAGGAAGCAACAGTTAGAACTGGACATGGAACAACAGACTGGTTCCAAATAGGAAAAGGAGTCCATCAAGGCTGTATATTGTCATCCTGCTTATTTAACTTCTATGCAGAATACATCATGAGAAATGGTGGGCTGGAAGAAGCACAAGCTGGAATCAAGATTGCTGTGAGAAATATCAATAATTTCAGATATGCAGATGACACCACCCTTATGGCAGAAAGTGAAGAAGAACTAAAGAGCCTCTTGATGAAAGTGAAAGAGGAGAGTGAAAAAGTTGGCTTAAAGCTCACCCAGCATTCAGAAAACTAAGATCATGGCATCTGGTCCCATCACTTCATGGGAAATAGATGGGGAAACAGTGTCAGGCTTTATTTTTTTGGGCTCCAAAATCACTGAAGATGGTGACTGCAGCCATGAAATTAAAAGATGTTTACTCCTTGAAAGAAAAGCTATGACCAATCCTGACAGCATGTTCAACAGCAGAGACATTACTTTGCCAACAAAGGTCCATTTAGTCAAGGCTATGGTTTTTCCTGTGGTCATGTATGGATGTGAGAGTTGGACTATAAAGAAAGCTGAGTGCAGAAGAATTGATGGTTTTGAACTGTGGTGTTGGAGAAAACTCTTGAGAGTCCCTTGGACTGCAAGGAGATCCTATCAGTCCATCCTAAAGGAGATCAGTCCTGGGTGTTCATTGGAAGGACTGATGTTGAAGCTGAAACTCCAATACTTGGGGCACCTGATGTGAAGAGCTGACTCATTAGAAAAGACCCTGATGCTGGGAGGAGAAGGGGATGGCAGAGGATGAGATGGTTGGATAGCATCACCGACTCAATGGACATGAGTTTGGGTAAACTCTGGGAGTTGGTGATGGACTGGGAGGCCTGGCATGCTGCAGTTCATGGGGTCGCACAGAGTCGGACATGACTGTGACTGAATTGAACTGAAGTTGACTTTTGTCTTGGCCTTTCTGATAGCTAGTGTAAGGATTTCTGAACAGTCCCTTATTTTCTACTTTGCTATTCATGGCAGCACTTGATTGAAAACTGTAGTAAGGTTCTATTTAAAAACCACTCAAAGTAATCACCACTACACTCACACAATTGTATATTCTGAAACTGTGTAAAATTTTTAATTAATTTATTTTTTATTGAAGGATAATTGCTTTACAGAAGTTTGCTGTTTTCTGTCAAACCTCAACATGAATCAGCCATAGGTATACATATATCCCCTCCGTTTTGAAGCTCCCTCCCATCTCCCTCTCCATCCCACCCCTCTAGGTTGATACCGAGCCCCTCTTTGAGTTTCCTGAGCCATACAGCAAGTTACCGTTGGCTATCTGTTTTACATATGGTAATGTAAGTTTCCATGTTACTCCATACATCTCACCCTCCCCTCCCCTCTCCCCATGTCCATAGGTCTGTTCTCTATGCCTGTTTCTCCATTGTTGCCCTGTAAGTAAGTTTTCCGTACCATTTTTCTAGATTCTGTATATATGTGTTAAAATACTGCATTTATCTTTCTCTTTCTGACTCACTTCACTCTGTATACTAGGTTCTAGGTTCACCCACCTCTTTGGAACTGACTCAAATGCATTCCTTTTTATGGCTGAGTAGTATTCCATTGTGTATATGTACCACAGCTTATCCATTCATCTGTCGATGGACATCTAGGTTGCTTCCATATTCTAACTATTGTAAATGGTGCTGCAGTGAACAATGGGGTACATGTGTCTCTTTCAATTTTGGTTTCCTCAGGGTATATGCCTAGGAGTGGGACTGCTGGATCATATGGTGGTTTTTTCCCTAGTTTTTTAAGGAATCTCCATTCCGTCTTGTGTAGTGGCTGTATCAATTTACATTCCCACCAACAGTGCAAGAGTGTTCCCTTTTCTCCACACCTTTTCCAGCATTTATTATTTGTAGACTCTTTGATGAGGGCCATTCTGACTGGTGTGAGGTGGTATCTTTTCCTCATCACCTAAAACCCATCAAGGACTATTTTTAAAGTTCTTAAATTGTGAAACTTCATTTACACAAGATTGCTGGGAAATGGATTGTTCTACATGAAGTGGGTGTTCCAGATAACTAAAGTTTGTTCCTTGACATGCTAAGCTTTAAAACTGAGTTATTTTTGAAAGAATTCTTCTAAAATGGGGAAAATATTTTTCTGTTTCTTTGATAGAATATATTTGAGATGTAATTTAACTTTTCAAAAATGTGAAAGGCTATTGTCTTGCTTGCCTAGCCAGCAGTATGTATTCCATCTGATTCCTTGCTGCAAACCATACCTTTTGCTCTCACTGAACCTGTTATTTTAGCCTGGGTCTTACTAATTTGCTTTTTTTTTTTTTTTGGTATGTTACAGCCAGAATAATAAATAACCAAAATGATTAGCATTTTATGTAAGAGTTGATAACCTTGAATAAAGACTTGAGGTCTCCTCTAGCCAAGTGTAAGAGAGACCCTGCCTTTAAAATAGTCATTTCAGAGACTCAGTAAGTCTTTTTGCTTTGTATCCTGCATGCTGGTCACATTCCAGGTGGTTAAAAGTATCATGCATCTGAGGAAAATAAGGGGTATTATTTTACTTTATAACAAAATAACTGTAGAAACGTAGCTATCAATTTGATACATAGTTTGTAATTTATAGAGTTACAGAGTTTTCACCAAATCTCCCCATTTACAGATGAGGACCCTGAAATTCAAAACAGACTCTTTTGCCCAAGGTGAGCCTGGGTGCATTGAGTCCCAGGACCCAGGCTCTTGTCATTCTCTTTTTCCAGGATGGAGGGCATTGCCTTAGGGCTCTTGTATATACAACTATGGATTATACACATGATATTATTCAACTGTACATTCTGTACCCAGATATTTCAAATTATAATAATGAAGAGAAAGTAGAAAAGATAAAGATAAAATAGTAAAGATAGAGAAGAATGTATCAGAAATTTGGTGAGGATTCTGGGGTTGATAAGGTAGGTTTTTGAGGCATTAAATACCAGACTTCATTCCCACAAAGTTTTCTCTCTTGGCTTTGATAGAGCCATGTGGTTTGCAGAGCAAAGAAGGGACTACCACACCTTTGAATGATTGAATTTGCAAGTGGGTATGTATTTGCAAGGGCTTCCCTGGTGGCTCTGTGGTAGAGAATTTGTCTGTTTATACAGGAGACGCAAGTTCGATACCTGGCTCAGGAAGATTCCCTGGAGTAGGAAATGGCAACCAGCTCCAGTATTCTTGCCTGGAAAATCCCATGGACAGAAGAGCCTGGCAGGCTACAGTCCGTGGAGTCTCAAGAGTCGGACATGACTCAGCTACTAAACAGCAACAGCAATATATTTGCAAGCTAAGGCTTTTGACAACAATGGTTTAGATCTGATTTTCTCCAGAATTATCTGCAAAGGGATAAAAATTTTAACCCAGGCAGACAAAGTTAGCAGGACTTGGAATTCAGGTATAAATGAAAGTAATAAATTCCTTATTGATCACTTCCAGGGTGTGCTGCAGTTCAGAGGACTGTATGTGAAATGACACATTTAATCTTCACCATAACCCAAGTGATGAGTACATTATTACCTCCCCCCTTTTACAGATGGTGAGACTGAGGCCCAGAGAAGTTAGGTGTTGCACTTCTTTTTTTTAAAGTTGATTAAATATAGTTGATTTATTGATACAATGTTGTGTTTTTTGGTACAGCAAAGTGACTTATTTATACATACATATAAAGGCTGAGCGCCAAAGAATTGATGCTTTTGAACTGTGGTGTTGGAGAAGACTCTTGAGAGTCCCTTGGACTGCAAGGAGATCCAACCAGTCCATTCTGAAGGAGATCAGCCCTGGGATTTCTTTGGAAGGAATGATGTTAAAGCTGAAACTCCAGTACTTTGGCCACCTTATGCGAAGAGTTGACTCATTGGAAAAGACTCTGATGCTGGGACGGATTGGGGGCAAGAGGAGAAGGGGACGACAGAGGATGAGATGGCTGGATGGCATCACTGACTCAATGGATGTTGAGTCTGAGTGAACTCCGGGAGTTGGTGATGGACAGGGAGGCCTGGCGTGCTGTGATTCATGGGGTCACAGAGTCGGACACGACTGAGCGACTGATCTGATCTGATCTGATATTCTTCTTCATAGTCTTTTCTATTATGGTTTATCACAGGATATTGAATATAATTCCCTGTACTGTACAGTAGGACATTGTTGTTTCCCCATCATATATCTTATATATATAGTTTGCTTCTGCTAATTCCAAACTTGCATTCCTTCCCTCCCCTTCCCCTTTTGGCAACCCCCAGTTGTTCTCTGTATCTGTGAGTCTGTTTCTGTTTCATAAATATGTTCATTAGTATCCTGTTTTAGAAAGGTGTGACATGTGAGTTCACACAGTTAGTTAGTGATAGCCCTGGGATTTAATCCCCGTTTTAGCTCTAGAGCTCCATTTCCCCTCTAAAAAGGTAAGGAAATTTAGTTGTAAGGAAATTTAGATTTTCACCCAGCTTTTTCCTTTCCTTAAGAGAGAGTTTGGGTATCTTCTGGGGCAACTCAGATTTGCACTGAGTGCTGGGAAGGTCTGGCCTCAATTTAGTTGTGTGTTGACATTTTATAAAATGGATCTTCACATTAAGAAGGGTTCAATTTAAAGTTTACTGTTCTCTTACAAGAGAGCATAATTTCTTTCCCCCAAGTTAACCTCTGACTTTGAGAGGAGTCACCAGCTTTTTATTTTCTTGTTTGTTTGGTTTTTGTTTAATTTTTATTTTTTGAAATTTATTTATTTTTAATTGAAGGATAATTGGTTTACAATATTGTATTGCTTTCTGCCATACATCAATGTGGATCAGCCATAGATATATACATCTCCTCCCTCTTGAACCTCTCTCCCACCTCCCACCCCCTTCTACCCCTCTAGGTTGTCACAGAGATATGGTTTGAGTTCCCTGAGATATCCAGCAGATTTCCACTGGCTATTTTACTATGGTGGTGTCATGTTTCCTGCTACTTTCTCCGTTTGTCCCGCCCTCTGCTTCCATCCATAAGTCTGTTGTCTCTGTGTCTCCATTGCTGCCTTGCAAATAGGTCCATCAGTACCGTCTTTCTAGATTGCTGCTGCTGCTGAGTCGCTTCAGTCGTGTCCGACTCTGTGCGACCCCATAGACAGCAGCCCACCAGGCTCCCCCGTCCCTGGGATTCTCCAGGCAAGAACACTGGAGTGGGGTGCCATTTCCTTCTCCAATGCATAAAAGTGAAAAGTGAAAGTGAAGTCGCTCAGTCGTGTCTGACTCGTAGCGACCCCATGGGCTGCAGCCTACCAGGCTCCTCCGTCCATGGGATTTTCCAGGCAAGAGTACTGGAGTTGGGGTACCATCGCCTTCTCCTCTAGATTGCATATATATGTGTTAATATATAATAATTGTTTTTCTGACTTACTTCTCTCTGTATAATAGGCTCTAGGTTCACCCACCTCAATAACACTGACTCAAGTGTGTTCCTTTTTATGGCTAATATTCCATTTTATATGTACCACAACTTATTTTTTTTTAATTTAAATTTATTTATTTTAATTGGAGGCTAATTACTTTACAATATTGTATTGGTTTTGCCATACATCAACATGAATCTGCCATGGGTGTACATGTGTTCCCCATCTTATTTTTTATATTTATATTTATTTTTTAATTGAAGAATAATTGCTTTACAGGATTTTGTTGGTTTCTGCCAAACATCAACATGAATCAGCCATAATAGGTACTAAAACTTGTTTATCCATTCATCTGTCAATGGACATCTAGGTTGCTTCCATGTCCTAGTATTGTAAAAAGTGCGGCAGTGAACATTGGAGTACATGTGTCTTATTCAGTTACGGTTTTCTCAGGGCATATGCCCAGTAGTGGGATTGTTGGGTCATATGGTAGTTTTATTCCTAGTTTTTAAAGAAATCTCCATACCGTCTTCCATAGTGGCTGTATCAATTAACATTCCCACCAACAGTACAAGAGGGTTCTCTTTTGTCCACATCCTTTCCAGCACTTATTGTTTGCAGACTTTTTGATGATGACCATTCTGACTGGTGTGAGGTGATATCTCATTGTAGTTTTGATTTGCATTTCTCTGATAATGAGCGATGTTGAGCATCTTTTCATGTGTTTATTGGCCGTCTGTATATCTTCTTTGGAGAAGTGTCTGTTTAGGTCTTTTGCCCACGTTCTGATTGGGTTGTTTATTTTTCTGCTATTGAGTTGCATGAGCCGCTTGTATATTTTGGAAATTAACCCTTGTCAGTTTTTTCATTTCCTATTATTTTCTCCCATTCTAAGGATTGTCTTTTCTCCTTGCTAATAGTTTCCTTTGCTGTGCAAAGACTTTTAAGTTTAATTAGGTCTCATTTGTTTATTGTTTTTATTTCCATTACTCTAGGAGGTGGGTCATAGAAGATCTTGCTGTGATTAATGTCATAGTGTTCTCCCTATGTTTTCCTCTGAGTTTTATGGTTTCTGGTCTTACATTTAGGCCTTTAATCCATTTTGACTTTATCTTGTATATGGTATTAGGAAGTGTTCTAATTTCATTCTTTAACACATAGCTGTCCAGTTTTCCTAGCGCCACTTATTGAAGAGACTATCTTTGCTCTATTGCATATTCTTGCCTCTTTTGTCAAAGATAAGGTGCCCATAGGTGCTTGGGTTTTTCTCTGGGCTTTCCATTTTGTTCCATCGTCACCAGGTTTTTTTTTTTTTTTTTTTTTAATTTTTTACGAGGACTCTAGACATGTCATGGAGAAGGCAATGGCACCCCACTCCAGTACTCTTGCCTGGAAAATCCCATGGATGGAGGAGCCTGGTGGCTGCAGTCTATGGGGTCGCTAGGAGTCGGACATGACTGAGTGACTTCCCTTTCACTTTTCACTTTCACGCATTGGAGAAGGAAATGGCAACCTACTCCATTGTTCTTGCCTGGAGAATCCCAGGGACGGGGGAGCCTGGTGGGCTTCCGTCTATGGGGTCGCACAGAGTCAGACACGACTGAAGCGACTTAGCAGCAGCAGCAGACATGTCATGCATTATTTTTCACCTCTACAGTCTCTGCAGACAAAAAACAGTCTTTAGCTAATGGTAATTCTTTGTTACATTTGATCAAGTCTTGCAGAGGAAAGGGCTTGTGGGAAGAGATTTGTTATGGTATTCTGAGTCTAGGGCAGGCAGGATGGTGGGGGGCAGTAAAGAGGTGGAGGGGGATGGGGGATGCAAACAATAGTAACTTCAGCTGAAAAGTGAAATGTGATGATTTTAAATTAAGCCCCTGTTCCTGAGATTCACCAAGAGGTTGGTGTTTTTGCCAGACGAAAGAGAACCTCAGTTAGGACTGTCTCCTGGGCTACTCTACCAACTCACTATACAAGCTGTGGTACAATTTAATACTCCTGGGTTTCCACTTTCCAGCCTTTGCCCTTTCAGACTTTTCCTCAGTTACAGCTTGAACCTATATTTGCAGTTCCAGGTAAACAGGCTACCTGCATTTGAATTTTGCCTTCTTACTGTTGAGATCCAATCTTTTTATTTTTATAGATGTCTGCTGTTGAAAGGATAAAAGCTTCCTGTGTTTTATCATTAATTGGAAAAAATTTTTTATCTTCCCTATTACTAACAAAGCAACTGTTTTGTCTTTAACAGATGTATAGTTATGTCCCTTGCATGCATGCATGCTAAGTGGCTTCAGTCATGTCCAACTCTTTGTGATCCTATGGACTGTAGCCTGCCAGACTCCTCTGTCTATGGGGTTCCCAGGCAAGAATACTGGAGTGGGTTGCCATTCCCTTCTCCAAATTATGTCCCTTAGTTTCGTCTAAAAAGAATGAGAAAAAGTTTGTTTTCTAGTCAACCATACTTGTATTTTGACATGGGATGGTAGATGTTTGTCAAAATCACTGATTGTCTGAACCTGGAAGTATAAATGAAAGAGAGTAGGGTGGCTTTAAAAAAATGTAAGAAGATGCTGCTGCTAAGTTGCTTCAGGTGTGTCTGACTCTGTGCGACCCCATAGACGGCAGCCCACCAGGCCCCGCCATCCCTGGGATTCCCCAGGCAATAACACTGGAGTGGGTTGCCATTTCCTCCTCCAATGCATGAAAGTGAAAAGTGAAAGTGAAGTCACTCAGTCGTGTCCGACTCTTAGTGACCCCATGGACTGCAGCCTACCAGGCTCCTTCGTCCATGGGATTTTCCAGGCAAGAATACTGGAGTGGGTTGCCACTGCCTACTCCAGGGGATCTTCCCAACCCAGGATCAAACCCACATCTTCTGCATTAGCAGGCAGGTTCTTTACCACTAAGCCACCAGGGAAGCTGGAGACATGGAAGTTGTTGTTCAGTTGCTCAGTTGTGTCCAACTCTTTGCAACCCCACGGACTGTAGCACACTAGGCTCCCTGTCCTTCACCATCTCCCAGGGTTTGCTCAAACTCATGTCCATTGAGTCAGTGATGCCATCCAACCATCTCACCCTCTGTCGTTCCCCTCTTCTCCTGCCTTCAATCTTTCCCACCATCAAGGTCTTCACATCAGGTGGACAAAGTATTGGAGTTTCAGCTTCAGCATCAGTCCTTCTAATGAATACATAGATGACTGGCTGTTAAATCAAAAGCAATTTTCTGATGGAAATATTTTATTGTTTTCATAAAATGATATGTCTCTTTATAAAATTTAAAGTCAGTACAAAAAAAGCACAGAGGAAAAGTTAAAAACTACCATTCAGAAATAACCATTATTATTATTTGTATAGATTTTTAGTGAACTCTCTATGCATACAGATAGGTGTGGTAGATAATTTTCAAAAATAGGGTTATTTTATAGTAATATTATAAATATAAATGATTACATTTAATGAAATGCAAATTTAATGAATATTACATTTAACAAAAGAAAAGAAAACAAGGGGAAAGGATGGGGGGAACGGCTAGGGAGTTTGGGATGGACATGTTCCACTGCTATATTTGAAATAGACCACCAACAAGGAGCTCCTGTGTAGTACATGGAACTCTGCTCAGTGTTATGTGGCAGTCTGGATGGGGGTGGGGATTTGGGGAGAATTGATACTTGTATATGTATGGCTGAGTCCCCTTCACTGTTCACCTGAACTATCACAACACTGTTTGTTAATTGACTATACCCCAATAAAAAATAAAAAAGTTCTTCATAGCAAGAGATGTTACTTTTAAAAAAAGTTCTACTAATGTGAAGAACATTGTTCTGAGTCATGAGAAAAAAAACTTGTTTCAACTAGATTGTATATTTGAATGAAGTTAAAATTAACACACTTTTTCTATTGTTAGTTATAGTACTTTTTATGTTGTCAAGGTTTATCATGTTTGCATTTTGTTCAGTAACCACAATTTTCACCGTTAGTATTTGTCCTTAAAGGATTCGGCATCCACCATGCATCCTTTACAGTGGTTTCTCCATTCTTCCTAGATATTTGTATTTTGCTTGACTGGAATTAATTGAACTTTCCCAGAATTAATATGACTCTTTAGTGTCAATAGTGTTTTATAAAATTTTCCAGGAACGTGGCTTGGCTCTTTGAGCTTGAAATTCAAGTCTTTCTTTGATTTTAGGAAACTTACGTTCTACTTTTGCCTTTTTTTCCTTCCATGTGTTTTATTCTTTTCTTTGGAAACATCAACAATGTACTTATGCTGTCTTCTGCATCTGTTATTGCTGTATCATTTTATCATTGATTCTTGAATGTGTTTTCATTGTTTTTTTTGTTTGTTTGTTTCCAACTTGATTTGCATCCGTGTAATATTTATTTTCTATTTAGTCCTTTTCTTCTGATCCTTGCCAGCTTCTTTTCATTGATTCTATTCTTTTATCCAGTTCTTTTTTTTAGAAAAGAGGTCATTTCTGTTACTTCTTTGAGGTTATAGAGAGGTATTTGCTTTAACATTTTCAGTCTCCTTGTGATGTATATTCTTCATCTCCCCTGGCTTTAGTACTTCTCTCTTTTCTTCCTCAGTACCTCTGACCAAGTTCTTTGTTCTTTTTAGTTATGATGACTCCCTGCATGGGGCTAGCTGTTTGCTGAGCATGGTGTGGAGAGGAGGGGCAGTGGTAACAGGAAGGGAGGAATGGCCCCGAGGGCCCCCCAGCTTCTTTGGGGTTTGTTGCCTTGATCACTCTTCAGCAGTCTGTTACCCTCCTTCGGAGAGTCACCCCTCTCAGCAGGGCCATGAAAGAGTCAGGGGAACTCATTGCACAGCTTCCTTGGAGCTCTGTGTTGTGAGCGGGTGTTTGCACTTTCACCTTCCTCCCTCCATCTCCTTCACTTCACCTCTGAAAAGTGCTCTGACCTGTTCAAATTCTGGGGAGAAGTATGTTGGCTCAGATTTCCAAGTATTCAACTTCATAGTTTTTAGTAGCCTTGAAATTAGAACCGTTTCTCCTTGAGGGAAATGTAGTAAAGTTTCGTTCCTCTATGGTTTATTCTTCTGTTGTGATCTATGTGGAGTTTATAATCTGTGTAAGAAACATGAAAAAAATCAATGATCGTCTAAGACAGAAAATGGGAGGGAGGGAAACATTTTCAGTCTTTGGAAGAATTCTGACCATCATGTATTTCTCTTAGGTGTTTACAGTGGCAGAGTAGCCTTGAATTTGTAGAATGGATGACTTGGTAACAAGTCTGTTATTAACTGGAAACTTTCACTGAGATGGAGATGACTGGGACATAGGGTATTTTAGATCATTGTTTCTATGACACCTGTGGTAAAATTTAGGCAACTTTAGAAAATGATGCAGTGCCTTGAATCCAGATAAAAGAGCTCAGTTCAGTTCAGTCACTCAGTCATGTCCAACTCTTTGAGACCCCATGGACTGCAGCATACCAGGCTTCCCTGTCCATCACCAACTCACAGAGCTTACTCAAACTCGTGTCCATCAAGTCTGTGATGCCAGCCTGCCATCTCATCCTCTGTCGTTCTCGTCTCCTGCCTTCGATCTTTCCCAGCCTCAGGGTCTTTTCCAGTCAGTTGGTTCTTCACATGAGGTGGCCAAAGTATTGGAGTTTCAGTTTCAGCATCAGTCCTTCCAGTGAATATTCAGGACTGATTTCCTTTAGGATTGGCTGGTTGGATCTCCTTGCAGTCCAAGGGACTCTCAAGAGTGTTCTCCAACACCACAGTTCAAAAGCATCAATTCTTTGACACTCAGCTTTCTTTATAGTCCAACTCTCACATCCGTACATGACTACTGGAAAAACCATAGCTTTGACTAGACGGGCCTTTGTTGGTAATGTCTCTGCTTTTTAATATGCTGTAGAGAACTAATATCCATATGCTTGTTATCTGAGCTTATGGGATAAAAATGAATTTTATCTTTAATTTTTAATATATGCTGTTTAATATCCTCTTAAGGGATAAGTGAACTAAAATTCTTTTCTAGTTAAGAATTCTAGGGAATGATTGTGCTTGAGACACAGAAAAAGGAAAAAAAGTCTCATTATGATATTGCTTCACTCATGCTTTCTGATATTGAGTTGCAGCTTATTGTGGGTATTTAAGTTATTAGTCATCTCAGAAATATTCTCTGATTTTAGTATTCTTAGGCATCCAAAAAGACTAAGTGCCATTACATGGCTCTATGATTTAAAAAATTGTGTATAAAAATAGAGATACTAATTTGACCCTCAGAGCATGCATGTGAATACAATCCTAGAATAACCTTTTTCAGAATTATTGGATGTTCTAAATATCCAATACACTGTCTTTGATGAAAAAGAGGAACTCTGGAAAAGACTTTGTCTTGTTGAGCATAAAACGTGGCTTGTATTCTGTCACCTGAGTATGCCTGTGTATAGCTGTGACATGGTCTTGCTTGGCCTTGGACCCAGTGTTGGTTTTGTCATCCACGAATTCCACCTTCCTATGAACAGATTAGTCTCTTAAATGATAAGAGGATGAGGGGGCAAGAAAGGGAAGATACTTGTTGACATTATGAATTCATAAATTGATTATAAATGGTTACTAAAACAACTGAGATTCATCTTTTCCATCCATGACAGTCTTGATGACTGAAAATGAGGAATTTTTTTTTAAGAAGTTAAATTTAAGTATTTCAGTGATGGGTATGGGATGGGATCTTTTGCCATTTTATTTGGAAAGCAGTCATTTGCCATGGCAGTGCTCTCTGGGAGGTTTACTTAACTTTGTACCACATACATTCTTCACTTTTTGAATGTGGTTCCACAAAAAATCAGAGCATAGAAGGGTTTCATTTGCCTCATGCCTTAATCTTCTGTTCTGTTAGCTCTCTAGTCTGAGAGTTAAGTATTTTGATAATAAAGTCATCTGTAGTTCAGATGACTTCTCTCTGGTCTATTACATTTTATTACATTTTTGAACTTTTCTATACTTTGATATCCAGCAAGAACTTCTTTTCCCTTTCTAAGTTTTATTCTTTTAATAGAAATGGATTCCTACATGAACACTGGTGTCTAAAAGTGGCCTAATAAGACTGCTATTTTTAGAGAAGGAGAAAGTTGCCTTTTGTTCTCTCTGTGCTTTTCACCTCCCACATGTTCTTTAAAGTTTTTTTCCCCTCTGGTCTTAGTAGTGATGGCTTTCTAATTCCAGATGCCTTTTCCTTGGTCCATTTCTGGCTCACTTTGTCTCATGCTCAAATTTTTCAATGTCAGAATTGAACTGGGCTCATCTGTTTCTGTTACTTAACAGATATTTTGGATTCCTTTTTCTTTAATTTGCTAAAATGATAAAATATATACACAGAGAAGTAGAAATATATTTTTGCAATTTAAAGAAGAATAATAAGATGGCTGTTCATAAAATACCCACCCTTTGGTTGAAGTGGAATATGGCTGGTATCTCAGAGGGGCTTCCCTAGTGACTCGGTTGTAAAGAATTCGCCTGCCAATGCACGAGACGTGGATTTGATCCCTGTGTTGGAAAGATCCCCTGGAGAAGGAAATGGCAACTCACTCCAGTATCCTTGCCTGGGAAATTCCATGGAGAGAGGAGCCTTGTGGGCTGTAGTCCATGGGGTCGCAAAAGAGTTGGAACACAACTGAGTGACTAAACAACAAAATATCTCACAAGCTCCCTGTGTCCCTCCACCAAAGTATTTCCTCCTTCCCATCCCCCACCCAGGTAACTGCTCATCCTAAAGCTTGTGTAGGAGATTTGGATTTTTTAACACAGACAGAAAGCAAGATAGTCATAATATTAGTTAATAATCACAATAGAGTTTTCAGAAGAAAATAAATGTGGATGCATGTTTATTCCCTGCATTCTGTAAAAGAAAAATTAGTTAAGGATTGTAAGGAGAATTAATCCTCTTGAAAGGATTCAGCCATTCATGGTGTCTTACTGAAATTAGAGTTAACAGGTTCAAACATATGTCAAGAAAATATTCAGTGGACTGCTATGCAGCATACCCTTGTCCGATGTTATAGAGAGGAATTAGAAATTTCCTATCTTCATCTATCATTCTGAGAGCACACAACTTCTGTTTATCTTGTTGACGCTCGGTGCTCAAGATCCTTGCCACATTTCCATGTCTTACTGCTTGTTGTGGATAGCCCATTAAGAAATTACACATACACACACACACACACACACGCACACATGCACACACAGTCCTGTCACTACCTGCCTAGAGGTAGTTGTTGGAATAGTCACGAGCACTGCTCTTAGAGTAATTTCACAATCACATCTGCTTTCATCCTTCATTTTTCTCTCAGCCTTGTAGTCCCAGTCTTCATGGGCTGACTGCCTGGGATTGGCTTTTGATTTCATGGATACTTATCTATCTATAAGAGAGAGATTAAAAGTAGCCTGAGTCTGACTTTTTCTGTTGCTTTTGCCATGGACTGTCTCTGGCCCCACCTTTCCCACCTGGGGGTGCTGAGCTCTGCTTATAGGACCCTGGAGTTCTGTGGATTCCTCAAGCTAAAGTGTGATGTACCATCTTGTCTTGTCCTTTGTTTCTTCGAGCTTCCTGCTTGTGGACTCATCAGCCAAAGGACTTTAATAGATGTTTCCTCTGTGTAGGTGACAATATAAAGAGCTATGGATACAACATCAGTTCAGTTCAGTTGCTCAGTCATGTCCGACTCTTTGCGACCCCATGAACTGCAGCAGGCCAGGCCTCCCTGTCCATCACCAACTCCCGGAGTTCACTCAGACTCACATCCATCGAGTCAGTGATGCCATCCAGCCATCTCATCCTCTGTTGTCCCCTTCTCCTCCTGCCCCCAATCCCTCCCAGCATCAGAGTCTTTTCCAATGAGTCAGCTCTTCGCATGATACAACGTGGTACCTGCCATTTCTATGGAATAGTAATTTGGAGAATCTCATTTGCTTCTGTGTTATTTATATGCTGGTGTGATCTCTAGATTCTTGTATGCATTTCAACTCCTGAATATTCTCTGAGCCTGGAGTTTTAACTCTACTGGACTGTTAGTTTCTGGATTTTTCTCTGAACGTTGTCCACTCCATTTTCTGTCATTGTAGTGAATTACCTATCATGGTATGGCTTTCTTTAGGATCGACTGGTTTGATCTTGCTGTCCAAGGGACTCTCAAGATGAGATGCTTGGATGACATCACCGATTCAATGGACCTGAACTTGGGCAAACTCTAGGACAAAGAGTGTCTGACATGATTCAGCAACTGAACAACAACACGACTTTCTTTGATGTCAGTCAGTTCACTTAGGATCTTTATTCTTCCCCATCATCTCCAACACTAAGTACTCATGATTCTGAAATTTGCTATTGATACTTGGTAAATTTGCCACTATGGATCACATTGTTAATTGTTAGAATTTCCTTCAGTGTTCTAAAAATGTCTGTTTTTAGGATTAAACTAAAAATAGTTTCTCTGAAAGAACCTAAATAGAATAGTTTCTCCTTTTTTCTGTGTCAGTCTCTCTGGGATTTGGCTGCTTCTAGAATCTTATAAAGATTTCACTTTCCTCCAAACATTGAGAGGCG
Organism: Bos javanicus; assembly: GCF_032452875.1. Lineage (NCBI taxonomy): Eukaryota > Metazoa > Chordata > Mammalia > Artiodactyla > Bovidae > Bos > Bos javanicus. Next base: position 94,882,468 of record NC_083869.1, read on the forward strand.
CTTTAATTGTGAATGTGGGTAAGAATGTCTACTTGGACTTAAAATTTTAAGACAATTTAATGAAAGTTGCCTGGCTTGAGAAAAAACCCATTTGCAGCAATTGTCTTAAAACTCTGATTTATAGGTTTATTGTTTTGCTTTTTTCTACTACCACTGACTTTATTTTATTATTGGCACTTTACATTTCTTAAAATTGATGGAAAGTATCTGCTTATACAATATTTAAAATGAATTCTAAGACACATATTCAGAAAAGTGCAAATAGCTAATGATCTGAGTAACTTTTGAAAGATATAAATTCAGATATTATGCAGTATGTCTGGATGTTATAATAAGACTGAAATAGATGAAATTACTCAGCTGTAATCACTGTTTTATACATGTCTTTCAAAATTATATCAGATGTCATCAAATTTGCTTATCATAAGCTACTTATGCAAACAAATTCTTATTTTTTCCTGTTATCTTTGGTTTTTAGTATCTTTATGATAAAGAATGATAGTTGACTTAAGTTTTTTACTTATTTTTAGTTGTAATCAAGTAACAGGTTTATAATTGTGTTGTTTGATTTTCAACATACTCCTTAAATGTGTGCATGTGAATGTGCTCAGTTGCTCAGTTGTGTCCAACTCTTTGTACCCCATCAGGTTCCTCTGTCCACAGAATTTTCCAGATAAGAATACTGGAATCTATTGCCATTTTCTACTCTAGGGGATTTTCCCATCCTAGGGATCGAACTCTCATCTTCTGTGTCTCCTGCATTGGCAGATGTATTCTTTACCACTGAGCCACCTAGGAAGCCCTATACCCCTTAAATAGATTGATGTTAATACATTATAGTGATGGCAGATCTTAATCATCGGCTCATAGCTGAATTTCTATGTAAATTTTTTTTGTTCTTTATTAATCTAATCTGTAGAAAGTGTTTATCACTTTCCTTCTTGGAAATTGAGGTGTTCTTTTTTGGTGGAAGTACATAGAAATATGTAGAATTAGATAAAACTTATAAAGCAGCACTTTGTAGTATATATGAAACATGAATGGAACTATTCTTTTAGCAGCATTCTGGAAAAGTTGGCCTGAAGTCATCCTAGTATATAGAAAGTTGATTACTTGACAAAGCAGGTACCAAATAGGTGTGATACTGTGTTAAGAATCCCAAGACCCAGCTTAGCACAGCTGTGCTTTTAGGGTAGGAGTTATGATGGCAGTCATGCAGTCACTGTTTTGGACGTGGAAGTTTTTTTAGAGGTCCTGTAATCCAACATTTTTGGGTTTTGTAAGGGAGAAAACTTGTTCCACAATGTTAGGGACTTCTTCCAAGACCCAGGGACAGTTAGAGTCAGGTTAAGAGTTGGATCTGCTGATTCTTATTCACCTGTTTGTTCATTAGTTCAAAGAACAGATGGCTCCTGGGTGCCTGTATAGTTCAGGTATTCATCGTCGACTAAGGGTTTAACAGCGAGCAGAGTGAAAAAAGGCCCAGTTGGCGCTCGAATGAACTACACGGAATCAGAAAGTCCGCAGTAGTTGGAAGAAATTCCCTTTCCAAAGAAGTTACCAAGTAATGGTAGTTTTTCCAATAAATCCTATCATTTTTAGAGATCTGTTGTCATTATTTTGAAATGGTACATAATTTGGAAGAATGAAAAAATCTCTTTGGTTAGAGAAATTAGGAAAATCATGATTTTTTAAAAAATAATCAAAAGGCCAGTGAATAATTTCTTAATGCCATGAAATGTGATTAGAACACTGAAGATCATTATCCCAAGTGGTAATTTATTTGTTTATTTATTGGCACTTTAAAAAAATTGAAGTATAGCTGCTTTACAATGTTGTGTTAGTTTCTGCTGTACAACAGAGTTAATCAGCTCTATGTACACATATATCTCCTCCTTGAGCCTCATTACACCCCGCATCCCACCCCTCTACGTTTTCACAGAGCTCTGAGTTGAGCTCGCTGTGTTATACAGCAGTTTCCCACTAGCTGTCTCTTTTACACATAGTAGTGTATATATGGGGCTTCCCTGGTAGCTCAGCTGGTAAAGAATCTTCCTGCAATGCAGAAGATCCCAGTTCAATTCCTGGGTTAGAAAGATCCCCTGGAGAAGCGATAGGCCACCCTCTCCAGTATTCTTGGGCTTCCCTGGTGGCTCAGATGGTAAAGAATCGGTCTGCAATCGGGGAGACCTGTGTTCAGTCCCTGGGTTGGGGAGATTCCCTGGAGGAGGGCATGGCGACCCACTCCAGTATTCTTGCCTGGAGAATCCCCATGGACAGAGGAGCCTGGCGGGCTACAGTCCATGGGATCGCAAAGAGTCTAAGTGACTAAGACAGCACAGCGCAGTGTATATATGTCAGTTCTGTTCTCCTAGTTTGTCCCACCCACCTCTGCTCGCCTCCCAAGTGGTAATTTAAAAAATGGGTGCCACTTTGTATGAGAGTAATTTTGTAGTTTCTTGAAGAAACCACAAAATTTCTCCTTTTCCTTCCCCCTCCTCTTCCACCTCTTCTTGCTGTGTGGTATTCTTGTCTTCTGTACTGGTTTGATATTAACACAGAACAGATTGCTATATTCTGACAATTTGATGAACATATCTAATATTTAGGAAGGACCATGGTTATCATCTATAAAGGGTCCTGTATTCTATGTATGAAGGATCTCAGGATTGCACAGAATGTTGTTTCCTGACAGAAATAGAAATCTAGGGTGGCAGCATCAAACGTCTGTTCCTTTAGAGGGCCTTGCAGGCCTTGGTTCTCAGGTCAGCCAGCAGATACCACGCATGCTCAGACTTTAGTAGCTCAAGAGAAGTAAAGGGTTAGGCTCCTCCTTGGTGGGGTAAGAAGAGAGGAAGAGAGCACACAGGACACCTGTGATTGTTCTACAGAGATTTTACTAAAAAAATCTAATAAAATTGCATTTTATGCTAAAATTTGCACAACAAATTTTAGGACAGATATCTGTAATTCACTGTAAAAACATTTAAAGAAATTCTGCCATTTACAGCAACATGGGCTTCCCTGGTAACCACTCAGCTGGTACAGAATCCACCTGCAATGCAGGAGACCCTGATTCGATCCCTGGGTGGGGAAGATCCCCTGGAGAAGGGATGGGCTACCCACTGCAGTATTCTTAGGCTTCCCTGGTGGCTCAGACAGTAAAGAATCTGCCTGCAATGTGGGAGACCTTCATTCGATCCCTGGGTTGGGAAAATCCCCTGGAGGAGAGCATGGCAACCCACTCTAGTTTTCTTACCTGGAGAATCCCCATGGACAGAGGAGCCTGGCGGGCTATAGTCCATGGGGTCGCAAAAGCTGGACATGACTGAAGTGACTAAGCACAGCACAGCACAGCAACCTGGATAGATGTGGAGGGCTTTATGTTAATGAAGTCAGAGAAAGACAAATACCACATGGTATCACTTACATGTGGAATCTAAACAATCTAGTTAATGTAACAAAAAAGAAGCAGACTCACAGATACAGAAAACAAACTAGTGGGTACTGGCTGGGAGGGGAGGGTGGGTCAAGACAGGGGTAGAGGAGTAGGAGGTAAAAACTATTAGGCGTAAGGTAGGCTCAAGGATCCAATATTCTGTGATAACTGTAATGGAAAATAACCTTTAAAAACTGTATAAAAATAAAAAACTGCATTAATACAAATAAAAAGGATATGGAAAATTTAAGTAAAAATGAATTAATCTTTAAATTTTGGTAATCATTTCTTTATCTAACTTCATCTGCTTTCTTTTTTCCTTTTTGCTTCTCATTCAGTCTTCAGCCATTAATTGAATGATTGAAAGAAAGTTAAAGCTACAGGTTTTCATATGTGGAAAGGCCTTTTCTTAATGTCTTTGTTGATCTCATGCCGTTCTCTCCTGCTGCTCACATTAATTACTTTGCAGATGGCTCTAATTGACCCAGTAAAACAACCTTATCTGTGTTCAGTCCTTCCCAGGCTTTAAAGACTCTGCAGCTTCTGAAGACGTAGAATGCAGTGCTTATGCTCAGCTCTTCCTAGTCTGAGTACTTGGTCCTGGAGTTCCCTTTCCTTAGGAGGTTTGAACTTCTCTGCTTAAACCTGTGTCCTGTCTGGTCCCGATCCTGCTTTTAAACACCATCACCCCATGCCTGATGCCCTAGCCACTGGACTTCTAGCCACTCCCAGAATATCCTCTCTGGCTGCACACTTTGATCCCTGTCTATGTTACCTGCTCTTTCCTGCCTACTTCCCTATCTGTATTTTGTCCTGAATCTACCCTGGCCTTGTTTTCTTTTCTTTTTCTTTTTTTTTTCAGATTTATTTCTTTTTGGCTGCCCTGGGTCTTCATTGCTTCACATGCGTTTTCTGTAGTTATGGCAGGTGGAGGCTGCTCTCTAGTCGTCTCTCATTGCAGTGGCATCTCTTTTTGCAGAGCATGGTCTCTAGGTGCGTGGGCTTAGTTGCTCCCAGGAAGCCCGGACCAGGGGTTGAACCTGTGTCCCCTGCATTTGCAGGCGGATTCTTAACCACTAGACCACCAGGGAAGCCCTGGCCCTATTTTCTCATTGCAAAGCTCCCAATCATCTTGAAAGTGAAAGTCACTCAGATCAGATCAGATCAGATCAGTCACTCAGTCGTGTCCGACTCCTTGCGACCCCATGAATCGCAGCACGCCAGGCCTCCCTGTCCATCACCAACTCCCGGAGTTCACCCAGACTCACGTCCATCGAGTCAGTGATGCCACCCAGCCATCTCATCCTCTGTCGTCCCCTTCTCCTCCTGCCCCCAATCCCTCCCAGCATCAGAGTCTTTTCCAATGAGTCAACTCTGTGCATGAGGTGGCCAAAGTACTGGAGTTTCAGCTTTAGCATCAGTCCTTCCAATGAACACCCAGGACTGATCTCCTTCAGAATAGACTGGTTGGATCTCCTTGCAGTCCAAGGGACTCTCAGGAGTCTTCTCCAACACCACAGTTCAGAAGCATCAATTCTTTGGCGCTCAGCCTTCTTCACAGTCCAACTCTCACATCCATACATGACCACAGGAAAAACCATAGCCTTGACTAGATGAACCTGTGTCCAACTCTGCAACCTCATGGACTATTCAGTCCATGAAATTCTCCAGGCCAGAATACTGGAGTGGGTAGCCTTTCCCTTCTCCAGGGAATCTTCCCAACCCAGGGATCGAACCCAAGTCTCCCACATTGCAGGCGGATTCTCTATCAGCTGAGCCACAAGGGAAGCCCACCCAATCATCTTAGTTGAAATTAGTTTGCCCTTTTGGGGAAGCTTGATGGTTTACTGTTTATGATATTAGGGTATCTGCTGTCCAGTCTTATTTTAGCTGTGAGATTATAGTCACCTTGAGGGTAGGGATTGCAGTTTGTTTCTTTTCCTGTCCCCACCCCAACCTCCTTGTGTTCAGGGATTATTGATAACACTGAGTTGAGGGGACAGAAGTAGCCAGGCTAGCCACTGCCCCCAGCGTGGTTGGTGGTAGTTGTCATCGCCTGTAACTCTTTTCTTTACCTGTGCTTGAATTTGGTCACTATTTAATTAGTTAATTAATCAATCCTCTTCCTGAAGAGCTGTGTTTCCCTTCCTTTAAGAAAATATAACTTGTGGTTTCTCAAAGAAAATGTATATTCATTGTAAAACTTTAGGAATTATGGGTAAGGAAAGAAAGAAAAACCTTTGAAAATTCTACAGGAAGGAAGCCTACAATTATATTTGTGTATCTTTGCAGATTTTTTTGTGTATGTGAATATACACATACAGACATACTTTTAAAAAGTTACTGAACATATCATAGTATTTTCTTATTTGCTTTTTTTTTTTTGATGTGGTATTATGAGCATCTTTCCCATGTTTTCAAGCATCTGTAAAAACATATTTTTTAAAATTTAGTTTTTATTAAAAAATTTTTTTTCTTATGTTTGGTTGCTCTGGGTCTTCACTGTGGCATGCAGCTTTTTCCTAGTTTTAGCCACACTCGGGGGCTTCTCTAGTTGTGGAGCTCAGGCTCTAGAGCACGTGGGCTTAGTTGCCCTGCCACATGTGGGAACTTAGTTCCCTGACCAAGGAATCGAACCCGAGTCCCCTGCATTGGAAGGCAGATTCTTAACCACTGGACCACCAACAAAGACCCCTGTAAAAACACATTTAAACCTATTCGCATTTACATCACCTGCAGAGAAGAGCTCCATGGGTATCTGTGTGTTTGTTTTTGTTTAGTTACTTCCTCAGGAAACCTTTATGAGTAGCACCTAAAAGGTTATAGAACTTATGGATTTAAGGCGAAAGTGCTTTCAGGACTTTTAATGGCTATTGTAAGTTGCCCCTGCGTGCTCAGTGGTGTGTCCAACACTTTGTGGCCTCTTGGACTGCAGCCCGCCAGGCTTCTCTGTCCATGGGATTTGCCAGGCAAGAATACTGGAGTGGGTTGCTGTTTCCTTCTCCGGAGGATCTTCCTGACCCAGGGATCGAACCCAATGTCTCCTACATTTGCAGTAGAGTCACCTGGCAAGTTCAAATTGCCTCCTAGAAAAGCATACTAGTTCATGTTCCCAACAGTACTGAAGTGCCAATTTAGCTCCAAATCTAGCTCCTATTACTCATTTTTTATTTTCTAAACTGATGGGAGAAAATGGTCTCTTACAGCAGTTTTGATTTACAGGTGTTTTATTACTAATACAATGGTAGATTTGTATATAATTCATCACCATTAGCATTTGCTTTCTTTTTCTGTGGACTGCATTTTGTACATAAAATTTTGTGTATCATCTGCCCATGTCATTTGCCTTCTTTTTGTTGGGTTGTTTGTTTTTGTTTTGGCTCCTTAAAAAATAGCAACTCTTTGTTTTTCATGTGCTTATTTTTTCTCAGTTTGCCTTGACATTGTTTATGATATTTTAAAATTTAACTTGTGGAAATTTAAAAAAAATGTATTGTCTTATCTGTTACTAAAGTTATTTCTGAGTTTAAGATCATGCACTAAGCAATCTCTTCTTCCTACCATTCAGTTATATTTTTTATAGTAAATTGATTTTAAAACATACATACCTTTAATGTATATATTGTTATTTGGTGTAAGATCTACTGTAGGGATCTAGTTTTCCCCAAAAGTTTAGTCAGTTGTTCCAAACCTATTTATTCTTTATTGATTTTCTTCTTCACCAATTTAAAATGTCATTATTTTCATGTATTACATCTTTTATATGAACTGTACTTTCTGTTTGTCCTTTGGAGTGTCCATCTAATCAGGCCAGTGCTCAGTATTTCCTTTACTGTTGTAGTAATGTAAGGTCCTATTGTTATCCCTCTTCTGAAACCAAACGGGTTGTCATAAACATTTATTCTTTAAAATAAACTTTAAAATACTTTTGTCAAGTTAAACAAACTTTCTGAGATTTTGTTTGGAATTACATTAAAGGTATAGAGTATATGTTCATCTATACATATGTGTGTAAATATTCACATCCATAATACATATATAACATTTGTTGCCACTGTTATCGTTGTTAGTAGAAACTTTTTCCCTGGATTATTTCTAGGTTATTCTTGCTTGTGCACATAGAATTGTATTTTGTTTTTGCATGTATATCTTATAACTGGCTATCTTAGTTAGCTCTTACTATTTCTGGTAGTCTTTCCATTCGTTTCGTTTTTATCTTTTTGACTATTTCACCCATACCTGGGAAGAATGAACACTGTGTAAACGAATGGAAACTTTATCCCTATAGACTGAAAAATAAAAGAAGTAGGGAGATCTTGTCTTGGGAGATGACAAAAACTTTAGTTGGAAGGTAGTTTTTTCTTCTAGACAAAGTTCCAAGAAGGCAAGACTGATAATGGATCTATCTCTATTTCTGTAAAGTTTCACTGCACGTGAAGCCTGGTTTGATAGTTTTCTAAAGAAATATTGGGCAGGTCAGAAAAGAACGTGAATTAGCAATATTCAGCAAACTATAATATTCATTATCAATTTTGAAAATGGTATGCCAAAGCATTTCAGTTATGTATAACTGTGTTCAAAGATATGCTATCTTTATTTGGATTCACTTTTCCCTATGTTTAAAATTGTTCTTGTTTCATGACATATTGGGGTCAAACCACTTGTGTGAAAGTAACTGCAGTTCTATCATAGAGGAATCTCAGAATTACTGATGTACTTACAGAGATAGTGGCAGCCACACTAAGAATGTGTTAACTCCCTCAAATCATGTGGCTTAAAAGTTAGGGAGGAGGAATTAAGCATCTTTCATTCTTATATGTGGTCTTTCCTTGTGCCTTAGCTGGTAAAGAATCCGCCTGCAATGTGTTCCCTGGGTTGGGAAGATCCTGTGGAGAAGGGAACAGCTACCCACTCCAGTATTTTGGCCTGGAGAATTCCATGGACTGTATAGTCCTTGGGGTTTCAAAGAGACATACGTGACTGAGCGACTTTCACTTTCACTTTCATTCTTGGGTAATGTAAAATGTCTCTGTTGATTGATGCTACTCCTCTGAGAACTCTTTTAAAAAAAATTTATTTGTTTTTAATTGAAGGATAATTGCTTTACAATATTGTGTTGATTTCTGCCATATATCCACATGAACCAGACCTATATATATATATATATGTATATCCCCTCCGTCTTGAACCTCCCTGTCATCTCCCACCCCATCCCACTCCTCAGGTTGTCAGAGCACTGGTTGGAGCTCCTTGAGTCATACAGTAAATCCCCACTGGTTATCTATTTTACGTATGTTAGTGTTTACATTTCCATGCTACTCTCTCCATTTGTCTAAGCCTCTGCTTCCCTCACTGTTTACACAAGTCTGTTCTCTATGTCTGCATCTCCATTGCTGCCCTGCACATAGGTTCATTAGTACTGTCTTTCTAGATTCCATACATGTGCTTTAGTATGTGATATTTGTTTTTCTCTTTCTGACTTACTTCACTCTGTGTAATAGGCTTGGGTTCATCCACCTCATTAGAACTGACTCAAATGCATTCCTTTTTATGGCTCCTCAGAGGAGAACTCTTAATTGACTCCTTTTATCTGCTGATCAGGCCGGCTTGCATGGAGGTTCTCAGCTTTTACATCATCTCAGGTTTATCCCTCGGAGAAGGCAATGGCAACCCACTCCAGTCCTCTTGCCTGGAAAATCCCATGGACGGAGGAGCCTGGTAGGCTGCAGTCCATGGGGTCGCTAAGAGTCAGACATGACTGAGCGACTTCACTTTCACTTTTCACTTTCATGCATTGGAGAAGGAAATGGCAACCCACTCCAGCGTTCTTGCCTGGAGAGTCCCAGGGACCGGGGAGCCTGGTGGGCTGCTGTCCATGGGGTTGCACAGAATCGGACACGACTGAAGCGACTTAGCAGCAGCAGCAGCGAGTTTATCCCTTACTTCTCTGCTAATTCCTCTTCTCTCTACTGCCTTAACTATTAACTTAAAAGGTTTTAAGTTTCTTACTCTTATTGTGTTGACCAAAAAGTTAGTTACAGAAGAACTCAAACGAACTTTTTGGACAACCTAGTATTTTATATGGTGTTCTTAACTGTATTATGGTGCACGGGCCATCGCTTATGAGTGCCTACACATTACAGTACTGCAGCCTCTCCTGTGGTTCAGGAACTCATTGAATTCCTGTGGTGACCCTCAGAGAAGCTCACATCTCTACAGCTTGCTTGTACTAGGAGTAGTCTCCGCCCCCAACTCCAATCCTGTGAAGTACGCCCACATTCTCCAGCCCTGGCCTAGCATGCCGTCACTGACTTAACACCAAGCCTCAATTCAACCTGCAATTACTTTCACCCACTTAACATATCATTTCTATACTCTCAAATCCAAACCTCTCCATGTCTACAATCTTTGAACACAGCTTTAAAATTCTCACTGTATTGTTTACACTCAAAGGAGTATATAGTTTCTAGCTGAAATAACTTTTGGTATTAAAAATTATTTCAGTTGGGTTGAGTCTAACTTTTTCTTAAAACTTGAGAAAAGTGGTGGTTGAAGAATCCTCTTACAATCTTTGTTGTTTTCAAAAAGGAAAGCACCATGAGGATAATAGTAAATTTACAAGCTTCCACTTGTATGAATGTACTAAGTTTAAAGTCTATATCTCTCCTCATTACAATTCAGAGTGATAATTTAATGAATTAAAAGTTAGGTGTATAAAAGGAAAAAAGTAAAACTGATGGAAAGAGGGAGCAGGCATGGTGCTTTGTTGTCCAAAACTGTTCTCCTTGATGTCCCATGAAGCTGAGACTCTCCATAGTGCTCAGCATTTATTGTTATCAAATAAATGAATATGTTACCAACCTGGGTCCTTGGACTTTTTCATCAGTAGAAATTGATAAGAGAGCAGATGAGAATTCCAGGCAAAGCTTTATAGAAACTTGTGCTGTAGCATGAGAGAGCGAAAACAAGTAACAGGTACTCTTGCTTGCTCTCCACGGAGGGCAGGCTGGTTCCTCAAATAGGGTGAGGGGAGGGTGCACCAGTGAGTGGGTGGGGCTGGAGGGGTAGCTTAGGAGGTCTGCCTACGCCGTTGCTGATGCTGCGTGCAGGGATCACACGCAGTACCTTGCTTTTGCTCCCGGCACCTCCATCATGGTAGTTGGTTCGTGGCCTTTTTGTATGTTATTGCTCATAATTGCTCCCACCGCAGCAGGCGTGTAGTTATTTTTAGTCTCTTATGGTTTCTTGTATTTTGTTGTCCAGGTGCAAATTGCAAGCACCCTGGAAAAGGGTCCCAGGTCCCAGCCTACTTCAAGTGTAACGCCTGGTGGGCTGAAGGGCAGACCTCCAGGGTGAGTCTGTTAGGAGCCATGTAGGATGCTCAGGGATCCTAATACTGAGGAGTTAAAAGTTGTCAAGCAGAAGATAATCAGATGAGTGAATTTCCATTATGAAAATTGGCATCGGTGACACTCCTTTCTTTTCTAGACATAGTCTTTCACTGTTCACGCAAATATTGACCTCTGTTCCAGTCCTAGTGTGAAAACATATGGAAGTAATTTACATATTTTGCCACCTCGAATGGAATTAGGATATTAGTGATACTGTTTCTTTAAGAGCAAAGACATTGAGTGGCAAGGAGAATGGCTGGTCAGGACCTGACAGGTCCAGTGTATCGTGGTGAATGTAGATTCACAGATTTCTGGTTTCTGCATCTCAAACTGCTCATTCTCCTCTGACGTACTTCCTGACGTCAAGTGGTGAGAGAGAGAGAGATCCTAAGTCTGTCCAAAAACAGTGGCCATGTAAAACCCAGAAGCAGCTGGAGAAGGAGACATGTTCACAGTCTACTGGCTTAGTAACATCTCAGCTTTGGGGTATTTTTCACCTTGTAGACTAGCCTAACCTTCTCTGTAGAACTTAATGTGTGTACCTGAAATTTGGCCCTTAGGCAGAGTAACCGTATATCCCCATTTTTCCAGGACAGTCCTTCCTGGTTTATGTCTGTTGTCCTGGAATAATTATTAATATGCCTCTTTCTGTATCCTGATTTGGATGATAAATCATATGGCCAGCCAGTGCTTCAGCCTTGGTGCTTGCTACTGTTCTTCTAGACTTTTCCCCTAGCTCTGCTGGTGAAGGAATGCTGTATGGGCCTCAGGTCCCTCCAAAAGAGATTATTCTCAATTTCCTAATCAGAGGTGTAGACTGAGGGTTCATTTCATTAATTGCAGTGAATGCAGATTTCAAAACTGGAAGAGACTTTAGAGATCGGTAGTTTGACTACTTTTTCAAGGAAGTAAATGATCTTTAACTGACTTAGAACAAATGACTTTCTTGTGGTCCGATGTTTGTCTTTCCTAGTAGTCTTCCTTAGAGTGCAAGGGTCTTGTTCTCTATGTCATCTCTTTCTAAACAAATTAGTTTGCTTGATGAACCCACTCATAGCCTCTCATGACCAGGATGGTCCAAAAGAAAGCATATAGTTCTTTCTTTCTTTAAATGATTCAAGTTATTTTCCAAAGAAGTCATTCACTCTTCTTCCTTAATGACTTTTCCAGGCTCTAGGGATTCTTGGTAAGTAACTTCCAGTTACTCAGATCCTCCCTTGGCTTTTCCATAATGAACCTCCCTGGAGGAATGTAAGGTATAGACTTTTGGAGTTTTGACCACCTGACTGTTCATATATCTTCTTTCATTAGACACACCATCTCAAACTCAAGGACGCCAACAGATATTTATATAGGCCAAACTTCTCTTTGTATGAATTTTCAATGTCTAGATCTTAATAGCAGTTCTCTCTGTATATTTGTTGATTCTGAAATTCTTTCAACGTAAATTTATAAAACTTTTTCTTGTGATACATACTGGAATTAGGATCATTTCGAGCATGTTTCAATAATAAAGATGAAATCTGAGAATTAACAGTGTAATATTTTGTCTTTTGCCCATGGTATGGTCTAATATAAAATGAGTGACTTTCCTAAGAGGCTGTTCTCCAAATCATGATGTAGGAACCTAGACGGCATCCACCTTGTAGCTATGCCATCTGGGACATATGACTTCAGAATTCCAGGGAAGAGAGAGCTCTGATAGTCATGCCTGGATTTTAATGTTCAAACTGGAAGTGTGGACATCACTTCCACCCATACCTCTTGAGCCTAAATTCAATCTCTTGATCCCATCCTAAATGCTGGGAAAGCTATGAAATGTAGTCTTACCATGCCAGGAAGGAAGACAAAATGCGATTGGGTGGATACTCAGCATTATTTCTGCCACAGTCTCCTCCGTCATTGCTATGACTCTTGGTTCGTTGCCGTGTTTAAATAGTCTTGCCATTCTCTTGCTCTTGGAGTTCAGCATCTTCAAGGTGCTTACATCTGTTCTTCATATGTTGAATAAAATCATATTGTCTGACTTTAGAGTTCAGGTTCTCTTCACTACCTTTGTGCAGATTCACCATGAAGGTGCTGGGTGAGAGGATTCCATAACAATACCAAAAGAGAATTTCCTTATTCGAGCTCTTCCACTCTCTTCCATCTTGCTTTGAACTTCCATCCTACATTTATCTCTTTACTTCCAAAGGCCACCTCACTTTCACCAGATAACCTGCATGAGAAGCACTATAGTAGCTGGGGTCTATAGCTTTTCTGTAACTTAAATGCCTAGAAAAAGGATGTATATTTCAGAATTTAAAATGTTCAGAAATTCCTTTTCATCAGTTCCCTCACATTATCAGATAACTCAGAACCAAACGCCCAGTTGGCTGATCATCAAAGTAAAATGACAGTTTATACTTGGAACCGTAATTGTTAAGTAGATCAGTATTGGACTGTTAGAACAGTCTGTTCCCGACAGGAAATTCTGCTAGGGAAACTGCAGAGCGCAGAGGTGGAGGGAAGGCCTTGGAGAGCATCTGCAGGCAGAGATTGCCAGACAGCTTATCTTCAGGCGTACAGAGATACAGATGACCTGCTTTTTCTTTGCAGGGTGTGGCTGGAGACAGGGCACCACACCACTAGCTGTTCAGTTCTTTTTCTCCAGTGTTACTTGTCCCTCACTGAAAAGTCTTGTTTTGAAATCACATTAAGACTTTTATAATGAGATTACATTTCAGTTGACATTAATTCACCTTCCGGAAGATTACAAATGCCATTTTAGTATGAGATGGCGAATCTCATACGTTTGTGCTGATTTGCTTAGTTTCGGTCTGGGAGAGTAGCATGCTTCATCCCACCTTTCCAGCACACGGTGTGGGCCTGGCATGGAGTGGATGTTCGTAGGTGTTCGCTCACTCAGCAAATGTTGATTAGGCACCTGCTATGCACCAGGCATCATGCCAGGTGCTGGGGACACTGTGATAAGTGAAAGAAACCGTTTTAAGGCAGAGATGGCTCTGGTCAGACAGGAGGAAAGGGTGGTGCAAGTGAGGATGTGGTGCTATTTATAGGAGGCGGGAGAGAGGAGTGCCTCTGTCACAGGGAGCATATGGTCTTAGGTCTGTCTCTATTTGTCATAGGCTCCTAGAAAAGTGGCTATTTCTCTTCTTTAATATTCTCACATGTGGGAGATAGTAGAAATAGGTATGTCTGTGGTGGGCAAAAGACCTTGAAAAGAGAGAAATATGGTAAAGTGACCTTTATCATATCTAGTGGTTAGTGGTTAGAATGTTATTATCTGCTTTTGTAATTACAAGCAAAAGTAGGGGGTCTAAAATAGGCTTGTTTTCAACTGTTAGACATGCTCCAGGGATGGTGTGGTTGAGGATTTTGAAAATAATGAATTACCTGTAGAGAGAGGTAATTAAAATGCAGTTAGTGTAGCCTCTCTGCCTCGTGGTGTTGTGGAAATATTCCTGGGAGAAATGTTGTCATCAACAACCCTGCTTATGCACATTCACGGTGCTGACTTCATTAACTAGAACTGAAAGAAGTTTCTGCACTGTGTCAGGTTCTCCCAAGTATAGAGAGCTGAGAACTGTCATTGAAGAAAGTGAAAGTGAAAGTCGCTCAGCCGTGTCTGACTCTTTGCGACCTAATTTTCCAAGCCAGAATGCTGGAGTGGGTAGCCTTTCTTCCCATCCCAGGGATTGAACCCAGGTTTCCCACATAGCAGGTGGATTTGCTACCAGCTGAGCCCCACAAGGGAAGCCCAAGAATACTGGAGTGGGTAAGCTATTCCTTCTCCAGCGGATCTTCCCAACCCATCAATCGAACAAGGGTCTCCTGCATTGTAGGCGGATTCTTTACCAGCTGAGCTACAAGGGAAGCCCCTGTCATTACTTCTGCTATTACTGAGATTTTGAGAAGGGAATGAGTAGATGGTACCGTAAGTTGTTAGTTTCAAATGTAGAATTTTCAATAGACACACATTTGATTAGTAATTTCAATAGAAAAACCTGTCCAAGATACAAGCATCTGCCTTATTTCTGTGTTGTTGTCCTTCAGCTCACACCAGAAACCAGGCTGGACCAGATGCTCATGTGACTCCCAGTTACTCTGTTGATTGGCTCCAAGCCTCCTCCAGACCCTCCACACTGGGTCATAGTAGAACCACATCAGGTGCAGCTCTCAAAATGATGCAAAATCCTTGAGTCCTCCCGTCCTTTTGTTAAAGAAGCAGTGTCGAGATTTCCCAACAAGAAAACCTACTGGTAGGCAGAGTTATGGAAGACAGAATGTCAGAGCAGGCCTTCCTGAGACATCGTCTGCTCCAGCCTTTTTTCTTACAGAAGAAATGGAGACCTAAATATAGGGCACGCCCTTGGCTCATGGTTGAATCTACTGTTGTCCTTCAGTTACCATTAGGACTAAGTGAGTTCTCCCTTGATAGTCCCTAGAACAGTGGCTGGGATGTAGTGAGTACTCGGTCAACGTGAGTGATGTCTTGTTACCATTATTTCTAGTGGTGCAGCTGAAACAGGAACCCAGATGCCCTAGCAATTCTGTGCTCATTTGGAGGCACCTATTTTGTATTTCCTACCTTGTATAAAGGGAAATGTGTTGGAGGAAGCTGAGTTAAAAATAGTGACAGCTGCAGTGCCCGTTACTGGGCACGTACTCAGCCCTGAGTTCTCATATGGGTGGTTTCATTTAATCCTGCTAGTGTCTATGCGATTCACACTCTCTTGTCTTCGTGTGACTCATGTAAAGGCTGAGTTGGGTACCTTGCCCATGGTCACACTACTAATAAGGAGCTGGGCTAGGTTTTAAACCTTGCTCTGACTTCAAAATCTACGTTCTTAACTCTTATTTTATTCCAGGAGTTAGCAAACTGTGGACCACAGGCCGCATCTGGTATTTCTGCTTTTGTAACCCTCGAGTGAAGAATATTCATTAAACTTCCAAATGGTTGCAAAAAATTCAAGGAGAAAAATATTTCCTGATGGGTGAAAATTATGTGAAATTCAGATTTCACATAAATGAGGTGTTATTAGAACACAACTGTACAGCCTGTAGCAACTTACAGGATAAAATAGCAGAGTTGAAGAGTGGTTATACAGACCCTGTGACTTGAAAAGCCTAAAATATTTTCTGTCTGGTCTTTTCTTTGTACTCTTCCTCAATGATTGTTTTGAGTTTCCAATTAGTTAGAGTGTAATTGTGGATTTTTATAGCGCTCATTTTCTCCTGTTACCTGCCTCTTTGTTTGTTCCATAGTAACATATCAGTCAAATGATGAACGTGTGTATAAAAAGAGTTCATCTTTAAATTATCCATATTTTACCCTTTTTAACAGATGGAGGAGTGATTTGTTGCTGGATAACATTTGGCACTGTTGATGACATCTGTTCTGCCCTTACTGTGGACAGGAGAGCTTTGTGGTTTACATAACTCTCACATCCATTTATTGAGCTGGTTATTTTTACAACCGCCAAGTATGTTAGATATGGAAATCACTGTATTTTCTTTCCTTTGTAGTGGTTTGCTGTCTTCTGATTATGTGGAGATTCACTATGAAAATGGGAAACCACAGTACTCTAAGGTATGGTCACCAGCATATGGACATCCTATAGTATAAATATTCTTATTCATAGAACGCTGTTCATTGCACACTGCATTGTTTTGCTATCTGTCTCACTAAAATACTGTGGCCTCTTATAAAAGCTATTATTTTTAAATTTAATATACATTTAGGAGAAATTTATTAAAATTTACAAATGTTTGAGATAACATTAAATGCTCCAGTCAATAAAGAAATGTTCATTGTTTTGGTTATGTAAGTGGATGGTATCAAGACTTCTCCAGTTCCAGGACAGCACCAGGCTCATGGTCAGAGAAACTGAATGATCAGACTGGAGGGGCTGTTAGAGTGACTGTTTAGTCCAAGGGACTTTGGTGCCCAAGGACAGAGGACAGATGGGAAAAGGAAAATGTAGGGAACATTCTCCCTGTCAGTCTTCACAATAGTTCTGTGACGTGGGCATTATTATTCCTGTTGTGCAGAGGAAGAAATGGAGGCAGAAAGAGGACAAATAAACCTTCTCATGGCCACCAAGCATTGTAATATCAATGCAATTGGGTGCTTGATTTCCTTCATTGGAGATTAACTGTTCTTTTCATAGAGAATCGATAAGGAAACGTGGATTTAGATTAAACAAGAGAGAGATTACTTGTATGTAAGGAACACAGTTGATCTCCCCCAGTCAGGGTGAAAATTCCTGGAATGGCTGCATCCAGAGACTCTGAGTTGTAGGAAGGTTATGGAGCACCTCTGAGCATAAGGTGTGTCCACGGATGCCTCAGGCATGGGATGCAAGCAGAGAAACAAAACAAGGTGGGGAAACATTACTGGATTTTGTTTCTTGATTGCTAATGAGCACTGGCACAAAAGTGTGGGCTTGCTGGGTTGTACAGTGTGAGGAACTGGGCTGGGCCATCTTATGTCCTCTCCACAGATATTTCTAGGTAGCCTGAACTAAATACTGCCCAAGGGTCATGGCATTTTTTAGGATTTATAACTGCCCACCTAATAGTGGGCACATTTGTAATTTGATGTATGTTCCAAACCTTTGAATTTTATGCCTCAGATTAAGAACTTCCATGTATTACTCTCACTAGTCTGTCGCTTCTCGCCTTAGGCTGCATCTTGGTGGGGGTTGTCGAATCTCCCTAAAAGTTAATGTTGGGGAAAGTGAACAGAAATGCTAAATCAAGCTTGGGAACAGTGCTGCCTGGCATTTGTACAAACCAAAGCTTCTGTCAGCTGTGCCAGTGCCGTGAGCACTGCAGATGCTGAATCATGAGTCTGGAGAAGGGAAGATTGCAAGAGACCTTTACAGACTCAGCAAATGAGCCACCTTTGCAGGCCTCTGTAACCTGATCCAAACTTCTCACTAAGAAAGTTTTTTTTTTTTTTTTTAAGGAAATGGAATAGCTAATTGGCCTCCAGAGGTCATTTGAGGTCCCAAATGGAGGTCCTGTCATGGATTAGACATGTCAAATCTTGTATCAATTGTAAATGAAATTTAAAACAAAGAGTATTTTAGCGCTGACAAAAGAAGTGTTCATTGCAGTTTGTTTCATGTTCATTTCTTTTTTCTTATTTATGACCCATTTTCTCCAAACAGCTTATATACTCAACCTTACTTGCTTCATATTTAATGAATAAGTGGTAACAGTCTGTTTTTTATTTGTGTGTATCTATATATATGGGCTTCCCAGGTGCCACTAGTGGTAAAGAACCCACCTGCCAATGCCAGGAGACATAAGCGATGAGGGTTTGATCCCTGGGTCAGGAAGATCCCCTGGAGAAGGGCACAGCAATCCACTCCAGTATTCCTCCCTGGAGAATCCCATGGACAGAGGAGCCTGGTGTGCCACAGTCCATAGGGTTGCAACGAGTTGGACACGACTGAAGTGATTTAGCTTACACGTATGCCTCTCACACTCCCAAACCTGAGTTGATATGGTATACACTATCCTGTGGGAGAAATTTTTAAAAATATATATACATATTTTATTTCATGAAACAATATAAAGCAAATTTTTAATAAAATATTTCAGATTAGAACATTTTTAACAAACATGGCAATGTTCTGTGCCAATTTGTACATGCTTTGAATTAATCTAAATTACATATTGATGAAAGATAAACCATGTAAGCATACATGGATGAATGACATAAATGTATATTTCACAAAAGAAAAATACAAATGGCTGGTAAAATTTTTATAAGAAATGCAAGTTAAAATGAGAATACAAATGGCATCTTTTAAAATGTTAAATTATCATATTTCTTAAAAAAATCATAATATCCAATAATAGTCACAGTAATATTGGTGGGAATATAAATTTGAGGAACATGTCTAGAAACAACTTGGTTACAGTTATCAGGAATCTGAAAAAAAAGTTCAAATCAAACAAATGGATCTTGAGAACTTGTTTGGAGGTTCCAGGAAGGGAATACAATTATTTATATATCCCTGATGGAAGAATGGTCGTTCTTTCAACTTCTAGGAAAATGACATTAGGATTGATAAAGGAATAAAGAAATACCCAGCTCCTCAGACCAGCAGAATACTGGAAATAACTTAGGCGATGAAAACTACAACCAGATCATTTATATAACCTCTTTTGAGCTGTTCATTTTCCTTCTGAGAATCAAGTCCTAGGTAATAATCAGAACTTATACCCATAAATTTACTTGCAAAGTTTTGGTAATTTACAGTAGAACAGAGAAAATAAAATTGTTTTTAGCCTAACAATATTATAAATATTTTAACAGGCATTAAAATTTCTGCTGAACTTTTGTTTTTAAAAGATGTATAATGTATCCAATTCATTTGCTATAATTTGTTTAATCCCACAATGATAGACATTTAAAATTGCTTCTAATATTTCACTGTACAAATAATTTTAAGTACTGGTGCTTAGTCACTCACTTGTGTCCGACTCTTTGTGACTGCATGGACTTTGGCCCACCAGCTCCACTGTCCATGGGGATTCTCCAGGCAAAAAAACTGGAGTGGGTTGCCATAACTTTAAGTAAAACCCTTCTAAATATATTTTGTGTACTTCTTTAATAATTGCTTAAGGATTACTTTCAAGAATGGAATTTTCTGGGTTATAGAGTTGGTACATTTTTAAGGCTTTTGCTACATATTCACAGTTTTTCTTTCTAAAATTTTGTATAAATTCATACTCCTACTATCATTGCATATCTATTTTTAAAAGTGTGTCTTTAAAGTTCACATTGTGTTCCATGTTAAGAAAATCTTCATACCGAATACCAGAAAAGAAAATTAGTATATAAGAATGGCAAGTTAAATAAGCCTGTTTTTACACCTTGCAAACTTTCTTCCAAATATCTCAAATTATTTAGACAAAAGTACACACGTGCATGCACACACACACACACACACACACACAGTATTATTCAAATGACGAGGGAGGAACAGAATCACTAATAGCTTATTAGGCCTTAAAGTGAAATATAAATGTGTACATTTAAAATATTCTGGGAATTAGTTTCAAACAAAATGATGAGTCACACTTCAGAGCTACTACATGTCTAGGTGTTCCCATTTCATGACGACCAAGCCCCCACCTAGTTCCCACTTTTAACTAAGAAGAGGTTAATGTCTTATGCTTTTATTTTTGTTGAATGAAAGTGAATTAAAGGGGCTTCTTTCCTTGTGAAGTGAATATAGGAACTGAGAGGTCAACAGATTAAGTAGGCAGGATAGAATAGGTGCCAGGTATTAGTAAGTGCATATGAAAGAACTTTGCTTCTGCACCAGCAGTTCCTAGCATGATGCTTTGTACACAATATACAACAAAACAACTTTGTTGATTTGTTGGTCAACGTTATTGATGAACCTATTATCATAAGTTATTTTTTAGTGTATCAGTTCTAAAGGAGTTAGGCATCAATATAATGGTATAATAGTTCTTTTTCAATTTAGTATATTTCTATTAAATCCCTTATAGGTGAACCATTCACTTTAAATGCTTGCTAATACTTTGGTTTCTCCTCTTAGTAAAGGAACTACCAGCAGTGTAAGACTGAGTGGATAGGTAACAACGGTTCTGTCACCACCTTCCTTGTTACTCTTCATTTTTATCGGGTGGGGATATTGTCCTTTCCTAACTGTATTTTCTCACCCTGGCTTCTTCCTATTTCTTTGCTCACTCTTGCCCAGGGAAGAAAGAACACTTTAACTGATGGGAAGGAGCTGAGCATGTCTGCATAGTCCCTTCATCTTTTTTGGGGGGTGAGACTCACCTCCCTCCAGGAGGAACACATTTTCTCTACTTTCCCATATTCTAAGTTGTTCAGTGGCAGCCTCTATTTTTTTTGACCGCCCCACTTGGCATGCGGGATGTTAGTTTCCTGATCACGGATAGAACTTGTGCCCCCTGCAGTGGAAGTGTGGAATCCTAACCACTGGACTGCCAGAGAAGTCCCACAATTCTATTTTAATATATTAAAACTCACTGAATCACAAAAGAGTGTCTCAAAAAAAAAAAAAAAAAAAACTAAAAAAAGCACAAAACCTCAGATAGGTAATGGGAGTTTATTTACCCACTGTTTCAACAAACCTGAATCCTTTGGTCCTTTAAGACTGGCTTCTTCATGAGCCTAAGTGACAAGACCATTTTTATTCATTCATTAAACAGCTGTTGATTTCACTCACTCTGATCTCACATTATTCTAGAAGCTGGATATGCAATGGTGAACCTAGCAGATAAAAATCCCTGCCCTTGTAGGTTCTATATTCTATTCTCACCTTGGTTCTTTTCTTTGTCATCTTAATCATGTTGCCCTCCTAGAATCTGTGTGTGTGTGTGTTTCCTTATCAAGTCAGCACCATGGTCAAGCTCAAACTCACTTCTTCTATGAATGCTGAGTATTGTCAGAGGCAATGAGCTTCTGTGGGCAAGGCTCTTGGCTGGGAGGTTAAAAAAAACACTCATCCCACACTGGCTCCCTACAAAGTTATTTTAAATCTGAATAGTATAACTTGCGTGAACTACTAAAAATATATATAGCACTAAAATTTATGTAGTACAGCTATATTTATAAATGTATAAATTAGGACATGTAAATGTTTTGATACCTGGACATTTTTTCCCCTTGAGTTTAGCAAAGATAAATAATTAAACTGGTGTTGGGTTCTCAAGTTGTCCAATTCTCTGAAATATTTTTTTGTATCCTTATTTTGCAGTATTCACATTCAGGTATATGCATCCTATTTTAAGTCCTTTTGACAATGCAATAATCTCCACTTATTAGATTCTCCATTTTTGTTGAATGTAAGTACCCGACAGTTTTTAATCTGAAAATGCTGATGCCCCTGGAGACACATATAGACTTGTCTTGTGTCGTGCATCAGGTGAGCCCTTTTTGATTCTCCTGCCTGCTGTTTGCCTAGTTACAGGTCTGTGACCCCCTCAGAGGTGGTGATCTCAAAGTCTCTGACCAGTGCTCTTGAACTGTCTCAGGCCTTCCTGATTGCAGAAACACTGAAGCCTGCAGATGTGGGATTCAGTTTAGCTTTCCACTGTCTGCGGCAGAGCCTTTTAGTACTTTGTGACTCTCTCCCTGTTTGTACACAGAGATGGCAGTGACTGTTAGGCAGCGAGGGTTTCAGCTGGCTAGTACCTTGGATGGAGGCACCCTGGGAACTGACTATCCAGTGTCTTCATTAACAAGGCCCTCCCCCTGGAAGAGGCCCCTCTGACCTGACCTGCTCCTGTCATCCTGATACCCAAGAGGGAATACTTCTCAACAGGGATTTATTTAATATGAAATACCCAAAGATCTTACTTTGTGGTGACATTAACAAAGTGCTACATAATCTGGACAGTTGCCAAATAGTATTTTTCTGGTAATGCTTTCTCAAAAACTTAGTGTAAATTAAGCAATAAGGAAGTCAGAAAGTCTTCTAATACTACTAATATTAACACTAAATTAGGACTTGCCAAATTGCGTGTAGTGTTTAATATAATTACACAAGTTAGATATTAAAGCTTTCTTATGATGATAAACATCAGGGATTAGATATTACTGCAAGTCTCAAAGTCCTGGAAGTATGGTGCTCCACATCCACATATACAGTGAACCAAACAGTTCCCTTCAGATGCTGCTGCTGCTGCTGCTGCTAAGTCGCTTCAGTTGTGTCTGACTCTGTGCGACCCCATAGATGGCAGCCCACCAGGGTCCTCCGTCCCTGGGATTCTCCAGGCAAGAACACTGGAGTGGGTTGCCATTTCCTTCTCCAATGCATGAAAGTGAAAAGTGAAAGTGAAGTCACTCAGTCGTGTCTGACTCTTAGCGACCCCATGGACTGCAGCCCACCAGGCTCCTCCGTCCATGGGATTTTCCAGGCAAGAGTACTGGAGTGGGGTGCCATTGCCTTCTCCTCAGATGATATTCTGCCTTAATTAAAACAGATACCAAAGAGCATCAGCTTTCAGTTTTCAGTGCAAGCGAGTGAAACTGAAGTATAAGAAAAGACTTGGAAATATTTTCTGGGAAAAAAGATTATTTGCAGGAAAATATAAAAAATAGAGCTTTTTAAAGAAAGGTCAAGTAAATATGACAGTGTTTGCTGCGCACTTCTAACAGTCACCCGACTCAAGATAGCTTTTTGGTGTGACACAAAGTGCTCTATAACTGGTTTGATGGAATTTACAGTTTCCTATGGTTGTTTTTAGAATCATGGGAAGAGTCTGATATTTAATTACAGGGTATTAATTTGGATTATCAAATTACTGAAATGTGTGGTACCATTTGCCCCAACAAGTTTCAGAGTTGAATATGCAAATAGAATTTGACAAAGTATATAGAAGTCAATATTTGTGCATGGGAGTAGATTTTTGAGAAGCAAAAGCAACACTTTACAAAATAGTAACAAGATTGTAATACCAATTTTAGAAACTAACATTGAAACTTTACTAAAAGGAAACAAACTAAGTTGATTGGGGAGTGGTCATTTGGTATGTGGGTGCACCCTTTTATGCACTTAAATATCATCTGAGGCTATTGTAATACAGCTTAATAAGCAGTGATCAAGATGACTGTAAATCATCAATAAAAAGTCAAAGTCAATATTCTATTTAAGAAATTTGGGATTAACATATACCCACTGTATATATAAAATAATCAACAAGGACTTGCTGTATACAGGGAACTGTACTCAATATGAGTGTGTGTTAGTCACTTAGTCGTGTCTGACTCTTTGTGACCCCATGGACTATAGCCCACCAGGTTCATCTGTCCATGGGATTCTCCAGGCAAGAATACTGGAGTGGGTAGCCATTCCCCTCTCCAGGGTATCTTCCCAACCCAGGGATTGAACCCAGGTCTCCTGAATTGCAGGCAGGTTTTTTATCATTTGAGCCACCAGGGAAATTACATTTCAATATTAAATTAAAAAAATAGGAAACTTCTGTTTAGACAGTGTGGATTCTGTGCTTATATTTATCTCTAGTTCCTTATAGTGACATACTCAACAGTTAAGGAATTTAAAAAAGGGTATAAACCCACAAGGATTAAGAGAAGAGAAGACAGCTAAGAAGAGGTGTCCATGAGATTGTAGGAGCTAGAAAGTAGATGGATGAAGAGTAGTTGTCCTAGGTTTGAGTTTTTCTTGCTCTGCTAAGTTCCACTGGGACAAAACCAAGCAGAACCAAGCCAACTTGTGTTTCTTCACCCATAAAGCCCCAGGAATTGAAAGTACCAGAAAACAGAAAGACTGGTTGAAAGTCTACTTGGAGAAGGTACTAAATCCCTGATCTACTCCCTACCCTAGAGCCAGGCAGCCATTCCTCTGCTTTAGTAGAAGAGCTCAATTTGTAGAGAAAAATGGAAAGGAAGGGGCTTATCAGAGAAACAATAGAAGTTTCCCAGAACTGAAGTGCATGCGTTTTCTTTTTTTACTATTTTAATATATATATTATTATTACCTGCACTGACACATGCCCAAATGTGTTTCATGTGGAGTCGTAGGGTTTTTTTAAAAATTATTTTATATTGGAGTATTGTTGATTAACAATGTTGTATTAGTTTCAGGGTGTGCAGCAAAGTGATTCAGTTATACATATACAGATATTCATTCTTTTCAGATTCTTTTTCCCATATAGGTTATTACAGAATATTGGGTAGAATGCATTTTCTTGATTCGAAAGTGCCCAGCACAATCAATAAGCAAAGTTCCCTCCTGAGATCCATCATGAGATTTTGTGAAAATGGGTATGAATAGAATTTCCTGCAATCTTCTTGAAAAGGGAAACATAGATTGTATGGACAATGTTTAACATTAGAATAACTTCCAATTCTCAACATTAGAAGATTTAAAAGTGTGCACAATGCCTTTGAAATACTGAGAGAAAGTAATTATCAGTCTAGAATTCTCTCCCCACCCACATGATCTAGTGTGAAGATAGAAACGGGGTTTTCAACTTTCAAATTTATCTTTCATAAATACCTTTTCAACAAATTACCAGAGGGTGTTTACCTCCAGGAAAGGGGATCATGAAAGCAGAAGACGTAGGATCTAGGATTCAATACAGAAAGAGGACAGAGGAATTCCCAGAATGATGCTATAGACCAGTCCTGGGATGCAGCCATGCATCAGACCTCTCATGAGAGTGAAACAAGCGGTGTGTCTCCAGGAACAAAATGGATTTGATAACTTACCTGCTATAATGGATCATAGGAGAAGAGTTGTAGATAATATTTTAGATAATAGGGTCTGTACACATGCTGAATACATGGAAAAGCAAAGAAGAAAGAAAAGTTCTCAAAAAATTTTAAAATAGGGCATGAAAGACAATGTCATCAGAGTGGCACAGCTATGAACAATATTTGTGTAGTCATAATACAAACACTGAATATAATTTAACCAAAGGCTTCTGATGTGTGTTAGAATGTATTGTGGGCAAGAAGACTTTTTGAGATTCTATATTAGGAAGGTAATTTCTAAAGTGAAATAAATTAGGATATAACAGTATAAATATTCCATTCAGAAATATATAGGTAAACAGCAGAAGAAACAGCTGAAAGTGTTAAAAATAGTTGCTATGGAGGTGGTGAGAGAAAGTGCTAGGAAACTTCTGTGTGTGTGTGTGTGTGTTTAAATAGGTCTTGCAGTTACTATTTGCCTTTGGAAAGTAAATTCATACATTATTTCTAAAAAAATTTATCAACTGATTTTAAAAGGTAGGAAAGCAAACCGCCAAGTCTTATGTAGTTTTCCATAAAAAATGATGATAAACACCACCTTTGGGGGAATCACCTCAGTTATGTAGACGATTTTATTCCCTAACAATATCTGCTAAGTGTCTACTCCCTCACATGCTTAGGAAAGGTATAAAAGTTGTTCCAGCTGCATTAATGTCTTATTCCTGTTAAAGCCTTTTCTTCATTACGTCGAATATACACCTGCTTCTTATAGAAAAGTTGTAAAATTGAGATTTCATAACAACCTGGAGGCATTTCTCGGATCATCCCTGCCTTTCTTTTGGCTTTACAGATGCATCCCAAAGAGAGAATCATGCTGGAGACAGCATCATTTATCAATAAAATCTTCTTCTGTGTTACAGGGTGGAGAGCACTGTTACTACCATGGAAACATCAGAGGAGTCAAGGACTCAAGGGTGGCTCTGTCAACCTGCAATGGACTTCAGTATGTGGGACTCTCATAGGGAGAATCGCCTTGCTTTCTTCCGTTCCTTTCACCCTTTCCATCTTGTCTTTCATAGATATTTATTTTAGTGACTCTTCTGTACCAGTCCTGGGATAGAGACTGGATGTGGTGAACAAGGAGGGCGTAGTCCCTGCTCTCTTAACACTTAGAGTTCGCAGGTGATTTAGAGATTAAATAAATGATTATACAGATTGTTATTTAACTGCCATTTTGGTGGGTACTGTGAAGGAGAAGGACAGGGACTTTGGGGGTGGCTGAACCTAGCCCAGAAAGGTTTCCCAGAGATATCTCCCAGAAGAACTATCAGTCAGCTTAACCTAAGGATAAGGTGAAGGTGGCCAGGCAAGGGTGGTTTGAAAGAAGAGGAGCCCGTGCTTCGGTTTTCAGGCAGGTTCTTAAAAAACATTTGTAGGTGCCTTTTAGACTCAAACACAGTAGCACTTCGTGGAAAAATCTGTTACGGCCATGTGATGAAAAGGATCTTGAAAATCTTATTTACACACTTTACAAAAAATCCTGTGTCTCTCAAAATTAAATGTGGTTCCCAACACAGTCTTAATAGAAATTGACAATTTGCAAGCATAGAGATAATTCTGTTTGCCTCTTCAGAATAAAATGTTTTTAGATTATTCTTATACACTAAGAACCTGTTTTCTTACAGATGATACTGGATTTGCGAATCAAATTTGTACTAGTTGTACATGGTTCAGTAATATCTCGAGATATTAGAACAGCATCAATATCCCAATTTGACCTTCTTATCTGTTCATTTAATTCCAAAAACTAATCATACCAGGTATAATGTGTATACGTCTCTTGTACACTTTTTGCACTTTCTGTAGCCTAGACCTTGTCTAGTGCAGTGCTAGGACCACAGGGTGATTCCATGCAGATATGTGAATTTGATTTGAGGCAGAATAAAGGTATTTATTCAGATGCACTCATTTTTAAAGACAGTGTGTTTGCTGTATGTGTTAACTCTCTTTCTGTGGTTCCTTGTGTCGTAGCGGTATGTTTGAAGATCATACTTTTGTGTATATGATAGAACCACTGGACCTGGTTCACAATGAGGTGAGTGTGACTGTGACATCAATTTTTTTATGGTGCTTTATTTTTCCAGAATTTTGTTTTTGAGAAATCAAGAGATGATCACGTAGATTTCAAAATACATTTATCTAGAGCAGTACATGGGGTCGCTAAGAGTCGGACACGACTGAACGACTTCACTTTCACTTTTCACTTTCATGCATTGGAGAAGGAAATGGCAACCCACTCCAGTGTTCTTGCCTGGAGAATCCCAGGGACAGGGGAACCTGATGGGTTGCTGTCTATGGGGTCGCACAGAGTCAGACACGACTGAAGTGACTTAGCAGCAGCAGAGCACTTTATTTCACATTTAGGCTGGAAACATGAGTTTTGAAGCTTAGGTTGCATGTCGAAGGTAGCATGTCAATAAGGGATGGTAAGAGGCCTCAAATATTTTCTGAAGCTAAGATCAGTTCTTCCCAGTCAGAAGAGAAAACAGATAAGATGCTTTATTTTATACTGACCAATTTGTTTTCCTTTAAGCAAGCTTTTATTCTCATGGTCTTTAGATAGTTGTATGACTGTAAGCAAGTATATACATAACTTTTATGAGTCTAAGAATCTTCAGTGGGGAGATTTGTGGGTTCAACTATGATTACATTAAACAGTATTTATTTTTCTTTTGAGATATGGAAGAAAATAATGTTTAGAGTCATGCATAGGCCAGCAACCTAGGTAAGAAATCATGAAGGCATTATGTTAAGTAGGTTAAGTCAGCCGGAACAAGGCAAACATTATGTGATCTCATTTGTATGTGGAATCTAAATAACTGAACTCATGTGAACACAACAGATTTGTGGTTACCAGAGACTGGTGGGGGAAATGAGTGAAGGTGGTCAGAAGAACACACTTCCAACTATAAGTTAAGTAAATTCTGGGGATGCAGTGTACAGCATGTGACTGTCATTAACAATATAGTATTGTATATTTCAGAGCTGCTGAGAATAGATTTTAAAAGTTCTTAACACAAGGAAAAAAATGCATAACTAAGTGAAGTGATGGATATTAACTACACTTATTGTGGTGTTCATTGTATAATATATACATCTATCAAATCATGTTGTATACTTTAAACTTTTCCAGTGCTATAGGTCAATGATATCTCAATAAAACTGGAAAAAAGAAATCATGTACTCTGATCATGTTGCTAACTAATAGAATGCAACTAAATTTAAAATTTTATATATTTATGTATTCATGCTTCCCTGGTGGCTCAGACAGTAAAGAAATTTGCCTGCAATGCAGGAGGCCTGGGTTCAATCCTTGGGTTGGGAAGATCCTGTGGAGGAGGTCATGGCAACCCATTCCAATATTCTCGTGTGGAGAATCCCCATAGACAGAGGAGCCTGGTGGGCTACAGTCCATGGGATCGTAGAGTCATACACAAGTGAGCGGCTAAGCACACATATATTCATCAGTATTATAATAAGGGCTTTCTACGTACTGGATATTATTTTAGGTGCTGGGGATAAAATGGTGAACAGAATAGACGTAGAACCTGAGCCTAATAGAGTGTGTAGTCTTCAGGGGCAGAGACAGAAATAAATAGGTGAATATACCCTCCTCCAGGGGATCTTCCCGACCCAGGGATCGAAACTGTATCTCTTACATCTCCTACATTGGCAGGTGGATTCTTTACCACTAGTGCCACTTGGAAAGGTGGGGAGGAGAGTTAAAATTTGTATTAACTGTCCAGGGCAGGGCACATGAGGTGGTGATTTTGGATGAAGACCTTCAGGAAATTAGGGGACTGGATGTGTATTTCAGGAGAAGAACAAGTGCAAAGGCCCTGAGGTAGGAGCATTCTCAGTGTGTTTCAGGAACTGCAAGGAGCTCTGCTGGCTTGGAGAGCAACAGACAGTAGGAAGTGAAGGTGCTGAGAGGTATCAGTTGGGAAGTCATAACAGTGAAAAGTACTGCTGATGGGAAAATAGCAGTTTGAAAGTGATAGCATCAGGATATTGCAGTCATTGATGGGGAGCAGAAAAAGGTTTTTTTTAATCTTTAGAGATTTAAAATGTAGATAGGATAAATTTAGAGACAGGAAATAATCATTCAGGCTATTGATAATAATAGTTGAAGAGACAAATATTTATTTTCTTCATATGGCAACATGTGTATGAATATGGGGTAATTTCAAATTTGAGGCAGAAAACTCTTTAAGTTTATGTTTGAGTAAAGCAGTATTATTTTTAACCGATAATTAAAAAATGATCAGATAATGAAGATCACCCCACCTAGATATATAAAGACATTTTGATTAAGTAAAATATTTTTCCCTTACTCTACTTGTAGGTAGATAAACTATGTAGAGCACAATTATTTGACTCATACAGTAAAAACTTGACTTTGATTTCTGGCATTGATTAAGGATCCTGTGACCCTAAAATAAAACAAAAACAAAGCCAAAGAGAAAAACAACTCCCCCCACCAAATAACAACTCTCTAAGCCTTGAGTTTTTAAATGGGTAAAATGAAATAATTTTTCATTGCATCCCTCATAGGGAAATTTTACACATTTGATAAATTAATAAATATACATGACTATGTCTATTAAACTGTTGAAGAGATTTATAAGGTGTTATTATCATAATGTTTACAGCATTGGTTTTGCATTGTTAAATCCATAATCCTATTCTTCAGGAGCTGATTGTTATATACTTGATGCCTTTTCTCTTTTGCCTCCCTTTTTACTGCCTGCCTTTCATTCATGCAACGATTTATCCTCATCTTTACCATGGGAGAGGGAAAGAAACAACACTTGAAACTTTAGTTGGTTTTTAAAATTATGTTGCTAGTTGTGGGTTTCATCACTCCACATATCTTTTCACCTGATACTAGAATTGAGTCTATGGTACTTGAATTTAAATTTTTGATATTTAATTTACTACTAATTTTAGTATGCCTTATAAGTCCAGTAATATGGATAGGGTATTTCCTGTGAGAACTCATGTTACTTCTCAAATAATAAATGAATGGCAAAACTTTTAATTATTATGTCTTTTATGTAATTTAATAAGAGCACTTTTTATTTTTTTATTTTTTATTTTTTTTCTATTGATAATTAAGTTTCTGATTTTTATTTATTTATTTATTTATTGTTTTATTTTATTTTTGAAAACTTTACAATATTGTATTAGTTTTGCCAAATATTGAAATGGATCCGCCACAGGTATACATGTGTTCCCCATCCTGAACCCTCCTCCCTCCTCCCTCCTCCCTCCCCATACCATCCCTCTGGGTCGTCCCAGTGCACCAGCCGCGAGCATCCAGTATCGTGCATCGAACCTGGACTGGCAACTCGTTTCATACATGATATTATACATGTTTCAATGCCATTCTCCCAAATGTTCCCACCCTCTCCCTCTCCCACAGAGTCCATAAGACTGTTCTATACATCAGTGTCTAAGAGCACTTTTTAAAGTAAGTTTTTTTTCTGATTATAAAACATTGTGGGGAATTTGGAGAAGTGCAGTAAGTACATATTTAACTGAATAGTATTTATCCATTATCCCATCCCCTAGAGATAACTTCTCTTTACCTTTCAGTGCACGTTCTTCCAGTGTTTCAGTGATATGTTCCCATATTTTAAAAAATAAATGGACCATTATTTTGTAATATAATTTTAACTCATTAATGTATCCTCTGAACCCCAATATTTTTGTTAAGTGGCAATGAAATATGCACCATATGGAGTGCTTGTGAGCATTAAATTGATAAATTAGTAGCACATCCTTTGTACTCAGTAATGGAAGCTTATAGTGATGGAAATAAGACTTTAATAAAAGTGTAATATCTTGGGTAAAGGATATGGATATTTTCAAGATTGTTGATGGACTTATTAAATTTCTGTCTGACCTGTGCTACCAGCATTGTGTAAGAGTGATTTTTGCCTTGCAACTGTAATTGACTATGGTTGTCATAATTTTTAAACCTTTGCCAACCTGCTGGCAAAAGTTGGCATATCTTTTTACTTGCATTTTGAAGAAGTGTTAAAGTATTCATCTTACATTGTGCAATCATTGCCCATTTGTGTTTCTTTCTTGTGAATTTCTTATGCATGGGTTTGAAGAAAGTTAAGGTTTAAGAGTACTAATGAAACTATGCTTTTTATCTAAACTGGGGCAATTGGATGTTGCTCTATTTCATTTGAAGTTCAACTTTTAACAAGACATATACTTTTCATTTTTGGTAACTAAACCATTAGCATATAAATATTCCCATTTTAGGGAGGATATTAGAGAAAGTGCTAGCTAGCACCGTTCCATACAGGTGTAATCATATCTTGCTTTTTAATTGACTAATTGTTTTTGTTTCAGAAAAGCACAGGTCGACCACATATAATCCAGAAAATCTTGGCAGGACAATATTCTAAGCAAATGAAGAATCTCAGTAAGTTTTCATTAAAGTACCCATTCTGTTTTATGTACTAGAAGCTTTGACTTGAAACTTGGTAGATACGCAGGCTGGTTGGAAAGTGCAATTGGTTTGAGATCCGGAGTGAGCAGTGTTGGTGGGCAGCTCATGTGGCTTTCATGTAATGAAGCAAGAAGAGTCATTTCCAATGGAAAGACTGAAATATGAAACTCAGATGTAAAGCTGTGTTAGAAACTGTAGAGTGTGGCCATATCTAACAGTTATTTACAGGGAGGTTCATCCTTAGATTTTCATGGAAGTTTACTGCTCTTTGACCAGCTGGTACTCTCTCTGTTATGGTCTGGTTCTGAGGCATCTTAAGCATGCTGATTTGGCAAAAGCCGCTTTTGGATTATTGGGATATGCAATGTTATTTCTGTGTATCAGTACCAAAAGTTCTTAGTAATTTATGCAAAGGGTTATGCCATGCATTCTTTTTAATTCTAAAATAAATTAAGGGGACTTCCCTGGTAGTTCTGTGGCTAAGACTCCACGATCCCAGAGTCTTACCTGAGTCAAACCTGAGTTTGATCCTTGGTCAGGGAACTAGATCCCTGACATGCCACAATGGAGACTGAAGATTTGGTGAAGCCAAATAATAAAAACCCTTTAAGAAAAGGAAAGCATTTTAAAAATAAAGTGAATTAAGTATAGTAGAATTCTAAATTTTCAGATATCTAGGGTCAGGTGCTTATGGATCAAATATGCATATTCCCAGGAGTCTTGAATAGCTCATTGTATTTTTCATGAGGTTTGGAAGAAAATGATGCTTTTGGATTACATTTGTGACCATGAAAATGTGAACTGTTTAATAATTGGTGTGCTTTTCCCACCTTATTTTATTTTCATTTTGAGAAGACAAATGCTATCAATGCTGCTATTCCCTCACATAATATTTTTAAAACATTCTCCCATTGAAATGCAGTCAAACATAAATTTTGGTATTCTTTCTCTTTTGCACAGGTATGGAAAGCAGTGACCGGTGGCCCTTTCTATCCGAATTACAGTGGCTGAAAAGGAGACAGAAGAGAGCAGTAAATGTGAGTGTGGCACTGAGTTACTAAATAAGAAGCCTGTAATTATATAATCAACAACTTTCATAGAGCTCCTGTGTATTGATAAATGTATAGGGGCTTTGGAATTGAAATTATATTCTTAGTCTATTTCATAATAGGTTAGAAAGCTGTAATGATGGGGACCGTTTAGTAATTACATGGTGAATGCTATGTAACCAAAAATTAATTCCACAGCATATGGATTACATGGTAATTTACTTGATAACTTAATGAGTAATTATACTGAAAATTGCACTTTTTATGTTTTTGTCTGTGTCACACAGTCTGTGGGATTTTAGCTTGCTGACCAGGGATTGAACCCATGCCCCTGCAATAGAATGTGGAGTCCTAACCATTGGACTGCCAGGGAATTCCCCAAAATTGCACACTTAAGATAATGTTTTGCTAAATGTAATTTTTATGGAAAATTAGACCACCAGCCATCAAAAACTTAGTGATAGGTCAAATCACCCTCTCTTTTATGATCTTGTCTTTGTATTGTGGTGATTATGGATACAGTTTTTTTAACTTAAAGATCTGTTTTTGCTTACTCTTGAAATTGCAGTTGGTAATAATAAATTTTGTATAGACTGTTGACGTTTGACTGCAGTCCAGTCTTATCAAATATAAACTGATCAATGACCATGTGCTCTGCTAACTATGAAAAACAAATGATAGTCCAAATGACAGCTAAAATACTTAGCCCTTGCTCTTTAAAGGATTATCTAGTAATCAAACTTTAGAACATGATAATTGTCAACATTTGTTCCTTTGAGAAGTTGTGTGGTTAGGAATTAGTACAGTGAAATTATGAGAATTTAATTCCCCTGAATTCAGGTTTCCATATGACTACACTGGTACCTATTCCAGATGTACTATGCTGTTCTTATTGAGATTTATTTATTTTAACATATTAGTAACTATGCATTTTTCTCTAGAATATTTTTACATGTAAAAATTGTATGAAAACCACATGAGCTGCTCTCTATCTGGATGAATACTTAATGATAACTAAATACAGTTCTTTTCTGAGCAATTGTGCATTTGTTGTTGTTTAGTTGCTCAGTCATGTCCAACTCTTTGCAACCCCATGGACTATATAGCCCAACAGACTCCTCTATCTGTGGGGCTTTTCAGGCAGGAATATTGGAGTGGGTGTCCAGTTCTTCTTCCAGGGGATCTTCCTCACCCAGGGATCAAACCCATGTCTTCTGCAAGTCTCCTGCATTGCAGGCAGATATTTTATCACTAAGCTACTGTGGAAGCCCGATTGTATGTTTTGTCTTTTTTGTTCAGTTGCTAAGTCATGTCTGGCTCTTTGTGACCCTACAGACTATATGGGTTCTTCAGGCAAGAATACTAGAGTGCCATTTCCTTCTCCAAAGGATCTTCCTGGACCAGGGATCAAACGCATGTCTCCTGCATTGGCAGGCAGATTCTTTACCACTGAGCCACCAGAAAAGCCCAATTGTGTGTTTACCCACACTTTATAGTCACTTTTTCCTTCCATTTCCCTGACCAGGTTTCTTTGAGGATGTTCATAACGTGAGCAGCAAAGAGTTCTGAAATTCTAAGTCAGTCTTCCATTTAACAGTCAGCATTAGAGATATTTTCTTTAACCACCATTCTGATCACATATTTTTATTTTCTATAGCCATCCCGTGGTGTGTTTGAAGAAATGAAATATTTGGAACTAATGATTGTTAATGATCACAAAACGGTAAGAATACAGAATCAATGGGTTTTAGACTGAACAGTTTACTTAAGAAACAATAATCTTCTCTTAACTTCTGTCAAAGTGAAATACTTAAAAGACATGTGAAGAATAATTATTATCCTCCATTGGCCCTTCTTGAGGATAAAGTAGGAATTTTCTTAACTGTACTCTGCTGAACGACTTTCCTTATAAAATATCTTGGCTGAAGCCCAGAGCATTCTGAAGGGTCTTGGTCAGTAGGCTGTTTGCTAGTACAGTTGAATCCACAGATACAGATGGCTGACTGAATCTATTGTAGTGTACTGCACAATTTTATATAAAGTCCTTGAGCATCAGGATTTTGGCATCTTTGCTGCTGCTGCTGCTGCTGCTAAGTCGCTTCAGTCATGTCTGACTCTGTGCGACCCCATAGATGGCAGCTGGCATCTTTAGGGGCTCGTAGAACCAACCACCCTTGGATACTGCAGGACCACTTTATACCCAATACTTGTGATGTTCTGGTAAATGCTTAACATTTGGTTCTCTGAAAAAAAAAAGCTTTGATTTAAAATATTGTAATTAGCCTCCAATTAAAATAGATAAATTTATATTATAAAAATAATAAAATAAAATGTTTGCTGACACTGCTATATGTATATAAGATAGGTTAACTAATAAGGATCTATTGTATAGCACAGGGAACTCTACTCAATACTCTATAATGGCAGATATGGGAAAAAAGTGCATATATGTGTATGTATGACTGATTCACTTTGGTGTACACCTGAAAACGATGCAGCTTTGTAAATCAACTATATTCCAATAAAAAATGTTTAAAAATGTTTGCTGATATCCATAGTGTAAATACGGAGAATGCAATGGCACCCCACTCCAGTACTCTTGCCTGGAAAATCCCATGGACAGAGGAGCCTGGTGGGCTGCTGTCCATGGGGTCGCTACAAGTTGGACATGACTGAGCGACTTCACTTTCACTTTTCACTTTCATGCATTGGAGGAGGAAATGGCAACCCACTCCAGTGTTCTTGCCTGGAGAATCCCAGGGACGGCGGAGCCTGGTGGGCTGCCATCTATGGGGTCGCACAGAGTCGGACACGACTGAAGCAACTTAGCAGCAGCAGCAGCAGCAGCATGGTGTAAATACTCCTCCATGGCTGATTTCAAGCTACCAAAGTGATGTCATTAAATGAGGATCTGGGAAAGATGTGTTCAGTTAGCTCTTGTGAATTGGTGGCAGCTGGCTCCAGTACCCTACTGCCCCATTTTTCAAACTGTTTAGGGCACTTGTAATTTTTGTTATAATTACATAATTCAGTTTTTTAAGCTGTATAAACTAAGGCAAAGAATAATTTGCTTTATGAAAGCTAAGTAACATTTTTGGAGAGACTTTATAAAGATGGGACTGTTAAGACACACCTACAAGTCAGGTATAGATGAAAAACTTGTAAAAAATTGCAACAAAAATTCATATTGTTTGGAAATAGCTTTAAGTCCTTGTTTTTCTTTAAGGAAATCAAAGTTAGGTTAATAACCTATTAGATTAGATTTTATATAATGTATATGTAATATAACCTATTGCTGTTGTGTCCGACTCTTTGCAACCCCATGGACTGCAGCACTCCAGGCTTCCCTGTCCATCACCAACTCCTGAGCTTGCTCAAACTCATATCCATTGAGTCGGTGATGCCATCCAACCAGCTCGACCTCTGTCGTCCTCTTCTCCTCCTGCCTTCAATCTTTCCCAGCATCAGGGTCTTTTCTAATGAGTCAGCTCTTCGCATCAGGTGACCAAAGTATTGGAGCTTCAGCTTCAGCATCAGTCCTTCCAATGAATATTCAGTATTGATTTCCTTTAGGATTTAACTGTTTTGATCTCCTTGCTGTCCAAGGGACTATTATGTGAAATTCTAATCAGCAGAACAGCCCTTAAAACTATACGTTTTAAAAAATGTTGATTTAATTTATATCTAAACTTTTTTGGGGTCTCTGCTTTAACTGATGTTTTCCATTAATTACCAAGTACTGGCTCGATTATGCTGAATATGAAGCTATTCAGGAGCATCTCTCTTAGTATGATATGCAGACTTATGTTATGAACCAGTAGCTTTTACGTACATTGCTTGAATCTTAGGAGGAAGCAGAATTAAATACAATTTAGGACAGATCTTTTGTGATAGAAAGGAAAACCGAAAGTGTGGATAGCCATTTTAGATAACAAAGGCTAAAATATGACTTTCTGAAGGACATTAATTTCCTTGAAATGCCAAGATAATTTCCTTGAAATGCCAAGATAATTTTTTTATCTGAATTATTTTTGTTGATTGGAGCTACTTCTCAATCTTTAGGCATGTGGTAAAATTATTTTAGAATAAAATTCTAGGCTATTTTAGAAGCCTAAACTTTCAAAATTTCTTTGGAAGGAATGATGCTAAAGCTGAAACTCCAGTACTTTGGCCACCTCATGCGAAGAGTTGACTCATTGTAAAAGACTCTGATGCTGGGAGGGATTGGGGGCAGGAGGAGAAGGGGATGACAGAGGATGAGATGGCTGGATGGCATCACCGACTCCATGGACGTGAGTCTGGGTGAACTCCGGGAGTTGGTGATGGACAGGGAGGCCTGGCGTGCTGTGATTCATGGGGTAGCAAAGAGTTGGACATGACTGAGCGACTGAACTGGACTGAAACTTTCCCCAACATCCAATGTACAATATTTACAGTAGTGAAAATAATAATTAATAAGATATGCTGCCAAGTTGCTTCAGTCGTGTCTGACTCTGTGAGACCCCATGGACTGCAGCCTACCAGGCTTCTCCGTCCATGGGATTCTCCAGGTAAGAACACTGCAGTGGGTTGCCATTTCCTTCTCCAAATTAAGATATAGACATTACCTTTAAATTCACAAAGTGCATTCACATATAGCTGGTAATTGATAGACAAATTCTCCAACCCATGACTTGTGATTCCAATCTCTTGTTCCACGACTCTGTTAGGAAGATTCATGAAGCCATCAATCAAAGAGCAGATTTCAGTAACTGTACAAATAGGAAGCTTGATTAATTTAGAAAATTATATATTTTGAATTTTTTTAAAATTTTATTTTATTTTTAAACTTTACATAATTGTATTAGTTTTACCAAATATCAAAATGAATCCACCACAGGTATACATGTGTTCCCCATCCTGAACCCTCCTCCCTCCTCCCTCCCCATACCATCCCTCTGGGTCGTCCCAGTGCACTAGCCCCAAGCATCCAGTATCGTGCATCAAACCTGGACTGGCATCTCGTTTCATACATGATATTTTACATGTTTCAATGCCATTCTCCCAAATCTTCCCACCCTCTCCCTCTCCCACAGAGTCCATAAGACTGTTCTATACATCAGTGTCTCTTTTGCTGTCTCGTACACAGGGTTATTGTTAGCATCTTTCTAAATTCCATATATATGTGTTAGTATACTGTATTGGTGTTTTTCCTTCTGGCTTACTTCACTCTGTATAATAGGCTCCAGTTTCATCCACCTCATTAGAACTGATTCAAATGTATTCTTTTTAATGGCTGAGTAATACTCCATTGTGTATATGTACCACAGCTTTCTTATCCATTCATCTGCTGATGGACATCTAGGTTGCTTCCATGTCCTGGCTATTATAAACAGTGCTGCGATGAACATTGGGGTACACGTGTCTCTTTCCCTTCTGGTTTCCTTAGTGTGTATGCCCAGCAGTGGGATTGCTGGATCATAAGGCAGTTCTATTTCCAGTTTTTAAAGGAATCTCCACACTGTTCTCCATAGTGGCTGTACTAGTTTGCATTCCCACCAACAGTGTAAGAGGGTTCCCTTTTCTCCACACCCTCTCCAGCATTTATTATTTGTAGACTTTTGGATCGCAGCCATTCTGACTGGTGTGAAATGGTACCTCATAGTGGTTTTGATTTGCATTTCTCTGATAATGAGTGATGTTGAGCATCTTTTCATGTGTTTGTTAGCCATCTGTATGTCTTCTTAGGAGAAATGTCTATTTAGTTCTTTGGCCCATTTTTTGATTGGGTCATTTATTTTTCTGGAGTTGAGCTGTAGGAGTTGCTTGTGTATTTTTGAGATTAGTTGTTTGTCAGTTGCTTCATTTGCTATTATTTTCTCCCATTCTGAAGGCTGTCTTTTCACCTTGCTAATAGTTTCCTTTGATGTGCAGAAGGCTTTAAGGTTAATTAGGTCCCATTTGTTTATTTTTGCTTTTATTTCCAATATTCTGGGAGGTGGGTCATAGAGGATCCTGCTGTGCTAAAAAAAAAAAAAAAAAAAAAGTTTCCCCCACCATCCCCTTTGTGTCAGGGCAGTAACCAGACACTGAAGAGACCAGTAAACAGAAGAAGTTATAACAGAGGGAAACGCCTTGGAAGCTACAGGCAATAGATTAAAACCCCGTGGTTACTACGGACTACATAGGAAGGGGCCTATAGATCTTGAGAAATATAAGTTGGACCAAGGACCTAGCCAAAAATGAACTGAACCCACAATACTCACAACAAAACCAGAGAAAGTTTTTACGATCATTCTTTCTTTTTTTTTTTTTTTAATTTTTAGGAAAAAAATTTTTTTTTAAGTCCTCTATTGTTCCTTTAATTTTCACTTTTATAACCTATTACTTTGCAAAAAAAAAAAAAGACCCTATTTTTTTCTTCTTCAGCAAACTTCATATATATATATTTTATAATTTTTTTGACCTTGTTTTTTTTTTTTCTTCTTTTCTTTTAACATTGTATTTTTGAAATTCCAAACTCTACTCTAGTTTTTTAATTTTAGCTTTTTGGTATATGTTATCAATTTTGTACCTGTAGTTTTTTTAATAATTTCTGTGACTTTTTTTTTTCTGTTTCTTTCTCTTCTTCTTTTATATAACATTGTATATCTGAAATTCCAAACTCTACTCTAGATTTTTAATTTTTGCTTTTTGGTATTAGTTATCAATTTTGTACCTGTATTTTCTTTATAATTTTCACGACCTTGTTTGTTTTTCTTTGTTCTTTTTTTCTCTCTTTCTTTTCCTTCTTCTTTTCTTTAACATCGTATTTTTGAAATTCCAAACTCTACTCTAGATTTTTAATTTTTGCTTTTATGTATTTGTTACCAATTTTGTACCTTTAAGAACCCAATCCTCAGGACCCATTTTTCACTAGGGAGCGAGATTACTGGCTTGACTGCTCTCTCTCCCTTTGGACTCTCCTTTTTCTCCACCAGGTCGCCTGTGTCTCCTCCCTAACCCCTCTCTACTCTACCCAACTCTGTGAGTTTCTGTGTGTTCCAGACGGTGGAGAACACTTAGGGAACTGATTACTGGCTGGATCTGTCTCCCTCCTTTTCATTCCTCCCTTTTATCCTTCTGGCCACCTCTGTCTCCTTCCTCCGTCTTCTCTTCTCTGTATAACTCCGTGAACATCTCTGAGTGGTCCAGTTGTGGAGTGCACATAAGGAATTGACTACTGGCTAGCCCACTCTCTCCACTATTGAATTCACCTCATCTCATTTGGGTCACCTCTAACTCCCTCCTCCCTCTTCTCTTCTCTATGTAACGCTGTGAACCTCTCTGAGTGACCCTCACAGTAGAGAAACTTTTCATCTTTAACATAGATGTTTTATCAACGGTGCTGTATAGAAGGAGAAGTTTTGAATTTATTTTTATATCTTTTAGAATGGGAAGCCTTGTAATAATCTTGTCTTTATTTATGAATAATAAAATAGTGCCCACCTTTAAAATATTGTTTTGTAGATAGAATATTTCTAATATTATTTATATTCTGTGATAAAGTTACCTTATTTAGATTACCAGTCTTATAATGGTAAATCTTAGTAATTTGTTTTATTGTTATTATTAAAGTGAGTGAGAATTAGGCATGAATACATCTGTCTTTGAAACCAGAAAAAAGAACTATAATTCATTCTGATAAGTTTGGAGGGAATACATGTTATGAAATGGAAAAAAAAAAGAAAGCCTTTATTATTGGATGATAATAAGGCCTAAAGTAGAAATATATTACTTAAGAAGATTTCTACTGTTTTTTTAAATTGAAGTATAGTGGGTATTCATTGGAAGGACTGATGTTGAAGCTGAAACTCCAATACTTTGGCTACCTGATGTGAAGAGCTGACTCATTTGAAAAGACCCTGATGTTGGGAAAGATTGAAGGCAGGAGGAGAGGGGGACGACAGATGAGATGGTTAGATGGCATCACTGACTCAATGGACATGAGTTTGGGTAAACCCTGGGAGTTGGCGATGGACATGGAGGCCTGGCGTGCTGCAGTTAATGGGGTCGCAAAGAGTCGGACACGACTGAGCGACTGAACTGAACTGAACTGAATAGTTGATTTACAGTGTTTCAGGTGTATGGCAAAGTGATTTAGTTATACAGATTCTCTTCCATTGCACATTATTACAAGATATTAAGTATAGTTCCTTATGCTATACAGTGTGCTTCCCAGCTGGCTCAGTAGTAAAGAATTTGCCTGCCGAACAGGAGATGTCTGACAAGCAGGAGATGCGGTTTTCATCCCTGGGTCAGGAAGATCCTCTGGAGAAGGAAATGTCAACCCATTCCAGTATTTGTGCCTGGGAAATCCCATGGACAGAGGGACCTGGCAGGCTACAGTCCATGGAGCTGCAAAGAGCTGTACATGACTGAACAACCTAACAGCAGCAGTAGTGCTGTATAGTAGGTTCTTATTAGATTTCTACTAGTTAAATAAATGCTGCTTCGGTTCAATAGAACTAAATAGATTCCTTTTCTTAGACCAACTTAGATTCTAGCTCATAATAGTCCCAAATAAGTGGGTCATTTTATAAGAATTTTTTTTTCTTTTGAGAGTTGTTGTTGTTCAGTCGTTAAGTGGTGTCCAGCTCTTCGCAACCTCATGGATTGCAGCACCCTAGGCTTCTGTGTCCTTCACGATCTCCCAGAGTTTGCTTAAACTCATGGCAACCCACTCCAGTATTCT
Source organism: Bos javanicus (assembly GCF_032452875.1). Classification (NCBI taxonomy): domain Eukaryota; kingdom Metazoa; phylum Chordata; class Mammalia; order Artiodactyla; family Bovidae; genus Bos; species Bos javanicus. The sequence goes on from NC_083869.1 coordinate 94,923,828, forward strand.
TGCCTGGAAAATCCCATGAACGGAGGAGCCTGGTAGGCTACAGTCCATAGGGTCGCAAAGAGTCGGACAAAACTGAGCGACTTCACTCACTCACTCATGTCCTTTGAGTTGGTGATGCCATCCAGCCATCTCATCTTCTGTCACCCCTTTCTTCTCCTGCCCTCAATCTTTCCCAGCATCAGGGTCTTTTCCAATGAGTCTGCTTTCTGTATCAGGAGGCCAAAGTATTGGAACTTAAGCTTCAGCATCAGTCCTTCCAATGAATATTCAGGGTTGATTTCCTTTAGGATTGCGTGGTTTGATCTTGCCATCCAAGGGACTTTCCAAAGTCTTCTCCAGCACCACAACTTGAAAGCTTCAGCACTCAGCCTTCTTTATAGTCCAGCTCTCACATCCACACATGACTACTGGAAAAACCCTGATAGCTCAGTTGGTGAAGAATTTGCCTGCAGTGCAGGAAACCCCAGTTCTATTCTTGGGATGGGAAGATCTGCTGGAGAAGGGATAGGCTACCAATTCTAGTATTCTTGGTCTTTGCTTGTGGCTCAGCTGGTAAAGAATCTGCCTGCAATGTGGGAGACCTGGGTTCGATCCCTGGGTTGGGAAGATCCCCTGGAGAAGGGAAAGGCACCTACTCCAGTATTCTGGCCTGGAGAATTCCATGGACTACATAGTCCATGGGGTTGCAAAGAGTTGGACACCACTGAGCAACTTTCACTTTCACTTTGACTACACAGACCCTTGTCAGCAAAGTGATGTCTCAGCTTTTTAATATGCTGTCTAGGTTTGTCATAGCTTTTCTTCCAAGGAGCAAGCTTCTTTTAATTTCATGGCTGCAGTCATCATCTCTAGTGATTTTAGAGCTGAAGAAAATAAAATTTGTCACTGTTTCCACTTTTTCCACATCTGTTTGCCATGAAGTGATGGGACTGGTTGCCATGATCTTAATTTTTTGAATGTTGAGTTTTAAGCCAGCTTTTTCACTCTCCTCTTTTACCTTTATCAAGAGGCTCTTTAGTTCCTCATCACTTTCTGCTATTAAGGTGGCATCATCTGCATATAGGAGGTTGTTGATATTTCTTCCAGGAGTCTTGATTCCAGCTTGTAATTCATCCAGCTTGGCGTTTCTCATGATGTACTCTGCATATAAGTTAAATAAGCAGGGTGATAATATACACCCTTGATGTACTCCTTTCCCAGTTTTGAACCAGTCTGTTGTTCATGTCTGGTTCTAACTGTTGCTTCTTGACCTGCGTATAGGTTTCACAGGAGATAGGTAAAGTGGCCTGCTATTCCTATCTGTTTAAGAATTTTCTACAGTTTGTTATGATCCACACAGAAATTCATGAAATGAGTGTTGAGAAAAGTTTTTTTTTAAGATGTGCTTTATGTGAGATGAAGATAGTTTTTGAATTTGAATACTTAATAAGGGATAAATCAGAATATGGATCAGGTTCTTAAATTTGTGTGTCAAAGTAAAACTAAACTAGAATAATTGTCATCTATTTAAAAGAAATGTTTTTGGCTGCATTGCACAGCAGGTGGGAACCTCCCTGACCAGGGACTGAGCCTGCACGCCCTGCAGCAGAAGCATGGAATCTTAAGCACTAGACCACCAGGAAAGTCTGACATTTATTTTTTAATATCTGGATGTTTACTATTGGGTTTTAGAATGTCTTCCCTCTGAGAGTGCTCATCTTACAATCTTTGTGCTACATGAGGCAACACATTTATTTTCATAACTATGACCCTCAGGTTGAAAATCAAGCTCTAATTTTAATTTTTTTCACAAAGCAAATATCTTTTAAATAATTTTTATTGGAATATAGATGATTTACAATATTGTGTTAGTTTCAGGTGTACCACAAAGTGAATCATACATACAAGATATCCACTCCTTTTTAGATTCTTTTCCTATACAGACCATTATAGAGTCTTGAGTAGAGTTCCTTGTGCGATATTGTAGGTCTTTATCAGTTATCTATTTTATACATAGTAGTGTGTGTATGTCAATCCCAATCTTCCAATTTATCCCTACCTGGCTTTCCTTCCTGGTAACCATAAGTTTGGGGCTTCCCTGGTGGCTCCGTTGGTAAAGAATCTGCCTTCAATTCGGGAGACCCAAGGTTCTATCCCTGGGTTGGGAAAAGCTCCTGGGTAGGGGAATGGTTACCCACTCCAGTATTCTTGTCTGAGAAACCCCAGGGACAGAGGAGCCTGGTGGGCTACAGTCCGTGAGGTCACAAAGAATTGGACATGACTTAACGACTAACACTAAATAACCATAAGCTTGCTTTCTACATATTTAACTCTGTCTGTTTTGTAAATAGGTTCATTTGTACCTTTTTTTAAAGATTCTACATGAGTGGTATTATGTGATGTTTGTCTATCGTCTGACTTATTTCACTCAGTAAGATGTTCTCTAGGGCCATACATGTTGCTGAAAATAGCATTATTTCATTCAAAAATCAATATCTTAAGGATTGTGCTTGTTCAGAAAGGAGAAGCAAATTTGACACTTTAAATGTAAATTATTCTCAGTGATCAGAAAATGTGAAAATAAATTCGTTCGTAAATGGAGATTACATATTTTTCTTTGTGTGTATAATTAATTCTCATTCATGCAGGAAATAGAAACATTTTGCCTACATTTACTTTCAAGCATACCTCTTTAATTCAAAGTAACCTAATATTGCCTTCCTGAAAAAAATGCAGATATCTTATTTGGAACAAGCATCATATATTATCAGTAGCTTTCAATTAGAAAAAAATCTCTTAATTTTGTGTAAACCATTTTAGCAGCAGGCTGGCGGGGTCTAATTTGTGAGCCAATTATAGCCTTGATAGGGGTCTGCAAACATTTCTTTGAGCTGCTTAAGCTAAATGTTAATATAAATATTAAACACCTTTTTCTATTAGAAAACTAGTTGAAATATTTTAAAGTGCATGAAAAACAAATGTTTTTCTACATTGTTACTATATCTTTATGTATAAGTCAATAGGTGAAAATATGTAACGATAACTCATACATTTCAGTTTAAGCCTCATGTGGTTTTCCTTATCTAAAAGCCACTATATTTTACAGGGCTTCCCAGGTGACACTAGTGGTAAAGAACCCACCTCCCAATGCAGGAGACATAAAGATGTGGGTTCGATCTCTGGGTCAGGAAGATCCCCTGGAGGAGGGCACTTCAGTATTTTTTTGTTTCGGCCACAGGGTGTGGCATGTGGGAGCTTGATTCCCCAACCAGGGATCAAACTTGTGCCCCCATAGTGAAAGCCAGGAATCTTAACCACTGTACTGCCAGGGAAGTCCCCCACTCCAGTATTCTTGGCTGGAGAAAACCAGCTACGTCAACCCAGAGTAAGCATTGAATTCCAGCCATTTGATCTTGGAAAATTATTTATCCTCTCTGAGCCTCACTTTCCACATTTATAAATGGGGATAATAAAACTTACCTCACTGACGAGGGCCAATATTTATTGTAGGAGAAATACTAATCATAGATCCCAGTAAATCCTGGGTACTCAATTATATGGAATTTCCAGTACATAAACCTAGTGGTCACTCTTTTCCCTTGTCATACTTGTCTTTTTTCCCAGCAGCATTGGATACAGCTGGTTATTCTTTCCTATTTGAAATATTGTCTTCATCTTTCTGCTTCTATGACACAATAGGTGTCTCATGTCATTGGCCATTTCTTCTTAGTCTTTTATGTTTGGCCTTTAGAATTTTGAGAATGCCCCATAGCTTGGTTTGGGCTCTCTTTTCTTTCTATAACTTTCCCTCAAGTGACCACTTCCAGTCCTAAGTTTTTAAATTATATCATGACTTAAATTCCCCACTTTCAACTTTATACTCTAACCTGCTGAGTTCCAGAGTTCTATTAATATATCTGACTGCCTACTTCAATATTGAGTAGACATCTCACATGTAACATTTATAAATCAGAACTCTTGGTTCCTTAGTCCTAAACTGCTTTCCCCCTAGTCTTTCTCATCATTTTAAATGGCACACCCCCGCCTCCACCTCAGCTATTCTAGTTCAAAACCTTGGAGTCATCTTTTACTCTCCTTCCTTATCTTCCACATCCTATACAGGTGTCCTATCTGCACTATTTTTTAACTTGGACTATTATAATATTTTCCCAACAGATCTCTCTTCCATTCTTGACCCTCTCTAATTCACTCCCCTCACAGCAGGCAGAGTGATCTTTCTAAAAAGAAAACGGTGGAAGTTACAAATATGAAATAAATAAAAACATCACTTTCTGATAGACTTTGAAGTTCTCATTTTTTAACTTGCAAGTCATACTTTCCATTTTCATTATACTATAAAAGGACATATCCCAAAAGGACAAATTAATGTTTGGAAGCAAAACAAATTAATTTGAATAGGTGTGTAACACTACTGCCCTAGAATAGATGTCAACTAATATTTTTTTCCCTTTCTTTTTGTCGTAAGTGCTTCTTAATGTTAGGACTTTTTTTAAGTGTTCAATTTAGTGGCATTTAGTTTTACATCCATTATCTCTATCCAGTTTCCAAATACTTCATCACCCACAAGAGACTTAATGTTGAGACTTTTGCTTTTACTTTTAAAGATATTTTTTGAAATTTTTCAGCTTGTGTAATTTGCTAGGCAACTTAAAATGCTGAGCTCTTTACAGCAACTTCTTTGTGCTAAGTTTAAAAACACCTGTTAAAATATCTCACTGTGTCCTCACATGGTGGAAAGGACTAGGGATCTCTTTAGATACTTTTTTTATAAGGCACTAATCCCATTCATGAAGACCTCATCCTCATAACTTAAGTACTGGTCAAAGGTCCCACCTAATACCATCATTTTGGAGTTTGGAATTTCAGCATAAATTTGTGGAGCACACAAATATTCACACCATAGCAAATAGTATAAATAGCCATAAATTAATGATGCTCCTAATAACACAATACTAATTTATTGCACATTTGTCATGGGTTGTCAGTATTCTCAGTATTATAAAAATTTTATATCAGATATATAAGCATTAAGACACACTCTTCATTTAAAAAACATAGTAACAGGGTTAAAGAGAATGAAATAAAGGGGTTCTGACAAGTTTATAGTGTAAAAATGGACAAAGGAGAAAAAAAGAATATTATGAAAAGTGCATTTTTTAACAATTATAATTGAAGTCAAATTTTAAAGATATGGTACATACCTTATTTGGTAGTTTTGAAGATGTTTTTCTTTTTCCTCAACAGAAGGCATGATCCCCCTGTGGTAAATGTCCTCTCAAAGCCATGTTAAGCTAAGAACTCCTTACTTACACTGTAGCCCTTCAGATGTTATGTAATTGTTCTATTAATTTACTTTATTTCCTTAAATGGTCATAAATAACCATAAACAACCATACTGTTGGCACATTTCATTTATACTTTTTGTCTCTTCTTTGACTCCTGAGCTGTCAAAAGCAAAAGGCTTCGTTTGGAGGAGGGATTCTTCTGCAAGGATACACTAAAATGTATGACAGATGCATTCCATAGTGTGGACCGAATCTAAAGTGTTGCCTAAGAAATCTTGATCTTTGTATGAGCTTGAATTCAAGTGAGAAGGGTGTCCTGTAGGGATTAAATTTCTTGGTTTACACTCTTTATAAACTGGTAAAGTCAAGTAACAAAAACGATTGCATTTGTTAGACATCGAGAGTGATTAACAGCTTACTGCTCGAGGGTGAAGTTTCTCACACAGAATCACTTGGCCCTCCCCGTTACCCAGAGCATCATGGGTATTTTTTAAAATAAATAAATAAATTAATGTTTAAAATTGGAGGATAACTGCTTTACAATGTTGTGTTGGTTTCATCATGCGTATTTTAGACAGTTATACTTTTCCTGGTAACAGAGAAAGAAAATAAGAACACTGCTATGTCCAAACACAGCACAAACTGAATTCGGTATTTTTAATTCCCATTTCTACTCTTGCTGTCAGATTTCTGTTTTTATGGAATTTAAAAAATTTGTCATTAAATTATGGTTTGACAGTGACTGGTCTTTTCCTCCCCTCCCCCCGCCGTACCCCCTCCTGCCGACCCCAGTACAAGAAGTGTCGTTCTTCTCTCGCACATGCGAACAACTTTGCAAAGTCTGTGGTCAACCTTGTGGATTCTGTAAGTATCCTGGTTTTCTTCAACCTGTTTTTCCAAGATGGAGTGGTTTATGTCTCCATTATTGACTTGTTGCTTTAGTTGTTTCTGGGACAAAAGTAAAAACACTATCCTTAAGTTCATCTGGCTAAGAAATTATAGACTGGTCTGAATCACAAAGAACAGTGTTATCCGAGTTTCAGGGGATTGTCGAGTTAGTTATTCTTGGGATCCCAAAGTTGCATTGATGTTGCTTCTGGGTGATATCTAGATATTATTTTCACCAGAATCTATGGAGGAAAAAACGTAGAGAAAATTAGCTACAGAACAAAGTGTAAATTAAACTTGGTAAGTGAGGCTTTTGTTAATAATAATCAGCTGAGCTTATCATCTTAAATATATGGCAGAAAAACTAACAGATTGAGGTGGATCATGTTTGTTGAATATAGGCAGTACAAAATTTTTTTTAAAAAGAACCCAAATTTATTTTCTTAGTGTTCCTATGAGAATGCTGCAGGCTGTATTTCTAGATGACAAAGTTAAGTGCAGTTCCCAAATAGAGCAAAGTAAAATATATATCTTCTTAAAAAAGGCTTCTAATCCCTAAATCATTCATACTGACATTGTTTTCCTCTTCTCATTCTGATAGAAAATCTGTAAGTGTGAATATTATTCATTCTGTTCCAATAAATAATTCAATTTGAATAGTCATAAATAAACAGCATAACATTTTTGTGTATTCTAATGTAAAGTTCTGTTTTGCAAGCTAAATATATATATATATTTATCCAATATTTATTGTATATTCCCTCTTAACTGGGAAAAACATTATAAATTGCTTAATATCTAAATGATACTAATTTTTTCCAAAGAACTGCCTTCTTTTTTGCCTTAAATTTAAACAGTCCTAAAGCCTGTAATCATCTAAACACTCATATAATACCTAGTAGGCACAGTTGGGCTTTCCTGGTAGCTCGGCAGTAAAGAATCCACTTGCAGTGCAGAAGCTGCAGGAGACCCAGGTTCAATCTCTGGGTCGGGAAGATCCCCTTAGTAGGAAATGGCAACTCACTCCAGTATTCTTTTCTGGAGAATTCCTTGGACAGAGAAGCCTGGTGGGCTACAGTCCATAGCGTTGCAAAGAGTTGGACACAACTGAAGCAACTTAGCACAGGAACGGTTGAACAGAATAATATGGCTAGAGGGTGAGAGAATGTCATATAGAGTTAAGATTGAAATTCTGGAAGCCAGTTATAACTGGGTTTATTAATTTTCTTTAATTTTGGTCCTTGTCAGTCTTCTCAGAGGATAAGTATAAGTGGATGTGAAAAAGAGACTATTAAACCTCACTTATCCCAAGCCCTAGCTGTTTACTTGGTGGAATCTTAGTGTTTGTCATTTCACCATGATTGAATAGAATCACATCTTGCAATGTATCATTTTTATTTTGAGTTATCATACAAGGTTCTGAAGTTGACCAACTATTTTTTCAAAGACATTACATTTAACTCACTCCTTGTTGTAAAATCATTATAGCATCAGGTTAATTTAGACATGATGGTGTTTCCTTTCTTCAGTGTGTTCTAAAGTCATCCATTATTTTCTTAATTAGCTTGAAAATAGGACAAAACATTCATCGAATTGCTTACATGAGTGAATTCTTTAGCTACTGGGGCAAAAGGAGAGAAAGAGCAGAAAGTTACAGTTTAAATATTGTGAGTGATGTCACCCTGTAGTGAGAGGGACGTGGGTAATATAAGTCTGCTCTTCCCTCTTTTTGGCCTCAAGTTGGTGTTTTTCTTTCTGTGTTATTTTACTTTTCATATAACAAGGATTCCGAGGACAAGCCAACCATGGTGTTAATGCTTGTCCAAGGATTTAGGGATCTGTTCCAATCCTGCAGGAATAACTGATCATATCACACGGACTCAGAGCGAGTATATCAGACTCCAACCTGTTATTCCCTGAGGTTTAGAAGGGTGATTTTGCTGAACCCTGATTTGAATTTACATCCATACTTTAGGACTGTGATGCCCTAGAGAGATGCTGGCTACTAAAAGTGCTGATTGGGGATTGAAGTAACTTTGTACGAGAGGCTGAACTTTGTGACTGTTCTTTCTTTCTTTTTTTTTGCTCTTGAAAGAGAAAGGAAAAGAAGATTCTCTCTGATGAGCTAATTCTCACCTCATGTTCTCCTCTCACCTCCCCTCCTGTCCTTCCGCTGACTCTGAATCACTGATTGTGCATGTTTGACCCAGTGTTTTCCTCCTGCACCTGTCCTGTTGTCTACCCTCAGATTTACAAGGAGCAGCTTAATACCAGGGTTGTCCTGGTGGCTGTAGAGACCTGGACCGAGAGGGATCACATTGACATCACCACCAACCTTGTGCAGATGCTCCACGAATTCTCCAAATATCGACAGCGTATCAGACAGCATGCTGATGCTGTGCATCTCATTTCGTATGTATTCCCAGCCCTTGGCTTGATACTGATCTCTATCCATTTATTCTGTCAGTTAGGTTATATATTAGTAAATCTATCCTGAACAAGATTGAGGTTGATTCCTCTGTTACATAAGAAGTACAGAAGTAGGCTGCCCGGTGTTGAAACAGTGGTTCCATAGTCATGAGATCTACTTTCAGAGCACTTCCCTCCCTTCAGACCTTCCATCCTCAAGGTCAACTCATGACTCAAGACAGCTGCTGACACTCCAGCCTTCATCACAGGCAATAGGAATGCCAGGCAGGGAGAAGTGTGAAAGGACCCTCCCTCCCGCTAACCCGTTGTAGTAGATTTCCTGAAAACATGCATGTATCAATTTCATCAACAAATCATTTACTACATCTTTATCACAGTGGCCACAATGAGCTGTAAGAGAGTCTAGGAAAGATAGTCTTTTGAAATGAACTATTGAGTAAAATAGATGTTCCATCACTAAAGAAAGGGGATACCTTGTTTACGTCTGATAAGTTGTTCACTTCTCTGCTGGTGGCTAAGCTGTTTTCAGACAGTCCTCTAAGGTTCTGTCCTGGGATCAAACCAACCGAAGTCCTTCTTCCTTCTTTATTCTTTCCTGTTACTCTTTGCTTTTCTCTCAGTGTTTAATCAGCAATTTACAATTGTCAATATTTTGTATAACTACTAGATAGTCTCTACTGAAAAAAATCAAGGACTGTGGTCTCTTTATCTTTGTGCCTCAATTTCTGTGCCAGTATGTGGTGCTTAGTTAGGTGCTCAATTGATTTTGACAACTGAGATTATTTAACATAACATTAAAGGTATTTATGATAACATACATTTAGAAGTATTTAAAATGTAGTTATTGGCTTCCTGAAGGAAGGTTGGTTTGGAGTATTCAGTGTAGGAGAATAGATGTATTGAAATTGAATATTAATAGAATAAAGTTGGAATTAATGGAATTAATTGGAATATTAATGGAATAAAATTGAAATATAATGGTCACTACATTGGTTTCCTAATAGCACTTATTTTTCCTAAGGCGTGTGACATTCCACTATAAGAGGAGCAGCCTGAGTTACTTTGGAGGTGTCTGTTCTCGCACAAGGGGAGTTGGTGTGAATGAGGTAAATGCTATCAATTTTCCTAAAGTAGAGCTTTATCTGTGCATCTGATTTCTTTCTTCCCTGTGGCCTAGTTTACATCCCTTCTCAGGCCTGTTTAGAATGATAATGACATTGAGAATATAGTGTAAGTGGTTTGTATTAGTAAACAGAACCCAAAGTGATCTTTGGTGTTAGAAAAGAGCTATTGTTTCATATCATAATGATAATTTTTCATATTTGTCAGACAGATACAAACCGAAGATTGGCCCAGAAATTTCTTGGCCTCTATAGATAAGTTTTTATAATCTTGTTAATCCTTCTGCTACGACTTTTTAAAGAATTATCTGCTCTTCTGCCCATGTTAGGTTTAACACACCCTCCAAGTAGAACCAACTAAATCTAAACCTTGGTCAGTTCCTGAATATATAATGGTACTAGATTATCCCAGTAGCCATCATTCAGTGGAGACTTCTCTTGACAGATTTGTAGTAAGTTGAATTTATGCTCGGTTTGGTATGAAGTGAAACGGGGCACGGCCTTTTATGATTTTATGTTTCCATGTGAAAACATCAAGTTCTGAGAGATGCCATATAGTGAGAGAGGCTTTCTGCTTCTTGGGCCCAGTTGCAAGGAAGAAGTGATAAGGAGCGTATGCCGTCTTTTGATGCTGTGAGGCTCTACTTAGGGGACTGAGAAGATATGTGGTAATGAATAAGAAATAATAACTAGCTTTGTGCCCTCTCTCAAATGTTTCCCACACACTTTCAACTCTGAAAAACAGTATGGTCTTCCAATGGCAGTGGCACAAGTATTATCGCAGAGCCTGGCTCAGAACCTTGGAATCCAATGGGAACCTTCTAGCAGAAAGCCAAGTATGTACACTGACCTTCTTACTTTCATATGCCATTCTGTCTGTATAATGCATGTCCGGTCAAAAAAAAAATATTTCTCATTCCTAAGTCATAATAGCTTAACTGTGGTGTATCTCCTTCCCCTAAACAAATGATAAAGCGAGCAATTTAAGGTAACTCTTAATCTGTGTGGGTTGGAGAAATGTCCCTTTCAAAGTCTGTAAAATCATCCTTTCTCAGGGCATGATCAGCTCTTTCTCACACTGCAGAATGTTGGGGTACTTAGAGATGAATACTCAGCCTGTAGGGTCTAATCAGTTGAGTACAGACACAAGATGTCAGTGGAGCTCCATCACAAGTTCAGTTGGATCAGAAAAAACGATCTGGAGTTAAAAGGAGCTTGAACCCTAATGAAATTTACCAAAGTAGTACCATCATTAACATTAGAGAAGCTTCGGTATAGGCATCCCATCCTGGGGGCAGGTGATAGAGAATAACACTCCTCTACTGAGCTGGCCGGGCCTCGGTGGAGTAGAAACAGCCACAAATCCCATCCTGTAGGAAAAGACAGCCAGCGACTACTGGATATCACTTTCCTCATTAACCGGAGGAGAGGCAGATGGAAAGACAAGTCTGAAATTCTAGAGGTGAGGTGTTAAAGGCCGACAGTAATTTGAGGGGGGTCCTTGAACATTTTAAATTTCTTTTAAAATCAGTATAAAATCCAACTTGGATTATATTCCTTCTCATAGCAGTACAATAGTAAAATATAATTTCTATTAATAATACACTTTTGTGGCAGAAGGCCAAAGTGCCTAGGAAGCATACAGTGTGATCCTGTGGAAAAAAAGACTGAGGTATTCACTCCAACTAGTCTCTTACCTAGCAGTTAAGTGGAAATCTACTCTCCTCTGTGAAAATATCAGATGCTAGGAATAAAGGTGTCCTTCTCCACCCCCTCCCCAAAGAAGAAAAGGATAAATATCTACCTTAACATTATCCTATGCTTTATACCTTTTTGACTACTATCAAATAATTGTCATTAATGGATAGTGTTATGGAAACTTGAAATAAAATCTATATTCAGGGTGTCTTGATTCCCTTTAAGGGCCTATTAGGTCATCACTTTATGGGTACATTAAGTCTGGTGGCATTTAGCAAATCTCCACAAACTTTCATCTGTTAATTTCTTGCTCAGAGTGTTTGCTGTCCCAGAGTACGCATTAAAGGAGGTGATTCAGGTTTCACTGGCTGGCATCAATGCCCGAAAATCAGAAGGAGTAGGACCAGGTTTACGACCTTGTTTGAAAAACCTGGAACCAAGAAGAAGCCAGTGCTGGGGGCAGCTAAGAGATCTTACTGAGTCATATGATGGAGAAGGGTGAGCAATAGGGTTCATTACTAATAACAGGCATAGTTCCTTCCTTTCTAAAATTCTTTATTCCTTTGTGAATTGTTTGTTCAGATAGATTAGTTCTGAATTTTGAATTTTTAAAAATCCATTTGGAAGTCTTTAAAAATATCTTTGTCTATCATAGAAAAGAGAATAGAAAAAAATGAATGAAAAGGCTAGCCTGTCACACTATCCGTATGTCCATCTGTGGTATCTCTGTTAAGTTTATGATTGTTATTTAATTTAGATGATTTTACATTTCTATTTTAGATTGCTCTCTTTTACTGTAGGTTTTAGCTTAGTGTTCTTCAAGCCTATGGCTGATCCTTGCTTTGACTATAGGAGATTGAATTCTCTTCTCTAACGTCCAGCGTGCTCTGTTAGCAGGACTTCAGTGAGGACTCATTGAATTGTGCAGTAGAGCTTTGCAGTTCCCAGAGAACACGTAGGCTACCAACTCATGTGAGCCCCAGAACCATTCTGGGAGATGGGCACAGAGATACCTTCCCATTTTAGAGGTGGAAACCCTGAGACCCAAGAAATGCTAAGTCACTTGCCTATGAAACTCTCATCAGATAGCACTTGGACTAGAACACTAGTTTGTAAAGCCTAGCTTGGACCACAGTACTTTCCATTAAACATTAAACTAGAAACTGAATTGAATTCTCTGAGTTACAAAAATGAAGAGAGGCACAATTTTATTTCTTGCAGCTGTTGTCTTAGGAGGCAAGCTATACTTGTTGGAAAGGAAAAAGAAATATTAATTTAAATGAAATAGGTTTTGCTGTTGATTCTTCTCCTAGATTAAAGAAGTAGCAATGAATAATTAAGGAGTTAAAGAGTGACTAGCTCTCCACCGCCAGCAGCCCCTTAAGCAATCCTGCAGGCAAATCAGCTGGGCAAGATAGCATCTGAAGAAAGATCAGGAGTCAGGCAGTCTGCACACAATGGAAAATGATGCAGAATCCAACCTCTTGCCCTCATAACTCACTGAAATTTTTTCTCCTTTTTCCCTTAAAAAACTGCCATGGCCAAGCAGAATCTTCAGAGTTGGTTTGAGACATGAGTCTGCCTTCTCCCCAAGTTTCTGGCTTCCTGATTAAAGCAACCTTTCCTTTCCAACCAAAAAAAAGAGAAAGAAATAGGTTTTGTTTGGTGAGACATCATGTTCTGTACCCATTTGACATGGAATTGGAAATAAGGAATTATTTTAAGAGCTATGATGCAAATTAAAGATGTGACTTTTGTTGTTTCCCTTTTCTTCCATTGCTTTGTATTGTTTCACTGGACTAGAATGTGACTGCACAGAATCCTGGGGTGGCTGCATCATGGAAGAAACAGGGTAAATTTTCATTGTACCTGCATGTGATGTATAACTGAAATTGGTATCTATTATCAGCTACAGTCTCTCAGATACTGGTCTGTTAAGCTCAGCCTTAAAATAAATTCAATAATTCATTATCTGATATTTTAAAAAATGAAATAGCAGGTTCACTTTGTACTTTGAGGTTTTTATTTAAAGTTGGTAATAAAAGTAAAATAAAGTAACTGCTTCTACTTCTATTAACCGTTAAAAGAAGCACATGATTAAGTGCTTCTAAGTTGAGTGGTTGCATTAATTTTTCAGTACACTTAGGATAAAAGCTGGCTGTCTAACTGTCAGTGAAAACCCATTTAGTCAACAATTTATATTTTAAGGAACTCATAAATAGACATGTTTACTGTAATAAAATTATACTGTATTCCTTATATAATCAATAAGACTTTAAATTGAGATAGATTTATCACGACTAAATTAGGTAGTCTTCTACTGATAGGCATTTGAACATTTCCTCACCTAACTCCTCTTTGGAAACTAGAGCAGCTGTCTGAGGGTTGCTGGTACATCTGTGAACCAAGGCCTAGAACCATAATCTTTCCCAGGGACCCCTGCCCCATTGCAGCCACTGCCCCAAGGCCTCCTAAGCTAGAGCCCCCTCCCAATAAATAGAAGTTCCCCACTTGTATCTCTCCCACTTCCTGTGCCCATGTCAGACATCTGCTCAACACATCACCATTTCTGGTCCTGCCCCGTCCCTGACCTACTTTTACAGAGTCCCTTCCTTATTTCCCCACCAGGAGTCCAGCTCAGGGGAACACGAGGTGTGTGAGCATGCAGGCTTGAAGAGAGACTCGGCCATTATGCCTGCTACTCCAGAGCACATGCTTCTAGAAATTAGTTCAAACTTGACTGTTAACTTTGATGCTTCCCTTTCTATTGTACCATAGTTTCACAACATTATTGCTTCATCAGGCTTTTTTGAGGTAACACCATTCATAATATTGGTTCTATCAAGAGAGGTCTTCTGAACTTCCAATTTCTAAATGAATTTTTAGACTGACTCTCCATAGGATATAATAAAACTATTTAAACTTAATATGTATTTTTTGATGGGCTTCCCACGTGGCTCAGTGGTAAAGAATTCACCTGTCAAGCAGGAGACATGGGTTTGATCCCTGGGTCAGGAAGATCCCCTGGAGAAGGAAATGGCAACCCATTCCAGTATTCTTGCCTGGGAAATCCTATGGACAGAGGAACCTGGCAGGCTATAGTACATGGGGTTGCAAAGAATCGGGCACACTAGCAACTACACACTACAGCCACAGCATGTAGTGATAGATAGTGTCACATCTGACATAGTGGTAGAAATTTGGTTAATTAATTCACAAAGAAGTTATTATATTATATTCCTTTTGTTATAATATTATATTCCTGCAAAATCATGGATATTACCAAGTAGTAAGTTGAGAATAAGGAGCTGTTGCCTAATTCTAATTCAGAAGGAGCTTACCCTAATTCTGGTTTGATTGTGTATATATACATATAAAAACATACATAGTCTAACACATCTCTTTAGGGTTTCCTTGTATACCTCAGTTCTGTTGCTGAAGCCTGCAATGTAACATCTTTAATCAATTGACTCTTACAATTCCCTCCTCCAGAGTAAAATCTTGTAGGTTCCTAAGCTCCTTTTATTTAGTTCAGAGGCAAAAAAAAGAAAGTGCTTATCTTTACTATGTGCATGCTAAATGCTTCAGTCGTGTCCGACTCTGTGTGACCCCATGGACTATAACCTGCCAGGCTACTCTGTCCATGTGATTCTTCAGGCAAGAATACTGGAGTGGGTTGCCACGCCCTCCTCCAGGGATCTGCCTTATCCAGGGATCTAAACCGCGTCTCTTATATCTGCATTGGAAGGTGGGTTTTTTACCACTAGCACCACCAGGGAAGCCCTATCTTTACTGTTGCTGCTGCTAAGTCGCATCAGTCATGTCGGACTCTGTGCGACACCGTAGAGGGCAGCCTACCAGGCTCCGCCATCCATGGGATTCTCCAGGCAAGAACACTGGAGTGGGTTGCCGTTTCCTTCTTCAATGCATGAAAGTGAAAAGTGAAAGTGAAGTCACTCAGTCATGTCTGACTCAGCGACCCCATGGACTGCAGCCTACCAGGCTCCTCTGTCCATGGGATTTTCCAGGCAGGAGTACTGGAGTGGGGTGCCATTGCCTTCTCTATCTTTATTGAGACAGAGCAAATAAAAGTGACCACATTTCTACAGCCTAGATGAAGTTTTGGGATGAACTTCTCAAAAAACCAAGTCTGAGCACAAAAGGGCTTGACTGCTAAGGAGGTTGTAACCTAGCCTCCCAAAACTGTGACTTCCTTTGGATTTCTATTTTTACAGGCTCTAGCACACATACTTATTTGACAGTTTGAACATAAGTGCCTTGTCTAAATTTGTGTAGAATCATGTGAATCCCTGGTGGCTTCCCTGGTGGCTCAGACGGTAAAGCGTCTGCCGGCAACACGGGAGACCCGGGATTCAATCCCTGGGTCGGGAAGATCCCCTGGAGAAGGAAATGGCAACCCACTCCAGTATTCTTGCCTGGAAAATCCCATGGATGGAGGAGCCTGGCAGGCTACAGTCCATGGGGTCACAGAGTCGGACACAAATGAGCTACTTCACTTCGTGTGAATCCAGAGTGATCCTTTTGTTCTAATTCAAAGGTTTTAATTTTCTTCTTTGATGACTGTTTTGGGTAAATTATTTACATAATTGATTGTTTATTTTCTCAGGGTATCTCATTCCAGAAAGTTCTCAAAGTGCAGTATTTTGGAATATAGAGACTTTTTACTGAGAGGGGGTGGAGCCTGTCTTTTCAACAGGCCAACAAAGGTTAGTAACTTAGAAAGTGTGCTTATTTCTCCTTTTTTTTTTTTTTTTTAATTTTAACAGTGGAAATATGCCAAATGTCAGATACTTGTTTTGGAAAGCAGTTTTCTTTCCAATCAGATTAATGTTTAGTTATAAAAGGCTTTATCGTGTTGAAAAGTGAGTCTTGTTTCAATGAATGACAAGACCACAGCTTCACTGTTTTGAAACTCTGGTGTTTCAGTGCTGGTTGTATCTCCTCTCAGTCCTCCCCTATAAAAAACAGACAGACAATCCTTCAATTAAAATATCTTGAAGTTCTCATGTTAGGGTCTTTATCCTGCTGCCAAGAGATAGTGAGTTAGATTAAGATATATTACTTTAGTAATTTAGTAAGATATATTCCTTTAGTAATTACCATTACTCTGACAAAAATTCTGTTTCCCTTTGACATTTTCTCTAGGGGTATAAATAATTTCTTGGCTTTTCCTTCTTTCTTTTTTTGGAGGGAGGAGAGGAATGGTCCATTCTCCCAGATAGAAAGCATTGCTAATATCAACTAGCCAAAAAAAAATGACCCAAAGTATTTATGGATCTTATGCATACATACATGCATATTTGTATGTATGTATTTCTTTACTTGAGAAGGTCCATTTGTCAATGGCATTTCATTACTATTAATGTATACAATGCAACAATCTTGTATCCACAATTCCTTCATTCAAAAGCTCTGAAGATTGGAAAATTTTTTTTTATGAATTTGCAGGAAACATAGTGGACAGTAAAATTTGTCCTGAACTGAAAAATTTTATTTAACCCTCATAGTGTAAATATTCATAAATCTTATTGCAGAAATGTTAATGTGTTCAATTCTAGGCTGTATACCAGGGTTTTCAGGGCGCTTTTGCAGAACATAGTAAATGCATCATACTTTTCTAAAATCCAGTAATGCCAGAATTCTTAAGCTCCCGGGCTTTTAGATCTGGGACTGTAGACCTATAGCAGAATCATTCCAAACAAAGTTGCTTAAAGGCAAAAAGACAGGACTGGTGCAAATTAGCAGATGCCATAGACATTCTAACACTGCACATTTCATATTTCCTTTTAAGACACTACATCATGAGTCCAATACAGTCCATTGCTCTGCAAAATATTTAATGCTCTGCAAATTGAGAGAGCAGTGAAGTCATGTTAGCTTTTAAAAAGAAAACAGTGACTGATGTGGATAACTGACAGAATAATTTATTCCCATCCCCATAATTAAGTGATACTGCCAAGTTAAGGCTGATACTCTGATGCCTGACATCTGTATAAAATCTCAGCAAGGCTGCAGAAAAAGAAACAGGAATTTTAAAGTGACCTTGCATCATTAAACTCAGTTGCCTGCCTTTCATGGCATTGATCTCAGCGTAACAGAAATTTGACAGCTTCAGAGTGTTTAAAACAGGTGCAGTGAGTAATAATGAATTAATGTGAGCTGCTGGCATTTATGAATTGCAAAGTACATGGCTAATTTTACCTGCCTTACAGCTCACCAGCTAATTATAAGCATCACGCCTGAGGAAACAACACTGAGTTGTTTGGAAATACTAAGAGCTCTAGTGTGTGTATAAGGATCCATCGTTAGATTTCTGAGATTGCCTGAGAGTAGAAAGGAAATTATTCCAATAACGTGGAAACTAAATTAAAAAGTACCTGTATGTCTTCAATTGTAGCAGTTAGTGAATATGGAATTCTGTCTTTTTAAATGACATATTGGAATAATTTTTTAAAAGCCCCTGTGGATTACAGTGAGATGGTTTATATGCATGTATGAAAGAACGGACTTTTTTCCAAATGTTATAGTCAGCGGATGTATATATATATATATATGCATGAGGATCCCCTGGAGAAGGAAATGGGAACCCACTCCAGTATTCTTGCCTGGAGAATTCCATGGACAAGGAGCCTGGTGGGCTATAGTCCACGGGGTTGCAAAGAGTCAGACATGACTGAGCGACCAACAGCCATGAAAGAACCGACTTTTTCCCAAGTGTTATAGTCAATGGATACACACACACACACACACACACACATGCATGTTTTATGTGTTATTTTCACATTATCTGTGGACATCTTTTCTGTTCTCTGGGAACCTTCTCAGCTGTCGTGTTTGCCATCTGATTTGTAACGGGGACCTGTCTCCGGATGGAAGAGCCCTAGGAATGAAATCTAGTAGTGGTTTACGTGGGAGGCCTGATACAAAGAGCTGTCATGTTCTAGTCTGCCTTTGTCTTTTCTCCTCTCTGCTGATCAGAATATCACAGAAATGAGGACTGTTGATTTTAGTCATTGGATTTTCCCATGGGGAAGCCCCACCCAAGTATCCTGGAAACCTTCCTTGCTTTTTATAGCAGCGTTCCTCCTGGAAGCAGAAGGAAGATCGGGTCTTCCTTGGGTGGACTCAGTGGGAGGCAGTCCTTCCTTGGGTGTGTGCTGCTCTCTCTCAGATACCTGGCTCTGAACATCTGGAATGGAATGCCCTGTTCCAGTCGTCACCTGAGTGTAGTGGACATACACAGAAAAATCTTGCCCCTGGTAATGGGAAATGGAAATGTTTCTCACAAATAATCAGTTGCCTGAACAACTGATCTGTAATATAGTTTATTTGGCAATCAAGTTCATAGCTTTAGGAGGGTGGATTATTCTAGGAATTTGACTCTTCCATCACTCCAGGAATGATTGAGAAATTTCTACACTCTGTGCATATGCCTACATGTTTGCCTAATATGGTTCAGATGGTGCAGTTTTCTTTTCGGTGACAATGATGGGCATGGATTTCCAGCAACACTTTTCCCCTAAGTTTATTTGCATTTACTTGATGGCATATATCACCTTTAGCTGTGACTGAAGCATTTTTATCTTTTTGACAGTTTTTATAACTTCTCAGCTGTCTGGATATAAGTCAGCAAATTAGGTAACTGTGAGTCTTACTAGAGATGCGTTTTAACTCCATTAGTAAATATGAAAAGTGATCTATTCATCTTGACAGCTTATTTCTATAATAAGTAACTCTAATGGTAGAGGTCATCTCTGGAGCCCACCACCAGAGAATCCTCCAAGACATAGTACCTCCATTTAAAATATGTTTTTTAGAAGTGTTATTAATAAATGAACAGTGTTTCTCACACAGATATATTTGTAAGATGCCATAACAATAGGTCATAGAGGAATATCATGTGATAGCTGATTATAGGGTGTGTATATAACCTAACTGGAAAATTGATTTTCTGTGATAAATTGAAATGTTCTCCCTTTATCTTTCTAACCTCTTTCAGCTATTTGAGCCCACAGAATGTGGAAATGGATACGTAGAAGCTGGAGAGGAGTGTGATTGTGGTATCCATGTGGTAAGTATAAGAAATCTTTTCTACTTTCAGCACGTCTTCTACCCAGAGCAAACAGGAATAGCATTAGTGAGAAGTCTACCTCATCATTCACTGCGGCCTCACTACCTTTATTTCTGAACTCTCTCATCAATGCTTAATCCTAGCTCAGACATTTTAGAATTAAACATGTCCTTATGGCTCTGTCTGAAGAAACCTAACACATTCTTTTAATCAAATTCATATCTCTTAAAAATTCATAGCTCATATTTCGTCTCAGACAAGTTGTACCAAGTTATGAAAATTCCTTCTGTGTTGTGCAATATTTTTGTCTTTGTAAAGCTAGATTGAATATTAAAATTATAATAGAGCTAACCGAGGGTAGGATGCCTGCTAAAAAATAAGCTTACTCTTTGGTATGGCACCCCACTCCAGTACTCTTGCTTGGAAAATCCCATGGATGGAGGAGCGTGTTAGGCTGCAATCCGTGGGGTTGCTAAGAGTTGGACACAACTGAGCGACTTCACTTTCACTTTTCACTTTCATGCATTGGAGAAGGAAATGGCAACCCACTCCAGTGTTCTTGCCTGGAGAATCCCAGGGACAGGGGAGCCTGGTGGGCTGCCGTCTATGGGGTCGAACAGAGTCGGACACGACTGAAGTGACTTAGCATAGCATTGGTACAGAAGTCCTTTCTTAGAAGATCATACTTTGCTGAGAAGTATAGCAGGAAGGAATCTACCACTAAAATGATTAATTCTTTCCTAAAATATTTGCTTACCATTATATACATCTCCTCTTGTGAATAATGCATGTCACATGTGGAGAAAATATAGAATGACCAGCGGGTGGGTTTCCTCACTTACTCACATGAAGTGTTTTCTCTAGGAATGCTATGGACTGTGCTGTAAGAAATGCTCTCTCTCCAATGGGGCCCACTGCAGCGATGGGCCTTGCTGCAATAATACCTCGTGTCTTGTGAGTTCTCTGAAAGTTTCATCTCTCTTATCAATGACATATTAGCCAAATATTGCAATGTGTACCTTGAGTATTTGTACAGCTTGCCACACTTTTGTTGATGGACACTGTGTATTAGCCCAGCAATTTTATTGAATCAATAAATCTACCCAAATTCTGTGAGTTACTACAATTATCTTTGTTATAATTCACTACCAACAAACCCTTGGACAGCAAGGAGATCAAACTAGTCAATCTTAAGGGAAATCAACCCTGAATACTCATTGAAAAGACTAATACTGAAGTTGAAACTCCAGTATTTTGGTTATCTGATGCGAACAGCTGACTCACTGGAAATGTCCCTGATGCTGGGAAAGATTGAAGGCAGAAGGAGAAGAGGGTGTCGGAGGATGAGATAGCTGGATGGCATCATTGATGCAATGGACATGAACTTGGGCAAACTTTGGGAGATGGTGAGGGACAGAGAGGCCTGGTGTGCTGCAGTCCATAGGGTGGCAAAGAGTTGGACATGACTGGGTGACTGAACAACAACCAATAATCCTATTCTCCAGTACCTCCCTAAGAAAATATACCTATAATCCTTCCAAAATAAACATTGGCAATTGCCCTACTAACATGGGTGAAAACCATGTTAAATGGTTGAATAGAAGAGGGACAATTTCTGTGGTCTTTTTCGTAATATGTCCCACTTACAAACTTTTTCTGTAAAACTCATCCTAATTTATTTTAAAGCCTGAGCATAAAACCTAGTCCTTATATTTTCACATTTGATTTTTAAAATCCCTTAGAAAGACAAATGGGAAGGCAATGGCAACCCACTCCAGTACTCTTGCCTGGAAAATCCCATGGATGGAGGAACCTGGTGGGCTGCAGTCCATGGGGTCGAGAAGAGTTGGACATGACTGAGCGACTTCACTTTCACTTTTCACTTTCATGCATTGGAGAAGGAAATGGCAACCCACTCCAGTGTTCTTGCCTGGAGAATCCCAGGGACAGGGGAGCCTGGTGGGCTGCCGTCTATGGGGGTCGCACAGAGTCGGACATGACTGAAGCGACTTAGCAGCAGCAGCAGCAGAAAGGCAAACGAGCCAGATAAGGAAATAATATATGTATGTAAGTTTATATGTGTATATGCACACCTTTTGTTTGTGTGGAAATATAGTTCTATCTTTGGAAACCTCTGGTTAATTTTTAAAAAGTCATTTTAAAAATCTTTGTTTTTCTCATGCTATAAAATTCCTAATTTTTTTAAAACCAGAAAATAATATGATTTAACTTCATTCAATACCAAAGGGGTATTAGGCATGTGGTATTCTACAAGATTCCAGCTTAGATTTTCTTGCCTTATGTTCCCAATCAAATTATAAATTGCTTGAAAATGATGGACTCTTTCCTTCATCTTTTACCAACCCCTCTCCTAGACAAACAAAATGTCTTGTATTCAGCAGTCATTCACTGGCATCACTGAAGGGAATGCATATGAATTAATTGAAATCTGATTGTATATTTAGCTAAAGCAAGACTAGTATCCAAGCTAATAGATAAATTAGTGCAGATTGGGTGTGTATATCAGCCTTAAGAGAGGTCCTAAATGTTTATATTTATATTTTAGTGTTTAGTTCTGTTGTCATCAGCCACACCAGTGTGTCTTCTTTACATAATTGCTATCACAGTGTTTTCCAAACATAGTACTCTGAGATAGCAGATTTTGAAATCTGAACATTTAATGCCTTGGTTAATGATTCATATTTGCTACAGAGAGTGGTTTTGGGGCATTATCTCTATTCTGAAACTACCTTGCCGATTCATAAAAAGAGTTTGGCAATGGTTATGAAAGGATGTCATGCTTTCTGGTGAATACAAGAATACTGACTCTTGAAATATTAATACTGGTTCCTAATATTGAGTTTTGATTTGCAGTTTCAGCCACGAGGATATGAATGTCGGGATGCTGTGAATGGGTGTGATATTACTGAATATTGTACTGGAGACTCTGGCCAGGTATGGCAAACTGAGTTTTAGGTAATACATCTTATTTGCAAATACATATTATAATGCTTTCAATTTGAATTACATGTGTGAATATGATTTGGTTCTTTTGGGGTTTTTGGTTTTGTTTTGTTCTGTTTTCTAGTAGTTTCTAGCTCCCACTATGCTTTTATTTTAGGAATATTTATTGGGCCTAAAAAATCTGTTATCTTCCAAATTTCCCCTTTATAATTAATTTGCTTTATTATTGCTTATATCCAATTAATTGGTATAGGTGTATGTATCAGCAGTGTTCTGGTCCCCACATCTAAAACAGTAGGCTCACACTGATAAAGCACTAATGGTACTATTTTGAGCCACAAAACCCTTTCTTTTAACAAAATTTTGGATAGAAGCTCAGTGTAGAAATCTGAAAGTGTAGCACTGCTGTAGTTGAAGTGGGATTGGGGGCAGAAGTCCTCAGTCTGTCACCATCTCTCTCCATTTATGTATGAAGCACTGGCTTCATGGCCCACACACTTGGCATGATCTTCTTCATGTTAAAATTATTGCATTATCATTAAGATTGCCTTTCGGCATTCCTTCTTTACTTTTTATGTTTTTAAACATTTACATCGTGTTGTTTTAAGTCTTTGTCGTTCAAATGAATATTTGTGGAGCCCCTGCTGTGTCTCAAGCACTGCTTTGAATGCCAGGCTTTGGGAGGAATCAAAATAGGCAACTCCTTGCTCTTCCCAGGCTTGCATTCTGCTGGGTTAGAAAGGCTAATAAATTAATGAAACCCAGTGCGTACAGAAGCATGGCTTCTTCAAGAGATGGAATGGAAGCAGGGATAGCTGGGAAATAGTGGAAATGATTCAGGGAAGAAGTCAGGAGTCAGGCGTAGGGGCTTGGTAAGAATTTTCAACTTCATCCTACCTGCAATTTTATTCTGATGTTACTTCAACAGCATTTTCCCATGCTATGATACAGTTTTTATAAATATTCCCTTTACAGTTGCATGAAAGTCAACCATGTGGATTTACCAGTCACTTCTACATCCAGTGGTGAATATTTAGATTGTTGGCAGCATTTCATTATTATCATTAATAGGGCTATAAATCTCTTTGCATTAAAAAAAATTTTTTTTTTCCTGGCATACGGGCTTTTAGTTCCCTGACCAGGGATCAAACCTGCTCCCCTCCCTGCATTGGAAGGGCAGAGTCTTAACCACTGGACCACCAGGGAAGTCCCTCTATGCATTTTAAAGAATGTTTCTTGTTTGGAGTTAGCAACTTAGGGTAAGTTTCTCAAGAGCAGAATTACCTATTGCCAGGTATTGTGATTTACATGGGGTTCCTGATAGAGTATAGCTAGAAACTAAAATATTATTTTTGTTATTGCAAAGAGCCAAGCTGAAACTCATAGCTCAGTGTGAGGGCTAAATGGGCCTCTTTACAGATCCCGAATTTAGGCTGTAGTAACAGATTATTGACATGATTGGGCCTGGAATGACCTCTCCTTGCAAAGGTGGCCCTTGCCTTGTATGCCATGGAGGAGCAGTAGAGAGAGGATGAATTATGTGAGTAGGCAGGAGAAGATGGCAGAACTGAGCCAGAATGTGGAGTTATTCTTCTGAAGTTTATCCATCAACCTGTCAATTGCTATACCTGCTTGGAGAAGTGAGCACAGGAGCAGAGAGTAACTGGAATAAGACTGAGTTCTCCTCCCTGGAAAGAAACATGAGAGGAAAACAAAATTTCCTAATTAACCTTTTGAAAGGTTTTGATGTATATATTCTGAGGCTTGATTCAAATGGATATAGTACAAAGGTTATGGTATAGTGAACTGTATTCAGGCTATCCTTTTGTGATTTTTATGCATATCTGTCCTTACATATAAATACATAAATTGAATTCTTTGCAATTTTTAAATAATATAGTGGCAGTATATAAGAACTGTGGATTCTGTGATTTATGACAAGAATAATGACATTTCTGATATACTATTTCACTGAGTTATAATTTTAGTTTTGTAGAATGAGGCTGTTTTTATATCCATCGTATATGGTTTTGGTTTTGTGTGTTCAGTTCTTTTAAAAGTATCAGTTCATTTCAGTGCTCAGTCGTGTCTGACTCTTCACGACCCCATGGACTGTAGCACGCCAGGCCTCCCTGTCCATCACCAACTCCTGGAGTTTATTCAAACTCATGTGCATCAAGTCGGTGATGCCATCCAACCATCTCATCCTCTGTCGTCCCCTTCGCCTCCCACCTTCAATCTTTCCCAGCATCAGGTTCTTTCCAAGTGAGTCAGTTCTTCGCATCAGGTGGCCAAAGAATAAAAGCATAGTTTTTCCATTTCAACCTTTAACTCCTGAATTGTCATAGGCTTTACCCTTTATAATAAGGGTCCTTGTTCAATCTAATATTTTATTTAAATTTTTAATATATTCTTTTTAATTCATGTCCCAAGATGAAAATTGTACTGTTAAATGCTCAGTGACATATTAGAATAGCATGTTCCTTTAGTAACAATTCCCTTCTCTGACCAGAAGGAACCTGAACTAGATAAGTGGAAGAGAGGGAGTTAAATACCACCACACCCCGGTCCCCAACACACAGTAATTCTTCTGTTTTGAAAGAAGCAGGAAACTTTGAATTTAATTGATACTGATAATAATTAAAATGGGATGTCTCAGAATCTGTGCATCTCTGAAAATCAGTACTTTTGGTGACATTATGTATTTATTGCTTTTATTTCACAGTATATTTCTGCTTATTTTTTATATTAGCATTTACTGATGCTTCTGAGCTGCTTTTTAAATTCACAATTTAAAAGAGAATAAGACGTGGAACTGAGAGACATTCTGGGCAAACAATCTGGATGATCTAATAAAGATATTTTTGAAAGATATGGGAAATATGTTTTGTTAAAAACTATAAAATATGTCATCAAAATGGGAGTATAACACAATTTAAAATAAGCACATTTAAGGGCTGTTGCACTGTGGAAGCTAGCCTCAGTTGGACCTTCCTGCACAGTGTAAAAATGGCATTTATTTATCAGTATTATTTTTTATATATATTTTTATTTTTGGCTGTGTCTCTAGTTGAGGCACGCAGGCATAGTTGCCCTGTGGTATGTGGGATCTTAGTTCCAAGACCAGGGATTGAACCCATGTCCCCTGGCAACCCACTCCAGTACTCTTGCCTGGAAAATCCCATGGACGGAGGAGCATGGTAGGCTACAGTCCACGGGGTCGCAAAGAGTCGGACATGACTTCACTTTCACTTTCCCCTGCACTGGAAGTCAGATTCTTAACCACTGAACCACCAGGGAAGTCCCTCAAATGGCATTTAGAGATGGAATCCAGAGCTCTGCTCATAAGCAGAATGAAGTACACAGATTTATGGTTCTTCTATTTTAAATGTCTCCAAAGAACAATAGACATTTGATAATTTCCTTTGTTAAACATTTCAGTGTTAAACAACTGGCTTTTATTAGCCTAAACTGAAAATAGATTAGAAATCTTCTTCCATGTAGTTATGACAGTTTATGAGAGCTTTTTGAATTTTATCAAATCCTACTAGTTTTCTCCTGTTGAAACATCATGAAAGTCAAATATGACAAGTTAAGTTTAGACCCTGATGTGTGTATTCAGCAAATGACATTTCTTTTGCATTTTGGTTCAGTGTGGTTGCATTCACCTTGGAGTTAATTACTGTTAGTTGATTAATAAGATAATGATGGTGTTTTGAGTGGATTTGGGTGAATGAAGAGACCATAGGGAATCTCTGTTTTTGTGCAGTTGGTCCAGTAAACCAAGTTCTCACGCTGATAATTACATCTTTTGAATAGTTACCATAAGGTTGAATGAAAACTGGTATGAAAATTGGTTGTTCTTTAGAAAGCTGTAGAACCAAAGCCTTTAATCTCAATGTGTTCCTTGATAAGTTACTGCTTCTTAGCTATTCTAAATTAGTTCTATTATCTTTCTGTTGTGACCTTGATAAACAGCTTGATACTGCAGAATAAAATAATTGTATCTGTGCAGGTCATTTATTTATTTTCTCAGTCAGTCACTAGTCATTGAGCACCTTCTCAGTAATAATTGAGCCCAGCTTTGTTCTAGGTGCCAGGGAGGGAGCAAGGACAGAAAATCCCTGCCTGCATGGAGCTTGCATTAGGATGGGAGCAGTAGACAAACTGCATTAGGAAGGGGGCAGTAAACAGAGCGTTTGACTGTGTGGATCACAACAAACTGTGGAAAATTCTTCAAGAGATGAGAATACCAGACCACCTTACCTGCCTCCTGAGAAATCTGAATGCAGGTCAAGAAGCAACAGTTAGAACTGGACATGGAACAACAGACTGGTTCCAAATCGGGAAAGGTGCACGTCAAGGCTGTATATTGTCACTCTGCTTATTTAACTTCTATGCAGAGTACATCACGCGGAACGACGGACTGGAAGAAGCACAAGCTGGAATCAAGATTGCCGGGAGACACACATTAGCACTGTGGCTGATTCATGTCAATGTAAGGCAAAAACCACCAAAATATTGTAAAGTAATTAGCCTCTAATTAAAATTAATGAATTAATTTTAAAAAAAGATTGCTGGGAGAAATATCAATAACCTCAGATATTATGGCAGAAAGTGAAGAACTAAAGTGCCTCTTGATAAAAGTGAAAGAGGAGAGTGAAAAAGTGGGCTTAAAACTCAACGTTC
Organism: Bos javanicus; assembly: GCF_032452875.1. NCBI lineage: Eukaryota > Metazoa > Chordata > Mammalia > Artiodactyla > Bovidae > Bos > Bos javanicus. The sequence goes on from NC_083869.1 coordinate 94,950,995, forward strand.
AGAAAACTAAGATCATGGCATCTGGTCCCATCACTTGATAGCAAATAGATAGGGAAACAATGGAAACAGTGAGAGACTTTATTTTCTTGGGCTCCAAAATGACTGCATATGGTGACTGCAGCCATGAAATTAAAAGATGCTTGGTCCTTGGAAGAAAGGCTATGACCAACCTAGATAGCATATTAAAAAGCAGAGACATTACTTTATCAGCCAACTTCCATCTAGTCAAAGCTATGGTTTTTCCAGTAGTCATGTATGGATGTGAGAGTTGAACTATAAAGAAAGCTGAGTGCCAAACATTTGATGCTTTTGAACTGTGGTGTTGGAGAAGACTCTTGAGAGTCCCTTAGACTTCAGGGAGATCAAACCAGTCAATCCTAAAGGAAATCAGTCCTGAATATTCATTGGAAGGACTGATGCTGAAGTTGAAATTCCAATACTTTGGCTACCCTATATAAAGAACTGACTCATTGGAAGAGACCCTGATGCTGGGAAAGATTGAAGGCAGGAGGAGAAGGGGACGACAGAGGATGAGATGGTTGGATGGCATCACCGACTTGATGGACATGAGTTTGAGCAAGCTCCGAAATTTGGTGATGGACAGGGAAGACTGGCGTGCTGCAGTCCTTGGGGTCGTGAAGAGTCGGATACAACTGAACAACTGAACTGACTGAGCAAAGAGATAGGTGAAAGTTTGGTGATAAGTAAAACAGTGAATGGGGAGCAGAGGATGCTAAAATGCGGGAGGAGTTTATGGTTTTGGAGGACATAGTTAAAGAAGGCTTCTCTGAGATGCTGATGTTCAGGCAAAGTCCTAAAAGAATTGAGAGAACAAGCTGGGCGGAAATCTGCGGGAAAGCTTGGAAGAAGAGCAAGAACAAAGACCATGGGTTGACGGCGTGGCTGGTACATTCATGTGAGGTCAGGTAGGGATGAGGTCAGGTAGGGAGCAGATCACGAATTTGGAAGACCAGTGGGAAGACCGGTGGGAAGACTGGGAAACCATTAGCAGAAGAGCAACATGATGTGGTTTAGGTTTTTAAAGGGACACTCTAGTAGCCCTGTCACCTATAAGGAGACTAGAGGGGATGAAGGGAAATCAGTTGGAGGTGGCTGCATCGTCAGATGAGAAGATAGTTTTGGGTTTGACCAGCTGTTAGCGGTGGAGATGGAGGAAAGTGGTCAGATTGTAATTATATTTGAAGATATTGCTACCAGGATTTGTCGATGGACTAGAAAGAGAGTGTGAATAAAAGAGAGGAACACAGGATGACTCCCTGGTTTGGGGCCTGGGCAACTGGGAGAGTGGGACTGTCATTTACTGAGAAGGTGAAAATCAAGGGAGGACCTCACAGGGTATTGCTATGTTTCTTATTCACTTACTGTAACTGTGGGGTTTTTTTTTTTTCCCCCTTTTAGTATTTGTTTTGAATGCTGTAGCAGAGCCTTTGACTTGAACTTTTTTTTTTTTTTAGCTCTCTTAAATGTGATAAATAAGATGAAGAGAGAGTAAAAATATGAATTATCCAGGATAATGTTAGGGAAAATTGAAATGTACTTAAAAAAAAAACTATTTGATAAATAGACCTGGAAAAAGAAAGAACTATCACGTCACAGTTGTTTTAACAAGTCTATAGTTTGAGAGGTCAGAAATGTAGTGGAGATATAGCACTTTTATTGAAGGGCTGGTTATTTCTTTTTCAGTAATGTGGCATGGAGGTGACTGTCATGGGTGTCACATGCAGATCTGACATTTTCATAGAGCTGAACGAGGTCTTGTAAATTAGTTCCTGAACGTATCCACTCCTGTGTAACAAGCTGATTTGTTCCCTTCATTGTCCATTTTAATCCCTTCTATTTTGAACTTTGTAGGCAAGTGAACGTAAATTATTCTAGTGCATCTCATGGAAAACAAACATAAGAAGCACCCACTGCTTTGACTGATTGATTCATTTTTACCAATGACTGAAGAATAAATTTGGATTAGCTGTTTACTCGTGTTTTTCTAATTATAAGTTGTATTTTTTTTACATTTATTTCAAACTTTACTGATATGAATGATGTGTAGCACACAATTTACAAATAGTAATAAAATCATCCTTAAATTTTTTTGCACTTTAATGTATTGTGCAAATAATCTGAAAGTACTTCACGTATTGAATGTTAACTAAAAATATATTTTTCAGTGCCCACCCAATCTTCATAAGCAAGATGGATATGCATGCAATCAAAATCAGGTATGCTGGGCCACAGGTTTTAACTGGGATTTTGTGAAAAGCTCAGTTTTCAGGGTTTTTTTTTGGATGAATGTAATTTTGATGGCAAATTGCAGCTCAAACAACAGGAAATTATTGCATTGGTCTTCTAACTCAGAGTTGTTTCATATCATATAAAATACTAAATATATTTATCTCTGGGTGCAAACTGTCCAGATTGAGAGTGTGGGGAAAAAAAGTAATGGCTGAAGAATTAGAGATCTAACTTATGGAGTTGTAACTATCTTTAATCATTTTAGCCTATTATGGGAAAATATGGTAATATATGGTAATGCTTTTTTTTTCCTGAAGCTATGTTATGACCTAACCATTCACATACAAAAAAACCTAAAAATCATTTTGGTGTCACTCAAAGAAATGTACCCATTTTTGTTTTCCATAAAATTTTAGATGATTAGTTGGACTTGAGCTGTACAGTGAGGTCTGTTCTGTGTTTTAGATTTTAATTTTCATTCTTCTGTGTCTCTTAAGATGTTTGTGAGTTTTATTTTCATTGTGAAAATACTAGGGTACCCCAAAAAACCCAACTTTGTCTAAAACAATGATAAGGAGACCTTGCAGTGAGAATCTGGGGGGAAATGGGACCAGCTCCTTGTACCTTACAACATGCATTCTGCCCTCAGGGCCGCTGCTACGACGGGGAGTGCAAGACCCGGGACAACCAGTGTCAGTACATCTGGGGAACAAGTAGGTCATGTTTCCTGCTTGGTGGTCTCACTCAGGTTTCTCTTAGTATTCTTTGCTGCCAGTCTTGCTGATTGGGAGTGATTAAAACAAGAAAAAAAAACTAGAAAAGGCTGGAGAGAATGGTGAATCATAGTCACATAGCCACAGCAAACACCTGCTGACGTTGAAGACTTGTCATCAGAACCAAACAGTGCTATTCAGTGATTGCGGCTGTGACAGAACGGCTGGCACACCCACTTGCTAAGATTGGGTTGAGTGCGGTGGTCATGCCTATTATCAATCCACTTGGGTAATTTTCTTTATACCTTGGATTTAACATTCACCACTTCAAGGTAGCTTTCCATTCTTTTACCCTAGGAAAGTACCAGGCTTTTTTATTTTTATTTTTTAATTCTGTAATTGATTATCTCAGTTTGAAGTGAAACACAAGTACTTCCTGATATACATTTTGGGAACATGGTCATTTTCTCAGTATGTTCCCTACATGTCAGTACACATATTCTCTTCCTGACATTTTCATTGTCTTGCCAGTGAATTTCAGTTAACGAGGTCCAGACTGGAAGAGAGAGAAGTGGCTCTGTCTTGCTGGCAAAGACTGGGTCACCTACCAGGAAAAGAAGGCACCCAAAGGGGACTAAGACTCATGCACAAGTGATTTAGTGTTTGGCAAATATCATTTAATTGAAAGATTTACTTTCAATGGTTCAGTTTTGACAAGGGAAAGATAATAGAGGTATATTGGTCTTTCAAAAAAGTTGAAATATCAAAATCCACGTGCCAACAAAATTTCAGCAAGCTCAGATTTTATAATGCTTCCTGATACTAATAGAAAGCAGGGTTAAGAATGTTTATTAGTTTTTTTGGTGTCACTTCACTAATTCCTGCTGATGATTAATCCTACCTCCCATCCTCAAACCCACCAACAAGAATTGGGAATAAATTTGTCTCCCAAGTTAAAAAAGAACAGTGTGTTTGAGCTGTTCTGTCTTAGCTTGCAAGAGCCATGGGTGAAATTTTCAGGAATTTTAGAAGCTGATTGACATCACATTCTTAGTTTAAAATTAGCCATGTATTACACTGTGGAGATTTACACCATGGAAATGGGTAAGTGCTACAAATTAGGAATTTGTTCCTTTTTCTGGAGCAACAGTTATTAAGATTTACTGGCACAGTACTGGTTATGGATAACAAAGAGAACTAAAAGTAATTCTGTTTTCTTGCTTGTCTCCAAAAGAGGCTTCAGGGTCTGACAAATTCTGTTATGAAAAGCTGAATACGGAAGGCACCGAGAAGGGCAACTGTGGGAAGGATGGAGACCGATGGATCCAGTGCAGCAAGCAGTGAGTGGCCGTCTCTGGGCGCATAATGGGTGGACTTGGTGCAGGCAGCACAAAATAAATGTTACTGATTTTTTAATAAATTGACTACTTAAAATTTTAGAGTATGAATTTAAAAGATCATATATCTAGAAGCAAATGACTATGAACTAAACTGTGTGGCACAGACACACCATTTCTGTAAACTTCAGGAAAGTTCTCACATGCTGTATTTTACTTGAAGCTTGTTTGGAAGAGATATTTTGCTAAGGTATTTTAAATTAATCATGGGTTTTGATTTTCTACTTTTGCTTTCAAAAAGCCTATGAATGTGCTAGTATAAGGAATTCTGCAAGCAAAAGATGTAGACTGTCTATATTTTGGGGGCCATTTAAAATGAAATAACGTACATTTGATTATTTTTCAAATGTAACACGATTTGATTTGATTAAATAGCTAATATCTGTATTCAAGTTTTATTTTCCCTTCTAAAAAGTATTTGAAAGTGAAAGTCGCTCAGTCGTGTCCCACTGTTTGTGACCCTATGGACTATACATGACCCTATGGACTATACAGTCCATGGAATTCTCCAGGCCAGAATACTGGAGTGGGTAGCCTTTCCCTTTTCCAGGGGATCTTCCTAACCCAGGAATCGAACTGGGGTCTCCTGCATTGCAGACTTATTCTTTACCAACTGAACTATGAGGGAAGCCAAAAAGTATCTAGTCAGTGCCCACTGAGGACTCTTTACTCAGGAAATGAGATGCCTTCAGAGCACATTGGTAATATTTTCCCTTGATTTGTTGAGGAAAGTTAAACTTGCAATTTAATAGTTTTTTAAGGTTAACTCATTGACTTGGGTCTCTGGGATCATTATGTGATAGACCAAACTCCTCCATTCTCCTTCCATAACAATGGGGATTCTTCTCCCATTGTGAAGCAGATCGAGGATTTAAGGGAAGTTTTGTTTATCTAATTTATGGTCTCTAATGTACTTTTTGAAACTTGGCAGTTGTATGTAATCTTTGATGGTGGATGAGGCCTTAGGAGGCAAAAAATCTTTGACTTCTTTAAAATTAAACCAAAATAACAGAACAGAGCTTCCAATCTGATGTCTCGTGACTGAGTTACAGAAGTTTTGAGATGTTCAGTCTCTGAGGTTCCAGGGAGGAAGTGGAGTCTAAACTAGTCAGATCCTTTGGGGTTGGATGTCTATGGCTTCATTCATTAAGTCAATGTCACAGACAAATCTGATCATTTCTCTGTGCCTCTGTGACTTCAGAAAGTTGGGAGGTATGGCTTTAGATCATTGTAGAAGACAGCTTTCAAATATCTGGCAATAGAATATCCAGCCACCAGTGAGTTAAGGAAAATAAATGTATTTTTTTAACTTAAAAAAATTGAGAAATATAGAAACAGAAAAGTGATTAATATACAAATATCAGTTCAGTTCAGTTCAGTCCCTCAGTCGTGTCTGACTCTTTGGGACCCCATGAATCGCAGCATGCCAGGCCTCCCTGTCCATCACCAACTCCCAGAGTTCACTCAGACTCACGTCCATCGAGTCAGTGATGCCATCCAGCCATCTCATCCTCTGTCGTCCCCTTCTCCTCCTGCCCCCAATCCCTCCCAGCATCAGTCTTTTCCAATGAGTCAACTCTTTGCATGAGGTGGCCAAAGTACTGGAGTTTCAGCTTTAGCATCATTCCTTCCAAAGAAATCCCAGGGCTAATCTCCTTCAGAATGGACTGGTTGGATCTCCTTGCAGTCCAAGGGACTCTCAAGAGTCTTCTCCAACACCACAGTTCAAAAGCATCAATTCTTCAGCGCTCAGCCTTCTTCACAGTCCAACTCTCACATCCATACATGATCACAGGAAAAACCATAGCCTTGACCAGATGGACCTTTGTTAGCAAAGTAATGTCTCTGCTTTTTAATATGCTATCTAGGTTGGTCATAACTTTTCTTCCAAGGAGTAAGCGTCTTTTAATTTCATGGCTGCAGTCACCATCTGCAGTGATTTTGGAGCCTAAAAAAATAAAGTCTGACACTGTTTCCACTGTTGCCCCATCTATTTCCCATGAACTGATGGGACCAGAAGCCATGATCTTCGTTTCTGAATGTTAAGCTTTAAGCCAACTTTTTCACTCTCCGCTTTCACTTTTATCAAGAGGCTTTTCAGTTCCTCTTCACTTTCTGCTGTAAGGGTGGTGTCATCTGCATATCTGAGGTTATTGATATTTCTCCTGGCAATCTTGATTCCAGCTTGTGCTACTTCCAGCCCAGCGTTTCTCATGATGTACTCTTCATAGAAGTTAAATAAGCAGGGTGATAATATACAGCCTTGACGGACTCCTTTTCCTATTTGGAACCAGTCTGTTGTTCCATGTCCAGTTCTAACTGTTGCTTCCTGACCTGCATACAGGTTTCTCAAGAGGCAGGTCAGGTGGTCTGGTATTCCCATCTCTTGAAGAATTTTCCACAGTTTATTGTGACCCACATAGTCAAAGGCTTTGGCATAGTCAATAAAGCAGAAATAGATGTCTTCCTGGAACTCTCTTGCTTTTTCGATGATCCAGCAGATGTTGGCAGTTTGATCTCTGGTTCCTCTGCCTTTTCTAAAACCAGCTTGAACATCTGGAAGTTCACGGTTCATGTATTGCTGAAACCTGGCTTGGAGAATTTTGAGCATTACTTTACTAACGTGTCAGATGCATGCAATTGTGCGGTAGTTTGAGCATTCTTTGGCATTGCCTTTCCTTGGGCCTGGAATGAAAACTGACCTTTTCCAGTCCTGTGGCCACTGCTGAGTTTTCCAAATTTGCTGGCATATTGAGTGAAGCACTTTCACAGCATCATCTTTCAGGATTTGAAATAGCTCAACTGGAAATCCATCACCTCCACTAGCTTTGTTCGTAGTGATGCTTTCTAAGGCCCCCTTGACTTCACATTCCAGGATGTCTGGCTCTAGGTGAGTGATCACACCATCGTGATTATCTTGGTCGTGAAGATCTTTTTTGTACAGTTCTTCTGTGTATTCTTGCCACCTCTTCTTAATATCTTCTGTTTCTCTTAGGTCCATACCATTTCTGTCCTTTATCAAGCCCATCTTTGCATGAAATGTTCCCTTGGTATCTCTAATTTTCTTGAAGAGATCTCTAGTCTTTCCCATTCTGTTGTTTTCCTTTATTTCTTTGCATTGATCGCTGAGGAAGGCTTTCTTATCTCTCCTTGCTATTCTTTGGAACTCTGCATTCAGATACTTATATCTTTCCTTTTCTCTTTTGCTTTTCGCTTCTCTTCTTGTCACAGGTATTTGTAAGGCCTCCTCAGACAGCCATTTTGCTTGTTTGCATTTCTTTTCCATGGGGATGGTCTTGATCCCTGTCTCTTGTACAATGTCACGAACCTCCACCCATAGTTCATCAGGCACTCTATCTATCAGATCTAGTCCCTCAAATCTGTTTCTTACTTCCACTGTATAATCATAAGGGATTTAATTTAGGTCATACCCAAATGCTCTAGTGGTTTTCCCTACTTTCAATTTAAGTCTGAATTTGGCAATGAGGAGTTCATGATCTGAGCCACAGTCAGCTCCTGGTCTAGTTTTTGTTGACTGTATAGAGCTTCTCCATCTTTGGCTGCAAAGAATATAATCAGTCTGATTTTGGTGTTGACCATCTGGTGATGTCCATGTGTAGAGTCTTCTCTCGGAGAAGGCAATGGCACCCCACTCCAGTACTCTTGCCTGGAAAATCCCATGGACGGAGGAGCCTGGTAGGCTGCAGTCCATGGGGTCGCTAAGAATCGGGCTCGACTGAGCGACTTCACTTTCATTTTTCGCTTTCATGCACTGGAGAAGGAAATGGCAACCCACTCCAGTGTTCTTTCCTGGAGAATCCCAGGGATGGGGAGCCTGGTGGGCTGCTGTCTATGGGGTCACACAGAGTCGGACTGAAGCGACTTAGCAGCAGCAGCAGCAGCAGCAGAGTCTTCTCTTGTGTTGTTGGAAGAGGGTGTTTGCTACGACCAGTGCATTTTCCTGGCAAAACTCTATTAGTCTTTGCCCTGCTTCATTCCGTATTCCAAGGCCAAATTTGCCTGTTACTCCAGGTGTTTCTTGACTTCCTACTTTTGCATTCCAGTCCCCTATAATGAAAAGGACATCTTTTTTGGGTGTTAGTTCTGAAAGGTCTTGTAGGTCTTCATAGAGCCGTTCAACTTCAGTTTCTTTAGCGTTACTGGTTGGGGCTTAGACTTGGATTACTGTGATATTGAAAGGTTTGCCTTGGAGATGAACAGAGATCATTCTGTCGTTTTTGAGATTGCATCCAAGTACTGCATTTCGAACTCTTTGTTGACCATAATGGCTACTCCATTTCTTCTGAGGGATTCCTGTCCGCAGTAGTAGATATAATGGTCATCTGAGGTTAATTCACCCATTCCAGTCCATTTTAGTTCGCTGATTCCTAGAATGTCGACATTCACTCTTGCCATCTCCTGTTTGACCACTTCCAATTTGCCGTGATTCATGGACCTGACATTCCAGGTTCCTATGCAATATTGCTCTTTACAGCATCGGACCTTGCTTCTATCACCAGTCACATCCACAACTGGGTATTGTTTTTGCTTTGGCTCCATCCCTTCAGTCTTTCTGGAGTTATTTCTCCACTGATCTCCAGTAGCATATTGGGCACCTACTGACCTGGGGAGTTTCTCTTTCAGTATCCTATCATTTTGCCTTTTCATACTGTTCACGGGGTTCTCAAGGCAAGAATACTGAAGTGGTTTGCCATTCCCTTTTCCAGTGGACCACATTCTGTCAGACCTCTCCACCATGCCTGCCCATCTTGGGTGGCCCCACAGGACATGGCTTAGTTTCATTGAGTTAGACAAGGCTGTGGTCCTAGTGTGATTAGATTGACTAGTTTTCTGTGATTATGGATTCAGTGTGTCTGCCCTCTGATGCCCTCTTGCAACAGCTACCATCTTACTTGGGTTTCTCTTACCTTGGACGAGGGGTATCTCCTCGTTGCCGCCTCTCCTGACCTTGAACATGGAAATATATATATATATACACACACACGCACACACACACATATATATGTATATATACACACACAAATATACATTTTGCCAAATAAATGCAAAGTGAACTTTCATGTAACCCCTCTATGAATCAAGAAACAGTGCATCCCAGGATGTATTCTTCACTCTCACAACCCCTGTCTCTCTCCTGAAGGTACTGTTGTCCTCAATTTTATGGCAGTTGCTTTCTTAGTTTTCTTTAGACATATACTGCTCAAGTTTTCAGCCCTAAACAGTTTACTTTGCCTAAAATTTTGGTAGCTTTATATAAAAGGAATCATGTTTCATGTATTATTTTGTATTTTGCTTCTTAAGTTCATTATTTTGAGAATTTTCCATGGTGTGTGTAGCCGTAGATTCATATTTATTATTCTTTTATTTCATTTTCATTCATATTTATAGGTATATACCTTCTCCATTTTGTGTTGACAGACATTTAGATTGTTTCCATGTCTTGGCTATTAGGAATCATGCTACTGTGAACATTCTGGTACTTGTAACTTAGTTCTCATTTGTACATATTTTTCTAAGTCCATTCCTGGAAGAAAAATTGCTAAGTCATAGGGGATGTATATTCTCAGTGTCACTAGATGGTGTGACACTATTTTCTAAAATGGTTGTGCTAGTAAATGCTGCTGCTGCTAAGTCACTTCAGTCGTGTCCAACTCTGTGCGACACCATAGACAGCAGCCCATCAGGCTGCCCTGTCCCTGGGATTCTCCAGGCAAGAACCCACTGGAGTGGGTTGCCATTTCCTTCTCCAATGCATGAAAGTGAAAAGTGAAAGTGAAGTTGCTCAGTAATGTCCAACTCTTCATGACCCCATGGGCCGCAGCCTACCAGGCTCCTCTATCCATGGGATTTTCCAGGCAGGAGTACTGGAGTGGGGTGCTGTTGCCTTCTCTGCTAGTAAATGCTACCACTGATAATTTGTATAAGAGCATTTTGTTGCACTGTACTGTATTCTCACCAACACTTGGTGTCATCAGACGTTTTATGTATTCTGCTGGGTGTGAATTGCTTTATTATTGTGGCTTTAATTTGCATTTATGAATGGAATAGTACATTTTCATGCATTTACTGGACATGGATTGTATGTGTGTGATATGCCACTTCAATTCTTTGCACATTTTTTAAGGAGTTCATTGTTTACTTAACAAATACTCTGGAGGTAGGTGTCCTCATGGTGAGTGAGTCATTTAACAATGTCACCAAGGACCCAGATGATTTCTGCCTCTCTTCTCTGTAATACTTAGCATGTTCACTTTGTATCTTTACATGTGAATTCACGATTGCAAGCTGAATGCCAAAGTTCCGCATTCAAAAGCAGGAAGCAGGGGTAGCAACAAAAGACCTTCTCCGTGTCAGGCTCTAAAAGCCTGTCCAGAGCATAAAATTCTCCCCAGCAACTCCCTATTGGGCTTTTCTTCACATCTCAACATTCCAAGGGCCACTCTTAGCTCTAGGAGCATGGGAAGGAGGCATGGCTCAGTAACTGGGTGTAGAGAATGAGGGTGTCATGATAGGTTCTGACACCAGTCATGAGCCATCTCTCAGAGCTGGTTACTTTACTACCTTACACAAGCTTTGATCCTTTTAGGAAGTGGGGCGGTGGGGTGGGGGGGTGCAGTTTACCAACCAACAGTATCTAAACAAATGTTTTCATTTAGAAGGAAAGGGAATATTTCCCATTTTTAAATATTTGTGGACCAAATAATTTTGATTTTTTCAGTGATTCCTCCTGTCTTGTTCTTTTTTGTTTAATATGTTCAGTGATGTGTTCTGTGGATTTTTACTCTGCACCAACCTTACTCGAGCGCCACGTATCGGTCAACTTCAGGGTGAGATCATCCCAACTTCCTTCTACCACCAAGGCCGGGTGATTGACTGCAGGTAACACAGTAAATGTTGGCAAGCCTAATGAATCATGAGAGTTACAAATTAGAAAAAAATCAAGGGAAATATTTCTATTTTTCATGAGAGAAATAACAACTTAGATTTTATTATCACTTTGTGTATTGAAAGGCATTTAAAAAACAAAGTTATATATCAATTTGGACATTGTATTTGCTTAAAGATTATGCCAGTTATTAGTAGGGAGACATTCTTTGTATTTATAATTTTAAAAGTAGAATTTTATGATATTCATTTTGAATATGATTAAAGTTTTGAGCATTAAAATATGTCACTGTTTGAACATTGTATGTTTTATTTTTTGTGACAAAAGAGAATTTAAGCTATACTCTACGTGCTTGGTTTAGAAGATTAATTGAAACCTAATCACATATAGAAAGTATAGTGAAGTGAAACTGAAAGTTGCTCAGTCGTGTCCACCTCTTTGCGACCCCATGGACTGTAGCCCACCAGGCTCCTCTGTCCATGGAATTCTCCAGGCAAGAATAGTGGAGTGGGTAACAATTCCCTTCTCCAGGGAATCTTCCCAACTGAGGGATCAAACCCAGGTCTCTCACATTGCATGTGGATTCTTTACCATCTGAGCCACCAGGGAAGCCCATAGAAAGTATATACTAAAATATTTATAGCTCTAGTCAATCATTTTATATCCAATTATCTGTGAGTACAAGGCACAGAAGATACAAGACTTGTTTTTTTTAACACTGGGAGTCATATTATATTTTAAATAATATTGTTCCCATTAAAGGAGTTGTAATTCTAAGATGCTATGCTCTCATTCAAATGATAATGTCCATTGCCCAAAACACTTTTGGGATTCCCCCTACAAATTGCCCTCAGGATATGTAATGTTTATCTTTAGTATCCCCCAAATAGCAAAACTTCATCTTACATAGGTGAATGTAAGATTTAGAATCATCCCTAAATAATTTTGAACAAAATTTGGTAAATCAACTGGATAGCCACATTGGATATTGCTATGTTGGTCAAATGGTTGCTGATTTCCTGTCTTTTAAATGGCTCTAAAGACAATTTGAATAGGGTCTTAGACAAGAAGATCCTTCCTGGATAAATTTGTAGTATTCAAATGCAGTTACTTTGATGCACAGAAGCTTCCTTTGAGTGTGTAAGTTTTCACACACCTTTAGATGCAACAACCTTGTTAAATTATATTGTTATAGTCTAAACCAGTATATTTAAAAAATTTTTAGATATTAAAATATTTTAATATTTTAAAAATATTAAGCAAGGTATCTAATTAGTAATTATAACATTGATTATTATTCAAATTCCAGTTGTCCTTAGCTTTGAGATTTTAGAAGTATGTATCAATAGAGAGGAATCGGCTTGTTTTTTTCAACCATGAATAATCCAGCCTTCTAAAGTAATAATTTTCCAGATGTTTTCAGTTGCTTTCTATGCCCAACACCTGCCTTTTTGTATCAGAGTGTCTTGGAGTGTTAATGATAGGATTGCTTCTGTTGTTCTTATGCACACGTCTCCTTTAGTCTTAACGTTGGCTTGCAAACAAGGAAAGGTTTAGAACACACTTCGTGCAAACGACATATTTTTGTTCTGATGAAGTGCAGAGCAATAATGCTACTGAAAGGCAGTTTCTTTTATCAAGCTCTCTTACTAAGGGGAGGTGGAGAAAGGGTGCAAGGAAAAGTCGAGAAATGCTAGGAGAAATCCACGTCCACTGACAGCCTCTTCAGTTTCCTGAATAGCAAACCTCACTCATGTTGGTGGTATATTTCCAAGTGTGGTGCTAATGACTGTATGACTATCTTTTTCTTTTTAGTGGTGCTCATGTGGTTTTAGATGATGATACAGATGTGGGCTATGTCGAAGATGGAACACCATGTGGCCCATCTATGATGTGTTTAGAACGGAAGTGTCTACAGATTCAGGCCCTAAATATGAGCAGCTGCCCCCTCGATTCCAAGGGTAAAGTGTGTTCAGGCCATGGGGTAAGTAGACATCAGTGTCCAGCTCACATCTTCCTTGTCTAACATCCTCCAAGTTCACAGTGGTTGGACTTCTGGTCCAGCCATTCTCCTTCTGTGACTCTAGGCACTGACTATGATTTTTTCCTTATATCCTTATCTTCTAAGACTAACACCTAAATGTGTTGATATGGTTTTAGTTTTGTTGGTTTTTTTTTTATCACTTTGTGTATTTTTATTCACCACAGTCTTTTGGAATCCAAGGAGTTAGTAGAAAAATGATGTGATTCCTAAAGAAACTATAGACCCTATGTGACTGCTTTGCACCATTCATAATAATTTACACTTTTCAGTAATTCCCTTTCAGCTCCTCAACTACTCAACGTGCATACTGAGTATCTATGTGTTGAAGATCACACTAGACTAGAGGTTGGATCACTGCTATAATTCACATGTTTAAAGTTGGACAGTTATGCTTGGACCATTGCCAGCAAAAGAGAAGCTGTGCTCTCTACACACACCTGCATATATCTTTAAATTCTGGGCACAAAGTGTTGGGGCAGGTACTTCCTGGCAAACCTAAGTTTATTACCTAGAAACACATTTTAGTGATTATTTAAATTGGATTTAGTAGAAGAAAGATAGTTCAAAATTTATACAGAATTCAAAAATGGTAAAAGACATGAAGAAACTCAGAGCGATCATATCAAAGGAAGATGCTGCAGCAAAGGTAAAAATAATCCAAAATATAGATAACTAAATGAGTGATATGTCACACACAAGGTAGAAAGGCATAAGGAGCTTATGCCCAATGACTTAGACTCACGAGCAGGTAGTAGAGACTAATGATCAAGAGTGTGGATTTTGTAGCTAGAAAGGATCCCGAGTTTGAATCCTGACTCTGCTTCTTTTTATCCCAGTTACTTTGGGCAAGTCACTCAGCCTCTCTCAATCATCAGGGTGCTAGTGATTAAATGAGATGTTATGCACAAAGCACTGAGTATAAGTACCTAGCACATAATCAATGTAGTAAATATTCAATAATTGCTATAGTAAATTAAAAGCTTCCCTGGTGGCTCAGTGGTAAAGAATCTGCCTTCCAATGCAGGAGATGCAGGTTTGATCCCTGGGCCAGGAAGTTCTCCTGGAGAAGGAAACGGCAACCCACTGAGTATTCCTGCCTGGGAAATCTGATGGACAGAGAAGCCTGGTGGGCTACAGTCCATGGGGTTGCAGGAGAGTTGGATATGACTTAGCTACTAAAAACAATAACAGAAGTAAAAGCACTGGGCAGACCACTCAGCTACTCAGTTATTGCTCTGAAAACATTATATATAAAACTTAATGCATAAAAAGGTTCATGATTCTCCATTACCCACCCCGACTTCTTCATCTTGTTGAATAAAAGCTTAAATTCAGTGTGTTAATTATCATCATCACATTATATCATTTCAGATTAAAGAGCTTCTTATATCCATAAGCTTAAATTCAATTTTATCATCTCTAAACAATCTATCTCTGAATGTATGTCACAGGCAGATAGGGATTTAAACTACTCTGTCTCCAGTTTGTGGATGGTTATTTATTCCATCTAAATTACAGGTCCATTCCAGGGGCAGAGAGAGGGGCAGAGATCACTCTAGGAGGGTCTTCAGCCAGGCTGACTGAGCGAGGAGCGACAGTGCAGGCAGACAGGGAAGGTGGTGGTGGGGGGGCGCTTGTTTGGCTGGGAGGGCACCACCAAATGACTGCTGTGTTGGGCACGCTGAGGTAATGCAGTGCGTTGGTGATTTATGTCTCCTGGTACTTCATCTCTGGCAATGCCTTTTAAATCCAACATGTATTAATTTCTTGAATTAAGCATATTGTTTCTAAGGTATGTTTCTAGAAGCAACTACTTCTGAAAAAGCTACCTTGTCAGATGTGTGTACTTAAATAATATCAACACCAGTAATTAACATTTAATTTGAAAATTTCTTCCTTTTAATCTTTGATTTTTCTAAGATTAACTGAAAAAATATCACCCAAGTATTGGATCTATACATTGTCTAGTATTCAGAACCAGGGGAGGGGCTTCGCTGATGGATCAGTGCTAAGAATCCTCCTGGTCTGGGAAGATCCCACATGCCACAGAACAGCTAAGCCCGTGCACCACAACTGCTGGGCCTGTGCTCTAGAGCCTCCAACCTTCAGCTACTGAGCCCACCTGCCGCAACTCTGAAGCTCACATGCCATAGAGCTCATGCTCTGCGACAAGAGAAGACACTGCGATGAGAAGCCCATGCAGGGCAACTAGAGACTAGCTCCCGCTCACTGCAATTAGAGAAAAAGCCTGTGCAGCAGCGAAGACCCAGCACAACCAAAAATAAAAAACAAAACCCAAAAAACAAAACCAGGGGAGACTTAAAAATTTCAAATGGTTTTAAAGCTTCTACCCTGTCCCATGTGTCTTTTACATTTACCACCATCATTCTACCAAGTATGGTGAAAATGCCCCATCTCTGTTCTTTGTTCTCACAGGTGTGTAGTAATGAAGCCACCTGCATCTGCGATTTCACCTGGGCAGGGACAGACTGCAGTATCCGGGATCCAGTTAGGAACCTGCACCCCCCCAAAGACGAAGGACCCAAGGGTTTGTGTGATTTCAGTTTCAATTCCTTGCATACTGAATTCATTAGTATCCTTCCAGGTGCCAATATAACAAGTTCATAGGTTTTCTGGAGACACATAAGAATATCTCTTTTTGTCATTAAAATGTCTGATTCATGTTCCTGCAAAATTAAGGGTTCTTGGATATGACATTGAAAAAATTGCTTAAGTTACCCCTTAGTCTAGAACTGGAATTAGGAAGAGGTAAATACACCAATTTCCTTTCTTTCCTGTAAATCTCATTCTTCCATAATCACAAATGTTAATCATTTTATAGTTGGTTGAAGCTAAATCAGTTTTTTAAATAGATGAACTCTTTTTCACTTACATGAGACTCTGGTCATTCCTCAGTACTTGAGTTCTTCCGGAGGGAAGTTGTAGTCTCCTATGTTCTGTTTAAGCACACTTTGATTAGGAAGAAACTGGAGTTCTTCACAGAACTTTAACACAGCAAAGCAAACTTGAAAGATCTGGACCTTTGTTTTAATCAACATTAAAAGGAGAAAAATGAGAATTTTAGAATTGGAAGGAGACTCAGTGGTCATCTAGAACCACCCTCATTTTGCAGATGGGAACTCTCAGTCCCTGAGGTCAAGTGACATCCTATGGTTACTAAGGTAACCAGAGGCAGGGCTGGGCCAGGATCTCAGGTAACCTGAGATCACAAATGCCCGATCTCAGGCCTTCTGCTACCGTGTTATAATGTAGCCTGTGTCATCTAAATGTGGTAGTCACTTTCTCCTTATTCTCCCCATTCCCAACCCCTTTTATGATTTTCAAAGAGCTGGTGAAGTCATCAATTACAGTAGACTTACTATAATATTGTACCTGAGAAACCAAAAAATCATTGGAAAGGATACTGTACACCAGTGGGCATTGTATTATACATCAGGTTCTTCCTTCTCATGGTACTGCTAACAGTATTTCATAAATAACTATCATACTTTTTTCCTGCAGGTAGGAAAAATATATATAGAAATAGTGTCATTTTGATCTGCTTAATTTTGGATGAAAGCACCTTTAAACTCAAGCTTCAGTACTGTCCATACGGGAAGCTATGATTTCGAAAGTATATAAAGTTCCATAGTCCTCAGTTCCTGAAGAGATTCAGGCTGATTTGCATGCATGTGTAATGTTCAGTAGGAGTGGGTGTTAAAACACTTCATGCATTTGCTTATTATGCCACGATGTTAACATTCTATAAGAATCACAAGCACACCCTCACAATCTATTTCTGTTCTCCTTCTAGTTATAAAAAGGAACCATTATAAAAAAGGAACGAATTCCACTTTTACATTTAGTCTTTTATTGCTTTAAAATTAGTATGAAAAATTCTCGGATCCACCTTCAGAACTTCGATTTAGAGAATATTTAGCTTCTGACAAGGAGAGATTCATTCTTTCCAAATTTTCTCTCCATGTCTGTGATTCTCTTAAAGATCTAAATGCTGTTTTCTCAAGTGATGTGTAAGTATGCCTGAACAGATGAGCACAGCTGAAGTGGCTTAGACTTTGTTCTTTTTCATAAGGAATTATTAATTTGTTCTCTCTCTTCTCCATTCCTTCACTCACCCATGCCTAAAAAACTTATTTGAAGGCATAAAGTAAACAAGTACATTCTAGAGAAGAGAAGATCCCTAGCTGCCTTTTGTTTTGTTCTGCTTTTTTCCCATTTAATGTGGTGCTGGTCTTCGTTATCTTTTAAAGATAACCTTCTTGATCATTCAAGTAATACATGTTTATTATAGAAAATTTTGAAAATACAGAAAAGGTTAAAAAGAAGGTAAAAATCCCTCTTAATCTAGTAACTCAGAGGTAATCAATATTAGCATTCTGGTTTATTTCTTTCCTGTTGCATATTTTCTTTGTTACTTAATTCTTAATGAAGACAGTGGAATCATTTGAATAAACCTACCCATGGGTTCTAAAATTGTTAAAATCTTCATGAGTCTTTAATAATCTTGATTCATTTGAGAAAAAGGTATTAATTGATATAAATAAAGAGCAGTTACTATTGTAAATTATCAGATTTCCAGAAAAAGTCAAGCAGTTTTAGAACAACTAATAATGGCTCTATCTGTACTGTCCATTTATATCTTTTCAGCCTCTATAGAAAATTCCATTAATACACTAGGAAAATGGAAAACAACTGAAATGAAAATTTAAACACTTTACTGTAGATTTTATAGTTCTAATTTTGATATTCTGATTAAAGAAGACGGTAAGAGATAAACTAGATTCTTTACTTCTGTTTTTAAAATCCAGATAGCAAATATTTATTGATTCTATACTATTTAAAAGTCAGCACATCCTTGCACATGGTAGGCACTCTATGAATACTGTATCCCTTCTATTTGGGAATATGTAAAAGAAGTGAAATGGTGCATGTTAACACTGATTTTCAGTTTATCAGAATCCATTTGTTGTATTGCCTTGCTGAAGAGTAACAGGTAACAAACTCAAGGTACTGAAACCATCAGTACTTCCCTGACCGTAGGTTCAACACCTGTGTGAGGTGCCAAGGTTTTCCTCTATAACTTCATGTTCTGCATTTTCTCATGACTGGATTAGTTTGGTTGACACTTGACTTACTGAGCACAGTCTTTGGACCCTCCCTAAATACTTGCCATAAATAATGAGCAACATCCACAATGAACTAACTTGTCATATTTGTAGATAAGGGCTTTTCTGTAGAGATATGGTGAGTGGGCATTAAAAAATACTTATTTAATTTCAATGTACTTCCTTGTTAAGAAGAAAAAAAATTTAAGAAACAGAATGAAAATATTTCTTTTTAAATCATGAGATTTTATCATAAAAGATGAATTGTACCCAACTACATCTCTTTGGATCAAAATTAAATTAGTAAAAACTAAAGGTGAATTCTGTGACTCTTTGATTCGAGGAAATGAGAAACGAACCAATGTGTTTTCAGTATTTCTTTCATTTTAACTACAGGTTACTAAAAGAATAAAAATTCAACTTCATCCGGGTAGGGATGAATAACACACAGGAAAGTATTGTCATTGAAGTCAGTCTGCACTGGCTCAAGTTGTCCATTGTTGACCCACTGTTTAAAGCATGGAAGATAATTTGCTCCAGCTTTCAAATTAAAATTATTAAAAGACAAGAAATAGGCTCTTAAAGCAAAAAATCATGTGAGCAAGATTTTTAGAAAAAGATTTTTCTATTACATATTACGTGACTTATGTTTTCTACACTGTTGTTCATTTTACCTGCAAAGAGGCTTCTGTCTCTTCTCCCAACCTGTTTCCATTAAACTCCCTGAAAGAAATTATTTTGGCCTGTTCTATGAGGGAAGAATATGTTTGAATTCTAAGACCTTGAATTTCCACCTGTTATAGGGAGAGCCATGTCAACTGGTAATTTTTGTGTTGTGTAGGCATCTTTGCACAGTGCTGTCAGATTCGACTGAGTGACTTTGCTTTATTATAGGATATGATGCAACTTTTCTCATTGGATGGTTTGCAACACCTTGTAGAAGGGAAGAGAAGAAACTGGAACATATCAGATATTTTCCCTGATATATATAAAGTCAAAGAATGGTCCTGGGAAGCTCTGGTCAGATGCTGTCATCATGACAATAGTAATCAGATCAGAGATAGAAGGGCCTTAGGGGCAATTCAGTTCAGACCCACTCTTCTAAAAATGAGAAAACTAGCTTAATTAATAAGGTTAACAGCTACTTAGGTGTAGAGCCAAGAATAAAACCTACATCACCTGATCTTCAGCCCAATATGTTTTTTTTTTGTTATTGCACACAGCCTGAGTTAAAACTGGGTGTTAAGTTATTCTGCTAGTTTGTATAACAGTACTAAGTAGAAGGGTTAAAAAAATCAGTAATGATTAAGCTTATTAACTGATACATTACTTGTCAAAGGAAGTATTATATTGTTAGCATTTAGTATTTTGAAAACAGCAATTTCTAAGTCTACATTGAGGAGTATAATTTAGTGTTTACCTTTGCGTGTGTTTTTTGATGACTTTCTTTGTGAGTGCAGAAATCCTTGATTTTGTAATTCAGATGATTAGGTATGAGAAGTTATGATTGTCATATATAATTATGCTCTATATAATTATGTACCATCTCAGTATTTTTCTCATTACCGATGGCTTCATCAATAACATAAGGATTTACTAAGTTTAAAATTTTTGTGATAATTCTGAGTTTACTTTGAGTTCAGAAAAACTCCATGATATTTTCATTGAGAGCATAAACAAATATTATTCTTATAAAAAATAATTTTTTTATCCTTTCTGACATTTATCCCAATGTGTCAAAAAATGACTCAATTTTTAAAAATTTTATGTAGAAGAGTAAGCACATCTGGTTATACATCTAAATACTGAATTGTAGAGCTTGATAAAATATCTATCATGCTAATATTATACTCTAAAGTATAAAGAATTATTTAGTATTTATTTCTAATCTTAAATTTTAACAAAATACTAAATCTCTGCAGAAAGAACTTTGGTCCATAGAGTACAAATGATGTCTTTGATGCCTCCGGCCTTCAAAGTATTTAAGGATGCAGAATTGTAGCCCTTTTTGGTTCATTGGAGTCATATAGATGAAATACTGCAGCCTTTTGTTTCAGAAAGTCTCTAAAAGTAAGAAAAGAAAAAAAAAAAATCAACCACTCAGTTTCAAAAACAGTTTCAAAGTGTCTGAAGCATGACTTGTCTGTGAAAGAATTCTACATATAAAATAGAAATTCCTGAGGAAAGGAGAAAATTCTTAGTTCTTATTAATGTTACACACTTCTCAAAAATTCTACCTTTTACATGTACACCCGTGGCTGATGCATGTCAATGTATGACAAAACCCACCACAATATTGTAAAGCAATTAGTCTCCAATTAAATAAGTTAATTTAAAAAATTCTACCTTTTAGCACATATGATAGCTAGGACCAAGATTAAAAATAATAACTAACAAATAACAGAAATAAGAAAACAAAAGTGAAAACATACTGCTAAGTAATAAACAGTTTCCATAACAGTTTCAAGTTAAATGAAAAGTAAGTACGGTGAAGGGTTGGAGAGCAAACTCAAGTTCCTAATATGATTGTGTTGTTAGCTAGAATCTGCAAGCCTTCTAGGTTTGGTAGGATGAAGAGAAAAATAAGGTGTATCACCAGCATGGTTTCTGGAACAACAACAACAAAACCTTTTCATAAGTACTGAATGAACAAACAATACAGTTACATAATAAATAAATTAGTAGGGAAGTAAAACTAGATTATAGGTCCCCGAAGGCCTGAGAAAATTTTTTTCAATGAGAAGATAAATTCTTTTTAGCTGGGAAGAGCAGCTGAGACCTTAGTTTTTAAATATCCCCTGTACACATCCATTGGAGAAGGCATTGGCACCCCACTCCAGTACTCTTGCCTGGAAAATCCCACGGATGGAGGAGCCTGGTAGGCTGCAGTCCATGGGGTCGTGATGAGTCGGACACGACTGAGCGACTTCACTTTCACTTTTCACTTTCACTTTTCACTTTCATGCATTGGAAAAGAAATGGCAACCCACTCCAGTGTCTTGCCCGGAGAATCCCAGGGACCGGGGAGCCTGTGGGGTCACACAGAGTCGGACATGACTGAAGCGACTTAGCAGCAGCAGCAGTACACATCCATCCACCTATGAGCCACTCAGTAAATTCATGTCCGTTTGAAAACAGGTTGAGTTGCTACCTACTGGAAGAGATAAGCCTGTTAAGTGTCATGATAAAGAATCAAATGAATTTTGCATATATTTTTTAGTTAAAAAGTAGTGGGAGGGCAGGAGAACAAAGAGGGGAAAGGATATTTTTGAAAAAGCTGTTTTTCCACTTACTTTTATCTTGTTTTGGTGTTGAGTACCCATCAGTTAAGAATTGGAGATAATTGCTCTTGCCCAGGGGAGATTACAGATTATATCTGTTTATCTCGAATACATATTTGAAGCGTCTGTGGAATCGTGTTCATCTGGTTGTTTCTAACACCTGCGTGATCAATTGCCTAATTCTCTGGATTCTGTGGTGAGAAATTACATCCAGAGCAAATAGAAAAAGCCTTTTAAAATAGATGTTGTTATTTATCACTCTCATAGTTATTATAAAAATAACAAATATTCATTCAGCATTATGTTTTAAAGGGATTCTTTACCATGTGAAAGGGATATGTTAGTTTCCTATAATTTAGCACTTATAGCTTTTATAAAAGAGGTAATCAGACTCTCATATATTTTGGGTCTGAGGGACAATGCCTAACAAAAAGTATATATATAACATGATGCGTCCTAGTTAATTTAGTATTCTGAAAGCAATGATTTTCCATGGCCTCAAAAAAAAAAAAAAAAAAAAGAGGCAGTCTATCTGGAATACATTTCATCTCAGTATTTACCTCCACAATTTGGAAGTCTGAGCTCTTATTTAGGTTATATTGAATTATAAGGGATTGTCATATTTGAAAAACATTGCTTAGTTCTCAGCTGTGTCCGATTCTTTGCAACCCTTTGAACTGTAGCCCACCAGGCTACTCTGTCCGTGGGATTTTTCAGGCGGGAATGCTGGACTGGGTTGTCATTTCCTCCTCCAGGGGATCTTTCAGACCCAAAGATCAAACCCAAGTCTTCCGAGTCTCCTGCATTGCAGGCGGAGTCTTTACCACCAAGCCGTGGGGAACCCTTGAAGACTGTTACCATCACCTTATATGTTGGTCTTCTTTTCTTCCCCTCAGTGCTCTCCAGAGGCTTTCTCTGTTTTTTGTTGTGTTCCCTATTGTTTTTTGTTATTTGAAGAATAACTCAGGTTGTTTTTAGTTAATGATAAAGCTAGACTATCTGACTCATACTATTTACTCTGTGATAAAATGAAGTAATTATATAGTTGCTCATCAGGTTTACACATTCAAGGTCCTCTCTCTTCTTTGGGAGAATATTTAGCTAAAAAGGTCAACGAACCCCATATTAAGCCTTAAAAAATTGTGACTTTGAGTCGTGGTTCTTTGTGTGTTTCCTTATGTCTCAGAGCACACAATTTATGTGAATACAGCCTTGTGGGAACGAATTTTTTAATTTTCATTGTTAAAGTGAAGGGAACCAGTATTTTTGGTTCATACAGAAATGTGAGTTAAAGTGCATTTTTTGTCTGTAGGTTTGCATGCATAGTCACGGACACAGACTCACAAACACACTCAACCCTAAATAACCTGCCTTCCTCCAACACTAAATTTCATCTTGCCCAATTAGGGAGCACTAGGGACCTGTGCTCACTCCAGGCCCATTTTGCAATATTCAAAATCTATTCACAGAAGCTTTGATGTGTGGGGATGGAGTGTCTCCACTGAGTCAAACACTGCTGGGTCGTCTGAAGCAATTGCTACAGCATCATTGAGACCCTAACTTTCTCTCAGCACATAGTTTATACCCTGGAAACTATAAAAAAACTAAAAGTGTTCCAGTACTATGTATGTCCCAAACACTGCGGGTTATTTGAAATATACTTTTCCAGATAAAATAATTTTCTGGCTGCAAATGCAGTTCGTTTTAAAGATAACTCTATTTTAAATTTGTAAGTATGTTCATAAAATTCGAATGATAAGTTCTGAGTTTTAGAAAAGATATAGCTTCTTAGGCGTATTTTGCAGTTTGAGAAGTTTATAAAAAGTATACTAATGGTTTACTGCTTTTATAACAAAAACACAGATTTGCTGCTATGCAATTAAAATCATACTTTAATTTTACCTCACTCCATGTAGGACCTATAACTCAAATTGGATTATTTATTATACATGTTGAACGTATAAGAGACTATGTTTTAAGTAGGGTTTGTGGAATTTGAAGATACATTCAGAATTATTCTCAAATATTTGCAATGTGTATGTAGATCTTAATTTCAAATCTTCAGGCAAAGATCTCAATATTTGACTTTCAAAGCATTTCCTGAACAGGTTATGTTGTATTTTAGTGATATCAGTGTGTAATTAATTTCCTTTGTTAAACACTCTCCGTTTTCCCTCCACACAGTGAACATGGCCACAAGCAGGCTAATAGGTGCTGTGGCTGGCACCATTCTGGCCCTTGGGGTGATTTTTGGAGGCACAGGGTGGGGAATAGAGTAAGCATCTTTCTGAGTTTCAGAGTGTTCTGTTTGATCCCCGGTGTGTGAGCTGATCCTTGGCACCCGACTCCCCCATGTGTTGTCTTGTTGCTGTGTGCCCCTTGTGGTGTGATTTGAATGTGTTTGTGTCCTGTGGTTTTCTTGTGCAGTGGAAAACCTTCTCCTGTCTGGAACAATGTGGGGCATAAAATAATATTGGGGTGCTTATGATGTCTTCACAATAAGGCAATGGTCCCAAAGCTTTCACTGCTTCTCCATTTATAAAAGATATTTTAAAATAACAAATCTTTTTTTGACAAACCATTAACATAAATGCTTTTCTATGAGGGTTTTGTTAGGAATCTTATAACAAATTTAATCTTCACAGTCAAATGGTCTAATTGCTAAGTCCAACTCTTGTTACTCAATGGACTGTAACCCACCAGCCTCCTCTGTTCGTGGAATTTCCCAAGCAAGACTACTGGAGTGGGTTGCCATTTCCTTCTCCATCAGTAGTCAAATAGATCCACATATACAGCTAGAAATTATCAACAGTTGTAGCTCCTTTTAAAGAAAATCCAAATGTAGCCACTAACATTTGCTCTGTTTATTTAGAGTGATATAGGAGGCTTCAGCTTAATTTTTTTTTTAAAGAAGTTATTTAGTTCACCATTTTTTTTAAATACATCTACAATACTGTCTTTATTTTCTTCTTATAGAATAGTTAATCACTCAAATCCAAGGTTTACATAAATATTTGTAAATAAAGAGCATCGAGAAAAAACAGATATTTAGTGCAAACCTACAAAACCTTAGGTGAACAGTTGCAAGTAATCTGCTGCGTTTGTCTTAAAGAATAACCAGTGTATAAATAAGTCTACTGCATGCCACTTGCCCTACACAGAAATACAGCTCTCCTTGTTGGTGCTTTTATTTACGTTGCTTTGTACTTGATCCACATCCTCACAACAGCTGTCAGTTCTCCATGGGGTATTGCTCTTATGAGATTGCTAATCTGTAGACTAGAAGATTATCCTGATATTTTTTTCCCCTCTAATTACAGAGAGAGCATATACAAATAGTAGAAATACTCCCAATACATGATGTCTTTTCTATTGAGTGTAGTGGTGATAACATTTCCCAGTGGCTGGGGAATGAATTCCTAGTATTTTAAGAAATCACAAATAGCCTCTATTCAACAACCTCCCCAAACCCTGGGCATGTTGCTAACATCACTCACGTTTCTCTGTAGTCCCATTAGTGGCCACACATGGTACAGTATTGGCCTGGGAGATCTAGACACTGAATTAACATGAACAGAGGAACAAGTCCAGAAGTCACACTTTCCACTGTAGATTTACTAAACTTTCTCTCCCCTGCATCAAAGGGCTTTGTCTAGACTGGGCTCTTTTTGTCTAGATGGGATCTTTACATCCCATCTCTATGGACTGTGAGGCTAATTAACCCCAGGAAGCTAGAAATATTGGAAAAGATATTTTATTTCTCTTCACTTGTTAGAAAATAAATATTTTATTTCTCCTCACTTACTTATATATGACACAGCTAAAATACTTAGAGAAAGCAAGAACTTTGTCCTATAAAATTTCACTTTGGGTGTGTTAATTGGATTATATACAGAAGCAACATTTCATTTCCAAGAGAAATTCTTTATATACATTTATGTGAAATTCTTCCTTGAAAAAAGGTAGTTTTCAAAAAAGTCATCCCAGTTCCTTTTTTAATATTATTTATTGGCCATAACTGCAATGTACTAATGAAATGGATACATTTTAACAAATTCCCCTTGGAGTCTTAGAGCTGGGCAAAATTGAAGCCAGTTATGTAAAGCATAGTCTTTGTTACCAACCTTTGTTTTATCTACTCTTCCACTGTTGCAAGTGTGTGGCTATTTTTGGGTGTGACAGGTAAGTCCACATAAGTACTACTGTATTTAAACTATGTAACCAATAGGACCTACTGTATAGCCCAGAGAACTCTACTCAATATTCTGTAACCTAAATGGGAAAAGATTTTGAAAAAAAAAAAAAAAGGATACATGTAAACATATAACTGAATCACTTTCCTGTATACTTGAAATGAACACAACGATGTTAATCAACTGTATTAAAAAAAAGAGCAGAAAAAGAAATGTGGGAAGGAAACACAGCTAAGTGGGATAACGTTTAGCAATCTTTGTGTAAAGATAGTAAGTTGTTTTGACTTTTCAGGGTGTCTGTCATAGCCTTGTGTTCTACCTCTGCTGTCTCTGCCTGAAATCAGCCATAAACAGTATGTAAACCAGTGATCGTGGCCATGTTCCTATAAAATTTCTTTGCCAAAACATTCATCAGGGACAAATTTGGCCTGTGGGCTGTAGTTGGCTGCCCCTCAGTTTGTAGCATAAGCTTGAGAGTCAGACAAATCTGTGTTCAGATTTTGCCTCTGTCGCTTATTAATGTCTAGAAGCCTCTGTTTCTTCATCTATTAAAGAGGGATAAAAATAGTTCCTATCTCATAGGGATTTTATGAGGATCAAATGAAATATTAATATTTGTCAAGCACTTAGAACTGTACCTGGTAAATATAAGTGCTCAATATACAGTAGGTAATCTGTTTTTCTTGCTCTCCCAATTATTTATTATTGTCAGTGGGACTCTACGGGCCACTGAGATTTGTGTTCTGTAGAATCTCAGTGGTGCGTCTTAAGAGCATGTCCCTGTCCGGGAGCTGGTGAAGACCACATCCCTGACACTCCCATTGCCCTATACTCTATCCCACTCATGCGCACAGCACTGGATGATCCTAGTAAAAACATATAATGTACACAGTTTTAGTGCAGTGGCATCCATTTATATACACAGCTGAGGGCACTAATGTGAGCAGAAAAGAGAATTTTTTACACAAAAATGAATGTATGCACAAATTCAGGATTTTAGGAGAACTATCAAAATTGGTTTCATGACTTCTGGAACAGAGATAAATAGGACTGGAATTAGTTTGCTCTTAGGAGCACTGAGCCTGCATATTAGCTCCCTGGAGGATATGATACTTAGAATAATTCATGTACTGAAGTTAATGTTGCTTAGATTTAAAAATAGTGTGCTAAGGTGTTTTCCATGTGAATGGAGAGGATTTACTATATGTTTCAACTGTTGCTAAAACAATTGACAAAAAAATTCCACTTTGCATTTTCATTCTTGCTGTCTTTACTTCTCACTTCTTTTTTTTTTTCAAATGTCTCCAAGCCTCAAATTTCTCTTAGTTATACCTGGAAACTTGAAGATCGAGTCGAACTTAAGGAATCTTTATCCTATTTCCCCAAAATCACTCAAATAAATTTTATGCTTCCTTTGTATCTTGTCTTTGGAATTCCATGTTGCTGTATAAACACTGTATGGGTCTCTGCAATGAACAAGCATCTTTGAGCGCCTCCCAGTTAGATCTTTGTTGGTACCGTCCTTCTTCCTTCTGAATTTTAACTGTCTTCAATGAGGGATAAAAAAATTTAGCATTTAGACAACTTTATCTGCTGCTTGCAAAGAGCACTTTAGTGGAATATTTTTCCTTCTTTTCATGCCTTCATTTGCCAGCCAGAGAGTACGAATTCTAATGCTGTCATGTTTATTCGTTCTTTTACTTGTTTGCTTCCTGATCCTGGGGTAGGGGAGGAGAAAAACAGATGGGCGACGGCAGCAAGTGGGCATCTGTAACTTTCTTCAGATTCTGCGGAAGGTGAATGGAATGGAACTTATTCTGTCAGTGGTGCAGAAACTTGAGATTTATAGGCAGACGGATCTAAGCAGTAGCTGTCTATAAACAAGGGCGATATTTAAGTGTTTAGTGATCTTTTTCAGAGGGGATTTACTTCCTGTAACTGCTTATCTGCCTGTCGCTGGTGGTAATGAAAGTGGTCAGCTCATCTGACTTTCTTCCCATGATCCTCTGCCACAGGTCCTAGTGCCACCAATCTCATAATAGGCTCCATCGCTGGGGCCATCCTGGTAGCAGCTATTGTCCTGGGGGGCACAGGATGGGGATTTAAGTAAGCAATGCCGCATGTCTTCTTCTCAGTGGCTCTGGCACTTCTCTCTTCTGCTTACGTAACCAAGTTTTGAGTTCCTGCTACCAGATTTTAACAGTAAAACTACTAAAAATAGATATTTGTGTTCAGAAATGGGTCAGAAGAAACATGGAACCTCAAATACCATCTTCAGGCAGATGGGAAAACCCAAAATGTAGAAAGCACTTATATGCAGTACTTAAAGGAGAAGTTCTTTGATAAAAGTAGTTTTAGGAGCAAGCATCCTGAGAAACATTTATTTATATGCAGATAATCCAGGAAACTGTTGTTGGATATAAGTGCATCTCCTCATACAAGATCTTTGTATCTGTTTAAAACTGCTTTCTATGCCATTGACATTTTGAAATTTTCACAACCTTATTTTTCACCCGTATAGCTTTGTGATTTGAAAAGCTTTATTATTTTATAAAAACATTAGTTTCATTAATTCCCTAACCTACTAAATCGGTGTCTCATTGGAATTTGAGGTCTGTGGCTTTGTGTCACTTACTGTTTTTTAATGAACTGTTAATATTGACATGATTGGTAGACTAGGTGTGGTTTCATAGGACCTTTCAGCTTGGATTGTACCTGATCACTGAAGTAAGTTTGTTTAAATAGACACACCAGATAATCACAAACAAACCTTGACTGTGGTCCAAATTTTTGAACCTATTTTGTCCAGTTTGGCATTTCCATACCTTGAATTCATTAGATAATTGCTTCCTATATCTTTTTGTGCTGTGATGACTTGTTTATTGTGGTTTGTAGATAAGACCTAATATTCCCTGTGCCGAATACTCCCTGTGATAAATTGAGTTTCAATTAGATCTAGGGAAACAAATTTAAGTGGGAAATAAGAATATTACCCAAATTCAAAACCCACTTTGCCTCCATCTGGTTACTTAATAGAGGAACTTTTTGACCTGAATTATCTGAGTAATTACCTCAATTATGAAATTTTTTATGTTTTATATTTGGAATTCTCAATTCAATATATTTAAACCAGGTAAAATTGTCATTATTAGAAATTTATTATGAAAGAAAAACAAGCCAAAAGATGATTTAAACAAATTAAACTTTTTCTGCTAATTTTGTTATTATATTAAGATTTAATGAATAAGCCTACAAATTTTTGAGTGGCTTCAGCTTGGAAGGGTATTATCAGATGGTACCTCTTTTCTTCAGAGATATTTATAAATTTGAACCTGTTTAGTGAAACAGTAATTTTGACATCAGTGCAAAGACACACAAACACATTTAACTTTCTCACCATGATATTAATAAGAGTTTTCCCAGTTAATGAGTCACTCATGTGGTACCTAACAACAAAAAAATATGTGTTTGTTTGGGCTGAAATAATTCTAGCAAAAACTTTTCTTAGTGTCTCATGACTGTAAGAAGGTCATTATGCATTTCAGTAGTTCCATGATCTGTTACTCTAGAGTGCTCCTTTGAACTTTTTCATAAGTATGCCTCAAGGAAAATAAAGTTGGCTCATGCCAGGCTTATGCCTCCTTGGTGTTAGGATACTTCAGTTTCAAAGGCCTGGAAAAGAGTCCACTGGGCATCTTAGCCATCCAGCCGCATGCAGTGACAAATGTACCACTTCAGCATTTGGAGATGAGAGCACTGTTCTGTAGCAGGACCTCAAAACAGTGGCCTGGCCTAGCTCACAGCTTGAATTGCATGTTTCTTTGGGGAAAAGCAAAAAAGCATTTATCACTGTATAAGTAGTTATAGGCCTGTACAGTGTATTTATATCTGAGAAAGACATCTAGTTATCAGAACAGAAAACAAAGGGGAAGAGATGGATGTTTAGTGAGGTGAGAAATAGCCTTTGGGGGGATGCTGTGCAGACATGTGTGGCTGGGTTCTGTCAGTGTCCCTTCCCTTCCCTATGACCCTTACAGGAAAACATTTAGAAGGCACACAGTAGTGTAAAGTAAAGTAAATATTTGTATGTCCTGGAACAAAGGAAAAAATGAAGACAGAATTCTTGAACATGTCATTTTAGCAGTTTTAATTTGTAGGAGGTACTGCTGTTTGTGCTATTTGCTCCTCCATGGGAATCTTTAGTTTAGATTTTTAGATGTTAGATCTTTAGATTTTAATAGTAGCTATGTGGTTTGTATGGAGCTTTAAATAACTACTTCAACCTTGCAATAAAAGCCTTTGGGTGCTGAATGATGAAGCTTCAGTGTTGCCACCCTTCACACAGTTTTAGAGATGATTAGTCTAGAGATGATTTGGAAGTATAATTATTTTCTGTTTGAATTGAAACTTTGAAGTCTTTCATTGAGTTCAATGTAGACACAAAAGAGGTTTCTTTAGAATCAAAAGTTGAAAATAGTTTGTAAAAAGAATTGCTCTAAATATCTTGATTGGAAAGCCCTCCTGACTGGGTTTTTATTACTGGATGAGAAATTAGCAAGATAGCCTAAAGAATCTGAAGGTACATATACTTAGCCATCCAGGAAAATAACTGCTTAGGGGAAGTATTGCTTTTTTCTAATGTTGAATTTCTTTAGGTGTAACATTCTGAATAATGTAGTTGTGGAAGAAGTTTCATACCCAGCATAACTTGTTCAAATATGAATGAGAGATACAGCTGTGCTCTGACTCCTGACACTGCCATTAGGGTTCTTTTTTTAACCATATTTACCTGTAAATAGCTGGTTAAAGCATAAGCTTATGTGAGTGTACATGCATGTGTGAATGTGTGTAAATTTGTGTGTGTAAAGTGATGATGAAGCTTTATCAAGATTGTGTGGTCAACGGACTGTTTCTGGATTGTCAATGAGGATGCTAAATCTTAAAAAAATAAAAATTATTTAAAAATTGGAGAAAAAAAAACACAATAGTATGAATTTAGATTACTTCTTTTTAGCAGAATAGTAGAGTCTGAAAACTTGGGTTAATGCAAGCAAGACTTCCCTGAGCAAGATGGTAAAACTCTTAAAAATGTTTTATTGGGTAGGTTATTTTTAAAAACTATTCTGATATATTGGGTAATGTGGTAGGCATACCTAAGTAATTTCAATAGTTCTGTATTCCAGAAGTGTGAAGATGCTAAGGGATAGTTTAGTCTATGGATTCTCAGTCTTTAAGGTGTTAGGATTTTTCTCTGAGAAATCTTGTGAAAACTGAACATAGGCCCTTGTCATTACCAATTTGGTCAACTTTCTCCCACATCTGCATTTATTTGCTCTCACCCTCTGCTCTTTTTTTTTTTTTTTCTCTCCATCCCGCACTAAATAAAGCTATGAACTGTGGTGCAAAAGATTGCAAATGTGGTTGCCAAGGAGGCTCATGGCTATCATTCAGCGTTGAATAATAATGTTGCTCCACTGGGTCATTAGAGTTGTTGCCTTTCCTGGACATTGAAAAAAATCAAGAGACTGAAGTATCATTTTAGTAGCATCTTTCTCAAAAGCTTAGGACGAGTGCAAGTATATAAAAAGATAATTTCATCTCTTCATCTAACAATGAACAGAATTGCTGTTATTAACTTGGATGCAGCTTTTTTTCTGAATTCTCTAAATCTGAAGACAGGAGTTTTGATGTGAGCAATATGGTCATCTATATGCCCATAAAGTATATCCACACCATGGGTGATGGTGGTAGAAAAGAGATTCTAGGTGATGATAGGAAAAGAACTTGAAGGTTAATAGTGCCCTAGTTTGCTGACAGTTCGTATCACAAGATTTGAGGACAAATGTTGAGTTCTTTCAAACATGTTATAATTGCAGGCTATGGAAGACTATTGCCATGTCCCCTTATTCCACCACCTGCTCTCTCCATGGGATTCAGCAGTAGGAGTGGCCATGTTGCCCTGGCAGAGCTGCCCCTGACATTAAAAGTGTTAATTTAATAAGTCTGTGTAATTAAATATGTGGCTTCCTGTCTATGAGAAGTCAGATTCAGTCCCTACTGAACCTGACTTGGACGCTAGGAGACTGTTTGGCTTGTGTTCCTTGTCGTTGGAGGTGCTAAAGAAAAGACTGTTTAGATACTTGCAGTAAATGAAACTGAAAGGGTCATATCTGGGTTATCACTAGGAAAGTTAACTGAATTGTTTGGCATACTGAATGAAATTTGAAATGAACCTAATATTGCTAATTACATTTTCTCAAAAAATCAGATGTCTTTTTTCTGCTTTTGTTTTTTGTGGAGTTTAGAAATGAAATCAATTTTAGCTAGTCTTTCCATGAAGAGGATAACCAGATTGCTCCTTACCTAAATTCCATGACCATATCCCATTGCAAAATAAGGGACCTGGTTTCCCCAGTATTCCTCTGACACTTGGGTTAGGCACTTTCTTACTCAGCCCTAGCAGGTGGTGGTGGTGCTAGGTTAGCCAGAAAGACCCAGTTCAGCTCCCGGACTCAACCACCTGTGGAAGTGAACTCAGTCTAAGGTGACCAAGGAGGCAGAGTTGGGCAAAGGGTTCTTGGTGGGCGAGTGATGACTCGTCATGGAAAAAGAAGATCTTAGTGGTGGATAAACATACCCTTAAAAGAATATCTAAGACTTTACAATTCCCCAAACATTATTGTTACCTGAAGAGCCTTTTAAAAACCTTTTGTAGATGTATATGTAGTATAATATGTAGTAGACAAAAGTACAGGTTTTTCAGAAGTAGTAAAACTGGATGAAAACTGAGTCAATGCAGGGTTTATGGATTGCACTGATATTCTATAATGATTCAGAAATACCTTGCAGGTTATGATGAAAAAGTGAGCGGCCTTCAGAATCCAGTGAACAAAGGATTTCAGAGGAAATGCTTGTGGAAGGAAAGCAGCAAGCATCTACGGATGAGAGATGTGCTTTCACATTAAAATAGAACAAAATAACTTGATAGGCAGTTCTCAACATATAGTAGCCAGTAGTGGTTTTACAGTTGACCCTGAAAGTCAGCCAGCTGCAGGAATGGCCCTCACTGTCCTCATCACAGGGCTCCACCTTCTCTCTGCTGGGACGTCAGTGGTGGAAGCGTGGTCCTGGAACCCCCCACTAGGATTTAGAGTCCATTTTCCCATAGACAGGAGGGTAGGTTGGCCTCCTGATCTGCCCTGGGAGGCCAGTCATACTGTAGGACATTGTTTTTATAAAAAACGCAATCTAAGCTTCAAAACTGACAACTTATGGACACTAGAGGTTGCCTCTATGTCAGGCTGAAATGGAATTTCATATCTCCAAATGAACCAGGGAATTCACTGGCAGTCCAGTGGTTAGGACTCAGGGCTTTCACTTCCGAGGACCCAGGTTTGATCCCTGTTTGGGAAACTCAGATCCTGCAAGCTGTGTGGCTTGGCCAAAAAAAAAAAAAAAAGGACCAGATTGCTATTACGACCTTAAATGTGGCTATTTATCTGACATTCCCTGAGTT
The DNA here is from genome assembly GCF_032452875.1 of Bos javanicus. Lineage (NCBI taxonomy): Eukaryota > Metazoa > Chordata > Mammalia > Artiodactyla > Bovidae > Bos > Bos javanicus. The sequence goes on from NC_083869.1 coordinate 94,984,422, forward strand.
TGAATAAAGGGATTTAGATAAGGGCAATAGAGTCATTTTGAGCTTCCCTTGTGGCTCAGCTGGTACAGAATCCGCTTGCAATGTGGGAGACCTGGGTTCGATCCCTGGGTTGGGAAGATCCACTGGAGAAGGGAAAGGCTACCCACTCCAGTATTCTGGCCTGGAGAATTCCATGAACTGTATAGTCCATGGGGTCGCAAAGAGTCGGACACGACTGAGCAACTTTCACTTTCAATATAGTCATTTACATGTATAGCATGAGCCCACTTGATTTTTCCTCCGCATCCAGTTTTAATTGGGGAGATAAAAGTTTAATGGTTCTCTTGCATTCTGGCAACACATATCTAAATAGGTTGGGGCTCCTAGTCCTTCAAGATCATTCCGCAAGGTCAAACAGTCGCTGTTTTCCCCCCACCTGACTCACAGGAAGTGTGGTTCCTAATGCATCTACCTTCAAGGGCAGTGAACATGCTGGAGTCACAGGCCCTGTGCTCTGAAGGAAACTGACTTAGTAACAGATACATCATGGGAGACTTCCCTTTTGTCCTCTCCTCTCTTTCCTGGGCAGCATCAGCAATGATTGCTTTTAAGGATACTGACCCAAAAGAGGATTGAGAGGGAGGAAGGGGAATGGTGAAAAGGAAAAAGTAGCAGTCCTACAAATAGTGTTTGTACTATGTCTTAGCCAGTGATCCACATGCTTAAGCCATTAGAGAAGATGCCATAATGAAAACTTTGAAAAAGAAAAAGGGAGATTTTCTTTAAAGAGTTTTATATTTGCTATTGAAAAAGAGAAGCATCAAAGCAGTCATCTTGGAGAAAAAAAAATAAGAACTTTGCAGGATGTCTTTCTACATATTTTGAGCTTTGGTATTGTTTTTATTTTGAATTACCTGTGGGGACGAGGAATATACTGCAGTCCTTTTGGTACTCAGGGCTGTAAGGGTATCAGCTGGCCCTGAGTGAGCGGGCAGGGAGGGGGCGGAGGGGCCTCCAGTTTTGCATGACGCCGTGGTGGCAGCTGTGTTGCGCCCGCCCAGTGTGCAGACTGAATGCATGAACCCCTGCTTGATGCCCCACATGAAGCCAGACCATGGGGAGGTTGCAACCAACTCTTGTTGTTGCCTTGTAGTGTCTTGCTGGTTCTCTTCTTTCTCTTTTTAAACAAGAACCTCTTTTTAGGAGACTGGACACTGTGAGCAAAGCATTTTAACTTGCTTATCTCAACTAAGCTAAGCTGCTCCATTTGCTTAACTAACCTGAGCCTGTGTCCATTCTCCTTGGAGTGTACCATCTTACTGTGCACTCTGGTTTTCTACTTTCTAGGTAAGAAAAATGCTTGTTCCAAAGTGAGGTAAGAGCTCACACCCCAAGGCAGCAAGATAACTGAGTAGAGCAAAGTTTTTTTGTTTTTTTTTTTTGTTTTTGTCACTTTGGCAAAAGCCAGTCCACAGATACAGAACTCTTAAGTTACCAAAGGAAGCAGTTATAAGACTTTCAAAATATTTCTTAGTTTTTCTAATAGTCCCCTAAGTGGAAGAGCCTCCTGGATTAATTTATACCTAGTTAAAGTTAGCTATGTCATTTCCTTCTGAAATCTGCTTCCCTGATATCTCAGTTGGTAAAGAATTCACCTGCGATGCAGGAGACCCTGGTTTTATTCCTGGGTTGGGAAGATCCGCTGGAGAAGGGATAGGCTACCCACTCTAGTATTCTTGGGCTTCCCTCTTGGCTCAGCTGGTAAAGAATCTGCCTGCAATGCGGGAGAACTGGGTTTGATTCCTGGGTTGGGAAAATCCCCTGGAGACGGGAACAGCTACCCACTCCAGTATTCTGGCCTGGAGAATTCCATGGACTGTATAGCCCATGGGGTCGCAAAGAGTGGGACACAACTGAGCAACTTTCACACTTCCTTCTGAAAGAGACAATTTGGGCTGCTGAGGCTTTCTGTGGTTTACAGTGAACAACTGGAAGCTTCTTTTCAGCCTTCACAAATGGATATACACTGGCAGGGAGGTTGTAACAACATCCAAGAGTGTGAGCTGTTCTGTGTTTCGAGTTATTTTGGACAGTCTGCCTCGGGGTGAGTTGATTACTTTGCTCTGGAACTAGCGTTGCTGTCATTATCATTACCCTTCTCTCATCATGATCTGATTAATATTGTGGATTTTTCCCCTTCTGCTTGCATCTTCTTTTGACGCGCTCTGGAAGAAATGTCAAGAAGAGGAGGTTTGATCCTACTCAGCAAGGCCCCATTTGAATCAGCGGCCCTGGATGAACAGCGTCTTGCACTGTGGGATTCTGGGTATGACGTACTTGCAGCATCGTTGCCAGAACTATTAAGTCTGTGAACAAAAACCTTGGGTGGTTATGACTAGAGAACTAACGTTGGGGTAACAGGGATGGGGTCAAAGAAAAACTGTCCTTTTGGAAATACTTTCAAAGAACCCTTCCCACCACCTATCAATAAAGGGGAGCAAAAGACAATATTGTACAAAGAACTATTTCAGAATCTTTTTTTTTTTTTTCTAATGAAAGGAAGAAGGAAGAACAACAAAAATTAAGTGCAATAAAAGAACCATTAAAAAATAGCAAATGATCTTTTCCTTTCCTCAGCCTGCTACCACTTAATATCTTCTAAATGATTTAGCATGATTTTTTTTGTTTTTCTTTTCTTACCAATGACACACTCCAGCGGCATGAAGATCTAATTTTCGAAAGGGTAAAATCTGCATGGCCTATATACAACAAACAGCTAGCAAGCCAATCCACAGCAAAACCTGCAACTGATTTCCTAAGATGAAAGTTGGCAGATGAACCCACGGAAGCTGCCTGCCCCCTCCCCCTGCTCCCTCGTCTTGACCAGGCCATGAGGAACTCACACACCCCTGCTCTTGTTGATTCACTTCCTGTTGTCTTTTCTCCTGGACCTCACATCCTTTGGAAATGGAAGCTGGAATTTGAACAATGATGCTATTGTATAGTTCTTTTATAAATGTAAATATGGAAATAGATTTTGACACATCATTTTCACTTGTCTGTACGGAAGTATTTCTCTTGTAAAGGTTGTCTGTAAATTTGAGTTTATTGTTTGTTCTCCATCATTTTTACTTTTTCTCTATTTCTCTTTGTCCTCTCTTGTAACATGTTGTACAATGATTCTTGAGTTTGCTTTAAAAAAAAAAAAAAACAGATATGGCCACAGATTCAAGGAGTTTGAGCACAAAACAGGTGCAATTAAAAAAATGAAATGATTGAATGAGATGAAATGCTGGAAACCAAAAATAAACAAAGGGTGGGGGACACAAAGAACAAAATAACCCATAGGAAAAACATAAAAATTATGTAAATGCAAATATATGTACTCACAAGTCTCTAAATTTTTTTGATGTCATTATAAACATCTGTATATAATGTAAGAAAGTAGACACCCTCTCTAATTAATCACAAAAGTGCCAAGCTCATGATGTCAGTTTTTGATTTTGAGTTTTCTTTCCCTGTCTTTAATGTGAAAGGAGGATAAACTTAAAGCCTTAAATTTAAAAAATAATTTTTAAATGTTGAAAGCTTGGGGAAAAAGTTAAGCTTTTCATTTTATTCCATATCTGTTATTGTCAGTATTTCATTATGCCTTCAACTTCCTGCCTCGAAATATATCTGGTAGATCCCCACTGTAAAGCTGGTAATGAGAACAGAAACAGCATTTACCTTTTTCTGAACACTGTTAAGATAGGCTTTAATTCTGTGTGTTGTGTTTTCAACTGGCCTTGTCTGGCCTGTGGTGTATGACTGATCTGTGGAATGTTGTGATGGATTACAGTGGGATTCTACTACATACAAATTCACATCGTTCTTTTCCCTCCAGGCAGATTTGCAGATGTAATCTGGGTTCCCAAGCCCCTCTGAATTTAATTCACTGTCACTGGTTTTTTTTCTTCCATTGATGGTCAAGATAGCTTTCGTTCAAGTGTTGAGTATCTACGGTAATAAAGAAATTTAGTTCCACTTTTTTTTTAATATAAAAGCTTGTACATGATCCCTTTAGTAAGCATCCATCTAGTGATGTTTTACTGTTTTACTGAGGGCCCCTAAAGAGCCCACACTTCTGTAACATCCTGTTTTTAGAAACGGGACATCCAGTTGTTCCGTTCACTTCTTCCTGACAACTGAATTAGTTGCTCAAGTGAGCTTTGAGTTCTTTTTCAGCAAGATTCATAACACTAGTCTCACCACTTTTGCCTGGACTTTGCAAAGGATTTTTTCCTTAAAATGTGCTGCTTTAAACAGTGGGGTTTTCCCCAAGTTATCCTTTGCTTTGGAAGTGTTGCAGTCGTAGAGCAGGAACCTTCTTTCTAAATGCTACAATAGACCGTCATCTAACATCTTAATCCTGTTATTGCTTTCTGAGTCCTAGGTGCTACACAGGCATGTAGTCTTTCTCTAGAACTAGCTGTATGTTTCTGTTGTAATAACAGGGTTACCTACAAGGTTTATCAGCCTTACCCTTGGTGTCATAAGACATGAGTTGTATCCTTCTACCAAGCAGCATTGGCTCTTAGAGGGAGCCTGGAGGAAACTCAGATTCCTCGGGATCTCTTCCTGTCACTCTGTGGTTTGTGTCTCTCTGTTGTTGAGTCCTGTTCGCCAGTGGATACTTAGCTGCTGCTGAGTCCACCATACACATTTCACTGCTGTTCCAGAGGTACCGTGGTTGACTTAATAGGTACAAAACCATGGTAGTACAAACAAGTTTAAACCTGTTGTTAACTTCTGAGCATTTCACAAACAACATTGTAAATGTGCGATGTTATGTTTTAAATCAGACCACAGTGGTCCCCAAATATTATGTACATATGGCAACTGTCAGTGTAACTTTTTATTACACTGGCACTTTCATAGGTAATGAAACCTATGCTCCAATGTTAAATTATTTGTGTGTATATGTAAAATACACGAGCTTTAAGCTATCTGTGTATGACTATGAAAGACAATGCAACCATACCAGTTGTGAACAGTGGATTATAGTTATGTTTGGTGGTATTAGTTTATGTAAGATCAAGGTCTGTTGTATTTTCTCTTGCACATGCCATTCATTTGCTGATTCTTGTGGTGTGAATATGCCAGTTTATTCTTTTGAGCTCAAAGCACAAGCATCTGACCGTTTAATGTTACCCAGCAAGAGTTAGTGTAAAGTGATGACAGGTTCCCATTTCACCCGTTAACGTTTGCTTCATGAATCGGTGACACCTGGAGAGGAGATGTGCGCTGACTTCATTGCTCACCCTGGGATACTGCATGAACCCATCGAATTAGAGCTGCTCTCCCTAGATAAATGAGCAGTACACATAGGTGCATGTTCCAAAACATGAATCACATAGAGCTGTGGAGTTTTGCCAAGTGGTATGTGTGTGACTTTAGTTTCTGTTTTTCTTTCTTTCTTTTTTAACTATGCAGAGATGGGAAATGCACAAACTTCTCAAAGACTAGTGTCTGAAGAACTTTCCAAACAGTACTTGAATCCTTTCTTTAAAGTCATCCCACCATCCTTTATAGCCATTGTTGCTTCCACTGTTAACTTTCATTTTTAGATGGTTTCCAGTTCTTTAAGTGCACAGCCTGAAGTTCTGCTGGAAGCTAAATAAATTCATTCGTATCTTGGTTGTCTATAGATGGAGATTCAGTAGTCATTGTATGCATCTTCAGTCAAGTGTATATTAAAACTTTCGTTAACATTGAATGTTGTAGTTTTATACTTTGGTCATTTTTCTTAAACCCCTTTTCTGTGCTCTCTTGTGTTGTTGATTCAATGGCTGTGCACCAGATAACTTTTAGCGCCGGTCTCTCAATCAAAGGCTCACTGAAAATTTAATCGGTCAATGGAGCAAAATAAAATCCTGATTGATGGTAAATATATTGCTGATTAGGATTCAGCTTCAGTGGATTTATTGGAAATGCTTTGATTTTTATAAGTCCGGGCGGTGGCAGGGGGGACACAGTAGAGTCATGCCATTACTATATTTCTTTCTTTGTTGTCTCTCTTCTGAGTTTAAATGGGGGATGGCTAGTCATAACATCCACACTTTTGACCCTGGTACCATTAGAATCAAACTAAAAAGAAAATAGAAGTGTTTGGTTGTCTACATTGTAATACCAAAAACATTCAAAGGAAGGTATTTCCTCACACCTTACATAGGATTGTTCATCAAATAATAATCCTTTTTTATGAATGTCTCTCAGTGTCTCCTCTCTCTTCCCACTACCCTGCTTTGGTCTGGCATCGACAGCTGCGTGTATCTCACATAAAGGTACTGCAGTAACACAGAGCCTAATCTGACTACATCATTCCTCTGATAGAGTTTGTAGCAGTTCTTCATTTTCTATAGGATAAAGCCCAAACCTAACAATATGACTTAAAGTGCTAGCTGCCTTTCATGACCTCACCCTCGTTTATTTTCCTAGTCTTCATCAATTCTTATCCTCCCATAATCACCCTGCTTAGAGTCCCCCTCAAGAGCCTTATCTGCCCAAGTCTGAAGAGTCTGATGTAAATTTTATGTCCGATCACCATGGTTCATTTGTTTCTATGTCATTTTGTATGATAAAAGAAATATGGAACACTTAAAGTAACATGAAGATTATACTTTAAATAAAGAATATTAGAGTATAATTTATCAGTATATTTGACTTTAAAGGAATTATCTGATTTTTATGTTTTTCTTTCTCATTCCATTTTGGAGGTTGACACCAAATTGAATTCTCTCATGCTCCCTTGGTAACTGACTGTGAAAGGTGACCCAGAAACTTTCTAGAAAATAGGACAGCAGGCCTAGAGTTAAAACTTGGATATAAATAATTAGGTGGATAATCCATATACTCACAATGAAATTCCTAAGTAACCTTTCAAATTTAATGTAGGCCCCCTTTAGGTTAATTATGAAAGTTAGGGATTTCTACTCATTAGTTTATTCATTTGACAAATGTTTATTAAGCTTCTGTGCCAGGAACTCTACCTGGGACTTGAAGGAACAGAATAAAATTCTAGGCCCTAAGGTGCTCACAGTTTAGCATGGAAAGACAACGTGTCTAAAACAAAACAAAAAACCCCTCTGAGCCCAAGGTGGTAAGTAAACTAAATCATGCAGGAAGTTAAGATAAGAGGACTGGTGTAGGGAAAGGGATGCAGGAAGGCTTGCTGAAAATGAGTGTTGACCTGTCTTGAAAGATGTCAAGTTCACTGGTCTTATAAACTGTGAAACACTCAAGGCTTAGGAATTAGTACGCTTCAAGACTAAAGAAGAGGAGCCCAGACACTCTGGGTAAGTAGCACTAAGTGCCTCTTTCCTTCCATCTGGCCTGCGTTTCCTTATGTTCTGCTAGCCTGCCATCCTCCTCTCCCACTCCCCCACCTCCTTACTTCTTTCCTTCCTACCTTTCCCAAACTTGATCTATAAAAGTTCTGCAGTACTGTGCCAAGTCTCAAGGACACTATGACTCTGAGCTCTCAATCTTCTAGCAAGACGCAACATTTAAATTCAATGTGATAAGTGCCCTAAGAGACAAGAAATTCCGTGCCTCAGAAGAGAGGAGGGAGACTCTCTCTCTGCCTTTGAGTTCAAAGAGGTAAGAGGAAGTGGCACTTGAGCAAAGAGCCTGTGCCGTTGGACGTAAAGCCGTGATCATGTGTTGTTACGTTTAACCAGGGTTCGCTTTTGTTGATGGAAAGAAGTCTGTCTACAAATGCCTTGGGAGTAGAATAGTCTGTAATAGTCAGGCTTAATTTTCTGCTCCAGATATCTGGATTTTTTTGCTGGAGTGATGATGATTATTATTATAAGGTTCTCCATGAAAACCTAATATTTTTAGCTATTTTCCCACCAATGAGCATATTATAGATCAATCTTCAGTGTTTGGGGCTGTCAGTAATGACAAAGAGGGCTTCTTGATCTGACCTGTAAACCCTATTTTCTTAGTGTAAAAGTCCCCAGCTAATCTCTATCTGGAGTGAGGGGATGGATAAGAACCGTAAATGCTTTTAAAGCCTTATTTAGTAAGTCTTTCAATTCATGAGGGATCAAAATCATCCAAGTGTAATTTCACTTCCAGTCTACCAAAGTTACTATTTATCTCTTTTGTGTGCATCTTAGAATGTTATACTTCTGCAGTCTTTTCAAAAACCTATTAGCTTCTCTGGCTCCTTGACTAGAACAAGTTACTGGTCACATACTTGGTTTCTGGTGAGAAAGGAAACACACGATCCCTCATCACCTGAAAATAGTTGTCCTGCTGGAATCTTCCGAGGTCCCCTTTGCCAGTCCATCATCTGAGGACATACCCTTGTCCTGGTGTGTGGCTGAACAGCTGCGCTTGTGACCCCACAATGTTCACCCATGAGAACATTTATCTGACTGTGATGATCGCCGAAAGCCAGATTGACCCAGGAAATTGAATGGTCCCTCAAAAACAAGGTAAAACAAAAATCTTCATCCTGAATGATCAGGAGGGTATCAAGAGTTCTTCAGATCTATTTGGAGCTTTAAATAGCTTCCAGCCTCAGGAGGTAAATGAGCTGACAGCAGAGCTCCCTGCTTCTTCAGACCCAGGTCTCAGGCTGAAAGAAGGAAGACCGTAACTTGTAAATGACATCAGCGTGGCCTCTGCCCTGCAGCAAGACAGTGCCGCTGAGCCAGGGTCACTCCCATAGAGATAGTGAATGGACGGTACACAGTACATTTAAACTGCTTTTCCTATCAATACATAGGTGAAATGGTATGAAGCAAGGGTGCCCATTATCCATATGAACAGAACAGCCGTCTAGGAGACAAAAGAGCCAAGGAGACCGAGCTGAGCTGGAGAGCACACACCTGGTCTATGTTCCTCTCCAGTCAGTGGTCACCACGCGGAAAACTGGACCCTTCACCGCTTCGCGTGCATGCTAAGTCCCTTCAGTTGTGTCCGACTCTTTGCGACCCCGGGGACTGTAGCCTGCCAGGTTCCTCGGTCCATGGGATTCTCCAGGCAAGAATACTGGAGCAGGTTGCCACGCCCTCCTCCAGGGGATCTTGCCAACCCAGGGATCAAACCCACCTCTCTTGTGTCTCCTGTGTTGGCAGGAAGGTTCTTTACCACTAGCACCACCTTCATGGCCTCTCCCACTCATTTTTCTAGAGAAACCATCAGTCCAGATTCATATATAGAATTACCTTTAAAAAAAAAAGTCATGCAGCAATCATATTTTAAAAACACCATGTGGATAAAGGCAGTGCAAACAGAAACTGTCTTTGCACAGAACTGAGCCTATGGCGCCTTGCATGTAAGTTCGACATAAAATAATGAGACGTTTTCACATGCAACCCCTGCAATCTGCTTGATCGTTTCAGCGAGTGTGCAGACGCAACCTTGGCCTCAGTCAGGGTTGCACGTGGCCATGTGAAGAGTCATGCAGGCATTTTCATGAGCTGTCACTTACATGTCAACCTACTGTGGTTTCTTGGGGACATGAAAGCCACAGGGGATCAAAGGAATCCTGCCTGAAGCTACTTCCTTTTGGTGGTGCTTCGAGTGCTAAGCTTATTCAGATGTGCTCGTTTGTGGGAGATGGACTGGTCTAGTGCTGACAAATAGACAGTATCTCAATGCTTACTATAGCAGCGTAGTGGCTGCCTGGCTCCTTCACCATGTCTACCGTTGGTTCGATAGAGTGCTGAGGTTGATTATGCATGTCTGCTACCTGGCAACAGGAAGTATAGGACTCGGTCCAACAAAATCTTAAGGACAGTATTTATTTCAGTCTGACTCTCCAGGCCAGTTAGATACAGGGATGAATCAGCCAATGTGGCAAGTCCAAAGGTCCTTGTGTAACTTTTTGTATCCAAGGAAATAAGGATTCTTGAGAAAAGAAGTTCAGAAACTGAAAAATCTATCAGGAAAGAGTGATGAAAAATGTACGTGTTTATTGAAGACAATGTGGAAAACAAAAAAATTCAAGAAAATTAAAATCACTGTAATCTAGTCACCAGCATATACCTCCATTAATACTTTGGTAATTTCTTGAACCTTTATTTTGCTTTTTCCTGTCAGCACAGAATCAGGTCACAAAGGTAGGCAGCCAGTGGGTCTCTCTGGGGATCTGTGGTTCTACATCCCTGCTCATTTGTGTGCGTGTGTATGTGTGTGTGTATGTAAGTGTGTGTGGATGCGTGTGTATGTATGTGTGTGTGTGTGCATGCCCTACTGGATCCAGAAAAGGATGGGACAGTTGAATCATTAGAGAAAAGGTGTGCTTTCTAGCCTTTCAGCTGTGGCTCAGACTGTTTCCTTCACTGGGAAGACTTACCTCTCCTCCCACAGCTCTAGTCACATTCCTGTGCATTCCCAAGTGATGCACAGGAATCCAAAATGACCTCCTTCACAAAGTTTTTCCCGATTCTTCCACAGCTTTCTAGATCATACAGAGTGTGAGAGCTCCACTTAGTGATGGAGTAAGAATGAACCCCCAGATCTTTTAGGCTCCAGAGCCCATATTCCAACTACATCACTGTATTGCCCCTCTTATATTTCCATTTTATAGTTGAAAACCTTAAAGTTGAAAAAGTTTAACACTTTCATTGTGATCATCATTCTAGTAAGTGGTAGGACCAATGTCAGGACACAGACGGCCCAATTCCTAATCCTTGTCTGAATCCAAGACCACATGTGATGCACACATACAATGAGCATGAGGGTGTGCTCAGAAAATCTTTGGAGAGAATCACTTTCTGCCTATGTTTGTGGGCTGATTCTGCTCGAAGCTACTATAGAAACCACTGCCCCTAGGAGGTAGTGGGAGTGTCCCCAGTTAGAGAACTTGTAATGATGTCACTGCCTAAATGTACATTCTGGCCATTTATTAGAACTAGACAGAGAGAGGATGAGCTTTTCAGGTGAAGCCCACTAGTGGTAAAGAATGTACCTGCCAGTGCAGGAGATGCAAGAGATGCAGGTTTGATCCCTGAGTCAGGAAGATCCTTTGGAGGAGGGCAAGGCAACCCACTCCAGGATTCTTGCCTAGAAAATCCCCTTAGACAGAGGAGCCTGGCAGGCTACAGTCCATGGGGTCGCAAAGAGTCAGATGTGACTGAGCACACCCACAGAGAGAGAGAGGACAGCAAGACCAAAGGAAAAGGTTGAAAATGCATTCCTACAAAATTTATTCCACCTAAGAGGGAATGTGTTAATCAGCTTACGAATCTGCAGGATGTTAAGTGAGAGATGGGGTTTTTCTGTTACCTCTGTTGAGTGAAAATTTTCTGTTATAAAACTGATCAGTGAAAATTGAAAGGAATGCCCCTTTTAATCCCATATTTTAAAAAACTTCATTGAGTCAACAAATAATACAAGTGTCTACCAAATGAAAGATCTTTGCTGGATACGGCAGGTCAGAAGCTATGATGGTCAGATGCTGCTCTGTGTTCATGCATGCTAAGTCACTCGGTCACGTCTGACTCTTTGTGACACTTTGGACTATAGCCTGCCAGGCTGCTCTGTCCATGGAATTCTGCAGGCAAGAAAACTGGAGTGAATTGCCACTCCCTCCTCCAGGGGATCTTCCCAACCCAGTAACCAAACCCACATTTCTCACACCTCCAGCACTGGTAGGTGGGTTCTTTACCACCAGCCCCACCTGGGAAGCCCAGTGCTGCTTTACAGGACCTTATCACTTAGCACAGGATCTGAGGACAGGGGAAGAATGGCCAATTGTTTATTCTTTCCTTTTTTAATCAAACTATAGTTGATTTATAATGTTTCAGCTATATAGCAAAGTGATTCAGTTATACATACATATACATCTAATTCTTTTTTCAGATTCTTTTCCATTATAGGTTATTGAAAGACATTGGGTATAGTTCCCCTGTGCTATACAGTTGATCCTGTCAGTCAGTTCAGTTGCTCAGTCATATCCAACTCTTTGCAACCCCATAGACTGCAGCAGGCCAGGCCTCCCTGTCCATCACCAATTGCCAGAGTCTACCCAAACCCATGTACATTGAGTCGGTGATGCCATCCAACCATCTCACCTCTGTCTACCCCTTCTCCTCCTGCCCTCAATCTTTCCCAGTCTTTTCAAATAAGTCAGATCTTTGCATCAGGTGGCCAAAGTATTGGAGTTTCAGCTTCAACATCAGTCCTACCAATGAACACCCAGGACAGATCTCCTTTAGGGTGGACTGATTGGATCTCCTTGCAGTCCAAGGGACTCTCAAGAGTCTTCTCCAACACCACAGTTCAAAGGCATAAATTTTTCAGCAGCACTCAGCTTTATAGTCCAACTATCACATCCATACATGACTACTGGAAAAACTATAGCCTTGACTAGACAGACTTTTGTTGACAAAGTGATGTCTCTGCTTTTTAATATGCTGTCTAGGTTGGTCATAACTTTCCTTCCAAGGAGTAAGCGTCTTTTAATTTCATGGCTGCAGTCACCATCTGCGGTGGTTTTGGAGCCCCCAAAAATAAAGTCAGCCACTGTTTCCCCATCTATTTGCCATGAAGTGATGGGACTGGATGCCATGATCTTCGTTTTCTGAATGTTGAGCTTTAAGCCAACTGTTTCACTCTCCTCTTTCACTTTCATCAATAGGCTCTTTAGTTCTTCACTTCCTGCCATACGGGTGGTGTCATCTGCATATCTGAGATTATTGATATTTCTCCCAGCAATCTTGATTCCAGCTTGTGCTTCATCCAGCCCAGCATTTCTCATGATGTACTCTGCATAGAAGTTAAATAAGCAGGGTGACAATATACAGCCTTGACATACTCCTTTTCCTATTTGGAGCCAGTCTGTTGTTCCATGTCCAGTTCTAACTGTTGATTCCTGACCTGCATATACGTTTCTCAAGAGGCAGGTCAGGTGGTCTGGTACTCCCATCTCTTTCAGAATTTTCCAATTTATTGTGATCCACACAGTCAAAGGCTTTGGCATAGTCAATAAAGCAGAAATAGATGTTTTTCTGGAACTCTCTTGCTTTTTTGATGATCCAGTGGATGTTGGCAACTTGACCTCTTGTTCCTTTGCCTTTTCTAAAATCAGCTTGAACATCTGGAAGTTCACGGTTCACATATTGCTGGAGCCTGGCTTGGAGAATTTTGAGCATTTCTTTACTAGCATGGGAGATGAGTGCAATTGTGCAGTAGTTTGAGCATTGTTTGGCATTGCCTTTCTTTGGGATTGGAATGAAAACTGACCTTTTCCAGTCCTGTGGCCACTGCTGAGTTTTCCAAGTTTGCTGGCATATTGAGTGCAGCACTTTCACAGCATCATCTTTCAGGATTTGAAATAGCTCAACTGGAATTCCGTCACCTCCACTAGCTTTGTTCTTAGTGATGCTTCCTCAGGCCCACTTGACTTCACATTCCAGGATGTCTGGCTCTAGGTGAGTGTGAGTGATCACACCATTGATCCTGTAGTTTACCTGTTTTATATATAGTAGTGAATATATGTTAATCCCAAAGTCCTAATTCATGCTTTCCCACTTTTTCCCTTTGGTAACTATTAAGTTTGTTTTTTATGTCTGTGAATCAATTTCAGTTTTGTAAATAAGTTCATTTGCACCATTTTTTAAAAAAAATTCCACATACAAGTGATATTATATATTTGTATTGGTCTTACTTCACTTAGTGTGATAATCTCTAGGTCTGTCAGTGTTACTACAAATGGTATTATTTCAAGAATGACTATGATAAAAGTGTCATGCTAGGTAAAAGTGTCATGCTAGATAAACTACCATGGAAGGTCAGCAGAGGAAAATACTACTTCCTCCTTTGGGGTATAGGAAGATCAAGATTTTCCAGATAAGGAAACATTTAAACTGGTGTCTGAACAATTGGTCAACTATGGCCAGGGGAGCCTGGCAGGCTCTAGTCCATAAGTTGCACACAGTTGGACATGACTGAAGTGGCTTAGCATGCGCCAGGGACATGGAAATGGGGAGAAAACTGTTGCAACTTGAACTAGGTAGATGAACAAGTTCAACTGAAATAACGAAGACCAGAAGACCAGTAGTTTAAAAAAGACAGAAGCTTTTCCCTCTTTCAGGAGCCAGCGGGAGCTAATGGGTGACTCCACACACCCTCCATCTTCTCGCTGTGAAATCCTTAATACACAGCTTCTGTCTCATGAAACAAGTTCTCTGCTTCAGCCCCCATCAGCCTGTCTACTTTCCAGGAAGCAAGAGGAAAGGAGGAGACTTGGAGGACTTCTGAATACAAATCTAGCAGTGACATGTATCAATTTTTATCAGAGGCGTTGGTTGGAACTGTGCTGTGTCTAGTGGCAAAGGAGGCTAGAAATTTAACAGGAATGAGGGCATATTATTACCAAAGAAAAAGTTTAGAAATGGACACAAAAGAAAGCTCTCAGTCTGCCACGGAGCTTATAGAAAAGTGCCTCTGGTAGGGTGTGTGATGTACCACTTGGACCTACTTTGAGAAATAAGAGGATTATGTAAAGCAGGAGTCCCCAATGTCTGGGATCTAATGCCTGTTGATCTGAGGTGGAGCTGATGTAATAATAATAATAGAAATAAAAGTGCACAATAAATGTGTGCTTGAATCATCTTGAATCCATCCCCACTTCCAAGGTCATGGAAAAACTGTCTGCCACAAAAGCAGTCCCTCTTGCCAAAAAGGTTGTGAACTACTGATAAAGGGTTTATTCCTCTATTTTCTGGGAGGGCTGCCAGAAGACAGGCAGCAGCTGTTGGGCCGTTTGGAGGCTTCCCCTAATGAAGAAAACTGCCCTGCTCGAAGAGGCTATATCCAAAGATGGAGCAGTGCAGGGTTCTCAAGGTCCACCCCTCTCAACCCAACTCAGGATTCAGATGGGCTCCAAGAGCACCTCCTTTTCAGGGGCCTGCATGAAAGCTCATCTTCCTCTGCCCAGTCCTATTTCCATCACTCCTCTGCCACAGCTACAGAAAAGCACTCCTTAATAAAATTCTGCTCTAACCTCTGCCTTGGAGTCTGCTTCCCAGGGAGCCCCATCTGGGACAGTCATTAAGAGACTGATTTTATTGGAGCATAGAGTATATAAAGGGCTTCACTGGTGGCTTAGCGGTAAAGAATCTGCCTGCAATGCAGGAGACACTGGTTCGACTCCTGGACTGGGAAGAACCCTGGAGGAGGGCATGGCAACCTACTCCAGTATTCTTGCTTGGAGAATCAGTGGACAGAGGAGCCTGGTGGGCTATAGCCCATAGTGTCACAAAGAGTATGACATGACTGAAGCGACTGAGTACACATGCACGCAGAGTGTATAAAGTGGAAAGGAGAAACTGAGGAATGACCTGCAACTCTGGGTAAAGTTGTAGAGATCTTGAACTGTCGTGCATGGACTTGGCCATGGCAAGCAGGCCCCTGAGTCTTGGAAGAGTGGAAACTGTCTGGCAACAGTATATAAGATGGACTGTGAATAAGAGAGGCAGGAAGTGGACAAGCCAGATAGGATACCAGGACCACACCACAGATCTAGAGTAATAAAGAACTGAAGCAGGGTTTCTGCAATGCAGAAAGGAGTGGGATAGATCACATGGGTAGAATCAACAGAATTGGGGAAGCTGATTGTGGGAAGTACGAGAGAGAGAAGTTTGACACCTGGTGACTGGAAGGATGGGGGATAATCTGGGAGAGATACTGATCTAGGGTGCAAAGATATCTTCCACCTCAGATCTGTTGGATTTGAGAAGCTTGAAGGAAACCTGGGTGAGGACGTCCAGCAAAGATATTGAAATGAGGGCACAGGACCCCTTAGAGGGGTTAGGGTGGAAATATTTACCTGAGAACCATCTACAAATATAATTTAAGCCATAAAATTGGAGGCAATTTCTCAAGGAGGTATCATCAAAAGGGAAAGGAAGAGAGTGGGGGAGGGAAAGGGCTGAAGATTGGGAGAAAATATGGAATAAATGCAGCAGAGGAAGAAGATTCCTTTCATGAGACTGACACTTTGTGCTCAAAGGTTACTGATAGCAGGACTGGATTCTTGGTCACAAGAATTGAACAAAAAAGGGTGAATCTGATCCTCCTGCTATAGCCATCATTCCAACTGATATGAAATCAACAACTGCTTTCCATAAAGGGCAACAAACAACTACCCCCAAAATTGTGAGCTTCAGTAGGATATCTGAAAAAATTTTGAGGAAAATAGGGATGTCTACACTTAAATAAACTTCTGGTGATATTTCCATGTTGCAAAAGAATTAATTAAAATGAATAAATTAAAAAACTCTTACTTCCATGAATATAACCATAATCATACAATTTTGGTCTGAAACTGAGTATAAGCACTCAGTATTCCAGAAACAAGAAATCAGAATGTCACTCCTCTCCTCTGTTGTTCAGTCACCCAGTCATGTCTGACTCTTTGTGACCCAGCGGACTACAGCATGCCAGGCCTCCCTGTCCCTCACCATCTCCCGAAGTTTGTCCAAGTTCATGTCCATTGCACTGGTGATGCCATCCAGCCATCTCATCCTCTGATGCCCTCTTCTCCTTCTGCCCTCAATCTTTCCCAGCATCAGGGACTTTTCCAATAAGTTGACTATTCTCATCAGATGACCAAAATACTGGAGCTTCAGCTTCAGCATCAGTCTGAGAATTCAGGGTTGATTTCCCTCAAGATCAAGACTGGCTTGATCTTCTCGCTGTCCAAGGGACTCTCAGGAGTATTCTCCAACACCACAGTTCAAAGTCATCAATTTTGGGGGCTCTGCCTTTTTTACAGTCAGCCCAGCTCTCAAAACCATACGTGACCACTGGAAGACCATAGCTTTGACTATATGGACTTTCATTAAGTTACGTAAGCTCCTTTGCCACGACAAAGCAGTGATCCATGAAGGGGATTCCTCTACTTATTAGGAGCCAAATATTGATTTATCAACAGAGTAGTTTTGTATTAGGGTCAGCGCTGGGTTTCCCTAGTGGCTCAGACCGCAAATAATCTGCCTGCAACGCAGGAGACCCGAGTTTGATCTCTGAGTTGGGAAGATCCACTGGTGGAAGAAATGGCTACCCACTCCAGTATTCTGGCCTGGAGAATCCCATTCTGGCCTGGAGAATCTTCTGGACAGAGGATCCTGGAGGACTATAATCCATGGGATCACAAAGAGTTAGACATGACTGAGTGCTCGCGTGCGCGCACACACACGCACGCACACACACACACAGTTGTTTATTAATAACTTCATGGTAACTCTCCACAGAAAAACATCTTTCCTGGGCCACTATGACATAAATGCAGACAGTTGGCATAAGGTGAAAAAAAAGAAAGCTGGTAATTGCTCATGAGTCTCAAAACTACATTTTCAATGCCACACAGAGAGAGATGATGCTTAAGGCTTTTTTTTTTTTTTTTTAAATCGGGCATTTGGTAGTTTGAGAAACTGAGTTGAACTTAAGAAATAAAAGGAGCCAATCCAAGTAGAAACTCATGGTTACAAGTAATCAGAATGGCTCTGTACATCACTGAGTGCTCAGAAAGTTGTGTAATCTCTACTTTCATGGCAATGTGTTGCTTGGAGCCACATTTCATTACTTATCGTTACAAAGAAATAATTGTTTTGTTTATTAAAGTTAAAAAAACTCTCAGAAAGCTTTGTACTCAAATATTTATATGAGACCAAACTCTCAGATGAAAGGAGGGAAATGAAGTTAATTCAATCCATTTTTGCTTTGTTCTCAGGATCTATACCAAGTAGGTAGCTGCTCACATAAAATAAAAAGACTCTGGCTTTTTACAGATGAATGAATTACAGATGGATGACCATGGAAGAAATCTGACTAGTAAAGTCTGAGCAATTTACAGAATTATTTGCCAGAAGGTAAACAATTTGTATATCCACAGATCACATATCACCAATATTAGCAGCCTATTATAAATATTTTATGACAAAAAATCATCTCTGTTTGGGTAGGTTCTTGCAATAATTTGACAGCTAAATAGCTTCGCAGTTAGTTTGGTTTCAAAGCTTTATATATATTTACTTTTATTATAGTGAAAGAGAAGTTTAAAATTTGAATTCCTTGAGCAAAAGAGTGATTGATATCTAAAACTGAATTTCTTGCCCAAAAAGTGAAAGTGAAAGTGTTAGTCACTCAGTTGTGTCCAACTCTTTGTGACCCCCTGGATTGTAGCTCACCAGGCTCCTCTGTCCATGGAATCCTCCAGGCAAGAATACAGGAGTGGGTAGCCATTCCCATCTCTAGGATATCTTCCTCACCCGGGGATTAAACTCCTGCATTGTAGGCAGATACTTTTTTTTTTTTTTTTTTATATTAAATTTTTCTTTAATTATTAAAATCCTCCTCCCTCCTCCCTAGATACTGTACCATCTGAGCTACCAGTGACTGACAGATAAAAATGACATCTTGCTTTTGAAACAAGAGGATTTTTTTTTTCTACCATAGAAAAATGAAACCCTGAAAGCATCTCTGGCAAAATAATCCCAACCTCTCATAATGCTACTCTTCTTCCTTTCTAGATTTTACAAAGGCCTGAGTATGTGTTAAACTTTCTATTTACTGTGAGAGAGACTATTTTTTACAATGTGTTAAATGTATTACTTGTTCTGGGAATCAGTTTTGAGAAAGGGAGAAGCGTCGTTTCAGAAAGCTACTGGGATCCTGGTTCTGAACATCAGTTCAACCACGGTGATTTAGAACTAAGCTGGGTCATATTGGTAAATATGACTTTTCAGAAATGGTGAGAGAGAGAGTTTGGGTCTATCAGCAGATGGGCATAGCTTTAATTTTGTTGTGTTTGCTCTGATTTTCTCCTCTGGTCTAAAGTTTTATGTCTGAAACATTTATACCTGAAGAAGGTAATGAAGAGGTTCAACAGTATTTACAACCAGCAGCTCCTAGAGTGTGTCCCAAACTGCTGCGCATTCAATACACTGTTTAATACAAAAGCTCCAGGTGTGTGAGCTTCTGCTTAAAACTTGGTCTTAAAGCAGATGGATGCAGTGGTTGTACAATAGATCTTTTGGACAGTTCTCTCATAGACATCTGCTGCCTAATGAGGAAGAGGTATTGAACTGAAAACTCAAGAAATTTGCGGCAAAATCAAATTTCTTTTTCTGCTGGTGATGACAAGCTATGTTGGGTATCAAGTGCAGATGTCATGTTTGGGAGCAGAGGGGATCAGCTTTCTGATAGCAGTTCTGGAAAAATCATGAACTTATACATGATAAACCGTGAACTTATATATAATAATTTGTAAACTTCTCACTAAGATTTAATCAATGCCCTTTGCTGATGTCACTATTTTTTTGCATGATTATCAATTCAAGGCCATGTGTGAATGTATGCCCCAAGAGTGTGTTAGGTATGAAACTTCATATAGATATAGGATCCCAGGATAGGATGGATATACATACATGTATATACATATGTTTGTATGTATGTATATATAGATATAGATATCGATTTGAATATGTAACATTCTCTTCTAAATCTATGCTAATAAAATTGTGTATAAATTTAAATTCTCTTAGGCTATTTCCTTCAGATATGTCAGAAGCATGCGACCTGTTAAAAGAAATTTATTCTTCTGAAGATTTTTTAAGGAAGAGGTGAGGGGAGGGTTGCAAAGAACCCTGATTGCAAAGTGGCTGAATGGGGAAATGGTGTATGATCTCCACTTACTTTGGTAGGTTTCAGTTGCTTCAGATGTGTGTGCCTAATGACACTTGAATTTGGTTGATACAAGTCATTTTTATAAGCACAAGGGTCTGCAATTTTGTTCTAATGAGTTCTGATGCAATCTCAAAGCTTGCATGGATTGAAGATTTTTAAAAGTTAGAGGACTGAAGTCATTTGTGCTTTAAAGTAAATTTTTCCCCTTCAGTCTCTATTATAATACATGATTTTATTTCCTTCATTTCACTTTTGCTCTTTTAAATTATCTTGTTTATTTGTTTACTTAAGTATTGTCAGTCTTTCCCAGTAGAATGTAAGTTCCAAAGAGCAAAGACTTTGCTTATTTTGTTCATTGATATATATCCCCATGCCAATGGCAACCCACTTCAGTACTCTTGCCTGAAAAATCCCATGGACGGAGGAGCCTGGTGGGCTGCAGTCCATGGGGTCGCTAAGAGTCAGATACGACTGAGCGACTTCACTTTCATTTTTCACTTTCATGCATTGGAGAAGGAAATGGCAACCCACTCCAGTGTTCTTGCCTGGAGAATCCCAGGGACGGTGGAACCTGGTGGGCTGCCGTCTATGGGGTCGCACAGAGTCTGACACGACTGAAGCAACTTAGCAGCAGCAGCAGCGGCAGGTCATTTCAATAATCTCCTTTCTGCTCAGGAAGATGGTGTGGATGGACTCCCATGTCTCACTGTCCTCACCTCACTCCAGAGAAGGAGCACAAGGATGAGACTGCTGGTCCAAAAAGAACAGTGTCTCTCGTCATCTCCAGGGGGACTGGGGTTCAGGGTAGGGCTGGTATATTTGTGATTTCCTAGTTGAATTCGGTTGCTCCTAGTTTATCAGCACCAAATAAATAACTAGGTGATCTAATAGGAGACATTCTAAATAACCAAAAAATTATACTACCTTTAGTGAGTGAATTTTTGCATCATTTGTTTTATATGAAAAATGAACATTAGCTTAAGGTGTTTTGTTTTTTTTTTTTCGCCAATGTGTTTTGTCATCATTTATTTCTTCTCTGACATATTCCTTTTCTTTAGGTTAATCTGAGTTTCTGAAATAAATAATATTTCTTTTTATTGGAGGATAATTGCTTTACAATGTTGTGTTGGTTTCTGCCATACAGCAACTTGAACCAGCCATAAGTATGTATATGTCCCTTCTTTTTTGAGTGTCCCTCCTACCCCTACAGCCTCCATCCCACCCCTCTAGATCATCACAGAGCACCAAGCTGAGCTTCCTGTGCTCTGCAGCAGCTTCCCACTGGGTATCTATTTTACATATAGTCTTGTATATACATCAGCGCTACTCTCTCAATTTGTCCCACCCTTTCCTATCATTAGTCCATCAGTGTTTTGTATGCAAGTATATATTTATTTCCCACCTATTTCTTTATTTAAAATTCTGTGAAATATTTATGAACCTACTACTCAGTGTGATAATAAGAACATTGATGGTAGCTAACATTATCTATGTGAAACTTTTCCTTCTCATCCATTTTTTGGACTTCTCCTTCCTGATGTAATTATTACTGACTCATAATAATCATTTCATTCCCATTTGAAACATACATAGTTATATATTTTTAGGTTTTCCTAATAAATGTGTTGCTGTGTGTATGTGCTTAGTCATGTCCAACTTTTTGTGACCCCTTGAACTGTAGCCCACCAGGCTCTTCTGTCCATGGAATTTTCCAAGCAAGAATACTGGAGTGGGTTGCCATTACCTACTCCAGGGGGGATCTTCCCAACTCAGGGATAGAACCCAAGTCTCTTGCATCTCCTGCATTGGCAGGAGTGTTCTTTACCACTGTGTCACTTAAGAAGCCCAAATGTGTTGTTTTAGCTATTTTAACTTTACAAAAAGGGCCTGAAATTTTGAATATAATCTTTGCAGACTTATATTTTTCTTCTCAATAATATTTATAAAACCATAAAACCATGGTGTTCCAACTAGCTATACTCCCTTTTAACTGCTGCAAAATAGTCTATTGGGTAAACATACTACATGTTATTCATTTATTCCCTATTTTTTGGCATTTGAGTTGTTTCTGGGTATTTTCTATATTAGTGTCTCTGTAAACATTCTTACAGATATTTATCACTGTAAAGTATAAGAATTTCTCTGGTGTTTAAATTGAAGGGTATAATTGCTTACTCATTGGATGTATCAATGTTTAACTCTTTTCTACAGTGACTGTACCACTTCTAATTCTTAATTTCAGTTATTTGCTAAACTCCCAGATTTCTAGACATTTATTCAATTAATAAATTATTACTGCAAATCATAAGATAATAAATTACTAAAGCAGAAAACAATTTTGAGTTTATCCAATTACTGCTAAGTCATTTCAGTCGTGTCCGACTCTGTGCGACCCCGTAGACGGCAGCCCACCAGGCTCCCCCGTCCCTGGGATTCTCCAGGCAAGAACACTGGAGTGGGTTGCCATTTCCTTCTCCAATGCATGAAAGTGAAAAGTGAAAGTGAAGTCACTCAGTTGTGTCTGACCCTCAGCGACCCCCTGGACTGCAGCCTTCCAGGCTCCTCCATCCATGGGATTTTCTTACTCAGGCAAGAGTACTGGAGTGGGGTGCCATTGTCTTCTCTGTTATCCAATTGGACCCATTTAATTTGCTGAGAACATTAATATACAGGAGAGATGAAATAAATTGCTCAAAGTCCTAGAAACAAGGGGCTTTCAGATCTATCACCAAGTAGTTTAGCAACCATCATTGCATTCTTATCAGCATTTCTGTTTCTCAAATATGCAGTGTTTGGTGAATAATATTAAAACTTCTATTATTTGGTTAAGAAGTTAAGACTTAAAAAAAATAAAAAAGTAAACAGCAATGAATTTATCTCAATTTAGCATCAAAATCAAGTTTATTCAACGCACAGTTTTTCATCAGCTTATATTGCTTTATGAGGTTAAGTTTGCTGATTGTTTTCCCCCAAACCATTCCTAGCTCTCTAGAAAAAGCACTTTAATATCTTATACTGGAGCTGTTTTCTCCAGGCTTTGCTTGTATCTATAAATGACCATGTGACCTTGTTGTAGTCAATGAATTAAGTTTTATTCCACTGATGAAAGTTATAGAAGTGCTTTCACTTTTTTGATTAAAAATTAACAGAGGTGACTGGGCTGAAACAACCCTTCCACCTACTTTCTGCCTTGAATGTAGATGTGATGTCTGGAGCTGTGACAACTAATCTATGAGTCCAAAGAAAGGTTAAATGAACCATAGAAATGTGAGTCTGATGTCCTTGAGCCACTGAACTACCATCAGCAACCACATGTCTCCAGATTTATAAGTAAGAAAAATAAACCCTGTTCCAATAAGCTACATGGTCAGATTTTCTTTTACTGATAGTTTAATGGATTCCTAGTTAATATACCATGTTACAAAAATGATCTCAAACTACATTTAGGATGTTTCTCTTTTTCCAGTGACTGAACATGAAAATCTTGTCATTGGATGAGAAAAATGCCCCGCTCCCCTTTCAGGGAAAATGATATTTATGTTTATACTTAGCATCTACTTTTAGATTATAGTCTTTTTTATCAAGAACCCCATTTCAGAAGATGTGTCCATAATCACATCAAAACAATAGTTCCATTCAGCAAAAATATGATTTAAAAAAAAAAAAAAGAAAACTAGGCACTGAATAAAGGAAAAAAAAAAACCCTAAATTGACTGACGGACATTTTGATTTCTTTTTCTAGATATGAGAAAGAAATTTTATCAATGCAAAGTTGACTAATGATACTCACTATTCCAGTCTTTGGTTCAAAATGAGACTACTATTCTCATAAGTAAATTCAACCAACATTAATTAAGAAGTTATCATATGTGTGTTGGACCCTAAAGTTAGGAATGGTCAGACACGATTCCCAGTCTGAAGGAGCGCTCTGCTGGTTAGGGTGGGAGGGGGATAATGAGGAGGGACAGATAAGCATGTGTAACAAATAGAATAAGAATCTGCCTGCAATGCAGGAGAGCCAGGTTCAATCCCTGGGTCAGGAAGATCCCCTGGAGAAGGGAATGGCTACACACTCCAGTACTTTTGCCTAGAGAATTCCATGGACAGAGGGACCTGGCGGGCTACAGTCCATGGGGTCTCAAAGAGCTGGACATGATTGAGAGACTAACATAATGGAAGAATGAACATAATTGTATAGGGATTTAGAACAAAGTAGAGTTAAATGCCTTAGATATGCATAAGTCAAAGGAAAGTTCCTTATCCCAGGAGCCCTGCTCATACCGTCAGATGTTTTATGCCTTCAACATATAGGTCTATGTCCTTATTTGTCGTTTTATGGATATTTTCTTCTTGGCAGAAGTCCTTAATTGTCAGTAGACCTCTGGCTTTCTGAGCTATGAATCCCTTTGGTCCCTCTATTGTGCTGAAGTAAAGATTTTATGTTGTTTTTTGACACTCCATCATAATTGGAGTCTTAGGGGAAGAACTTACTATTGCTAAAAGCTTAGACCTTTTTCTTATTGCCTTGGTATGTAAAGCAAATTGGTCACTTGTAGTGTAGTCTCCTTTGGAAATGAGTAGCCCAAGAGACAGGACAATTCTGTAAAGCTAGTACTTACAGTGGTCATTTTAAAGTGCTGGGGTTATTACAAAGACAGAAACTCAACATTTGACAAAGCCACAAGAATCCATATGGGCCTTGCAACCTCCTGGAAAAAAAATGGGAGAAAGATGAATGCATATTGGGAAGTATCCTAGAAACAAATGACAACTAAACCTGTTATCATAACCAGAGTATTTTCACTCATATAAATAGGAACAAATATGAATGAGCCATTCTTGTATCCCTGAGTAACTTTCCTTTTCTGCACATTTTAGAATCAACGTCCAATATCATCTGACTACTTTACTTCAACTTGACCTTAGGAATTTGATGACACTTAAAAATTGACTCATCCACTTACCCCAGTGGGCATTCCAGGAAATTGTTCTTGTTTATTGCCACCTTCAAATGATGGAAAAGCATAAAAAAGTGAGAGAAAGTAATTATTTTTACTATCTGACCCTAAATGTTAAAAAAACATCCTATTCTTAAAGGCTGGCCCCATCATTTGCAAATTAATGCACTGTTGAAGATGCAAGCTATCTATATAACTGCTCTCAAATTTCATTAAAATTAGTTGGAAGTCCTTTTTAATGTCTTTGAGAACTGCTTCAAGTGGCAAAAATCAGAAAATCTGCCCATGGGGCATATTCAGCTAATTGCAATTTACTTTTTCCACTAGTCATTCTCTCGCCCTGGGCTGCAACTGCACAAAACTGAAACAACTCTGTGGATAACAAATGCCAGTCAAACCAGTTATTTAGCATCATGACTGAAGCCATGAAATTAAAAGACGCTTACTCCTTGAAAGGAAAGTTATGACCAACCTAGATAGCATATTCAAAAACAGAGACATTACTTTGCCAACAAAGGTTCGTCTAGTCAAGGCTATAGTTTTTCCTGTGGTCATGTATGGATGTGAGAGTTCGACTGTGAAGAAGGCTGAGCACCAAAGAATTGATGCTTTTGAACTGTGGTGTTGGAGAAGACTCTTGAGAGTCCCTTGGCCTGCAAGGAGATCCAACCAGTCCATTCTGAAGGAGATCAGCCCTGGGATTTCTTTGGAAGGAATGATGCTAAAGCTGAAACTCCAGTACTTTGGCCACCTCATGCGAAGAGTTGACTCATTGGAAAAGACTCTGATGCTGGGAGGGATTGGGGGCAGGAGGAGAAGGGGACGACAGAGGATGAGATGGCTGGATGGCATCACTGACTTTATGGACATGAGTCTGAGTGAACTTCAGGAGTTGGTGAGGGACAGGGAGGCCTGGCGTGCTGCGATTCATGGGGTCACAAAGAGTCGGACACAACTGAGTGACTGATCTGAACTGATCTGATCTGAATTTTAAATGACCCATTGGTTCCCCGAATATTTTTTAATGAGTCAGAATGGTGATGTAATGGATTGATTCCAGATATAACTTGTGAAAATTATTCTCTTTGTAAGTTGTATCTGCCATACGCTTGTTTTGAGGGAGCCAATAAGGGAATAAGGATAAACCACTGTGAAGAGAATAGAGAGTGACGGTCAGTGTATGTGTTTGCGTAAGCATGCTGTTTAAGATAGGTAAATGACAGTCAGTAAAGCTAAGCTTTGGAAACAGAACCATGTTCTAATTCTTACCAACCAACTGACTCAAGGAAAATCCCTTAACAGCAAACTGGAGGAAAAGAGAGTAAAATGTGAGACCATGCACAATGATAATAATGTTCTATAAAATGGAGTTGCTGATCAAGTGTGTATCATCTTTAGAGAGCATCTAGTCTATGGAAATGAAACCACAGGGATAAAATATCAAGCTAAGCATCTGTATATGTTTAACAGAGTATTAAATATTTCATTCAAATGATTTGATGGTGGCTTTCTTATAGTTGAAGTATAAGAATTAGTGTGACACTTTCCTCTTGGAATTGTTAGTAAGTTTTAGGTTGAAAATACATATTTCTTTCCAAAGAATCTCTCTAAATTGCCCTAACCAAGGAAGTTTTAAATGTATGTATACAACAGAGTATATAGTTATTAGGATCTTCTAAATAAAAATATTCATAAGGTGACTACTTAAATTTCAAGTGTAAGTTGGTAAACTGTATTTAAGAGAAATGTTTCATCAAAGAATTATTTTCCATTCTGGCACTATAAAAAGTTTTACTGAAGGTCAAAACTTCCAGTTCCAAGTAATTATATTGAAAATGAAAAAGTATACAAGCAGACAATAACTAGGCTTTTAGAAATATTTATTTTTAAAGTCTTAGCTCCCATTAGCAAGAGTTGTCCTAGCCTTTCTTGTTGTGATGCAATGTCACCCACCCTCAGCTGCTATAAAGCTGGAGTAACCATTTCAATTCATTATCTTATAATATTTATTATTATTATAGTACAGGCTGGTAGCTCAGTTGGTAAAGAATCTGCCTGTAATGCAGGAGACCCTGGTTTAATTCCTGGGTCAGGAAGATCCCCTGGAGAAGGGATAGGCTACCCACTCCAGTATTCCTGGGCTTCTCTGGTGGCTCAGTTGGTAAAGAATCCACCTGTGATGTGGAAGACCTGAGTTTGATCCCTGGGTTGGGAAGATCCCCTGGAGAAGGGAACACTATCCACTCCAGTATTCTGACCTGGAGAATTCCATGGACAGAGAAGCGTGGCAGGCTACAGTCCTTGGAGTTGCAAAGAGCTGGACATGACTGAGCAACTTTCACTTCACTTTCATAGTATAGGTGGGGCCCAACTACAGGGATATTTACCTTCACTCCACCTCAGTGACTCATTTCAGAGGTTGTGCTCAGAATACAGAGCTACTCTGCTCTAAAATCTGAAGCCTTAACATCCCTCTTCCTGACTAGCACCTTTCAGTACCCTCTCTTTTACTCCGCTCACACTTGTTTTTGTTTTTTTTTTGCCTTCAACAAGGCTTCAGTTTTCATTTCCAATGAGTCTTTTATCTCTCTACCCCTTTTCTCTTCTCTTTTTCTAATCTATGTATACCCTTGATTCCTTCACCTCCCTCTCCTTCATCAGCATTTACCCAAGAAAGCACTAACACTACCAAGATAACCATGACAGTTCTTTTCTCCTGTGTTCAGTCAGATGAGCTGAAGGAGGAAAATCATAACTAGCATTTACTGAGCACTAGTTACCTGTGGCACCATTCTAAGTGCTTCTTATGTATGAACTCATTTTATCCTCACTAGCCACAGGAATATTTTTGCCCATTTTACAGGCAAAAAACCTGTCTCACAAAGGTTAATTTGTACAAAGTTATTATATCAAATCAAAGACACTCTCAATTGTAGACGTCTCATTATTTTAATAAAGCAGAGGAAAAATGTTGCAATTCTGATTGTAAGGTGCCATCACTTGATAGATACAACCTGATTTCAATGATGTTTTGTTAAATGTGAAAATTTGTATCTAAGAATCAATAAAATACGACACATGTGGGAAATACAGAGCAAAGGCAGGCAGTTTGCATCTTCATCTGTGTGCTATTCTGCCTCATAAAAACCACACAAGTGTATAAAACAGTCTGTTACAAATTCATGGTCTCAAACTTTGGGCATTTAGTACTTTCTTTAGTCTCTCTCTCTCTTTCCCTTATCTCCTCTCTCTCTTCTTTTCAAAGATTATTCCAAAGCCTTTTCCCTCTTCCTAATTTCCTTACTTAATATGTCCTCCTGTTAATTTTTTTATAATGATTATGGACCTAAATTCATTAAGAAAATTGAGACCACTCACCATGATCTCTCTCAACTCCTGTTCCCCCATCCAAATACTATACACAAATGTATCCATAACCAGAGGGAGCCTTTCTTTCTCCTTGTTCAGAAAGCAAGCTATCTTTTCTGTAAAATGCTGGCTCCTTCTTATTCCCTTATCCTATTGTTTCTGTATCTTCTGAGATTGTTAGTTGTTCACCTTTGAATTTCAACTCCTCCTTTTCTGTGGGCTTCTCTCCCTCAGCCTGTAAACATGACTAAGACCCAACACTAACCTCCTGTTCCAATTCTTCTTCCTCTTCTATTCTAAACTTCATAGAAAGTGCTTCCCAGGGGCTGTCTGCATTTCCTTGCTTTATTTTTTCTGCCTCAGCTCACCATTTCTCCCCCCAGCCTCAGTTAGAATGTTTCTCAATGAGCAATTTTGTGATCTATTTTCCAATGGAAAATGCTTTGTCTTCATTTGATTGACCCCCTTTTCTGATTCTGTGTGCTGTGGTTTGTTCCTTCACTCTTCACGAAAGTCTTAATCTCATTGGTTTCCAAGGCACCACATTCCCCTGTTTCTCTTAACTCTTTTTCTTAATCACTTAAATATTGGCATTTCCCAGGTCCTATCCTTAGGCTACTATTGTACCCACTTTAGTACAATTAAGCTTATGAGGTTTTTAATTATTGCCCATAGGTTGACAAAATCCCAAATCCAGACATTTTTTTTTCCCCTGAGTGCTAGATAAGTATACATCTTTAGTCCCCTCTTCTTCCTTGCCTGTTCAGCCTATCCATTTGGATGTCACTCATCTCAAACTTAACATGCTGAAAAGCAAATTATTTTTTTAATTGAAGTATGGCTAATTTACAATATTATATTAATTTTAGATGTACAATATGGTGATTCAAAATTTTCAGATTATAGTCCATTTAAAGTAACTATAAAATATTGGCTGTATTTCCTGTGCTGTAAATATATCCCTGTAGAAAAGAAAATTCTTGAATTCTCTTCCCCAAACCTATTCCTCAAACCATTTTTTCTGTCTGAACTTATGGTTCCAATCTTCCATTTGCTTAGTGCCCAAAACGTGAAGTGATCTTGAATTTTTTTCTTGTACACTACATCCAATCTATCAATAAATCTTATCCTTTCTATCATCAAAATATATTCAGAGTCTGATCATTTTCACCAATTGCACTGCTACCATCCTAATGTACCCTGGAGGAGGGCATGGCAACCCACTCCAGTATTCTCGCCTAGAGAATTCCATGGACAGAGGAGCGTGGAGGGCACCAGTCCATAGGGTCTCAAAGAGTTTACCACAACTGAAGTGACTTAGCATGCACACACGCACCCTTATCTAAGCTGCTATCACATCTCATCTGGATTATTTCAGTAACTCCAACTCAGACTCTCTGCTTCTGCCGTTGCTCCCCTCTCGTCTCTTCTCTATTGAGCAACCAGAGTGGATTCCTGGCCACCTTTCTGACCTTATCTCCTACTACTGTACCCAGAAAGCACTTTTATGACACCACATATGTTCCAAGGCCATTATGCTTCCCTTATGTTCCTCCTGGAACATTCTGTCACATGTATATGCATGACTCTTTCATGTTAATACATCTTTATGTAACTATCTCTTATCAGGAAGGACTTCTCAGTATTCTATATAAAATAACTCTTCCCCATCATCCTTTCCTAGTCCCACTTCACATTTTCTTGGTGACTCTTTGTTTTTTCTTACCATCACTGACATATTACACATATACTTTTTCCTTGGGTTTTAAAATACTAAACTCTTATTATTGACTCATGGTATATTTGTTTATTTAATTAGCCAGTTGTCAGTTTTTGATGCATAGCTATAAGCTCATCACTTAACATAGAAACTAGAAACACAGATCATTATATATTTAATTTTAAAATTAAGATGTAAATTTTCCTCTCCCACCACCACCACAGTGTCAGTTCTATGAGTATAAGGATTTTGTTTTGTTCCTTCTGTGTACACAGCATCTAGAATAGTACCTGCCACAGGCACTTGAAAATAAAGGAAGCACTGCCTGTTTATTACATACCAACATTTTCAAGGGTAATGTGTCTTTCAAGATGTCTAAAACCAGAATTAACCTTCCACATCCTTATCTCCATTTTCCTTTCTCTTTCTACACTCCTTCCCTTGACTCTGCTCCCCAGAAGCACAGAATTTCTTTGAGCACTCCCTCCATGCCTTTGCTCATGCTAACTTCTCTGCCTGGAGGAGACCATTTCCCACCCCAATGGCCCCAGGACACCTGTATAACTCCTCTCCAAGAAGCTCACCAGTCACTCCCTCAAAGATGCCATCTCTGCCCCTTCCTTTCCCCTTTCCTTTCTCAGGGTTCTCCCATGCCAGTCGCTGTCCCTTGTGCTCACACACTATGCTTCTCTATATTCTCCAAGAGGCTGAGAGCTCCTTGAAGTTCAGGAAGCAAATTGAAGCCTTCACCCATGATCTCTTCCAACTTCCTCAGAAGATAAATAGAAACAGACATTAGTATGCCTGGTTCACAGATTGCGAAATTAATTTCAGAGGAGGAGAAAAAGTCCAGAACCCCTCAGGAATCCTCTTGAGAGCTCTTTATTCCTATCACTTGGGTAGAGGGAACATTCCTCTTGTCTTTGGTAAATTTTGCTATAAGCCTGGGTTCAAGCCTATGCCCCTCTGGAAGGTAACCATGGATACTGGTTTTGAGCTGACACAAAAACTTTCAGTTAGTGGAGGCTACAAGTGGTTTTCAGGCTGCCTAGAGAGTTTTGGGGTGAAGGGACAAAACCTGGAAACACTGACAAAGGTAAGACCTTTGCCTTGGGCTCCTGGTCTGGATATATTTCATTTAGGGTGGGCCCTAAAGCTCAGCTTTAGGGCTTCCCTGGTGGCTCAGAGGTTAAAGCATCTGCTTGCAATGCAGGAGACCTGGGTTCAATCCCTGGGTTGGGAAGATCCCCTGGAGAAGGAAATGGCAACCCACTCCAGTATTCTTGCCTGGAGAATCCCATGGACAGAGGAGCCTGGTGGGCTACAGTCCACGGGGTCGCAAAGTGTCAGACACGACTGAGCAACTTCACTCTTCACTCTTCTAAAGCTCAGCAGAGTCCCTTAAAGGTGACAGGTCTGACTAGGATATTAACTAGTTTTGAGTTGAGAATCAAAGAGAATCCCAGACATTTCCTCTTCTTGGGAAGCAGGACCCTCTCCGTGAGATCTGAAGCAGAGTGTTGATGCAAGCAATACCAGCTGCAATCCTGGGCTCCTGGGGTGATCCAAGACAGAGTCTGGAGACAACAGGTCTCCTGTCCCCAGTCAAAGGGAGCTTCCAGCGGCAACTTGTCCACACCCACATTCTTGCCCCCAAAGTGCGTTTCTTTTCGCAGCCCAGGACCACAGGCAGGCAGGAGATATTCACACTCAGGGCATCTCCTTGAGGCACCTTCATCTCCTCTGAGCCCTTACTGACGCCTGGGAGGGCGCCGAAGAGCATTCTCCCTCCTAGGGGTCTTGGGTCTTCCCTGCCATCACTTTAATCTCAAACAAGGCACGTCTGGAGAGTAGAGATCTGGGGAGCCCCACTCACTCATAAACGGGCTCGTTTCGCCTCCCAAGGCGACCGAGTTTCGCCTCCCAGAGTAGGACCGGGAAGCCAATCGCACCAACGCTCGATTGAGCTGGTGCAGGGTGGGTGTGGGTCAGAGTCAATGAAGTGTGTGCCGCTAAACCTGCTGGTTTCCTGAAGCGAAATCTTAAGGGGAGGGAGAGAAGAAGAGGGTGTGGGAGATGGAATTGGGGGCGAGAGGTGCCGGCCTTTTCCCGGGGCGTTTTGACGAAGAGGCGCCGAGCACTCCCACTGCTTAAGAAGAGACACCGTAGCCACCAGGACGCCGAAGCTGGGGACCGTCTCTTGCTCGGGGAGTAGTCTGAGCATTTCCTCTCCACGCACTCCGAGGAATCCAGAGAGGGCTGCAAAGGTAAGTGAGGAGGGACGCCCTTCTGCCACCTGGGAGTAAAGCCGCGGAGTAAGGAGTCTCATGGGGCAAAAAAGACAGCGAGTGTCCCAGGCAGCTCCGCCCTGAGGAGGGAGATACGGTAGAACCAGGTTCAGGATCGAGACGTGGGGAGCACCCCGCGAGGCTTGTAGCAAAACACACTCAGGACCCCAGGGTTGGGGAACTTCCAGGCTCGGGGAAGACTTGAAAGGGAAGGGAACACTAAGAAGCCGAGGTGAGCGCTGTGGCGCTAGCGGACAGCGAATCCCGGACTCGCCAACTTCAGCACCCTGGACAGTGTCCCGCCCTTGGTCTGATAAACTTAGCATTGACACAGTTTTAACTAAGGAAAAACTAACTTTGCATCTCCTCGACTTTAATATTTTAGTTCAGAAGAGTTTGATTTTGTTCATGTAAATATCCTGTGTAAATAATCTAAAATACAGAGGAAATGAATAGCCTTGTATCTCAATATGCCTCTTCAGGAATGTGTCTATTCAAAGACAGTTTCTGAAATATTGATTTAAAGGAGATCCCCTGGAGAAAGAAATAATAACCCACTCCAGTATTCTTGCCCCTGGGAAATTCCATGGTCAGAGGAGCATGGCGGGCTACAGTCGATGGGATCATAAAAAGTTGGATACAACTTAGTGACAGAACATGTTTTGCTATTGTACAGAAGAGAAAGATTCATCTTATGGTGTTATCATTAAGCATTCTAATATAGACGTATCCTCAAAACAATTCCCATGAGCTGTGCCTGGCTTCCCTTCATGATACTAACATCTAAAAGATTTGGAAATATAAGGTAAAAGTGAAAGTGAGCTGTATATAATCTCCTGCTTTTTCTTTAGGGCTGTTTAAGTATGATATAGTCTGTGAAGATTCAGATAAGCCATTTTCAGGGGCAAATTATTATGTTAAGTACATTATTTCTCATTGTACTTTTCTGAAGTTAAAAGTAATTTCAAAGTGTGTAAGGATGTCTTGGTTTTATTGTAACAGGCTTTGAAAGCCAGAAAAGTTGAACAAGAGATAAATAATTTTTGTTAAAATACTTGAGATTTATATCAAGAAGAGAAAAATGAGAAAATACCATTTTTTTGAAAATTATGTAAAAATTACAGAACATTTTAGATGTCTGTAATATTAATTTTACAATATTTGTTTATTAATCCTCTTCTAATTGGTTGAATACATATAAGTATTATAAGTATATAGATAAGTATATATCCCATACTTTTAACCCACTGTCTTGTGTTTATTTTTATTTATAACATCTTACAATTCATATGCCTTTTTTAATAATGAAAGGAACCAGAATAGGAAAGCATTCAAGGGTAAAATATGTTCAAATTCTTAATTGTGTGGGAGTCTTGATTTAGGATAGCTAGGCTAAATTATCCCACTCCAGTGTTCTTGCCTGGAAAATCCCATGGATGGAGGAGCCTGGTAGGCTACAGTCCATGGGGTCGCTTCACTTTCACTTTTCACTTTCCTGCATTGGAGAAAGAAATGGCAACCCACTCCAGTGTTCTTGCCTGGAGAATGCCAGGGACGGGGGAGCCTGGTGGGCTGCCGTCTATGGGGTCTCACAGAGTCAGACACGACTGAGGCGACTTAGCAGCAGCAGCAGCAGGCTAAATTATGGTATTATAGAATAATAAAGCCATGTAGCAAGACTGAAAAATTTCACTTAATACTCCTTTAAACTATATTTCTCAGTACTAGGGAAAAAGAGCTTTATTTATCTTACAAAGGAGCATTTGTTAGGAATAAATCTTTCTTAATCTAAATATCATTGTTTTAGGCTACCTGGCTTGACAATGCATCATTTTAGATAAAGTGGGACTTGTGGGAGGTAAGATAAGCCTTTTCCTAGAGATACTGGTATGTTTCCATTGCTGGCACCAAGGTTCTTAAAGGACATAATTATTTTCTGTATTGAGCAGAGCACAAGTAGGGACTCATATGAAATATTTCCATCTTGTGCAGTTTCAGGGTCATGGCTGATCCTGGAAACAGAAGAAGGATCTACCACCCCTTGAGTCTCACCTGCTCCCTGCTCATTGTGGGAATGTGCTGTGTGTCTCCTTTCTTCTGTCATAGCCAGACAGATCTGCTGGCTCTTAACCAAGCTGATCCTCAGTGCTGGGAATCTTCTTCAGTGCTCCTCCTGGAAATGTGGAAGCCTCGAATCTCCAACACTGTTTCAGGTTTCTGGGATTTTATGATCTACCTGAAGTCATCTGAAAACTTGCAGCATGGGGCATTGTTTTGGCATCTGGCCCAACTCTTCTGGGACATCTATGTGGACTGTGTTCTCTCCAGAAACCACGGCTTAGGAAGAAGACAATTGACTGGAGAGGAAGTGAAGATCTCAGCAGTGCATCCACAGCACACAGGGAGAAAAAAAGGTGGTCAACCCCAGGCCCCATGTCTCTTGAAAGGGTCCACCAAGTATGAATGTGCTGAATTGTGAGAAACAGGGAAACAGCTTTAGGAGAATGCATTGCCACACATAGTCTTCTTGGGGGTGAACCCAAAGAACACACAAGTGATAGGAAGATACATAACACTTCCTTTTGTAATTTGCAGTAGCTTTTTTTAAATCAACATGTTGTCCTCATCTTCATACTTCTGGTAAATAGCAGCAAAGAAGAATCAGATAGACAAGTAAGAAAAGACATGATTCCTAAAACACAATATCAAGGTATAAAGGGATGCCCCCAAATTTACTTTTTTTTTTTTTTCAGTTAGTCTGAGCATTGCTAGTCATAACCTGTGTTTACTTGTTATGGAATCGGGAAGATTTGAATATAAGCCTGAGGAACACCTACAGCACACAAGCTCTTACCCCTTTTAAATAGAAAAAATAACCCAAATGTTTTCATATAAATGGAAGGACTCCTTGAGATTTACTTAGTTGATGATATAAATGGTAGAAAAATCAGCTGGCTTACAAATTCACTCTTCCTTGTTTTCTGAACAAATCTCAAATAAGTAATTAACTTCCAGCAAGCTGAGTAATTAATTTTTAGAAATCTGGGACTTCCTACAAATTTAGATTTTTCATTGAATAAATATATATTCAAATATTACATGTAATATTTAAAAATATTATAATATGTAATATTTGAATATATGTCTTCAGTCTTACATATATTAGTCTTCTCTGGGG
This sequence comes from Bos javanicus, assembly GCF_032452875.1. NCBI lineage: Eukaryota > Metazoa > Chordata > Mammalia > Artiodactyla > Bovidae > Bos > Bos javanicus. The sequence continues at coordinate 95,019,606 of NC_083869.1, forward strand.
GCACTAGAAAAAAATTTCCTTTATAGAATTAGAATGAGGGTGAATGAAGCACTGTGAGTAAGCTGAGAGAGAACTTAGCCTTATTCATACTGTTTTTGTTCCTTTTTCTGTGTTGTTTTCAACCAACGAGCTTCTAAAGCTTGCAACAAAGGCTGTTCGAGTGGTAGTAACTGTTTATGAAGTAGTGGAAAACTGAAGAATAAAATAATTTTTTTATTTGTACATTTTGTTGTGAGAATTGTTATAAAATTGTAAAATGGAAAAATCTATTAAAATAGCAATTAACAGTGATAGTTCTAGATAAATCTTTTCTCAAGATATTGTAGAACCTTTAAATATTTAATTTGTTTTAATATCAATAACAAAAGATACTGTTAACTGACCCATAAAACCAGATAATCCACTGGTATTATTTATACATAAATTTATTGTTTTGGCAAGTGTTATTGTCACTTAAACCAATTTCATTTCCTAGAGGAAATATTCTTTCACCAGATTAGTTACTAAAGCAGAAGTACAAAATGAGTGTCTATAAATGCTGGTTGCCAATATTTTAAAAATATTTTGAACAGAGGCTGCCCAGATATTGACATCAGTAAGCACTGTATATTTTCTTCATGTGTACTGTAGACTTTTTATCCCACCACTCTTATCCTATATAGCTGTTGTACTCAAATTACTACCAGTATTTCTTGGTTTTGTATTTTACACTCACTTTGAATTACTTTATCTATAGAATAAATGAAAATAATAATGTTTGTGTTCAACTTAACATGAAAATAATCTATAAATATATCACATATGATTATATTATAACTAATATATTAGTTATAATATAGTCCTGGTGGCTCAGAGGTTAAAGCGTCTGCCTCCAATGCGGGAGACCCAGGTTTGATCCCTGGGTTGGGAAGATCCCCTGGAGAAGGAAATGGTAACCCACTCCAGTATTCTTGCCTGGAGAATCCCATGGACGGAGAAGCCTGGTAGGCTACAGTCCACAGGGTTGCAAAGAGTCGGACACGACTGAGCGACTTCACCTTCACCTTCAGTAATATATCATGTACTATAATTCTGTATTATAATTATGTAGATATACATAGAATCTCAAAAAATGGTTTCAGTTTGCTTGTTTGCGGTAGGCTATCAAAATAGTCTGAGACTACATGTAATTTTCTGAGCACACTTCAACATTTCTATCTTTAAAAAAATCTAGTGGATTTGTCTTCAGCATTGGAAGTCACTTCCTTCATCTTGCTACAGAGATGCTATTGACCCAGCTGGTCTGAAAACTTTGCAAGCAGTAGGACTAAACATCTTACTTTATTGAAGTTTTTTTAATGTTTGACATAAACAATTGTTGCATACCAGGAAGTAAGACTTTCCATTTATACTGTATAGTCACAGTCAAAGAGGGTCTTGGGTCAAGGAGACACCATGTTTTAAAGCTAAATAGTTGCGGGAACATGGAGATTTTATCTCAAGAGGCTTGATTAAATCTCTAGTGGCTCAGCTAGACTCTGCATGTACCTGCACAGATTCTCCACTAATTTTTTCTTTTGTCCCCAGGGAATTAATATTCGATCAGGTTGGGATGGGGTGAGCGTGAAGAGGTGTTTGTCCCCATAGTTCTCAGGAAAATTACATCATCAGAGCAGAAGAGAAGAACTAAAATAAGTGTCTCCATAATACACAAAAAGGTTCTTGCTATTTTGATGGCTTCAAGTTAAATAGTTTAAACACACTTGAATAGTGTTGCAATGAATCATGCCTTATTAAAAACACAGAACTCCTATATAACTTTGTATGTTAATATATTTGTTAATATTGAGTCAGGAAATAAAAAAAAAACAAGAGATATCAAATAGCTACATAAACTTGGGCAAGCTAATTGACTTATTTAACTCTTAGTTTCTTCATCTGAAAAAGAGGGATATGGAAAAATTTAGAAGACCCATAATGTCTCTTTAGGTTCTATGTTCTGATGTTCTGTGATCTGATAAAAAATAAATGTATAAAAAGCATGGATTTACCTATAGAAAGAATCTGAAAGAGGTTTTTACTCCAAGGATAACTTCCTGAGCCTAGTGATGAGCTAGACACTGTGGTGCTTTATAACAATGATAAGCAGGAACAGAGGTGATCCAGAAATGAGAATTGCCAAAATTCTGAGAACTGAAGATATCATTGTTTGAGAAAAGACTCAAAACAGCATCATTAATTTGTCTAGAAAAATACGAGCTAATAACTGAATGTTGAAATATTCAGAAGACTGAAGAGATTATACCCAGGCTTAAGTACTAAATTATGATGGATTCTGTGTAGGCAGATAGGCAGAGAGAATGAGAGAGAAAATGATGAACTGATTTAGGAAAAGTGTAAGCTGTTAATGTCTATCGAGTAGAAAATAACAGAGTTGAGGTTAACTCATGGGTTAGTAAAGGCTTCAATACAAATGAAAGGATTTTTAAGCATATCCTTGTTTGTATCAAAAATGATGATTCCTTGCTTCAACAAATCTTGCTCTGCCCCTGAGAGGAACAGAAAAACTTGCCTTCCTGAGCTTGGTAGTTTGGATGGTCTAGAAAAATTGTGTCTTTGCTTTCCTCTTTGACATGAAAATTAACATTTAGATTTATAATTTGATGATGTTTGCAGTTGGTGTCTAACCAGCTGAAAAATGTTTATAGTGCTTATTTTTTAAACACTAAGCAGAAGACAAAACAATGCTTTAGAAATACAAATTAGATTTACAAATGCTTGATTTTATACTTTACTCACTATAAGAAATTTTTTAAGTAGCATATTCAGAAATTACTTATCTAGAAATCTTTCTAAAGAAACATTTGGAGCTGTAGTCAACTTTGCAGTACAAGGTTCTTCACTGTAATATTATTTATAGTAATAGAAAATTGGAAATAACCTAAATGTCCCATAGTTGGGTAATGGAAAATTAAATTATGGCATAAAGTATGTATGCATAAAATTATGCTTCTCTTTGGAAGATTATACTATGGATGGTTTAAAGTTTTTTTTTAATTTTTATATTATATAACAATTTTTAACTTTTCTAGTCAGAAAAGTGTATTTTAATACATATTAATCCAATAGGAAATGTATTTCTTATAATCTACTTAATTCATATTATATAATTAAACTTTATAGGACACAAAATTTTGCATAAAAAAGAATTTACATATATACCTCTGCAATAAATTTATACAGAATTTTAATTGCAGAGTGGCACAAATAGTAGAATGGCAGAAAACTTTCTTTGTAAAACCAAGTCATTGATGTTTAATCAGCCTGAAAATATTTTGGTGATCTAATGATTAGTTCCTTTTCTCCAATTTCAGGTGCCTATTCTCAGCAACCAAGAACCCCTTCCCTAAAGAAGAAAGAGTTGATTGAAGACTTGATAAGCCTGCATGTGCATAGGAGCAGATCGAAGTTCATTGGAAAAGCGACCAGTGGCCTGGAAATAAAGAGAAAATAAATCTAACCTCAGAGCTATGCACATCTTGGCATTTAAACAAATATATATATTTTTCTTGACTATTGATCCTTCATTTACTTGAAATGGTGGGAGTGTAAAAAGATAAATATTAAGCCACATTCTCTCAGAGTACTTAGCTTCATTCTTTTAGGCTGCTAGCACATTCCTTCAAATGGTGACAGTGCTGTCAGATCATCCCACTGCCAGAAAGAGAGCACCTGTGCATGCTAAGTTGCTTCAGTTTTGTCTGACTCTTTGCGACCCAATGGACTGTAGCCCCCAGACTCCTCTATCCATGGGATTCTCCAGGCAAGAATACTAGAGGGGATTGGCTGGGGCTACACAGATTCTTTGTATTCATTTTGGTCACTGTTTTGGGGTGCTTGACATTGTTAATGAACTAGAGTGCTAGACATTTATTTTGAATACACTGCATGGCTTCAAAGACATCAGTCACTGAATTGCTTATGCACAGGCATATGAGACTATACTTACTAATTACCTGAATTTCGTTTGAAAGAATATTTTTTAATATTTTGAACTGAGTGACGCAAAAAACAAAATGAAGCAACTGGTAAATAAAGCATTCTACTAACAGAAACAAAATTAATAAAAGCTCTGGACCCCAAGTAATGTTACTGAAGTCTTTTTATTTCAATATTCAGTGTTACCATTAATGATAATCCAAACTCTAACAAAATAGCAGTAAGTATAATTTTTTTCTCCACTTGGTATATTTTCTATTGTATTAAATATTAAGACTGTAATTGATAACACTTTGCTTTGAAAAACAAACTAAAAATAAAAACAGCATTATAAGGAAAGAACCCATAAAAATATTTTTCCTCAAGATGACAAGGCCTGAATAAGGTTCATCGCAAAGAAGTCCAATTAGCAAATTTATTTGAGTTCCAGACACAATGCTATTTTTATCTCTAATTATGCTCATCTCGCCAATCATTTCTGACTATTATAACTGATGGTTGAAAACCAGTTTGAATTTCAGCTATGTTAGCAATTCACTTGCTTTTCTAGATCCAAAGAAGTCTCAGTAAGTGTTTTCACTGAAGGTTTAGGGCCTCCTTAAATGATAAATCTTATCCGAAGGGTTAATATTAGAAGACATAGCTGCATCTGAAGATTCACCAAATCGTGAAAATGGCGGAAACAAGTCTGGGGAAGGAAGTGAGAAGGGGAACCAGCCTCAGCTTTAACTTGATTAGAAGAATGAGCACATTAAGAGCGGCCATTCTTTGACTACCTTTTCTAGAGGGTCATGCTTTTACTTCTGTGCTACTTTCACTAATGTCTTACATTAATTTCTTAAAAAGTGTCACATAAACTCACTATCTGTTATACATGGTTGAAGAGATGCCATTCTTGCAAGGCTTGCCCCTTACTCCTCCTGCACCTCGGTACTACACCAGCGGGGCTGCCAAGTTTTTCTGATGCTTTGTGAGCCATCTAGTCTCTGGTGCTGTCAATCCTGTCTTCGTAGAATGCAAGCATTGGTAGACAACATGTAAATACATGAACATGGCAGTGTTCCAATAAAACTTTGCTTGTGGACCCTGAAATTTGACTCCAAGTCATTTTCAAGTGTTAGAAAACATTATTCTTCATTTGACTTTTTCCAATTATTATTTTTTTTTAATGTAATAACCTCTCTTCATTCACAGCCAGCACAAAACTGGCAGTGGGCAGATTTGACCCTTGGGCTGTAGTTTGCTGACTGGTGCTCTGGGGCATCCTTATCAAACTTGTAAGGAACAGATGGGAGGAAGTAAGAAACAGTGAATATGCTGAATAACAAAACCAAAATTAAAAAAAAAAAAAAACAACCTCATGTTAGGCTGAAAAGCAAATTCAAAAAGATTAGGATGAGATTGAACAGAAGTAACAGTCCTAATCCTACCAGGTTGGACATTATTTCACTTTGGAAACATTACTAGAAGTTATGGATCATATGAAAAAGAGCACACAGTCTCTCTAAATGTAATACGAACTGCACATCCAGACAATAGGTGAAATAATGGAACCAAAGCAATTTTTGTTGAAAGTTGAAAGCATTGGTTTAGAGTACAGGCTCAAGAGCTGGGTTCGAACCTCAACTTCATCAAGTAGTGACCAAACGACTTTGGACAAGTTACTGACCATTTTCGTGCCTTAATTTTCTTATAAAATGAGATACCTATTTACTACTAGGTTTGTTGTGAGGTTTAAATGAGCTAGTACCTATACGGTGTGTAGAAGTTAAACACTCTCACAGTTAAAAAATGTTAGCTACTACTTTGAACTTTATTCAGTTAAATACCCTAATCATACATACAGAGGAGGGAAGCACACAAGTACTTTGATCATATTCATTGAATGTGGGATTTTAGTGAGAAACATTTATGTTTTAAAATAAATTTATTTTGAGATAATTGCTGAGATATACACATAGTAAGAGATAAATAATATAGAGACATCCTATTTACCCTTCATCCAGGTTCCCTCCATAGTAACATCTTGCATAACTATAGTACAATAACAACCAGAGAATTGACATTGGTAGAATCCGCAGAGTTTATTCAGATCTGACCAGTTCTGCATGCACTCGTGTGTGTGTGTGTGTGTGTGTGTGTGTGTGTGTTCTTTGCCAAGCCTGTTCTCCAGCAGAAGCATCTGGACAGAAAATTAGGTCATCAATTCAAAATTTAGATATTAAAGAAGATAGTTGCACAAATTCCTGTAGACCACATGCTTGAATACGACTACCAATGTATTCAAAGAAAGGGCCTCTATTGGAAGTACAGCACAACTAGATTTGAATTGCCTCTTCTTTCCATTTCCCTCTACCCCTCCTCACTCCCAAGGCTTTACTCTGAAGAACTAAGACACAAGAGTAGAGAGATTAAAAAAATAAAATTTTCATCGTGCTTCATACCAGACTATCAAGAAAGAGGTAGAAGGTTTAGTGTAGTCAGTACAGATTTTGAAAACACGTTTTGTCATCACCTTACAAGGCCTTGGAATCTGGGTTCCTTTTCACTTCAGGTTGGTCAAGGTAATCTGATCAACAAGGGCAGAGAAAGCCCTGCACACTCTCTCGGCTCCACAATATAGGTCCAGGTTTACTGAAGATTGCAGGTCTGAAATCAACAAACAGGAAAGTCCTGCAGAGAAAGCACCTGTAGGTCCTTAAACTGATCTTAATAAAGTTCTAGCACAGAGAAGAACTAAAATTCATCTCTCTTCAGTTCCTGGTGGCAATGCCCTTTCTCTAAGCTAGCCTGAAAATGAGATGGGTATCATTTACCATGATCAGTTACCAATTGAGACAAGTTGTGGTTCTTGAAGAGAATTTTCCCATAGGTTCAAGCAAAATTCTGGGTAGCCAGAAATCCCACTCTTGAGCAGCGGTTTTCACACTCTGGTGTATGTTGAAATCACCTTTGTTTGTTGTGTTAGTGGCTCAGTCATTTCTGACTCTTTATGATCACATGGACTGTAGTTGCCAGTCTCCCTATCCGTAGAATTCTCCAAACAAGAATACTGGAGTTGGTTGCCATTTCCTTCTCCAGGGGATCTTTCTGACCCAGGGATTGAAGCTGGGTCTCCTGCACTGCAGGCAGATTCTTTACCATCTGAGCCACCAAAGAAAACCTAAAATCACCTGGAGAATATTAAAACAGATTGCTAGGTCGCAGGCTCAGAGTTCAGATTCAGTATATACGAAGGTTAATTTTATGTGTCAATTTGAATAGACTGTGGTGCTTGGATATTCAGTAAAACATTTTTCTGGGTGTGTCTGTGCAGGTGTTTCTGGATGAGGTTAACATTTGAATGAGTAGACTGAGCAGAGCAGAGTGCCCTCCCTGATTAGGTGGATGGACTTCATCCAATCAATTGAAGGCTTGAATAGAAAAGGTCTGAGTAAGAGAATTCCTTCTGTCTGATTGTTTTCCAGCAGAGACATCAATTTTTTTCTGCTTTTGGACTCAAAAGGAGACATCAGTTCTGGAGAACTCAGACTGCTATAGTATATCAGGGATGGGACCCAATAAACTGTGTTCCTAATAGGCTCCTGGGTGATACTGATGCTGGCCTAGGGATGATGCTTTGAGACCTCTGCTCTATAGTTACTGATTAATGGTTTGAGTGGTCCCCTATGATCTATTGTAATAGGAATCGTGCTGTAGAAAGATCTTCAGTTTGGCAGTTATCAACCAAAAAAATGTATATGCATAATTTTTAGGCTAAAAGTTCCACTTCTAGGAATTGATCATACAAACATATTTACATATGAGTACAAATATATATGCTATAAGGATACTCACCAAAACATTCTTATGATAATAAAAAATTGGGAGCAACTTAATTACACACCAATAAGTAAATTACTGTATATTTATACCCTGGGATATTATGTAGCACTTTATAAATGACATTGCTCAATGTCTAAGGTACATTGGCAAGTGAAAAGAGCAAAAACAAGTTCAATCTAATTTATGTTAAGAAAGTAGAGACACATAAATGCAAAGAAAAAAAGTCTGAAGAAAAATTCACTAAACTGCCAACAGTTTTTACTTCTGAGAAACAGGTGCCAGATCATGATGGTGAATTCATTTTTAAAAAGCATGTGCACTTGGTCATTTTAATTTTATGATGAACATGTTGTATAATATTGTTTGTGTAATTAATAAAAATAAGATTGCAGGAAACAAAAACTTAGAAAGGCTTATTTTGTTAGTTATACACTTCAGTTACATGATTTATTTTGGCTCCATCTGTGCTGTTTCCTGTTGAACATAAGAGGAGAGGGTTCATGCCTTATTTTTTTTTTTTTACTGTTTATTCTCTAATACTTCTCCAGAACTACAAGAACCTTGAATAAATAATATTCTATTGCCCAAATAAAATCTTGTCCAGAGGCAAACTTGTTTTAGAATATTCTGTTTCTCAGCCCATAGTTATAAAAACTTTAAATACAGTAATAAAAAATAGATAAATGACACTCCATTTCATACATTAAAAAAAATTTAGTTGTTATTTTAAGTTCCAGTCCCTTGAAATGTTAAAATAGCCAAAGATATACACTTAGAGCTGACTGTGGCTCAGATCACCAGCTCCTTATTGCAAAATTCAGGCTTAAAGTGAAGAAAGTACGGAAAATCATTAGGCCAGTTGAGTATGACCTAAACCAAATCCTTTATGTTTATACAGTGGAAGTGACAAATAGATTCATGGGATTAGATCTGGTACACAGAGTGCGTGAGGAATTATGGACAGAAGTTCATAACATTGTACAGGAGGCAGTGACCAAAACCATCCAAAAGAAAAAGAAATGCAAGAAGGCAAAGTGGTTGTCTAAGGAGGCTTTACACATAGCTAAGGAAAGAAGAGAACCAAAAAGCAAGGGAGAAAGGAAAAGATATACCCAACTGAATGCAGAGTTCCAGGGAATAACAAGCAGAGATAAAAGGCCTTATTAAATGAACAGTACAAAGAAGTAGAGGAAAAAAGTGTTATGAGAAAGACTAGAGACTGCTTCAAGAAAATTGGAGATACCAAGGGAATATTTTGTGAAAGGATGAGCACGATAAAGGACAGAAACAGTGAGGACCTAACAGAAGCAGAAGATATTAAGGAGAGGTGGCAAGAATACATAGAAAAACCGTATGAAAAAAGCTTTAATGATTTGGAAAACCATGACTGTGTGATCATTTACCTAGAGCCAGACATCCTGGAGTGTGTCAAGTGGGTCTTAGGAATAAGCATCACTATGAACAAAGCTAGTGGAGGTGATGGAATTCCAGCTGAGCTATTTCAAATCCTAAAAGATGATGCTGTGAAAGTGCTGCCCTCAATACACCAGCAAATTTGGAAAACTCAGCAGTGGCCACAGGACTGGAAAAGGTTCATTCCAACCCCAAAGAAGGTCAGTGCCAAAGAATGTTCAAACTACTGCACAATTCTGCTCATTTCATATGCTAGCAAGGTAATGCTTGAAATCCTTCAAGCTTGGCTTCAACAGTATGTGAACTGAGAATTTTCAGATGTACAAGCTGGACTTAGAAAAGGCCAAGGAACCAGAGATTAAATAGCCAATATCCGTTGGATCATAGAAAAAGCAAAGGAATTCCAGAGAAATATCTACTTCTGCTTCATTGACTATGCTAAAGCCTTCAACTCTGTGGATTACAACAAACTGTGGAAAATTCTTCAAGAGATGGGAATACCAAACCACCTTACCTGCTTCCTGAGAAACCTGTGTGCAGGTTAAGAAGCAACAGTTAGAGCCAGTCATGGAATAATGGACTGGTTCAAAATTGGGAAAGGAGCACATTAAGGCTGTTCAGGTAGGATCAGAAGGAGAAGCACATGTCCTACTACCTGCCCAAATCCTTCTTGTTGGAATCCATCTTGACTGAGCAATGCATGTGCCACCAGGAAGGACCCTGAGTCAGAATGATTGGCTAGAGTCAACCCAGAAACTAATCCCATCACCATAAAACCCAAGACTGTGAGCCATATGGCAGAGCAGTTCTCCCAGGTTCCTTTACCCTCCTGCTCTCTGCCCGGGCACCTTTTTCCAATAAAGTCTCTTGCTTTGTCAGCATGTGTGTCTCCTCAGATAATTCACTTCCATGTGTTATACAAGAGCCCACTTTTGGGCCCTGGAAGGGGTCCCCCTTTCTATAACAGGAACATGTATGAAATCAGTGTGCATGGGTGCATGCTAAGCTGTTTCAGTCAGGTCCAACTCTTTGTGACCCTGTGGACTGTAGCCTGCCAGGCTCATCTGTCCATGGAATTCTCCAGACAATTCAGCATGGGATAGGTTACCATGCCCTCCTGCAGGTGATCTACCTGACCCAGGGATCGAACCTGTATCTCTTACACCTCCTGCATTGGCAGGTGGATTCTTTACCACTAGTGTCACCCAGCAGTCCAGAGGAAACTGCAGTGGGAAAGTAATTCACCTGAATGTAACTAACAATCTATCTGGGCTCTGAATGAATTCAGGATGTGAGAGAAGGCTATCAAAATAATGGGTACAGAGGTTTAAACATATTAGATTATCTAGTCTGTATTACTTTTCTGGCAATGGAAATACTGAGCCCGTGCTTTCCTTATAAGAATAATTAATTAGGCAAACCAATATATATTGAATATTTACTCTGTACTAAGACCTCTCTCTTGAGCTCCAGATTGTACATGTTGATTGCCTCTGATATTTCCATTTGGTTGTTTCCAAGCAGTTCACACTTAATGTGTTCAAAACAGAACTCCTGATGTGTTGACCTCTGTCTCAGCTTTCCCAGCTTTCCTCATTGCAGTAAGTATATAACCTTCCACCCAGGCTAAGCCATTGTCACTTGCCTAGACTACAACAGGCTCTCATCCCGTCTATTTACAAACCCTCTTGCCCTTCAAGTCATTTTCCACACAATGTCAGTTTTGTAAAAACATAAATCTACCCCTTTCTAAATGAATGCCCAGTATCCAACACAGTTCTTAGCACATAAAGTTCAATTAGCATTTGTTGAATAAATGAATGATGAACCAACTAGACACATTTTTTCCTACCTTCATGGAGCTTAATGCTAGAATTCTGTGTACCATTTCCTATCAAGGATTTTCATATGTATGCATGTATGTGTGTACATGTATGTATGACAAAGAGAGAAAGACTCACCAAGACTTCAGTACATACTCTTAGGATTCCTAGGCAGTATATCTACATATACCTTCATGGCTACTTTTGAGAAGTCTGCTTTCTAAATACTTGAGATAAAGATCCAGAGTTGCTTAAGCACTGCTCTTTATTTTTCTACAATCTGCTGAAGTTCAAGCTTCATTTTCTGATTATTTAAAATAATAGTTTAGATGACGGTTCTAGGTGGGAAAGAAAGGAAATGGAATAATTCTCCCACATCCCCTTTAACCTCGCCTCCTCACCCCATCATCACTCCCTTGCCTTGCCTTCTCATCCTTGAAACATGCTGTGGTAAATAGAAGGCAAGGGGAGATGGAAGAGAAGTAGGGGAAAGAATTTCAGAGATTTACATAGGAAATTTCACTCATAAATGAAAAGAAAATAATTTAATGAGAAAGTAAGACCAGAGTATGCTGTCCTTTTTTGGTCACTATAAAAATAAATAGTGTTAGATGCTCTTTCAAATCTAATTTCTTTACTGCAAGTTTGAACAAACCATTTGCCACTGATTTTCAATCCAACATTTGGAATTTAAAGAGGTTTGGGGAGACCCTTCTATACACTTCTTTTCCAGTAAGTTCTGAGTCTCCTGAAATTCTACTACCCTAGATCTTGATACTGAATGACTCTATTCAGTTATGTCAACAACTATGCCCAAACTGCAGAGAAGGCAATGGTACCCTACTCCAGTACTCTTGCCTGGAAAATTCCATGGACGGAGGAGCCTGGCAGGCTGCAGTCCATGGGGTTGCTAGGAGTCGGACACGACTGAGCGACTTCACTTTCACTTTTCACTTTCACTTTTCACTTTTATGCATTGGAGAAGGAAATGGCAACCCACTCCAGTGTTCTTGCCTGGAGAATCCCAGGGATGGGGGAGCCTGGTGGGCTGCCGTCTATGGGGTCACACAGAGTCGGACACGACTGAAGCGACTTAGCAGCAGTAGCAGCAGCATGCCCAAACCGACCATGAAGCTTGCCATTTTTGTTGCATCTCCTGCACTGGCAGGTATAGTCATATAAAGTTCATCTTAATTTCCAAAATATGTTGACTTCTTAGCAAAGCTCCAACTCAGAAGGCTAGTCAGCTACTAGGATAATCACAACACTGAGTGAATATATTGATAGTCTGAGTAAATCAGTATGTTACAAACTATAGATCTTTCTGGTTTTTCTAAGAATTCTCAAATAAAAAAATTAAAAATTAAGGCAGTAAAATGATTAGAAACTTCCTGCTATTATCTGATGCATCTTTAACAGATAGAAATAAAATAAAAATGACCAATACCTTAATTCAGTTTGTTTGTCTTTCCACATCTTCATAAGTGTGGTTATCACATTTCTGTCTCTGATTACATTTGGTGTGATTTTCATAGGCATGCATAGATTATGTACAAATTACAGGGGGTATTTTTATAATCCATATCAACAATGGCTAAACTGAGTTTGCAAACAGGATTATAGTCGATACATCACTGAATGAGGATAAAAACTTAATAAGAAACATTTGAGTAAAGAATGGCAGTGTTAAACAAATGTAAAAAGTAGCCATGAAGGTATACATAGATCCTATGCTTAAACACCTCAAAGAAATTAAATTGATGTAAAAGAAATAAAACAATAAATTTAAACCTTAGAGTTAGTACTTGCTGAATTATCACAAAGTATACAATGCAATATAACAACAAAAAGGGAAAGGTGTACTTTCGTGCTAATATCATAAGCATGTTTGTATAAGAATTCAGGCTTCCTGCAGAAGCATCTCAATGGTGCTACTGTAAATGGAAACAGGTAGATTTTTTGAGATATATATTTTTTATATTATCTACGAGATTGGATAATGCTAATCGTATCTTTTTACATTATTACATAATCTGAATTTAAAAATAAACTTTGCCTTTTTATGATTTCCCTTTTAATGATCTAATGATGGGTATATATATAGACATATCAATATATATGCTGCCGCACTCAGTGCCCCCGACCCTGCAGCAGGCCACCATTGACCTGCACCTCTGCTGGAGATGCCGGGACACTCAAGGGCAAGTCTGGGTCAGTCTCTTGTGGGGTCACTGCTCCTTTCTCGTGGGTCCTGGTGCATACAAGGTTCTGTTTGTGCCCTCCAAGAGTCTGTTTCCCGTGTAAGTTCTGGTGGCTCTGTGGCGGGGTTAATAAGAGGACTTATGCCATACCCAGGTCTGCTGCACCCAGAGCCCCTGCCCTGTGGCAGTCCACTGCTGACCTGTACCTTTGCAGGAGACATTCAGACACAGTTCTGGCTCAGTCTCTGTGGCATCTCTGGGTCCTGGTGGGCACAAGGTTTGTTTGAGCCCTCTGAACATCTCTGGCGGGTAAAGGGTTTGATTCTAAATGTGATTTTGCCCCTCCAACCATCTTGCCGGGGCTTCTCCTTTGCCCTTGGATGTGGGGTATCTTTTTTGGCAAGATCCAACATTCTCCAATCAATGGTTCAGCTGCGAGTTGTAGTTTCAGAGTTCTCGCAGAAGATGAGCGCATGTCCTTCTACTCCACCATCTTACACCAGTATACAGAGCTGGGATATTGTCTCCCAAATACGAGTAGCAGATGTAGTCTGTTAAGAATCTGAAATAAACCACATTTGTGAGGGCTAACCCAATATTTTTAATATTTTAAAAATCAATAGCTTTCATAAGTTCAATTGGAGAAACAAAAACAAAAAATAAAAATGGGATGAGTATGTGAGATCCTAGAAGAGTTTCTAAAATAAAAACCACATTTTAATGTGAAATTTTCCTAAAAAGGTCTAGTGGATATTGACTTTATTTTAGAATACTCATCATGACCCCAGTGATGTTTAGATGGAAATAAGTGGGTGGAATCTTGTGTTGGCCTAAGAATCAGGCAAAAGGAGTTCTCATCTAGTCTTTGTCTCAGGCAGTCTGAGCATACTTCTGGCATTTTTGTGATTTTACTTTTTCTAATACACGATTATAACTCCAGCTCTCTTCACAGTAGATATTTTTAGAATTACCCAGTAATTACTTCATTGACTTGGCTCTACCAAGTTCAATATATAACTGACATTATCATGTTCCCATCTTACAGCTCACCAACTGCGATCGTGTTTCCCTTCCTAAATTCTTATACTGAAGTCTCACTTCCATTATCTCCAAGTGCGACTATATTTCTAGATAGAGTCTTTAAAGAGTTAATTAAATTAAATGAACGTTGTGTGGCTGGATCCTAACCCAATAGGAGGAGTGGACTTATAAAAAAGAAGAAATTTGGATAGGGACATTTTGTTGTTTTGTCACTAAGTTGGGTTTGAGTCTTTTTGGGATCCCATGAACTGGGATTATAGCTCACCAGGCTCCTCTATTCATGGAATTTTCCAGGCAAGAACACTGAGCAGGTTGCCATTGCCTTCTCCAAGGATATTCCTGACTCAGAGATCAAACCCATGTCTCCTGCATTGGCAGCAGTTTCCTTACCACTGAGCCACCTGGGAAGTCCATTACAGAGAATGCATGGAGGAAAATGCTGTGAAAACACAAGGAGAAGACAGTCACTGACAAGCCAAGGAGAGAGGCCTTAGAAGACAACAATGCCGCTTATACCTTGATCTCCAGCTTCTAGCATCCAGAAGTGTGAGGAAAAACATTTAATTGTTTAATCCACCTGATCTGTGATTCTTCGTTATGACAGTTCTAGTAAGCTAATACATCAACTCAGAAATATGTGGGGAAGGTCTTCTCTGATGCAAAAAAATGAGAATATTAACCTTTGTTTTATCGCTGGTCTCTAGATGACTCACTCCAACATAAAAGATCTTAAAAAGAAAGGGATGTAAATACAGATATAGATATATTAAGATGACAAAGTCTTCTATAAATAAGACAATGTCACTGCAAAACAGAAGAAATAGCTATAATAAAGAAGTATTAATAAAAAGAACCCTTGGATTTAGCAACAAGCACAATTTATAAGGGTGATGATGATAGTGTTACTTGTAGAAACATTCATCAATTATCCTCCAGAGAAAGACTATCATTTTTACTCTCATTTTAAAAGGGTCACATCAGGCTTCCCAGTTATATATGTTTTAGTACTATTGATAATGACAGTTGCCACAACAAAATAATAGCCATTTATTGAGTTCTTGGTATGTGCCAGGTGCTATAATACAATCTCATATGGCTTATCACCTCTAAGGCTCACAATAACACTATCAATTAGGCAATACTAGAAATCAAATTCAAAGAGGTTGTACATGTGTGCTCAGTCGCTCAGTCGCATCCAGCTGTTTGCAACCCCATGGACTGGAGCCCATCAGGCTTCTCTACCCATGGAATTCTCCAGGCAAGCATACAGGAGTGGGTTGCTACTTCTTACTCCGTCAAAGAGAATATTAATGTCCAAAAGACTAACAATTCAGTTACTCACTAGATGAATTGCAGCTGTTGGGCTAATATTATGGACTCAAGAGTTTTAAAAGGCAGCCTGACCCCCTGGGCATCACAATCTCTAGTGATTGTGAGAATCTTACCAGAAGGCGCTTCTAGAGTGCAGGCATCTGTGAGTTTTGACAACAGTTCTTGCAATTCTTCTTCCTCTAGCTCATCTTTCCCCTCCTGGATGTTCATTGCCCCTTTCCTTTCCACTGGTGCCAGAGCAAGACTGGTCTTCCTCCTTTCAATAGGAGGAATTTGGGGGATGTCCTGCAGCCGTCCTTCCTGGGAACTGGGCAGGGCACTAGAGGTTTCCTTTGAGGTCTTCTGTGCTCGGCTTTGTGCCCTGGGGCTTTGCACTGGCCTCGGCTTTGAGGCGGCCTCTGGTAATTCTGAGTTTGGCAGAGCATGTTTTGCAGGAGCTGGACCTCGGTGGCTTCCATTAATCACAGTGGACCTAGAAGTGTTTCCTGTTGTGAAGCATCCTCAGTGGAACCCCTGATCTGGGAAGAATCTCCTCCCCTTTTCTGAAATCTTTCTTCACCCCTTCCATGGTCACCCTTGGCAATCACATTTTGCCAGGAAAAAGATGAACGATGGAGGGGCTGCAACATTGCCTTGGTAAAGAAAATTTTATTTATGAAGAAATTAACATTTTTCTTACTTTTTCATTATGTTTTAAATTTCAATATTTCAATAGGAAATTTTAATGCAATATTTTCTTTTTTTGTCTCTACATTATTGGCAAATTTATTTTATGCTACTAATTCAATCGCACCCTAAAACTGTCTACAAAAGTGAGAACAGTTGTGGCGGATTCATTTTGATATTTGGCAAAACTAATACAATTATGTAAAGTTTAAAAATAAAATAAAATTGTAATAATAAAAAAAAAATAAATAAATAAAAAAAAAAAAAAAAAAAAAAAAAAAAATAAAATAAAAAAATAAAAAGATCACGGGGAATAATCATAAGAAATTTTGGAAAACTCTAGGTTCTGAAAGTTCAAGTTCTAAAATATCAAAGGAATATCTGAAAATGTCATGATATATTGGATTGATAGATAAAAATATTATAATAAAAAGTTCATAATGATCTACTTAGGTTTCAAAATAAGCCATAGGTATAAAATCTAGGGAATGTGCAGCCTGTAAAGCAGGTCTCTAAGTGTAGTCCACAGACTCCTGGAGGTCCCTGAGATCCTTTCTAAAGCACATGGAACTATATTCAATATCTTGTAATAACCTTTATTGAAAAGAATCTGAAAAGGAATATATATATTTATGTATAACTGAATCACTTTACTATATACTTGAAATGAATGCAACATTGTATATCAACTATACTCCAATAAAAAGGAAAAAAGTATATCCTTGAAGGTGTAGCAGAAATTCTTGTTTTTCTCAGTAACATGTCTCCTTAATATTGTATGTGATGAAATGTGATGTATGCATAAAACATTTCTGATGTTTACTGAAATACAAAAAATTGTCTCTTATGCAAAAGAATTAGGCTTTGGTATTTGGCAAACATCTTTTTCAAAAATGAATGAAGTGAGACTATTACAGTAAGGAAAACAATGTTCTCTGAGGACAATTTTAATAGCTGAGCTTTTAAGCAAACATTAGAATTTTGGAAAACTTTCATCCACTACCACGAGCTTGCCTCCATTCCAATTCCTAAAGACTTTTCTGACAAGATTCATGGTAATATTAATGAATATGATTTTTAAAACCTTGTATAATGAAATGGGTGAGCATTAGGAAGTTCAGCATAGCTTGGTAAATTTCCAACTGACCAATGTATGATGGTACAAAATCATGCCTAGACAGAAGATTCATTCAAAAAGCACAACAGAATATTGTGTCTTAATCAAACAGGGTGTAAAAGACATGTGGTTTCAGATTCAATATTGCAACTATTCTCTTATGAAACAATCATTTATTATGTTTTGATCTGGTATCAAGGAAGATCTCCAATTTTCTGAAAAGGCTACTAAAATGCTTCTTTCTTTTTCATCTACAAATCTGTGTGAGGCCAGATTTCTTCACATACTTCAGCCAAAACATCTTGCAACAGACTGAATGCTGAAGCAGGAAAAATTCAACTGTCTTTGTGAAGCCAGACAGTAAATAGATTTGGTAGAAAACATAAAACAATGCCAGTCTTCTAATTAAATACATGTATAAGAATATATGGGCTTCCCATATGGTAAAGATGGTAAAGAATCCACCTGCAATGCAGGAGACCTGGGTTCAATCCCTGGGTTGGGAAGATCCCCTGGAGGAGGGCATGGCTACCCACTCCACTATTCTTGCCTGGAGAATTCCATGGACAGGGGAGCCTGGTGGGCTATAGTCCACGGGGTTGCAAAGAGTCGGACATGATTGAGCAACTAACACACACACAAACACAAGAATATATAATTACTGTTTAAAACATTACATTGTATAATAGGTTTATATTTTCATT
This sequence comes from Bos javanicus, assembly GCF_032452875.1. Taxonomy (NCBI): domain Eukaryota; kingdom Metazoa; phylum Chordata; class Mammalia; order Artiodactyla; family Bovidae; genus Bos; species Bos javanicus. The sequence goes on from NC_083869.1 coordinate 95,037,706, forward strand.
TTCAAATTAGTTAAACTTATTTTAAAGCCACTTATCAGTCTTAATTTTGATTAGGGTAAACAGCAATAGATATAACCCACAAAAGCTCTCTGGGACCCTCAAAAAATTGTAAGACTCTAAAAGGGGTGCTGAGACTAAAGGTTTAAGAATCAATGCTACAAAGTACCTCTTTGCCCCAAGTCTACTGTTTGTAAATGGTACCCATGCTGTTCTCTCTCAGTGGTACCACCTTCATAAAAATGGAAGATATAGTCTGGCTGATGAAAGGGGGAGTTGATTAGGGTATGGAGAAAAGTGGGAAAGAGAGGAGGCTAATCAGAGTGAGGGGCAAGAGCCTCATGCTGCAGCCCACTCTCAGCCCAAGGATTCTAGGTCAGACCTCCAGACGGTCCAAATGGCTAGTGTCTCCCACATTCTATACCTGTAGATCCTGTCCCATTAGCTACAGCTTGGTCCACAGACTGTCCTGATTGATTGTGAGTTCGTGAATCTTTGTATCATATCTGCAACTTTTTTCTTCCTGGCAGGCGTATATGGCTTGCAACTTGTCTTTGTATTGGTTTAACCGCTTTTTAAGGAGCCTGCAAAGAGGACAGGTCTGAGTGGCCTGGAAGGGCAAGACACCAGTATAGCAAGATGCAAGAGCCCTAGCGAAATGTACCCCGGGTCCTCTCTGTGGGAGAAGGAGCTGGAGAAGCCTGGACTTGACTAATAACACCTAACATTCATTAGTCCTGCTTTAACCTGTTCACCCTGTACAGCTGTTTCTCATGTCTACTATATATGCAGTTCTCCCAAAAATTTCAGTGTTTTTAGAGGTGTTTTCAGAAACTCATCATGCTTGTTATGGACTACTTTTGACAGCATACCTTCAGCAGCTCCTTAAATGTGAATATTGACTTTATTCATTATCCTTCTGTCCATAAATACTCCATTTAGAATGACGGCATGCGTGTCATGGCTAAGTACCTCACATCTGACCAAGACCACAAGGGAAGGAACAATCATGCAATTTGTGAATTCTGGGTCTGTCTTGGCTTCTCATCCTAAGTCTAGTTGTTCATTGGTTTCAGAATAAATCAAGTAGTCAGAGTAATTCTTTCATAATATGAGGGAGGTCATGTTACTCCTTTGCTCAAAGTCCTCCAGTGTTTAGAATAAAGTCCTTCCTCTTTATTTAGAATAAACCGGAGTCCTTACAGAGGCAGCCAAAACTTGATAAGATGGCCAGGATTTCCCTTCCCTCCTTGACCTTATCTCTAATTTCTCCTGCTCACTGACTGCCCTTCAGTCACACAGAGCTCTTGGCAACTGCTTGAACTCCCCTCAGAGTTGGCTCTTTTGGGCCCCTCCGTCTGGAATCCTCCTTCCCTAGGTTTTTGCTCCTCTCATCATCTTTAAGCCTCCACTCACCATCATACCCTCAGTGAGGCTCTCCCTCACTGCTCTACTTGAAACTGCAAACCAGAACCCCCAACCTCACCTCCATCGTCTCCCATCTCCTTCCCTCGTCCTTCCCATCTCCTTGTCTCCATGGATTTTTGCCACATCTAATTGCTACAGAACATGACACGTCCTAGATTTTGACTTAGTCTCGAGCCTTCAGACTTCTGGATAGTCACTTTTATGACACACTACCTGGTTTACTGGTTACTTCACTCCTATTTTACTTATTCTATTACTTAATACTTACTTATTGTGTCTTTATTCTGGCAACTTTTTTTTCCTATTTCACTTCTTGTCATATCCCCAAACCCAGTCCTAAAACAGTTCCTGTTACAAAGTACATATACAACTAAAATTGGCTTTTTAAAGTACAGTCTTATTCTTTGATCAGTACTGTTCTATTTGTGGAATTTGTGGAAATTGGCTCCCTGGTAGGAAACAAAACAAACATTTTCAGTGTTAGAGCCTTTGAAATTTTTAATTGCCACAGACATTGGAGAGGTCTTGGAATTTAGCTGGGGTTCATATCCAAAGCAGCCATCTCTAAAAGATGGCCCTCAAACTTCCAGATAGCCACACAGGTGGAACAAGAGTCTGACTTTAACATCTTTGATTGTAATTAGAATTTCAAGTACATCTTTATGATGGACTTTTCAGAAGAGAGTCAGCTAAGAGATTTTATATAGCAGACAACAAAGAAACATTCTCCAAAAGCTTCTCTAGACAGTATTTTCTATATGTACAGTGTTGTGCTTGTTATGACCAGTAATGACATCCATTTTCTCCTGTATTGCCAGTCACTGCCAATCCCTTCCTCCTTTCTGGCCCATCCACCATGTTTGAACAGCTCATAGACACACATTCTCATCTTTGACAATCCAGGTGAAAGCAGGGGAAAGCCTGAATTTCTTTTCTGACTCTGTTTTTTTTTTTTTTTAATGGAGAAATTATCATAGTTTCTGGTGAACATAATTTACCTAGTGCCCATATTTCTGGGCAAATATTCACTGATAACATGGTTCAGATTATTTGAGAAATAATTCCCTTCAAATGATCTGAAATCAGTCTTTATAAATTAGATCTTTATATGTAGTTTTGCTTTCTGAAGTTAAGGAGCTTGAATCTCCCATGCAGGAGGCCTTCAAACAGAACACAAATACTCACAAGGCAAATTAATCATGTACAAAGTCGTGATAGTTACTTTCCTTGATCAGCACCTAGTAGAGAGTAACAAATAGCTAGCTAGTAATTGGATGATACTCTTTCTTGTAATGTAGCCTGAGACTACATTGCTCTTTAAATAATCAGTGACACAATGCGGGCTATTATTAAACTTACAGTTGACTATATTATCTCAGGCCTTTCCACACTATTTACTGTGAACCTGGGCCTATAATTACAGGATTTACATTTAATCTTTTAAAATTTAGTCTTTATTAATTGCCCCACCATTCCAGACTGCAGCATCTTAGAGATTTAAGACTCTATTTTGACATATTATTTATGCCTTTTGGTATCACGTCACACACATTTGTGAAGTATGCTCTCTACTATTTTATTCAAATCTTTGATGAACACAATGGTGTACACAGGAACAAAGATAAAGCCTTCACATAGATTTTACTCATTAGTGAAGTTCACACTGGTATTCTTTGTGTTGATAGACACTTGACTAGGAGACCAAAGGTGTATGAAGTATATAAAATGGAATCATTTAGTTGAACACAATAGCTTGAGATACTCTTATTGTGTTTCAAAGGACAAATCATTCCTTGCGTTTCTGTATCCTGCTGTCATTCTTTAAGACAGAATTCTTGGTTCAGTTATTTTAAGAATTAAATTTCAAAGTTTCCTTTTTATTTCTTTATTTTGTGTTTCAAAAATGCCTTTTTATTTCTATACTATTTTCCTTAAGTTTATTTCTAATTTACTTACCATATCTTCCAGATGGTCAAGCTGGATTTAGAAAAGGCAGAGGAACCAGAGATCAAATTGCCAACATCCGTTGGATCACTGAAAAAGCAAGAGAGTTCCAGAAAAACATCTATTGCTTTATTGACTATGCCAAAACGTTTGACTGTGTGGATCACAACAAACTGTGGAAAATTCTTCAAAAGATGGGAATACCAGACCACCTGACCTGCCTCCTGAGAAATCTGTATGCAGGTCAACAAGCAACAGTAGAACTGGACATGGAACAACTGGGAAAGGAGTACGTCAAGGCTGTATATTGTCACCCTGCTTATTTAACTTATATACAGAGTACATCATGAGAAATGCCAGGCTGGATGAAGCACAAGCTAGGATGAAGATTGAGGGGAGAAATATCAATAACGTCAGATATGGAGATGATACCACCCTTATGGCAGAAAGTGAAGAAGAACTAAAGAGCTTTTTGATGAAAGTGAAAGAGGAGGGTGAAAAAGGTGGCTTAAAACTCAACAATTCAGAAAACTAAGATCATGGCATCTGGTCTCATCCCTTCATGGCAAATAGATGGGGAAGCAATGGAAACAGTGAGAGACTTTATTATCTTGGGCTCCAAAATCACTGCAGATGGTGACTGCAGCCGTGAAATTAAAAGATGCTTGCTCCTTGGAAGGAAAGTTATGACCAACCTAGATAGCATATTCAAAAGCAGAGACATTACTTTGCCAGCAAAGGTCTGTCTAGTCAAAGCTATGGTTTTTCCAGTAGTCATGTATGGATGTGAGAGTTGGGCTCTAAAGAAAGCTGAGCACTGAAGAATTGATGCTTTTGAGCTGTGGTGTTGGAGAAGACTCTTGAGAGTCCATTGGATTACAAGGAGATCCAACCAGCCCATCCTAAAGGAAATCAGTCCTGAGTGTTCATTGAAAGGATTGGTGCTGAAGCTGAAGTTCCAATATTTTGGCCACATGATGTGAAGAACTGACTCATCTGAAAAGACCCTGATGCTGAGAAAAATTGGAGGCAGGAGAAGGGGATGACAGAGCATGAGATGGCATCACCGACTCGATGGACGTGAGTTTGAGCAAGCTCCAGGAGTTGGTGATGGACAGGGAGGCCCGGCATGCTGCAGTCCATGGGGTCGCAAAGAGTCAGACATGTCGGACATGATTGAGTGACTGAACTGAACTGAACTGACATCACGAAAAAGATAAAAAAGATCAACATTGTTTTTAACATTAAATTATTTTTAAAAGTGTTGTTAAGCTTCTTTCAATGAATTATTATAGAATTTTTAAATGCTCCTTATCTATCATATTTTTATATTATGAAGCACATCTCATTATGTATATATGGGCATATATATGATGAAGCTATATTAAATGCTCAATAAATTTATTGACAGCATTTTTAATACATATTTATTAGCATATATTTATACATTAGTTTACTGAGCATCTACAAGATACCAATTATTGTGCCTGCAAACAAAGATCTTCCCTCGGGGGTCCTTCCTATTGAGGGTCAGGAATTCTGTCTTCTAAAGGAATGACAACAGGATACAGGGACTCCAAGAATGATCTGCCTTTGAGACACAATAAGATGGTAAACAGTTTCCAACCAACGTAATAAACCTTCGAGAAAGATGCTGCTAGAGAAGGTATACAGATTTCTATAGAAGCAGGTAAGACACACAAGAGGCACACAGAATACCTCACTGAAAATGCTTAAGCAAATTTCAAGGAATAAAATAAATTAAAACCTAAAACAATCTAACTATCCATGTGGTTTTTGTTAGGCTTAACCACTCAAATCTCCCCATTACCTTCACATGGAATCACAGGATTTCTCCATTTAAGGACTATTTCCAGATTAGAAACAATGCAGTAAAAACTTTGCAAAATTTTTTTCTATAAAAGCAAAGTGTAATGCTACTGATGTGTCTCTGCTGTTAGTATTTATCCACATACATGGTTCCTACCTTCTGTCTCTATGGAGAGAATTAATGGATTTGTGGGTCCTCCACAGTTCATTCCTAAAGCTGAATATGGTCTAGAGAAGCAAGAAATAGAGAAGATAAGTCTTTGATTTGAATTAAATCCATATTCCTAAAAATTCATAATAACACGATAATGATATTCCAAAAATTTTTCTTTTTCAAAAAGTGGCGAGTGTTTGTATGCTCAAAGTGCAATCACATCATCTCAGTTTTACATGAGACACTTTTCTTTAAAGATATACAAACATGAGTAAAATTTTTAGGTTTTAAAAATAAGTCACAATAGTCTTTTGCCTGAGTTTCGTTGCTGCCCAGAACATCTTCCCCAAAGGCATCTGCAAAAAGCAGCTGGATTATTTTATTTCTCTTGGCTCAAGAAATCTTTCACTTGTACCTTCTACTGAAAGTTTCTTATCTTTCCATTTCATGTGCACTGAGATTCATCATTTCTCTTTGCATTCACCGAGTCTCTTTGAGTTAATAATCATCAGCTCAGTTCTCATACAGGATTTTCTTACCAAACTTAGCTGCTTCCTGAACTGCACCCTAAGAGCCAGTCCTGACCTGACCCAGATTGGCCCAGGTTCCTGGGGCACCATGTACCAGTCAACAGGTCTGGATGGGAGATTAGATTTCATTATTCTACCTTGATAGGCAGCTGTGGCTATACTCTGTGACCTTCTCTCCTCCCTATAAATAATCTGAAGAGGGACTGGGCACTGGGGAACGTTCTTCCATAGAATAGCCTACAAGAGAAAGAGGGTGGGGCAGGGGAAAAAAGTGAGCTACAGACTTGAAGTCACATTCTCTGGTTGGGTACCTTCTCTTGGTGGCCCTTCTGAGTGACTCGTGCCTATCTACCTCTTCATTCAAATATTCGAACAATTTCTACATGCCTAGCATAGGTCACAGTGAATCAGTGAAATCTATATCATTAATATCAATGTTATCATATGATACATACCATCCTGCAATTGAGAAGCATTAAAAGTTAGCACATATGGATGTATCATGATGTATCCAGAGAACAGGTATCATGACTTATTTAGTCACTTGCAATGGAAGGATATTAGGCTGTTTCCAGCTTTTCAGAATTAATCAGCAGTGTTGCAGTGAACAAAGTGGTTCATACCTCCTTGTGCATATAAGTGCAAGTTCCAGGTTTTAAGATTTTTCCCCCAGATTTTTTTAATTTTATTTTATTTTTAAACTTTACAAATTGTATTAGTTTTGCCAAATATCAAAATGAATCCGCCACAGGTATACATGTGTTCCCCATCCTGAACCCTCCTCACTCCTCCCTCCCCATACCATCCCTCTGGGTCATCCCAGTGCACCAGCCCCAAGCATCTAGTATCGTGCATCGAACCTGGACTGGTGACTCGTTTCACATATGATATTTTACATGTTTCAATGCCATTCTCCCAAATCTTCCCCCAGATTTTAAGTTTAATAGATAATAGCCATTTGTCCCTTTTGGGCACACACACACACATATGAATATTTGAAGAGTTGTATGTGTAGTATAAGGTCTGCAAGATATACCCCAAATTGATAACCTCAAACTAGCACTCCAGTACTCTTGCCTGGAAAATCCCATGGACGGAGGAGCCTGGCAGGCTGCAGTCCATGGGGTTGCTAGGAGTCGGACACGACTGAGCGACTTCACTTTCACTTTTCACTTTCACTTTCACTTTTCACTTTCACGCGTTGGAGAAGGAAATGGCAACCCACTCCAGTGTTCTTGCCTGGAGAATCCCAAGGATGGGGGAGCCTGGTGGGCTGCCGTCTCTGGGGTCGCACAGAGTCGGACACGACTGAAGCGACTTAGCAGTAACAGCAGCAAAAAACTAGGGACCAGATTTGAGCTGGGAATTGTGGCTGAAAAGGACTTTACCCTTATCTGTAATTTTAACTGTTTTAAAATATAAGGCAAACAGATTCAAGTCTTGTTTGTACAATTTTAAATGTTTTCAGTGCAGGAATAGAGGCGCAGACGTAGAGAATGGATGTGTGGACACAGTGGGGGAGTGGGCGAGATGACCTGGGAAAGTAGGATTGATACATATACACTGCAAAGTGAGTGTTAGTGTTCGGTCATGTCAGACTCTTTGCGACCCCGTGGATTGTAGTCCACCAGGCTTCTCTGTCCATGGAATTCTCCGGACAAAAATACTGGCATGGGTTGCCATTCCCTTCTTCAGATATATACACTACCACGTGTAAAGCAGATAGCTAGTGAGAAGCTGCTGTATAGCACAGAGAGCTTGGCTCAGTGCTCTGAGATGATCTGGAGGGGTGAGACGGGGGCAGGGGTGGGAGGGAGGCTTTAGAGGGAGGAGATTTATGTATACATATAACTGATTTACTCCACTGTACAGCAGAAACTAACAAAACATCGTAAAGCAATTATGCGCCAATTAAAAAACGATAAAAATTTAAAAAATGAAACATACTGCTTTGTGAAAATGACTTTTCTTCCTCTTTTATTCAGAGCAGAAAGTGGAGCAGCTCTTCATTTGTCCCCCCATGCATAACTCCAGCTCTCTGCAGGCCCTCCAGCCAGCCTTGTTGGGTGTGCCTTGAGGTAGTCTGAGCGGCTCAGCTGCCTGAGTTGCTGACGAACACACACACAGACCTGAAAGACCACCACCCAGAGGCAGCTGCGCAGCCATTCCTTGTGGGCACAAGGCCCTCTCCACTCGCACTTCTACCCAAAACAACTGCATTATGGGAACTCTAATTTCTCTTTGATTGAAAAACATCACAGATGATCATATTTTGAAGACCTTCCTTAGGGTCTGACTGTACTGATTACGATGATGAAAGGAACGCCTAGAAGTGGAGTTACACACGGGAGGGCACATCAACAACTGATTGAAAACACGATAAAGTAGTTGCAGAGTGTACGCTTAAAAAAACAGGACGCATTTCTAATCCCTTTGATGAAAAGTATTTCACTGGGATTTTGCTTTTTTAAGTTTCCTCTCTCTTATGTTTCTTTCACTTTCCTCTCTCAACTCTTCCCTTTGAAAATTCCTGAACATTTTCTTTATGTACAGATGAACTAATTTTCCCCCTTCCCCGACTTTTAAATTATAATACACAGAATCTTAGAATACTGAGTTGTCAAACTAAGGAATTGTGGGCAGAAGAAAGCCTTGTCTGTATGTAAGCTTTATTTTGAAGTTTTGGGAGGAGACTTATTATCTATGGACACTGGAGTAATTTAAAGATATCAAAATTGAATAGGCAGAGTCCTCTCAAATTTAAACTTTACTGAGACAGTGAGCAAGACAGTTGTACATCACAGATAGCATGTGTTGGGGTTGGAACTGACCACTCTTTAGGGGACAACAGGTAAGAGAAAATTCATGTTCCTCAGCTACATGTAAATGAGGATAGGTTTGTATCTCCTTAAGGATGTCACTATGCAGTCTTCTAAAAATGCTGCAAACGGGCAATACAAATTATACTGTAATTAATTGCATGTACCACTGTTGCCATTAATTCATAGTTCTTAATGGATAGAAAAGTTATGATGTACTTGATCCTTGTGAACATCAGATTAACCTGATCTATCATCTTCAGGAAAAGCTATGCAATTAAGTGTATTAAATAGGCCAAAGATAGATATGCAGTTTTGTATTTCTTATATATACAGTTATGTATTCCTTACATATTTAGTTTGATCCTTCTGATACAAATGCCACTTTATTCTCTTGGGGTAAAAGCTGAGAATATTTGAGTTGAATTAAAAGAAATTTGAAGATTTGAAAAGTGAATGAAATGATAAGTTTAAAATATCTTTCTTAATTAAAATTGAAAATCGTGAAGCAGATAATTTTTTCAAGAAAATTAAATTATCAAAGTTAACTGAAGAAAGTATGAAGAAGTATGAAGAGATTATTAAGCCTGAAGAAACAGAAAAATTTATCTAATATTATAAAGATTCCAATGTCCTAGGGCTTTCTTGAACTTTGTCTATTTAACTCTTAAACTGTGAACTGAAAATTTTATCTAAATATTATAAAGTTTCCCATGTCCTAAGCTTTTACTCTTGAACTTGGTCTAAAGAAATAAATGGTCCTTATGTTAGATAAATTGTTAAGATGAATAATAAGTAGTTGCTTATGTGTAGCTGCTGCTGCTGCTGCTAAGTCACTTCAGTCGTGTCTGACTCTGTTCGACCCCATAGACGGAAGCCCACCAGGCTCCCCTGTCCCTGGGATTCTCCAGGCAAGAACACTGGAGTGGGTTGCCATTTCCTTCTCCAATGCATGAAAGTGAAAAGTGAAAGTGAAGTCGCTCAGTCGTGTCCAACTCCTAGTGACCCCATGGACTGCAGCCACATGTGTAGCTACCAAATCTCAAATGCTCAAAACCAACAAAAATCATATTGAGTGAGAAAGAGAGACTATTCTGATTCATAAATAATGCAGTTCTAAATAAAAAATGAGCAAATAAAATCTAAAGTGTAGTTAGAGAATAATTCACTATGAACAAGTTTAGCTTTTAGTCCCCACAATCCCAGGAATATTTACTATCAGGGACACTATTGGTGCAGTGCTTCCAAGAAGAGAAAACACGGAATATAAAACAAATAAATTCAAAATCAATTCTGACTGCATCCCCCCAAAAAACTTCTTAAAAAAGAAAAAGAAAATGACTTTCCCCATACTATAAAGAATCTCAAACAGACAACTAACACCATAGTATTTAATGAAGAAATGCTAGAAAAAAGCCCTATTAAAGCTGATCCAACTTAAGATCAATGATACAAGCCTCATCATTTCTTGCAGTACTCAATTTTGTTGTAAAAGATCCGGAGCCTCTCAGGACTGAAGACATGAAAGAGAAATGAGAGGTTTAGATACTAGAAAGAAAGAGACTGAAACAAACCTTTTGATTGCCTACCTAGAAGCAAGAGGTTCAAGCTAAACCAATATTTAAAATTACTAAGGGTTTATAAAGGCTTTTCTTTACAAGATAATGATTCAGAAATCCATAACCATAATCGATCTAATTACAAAAAAGGTAAAATTAGAAAAACCTTTATTCACAATAGCAACAAATGTGTGATACCCAGGGTGTCCCCAAGGAGAGACACAGAATGATAAGAAGTAAGCTACATATAACCTTTTACTGAGAGCTAGAAAGAGAGCTGAAAAAAGTAGAGACCTAAATACCACAAAGATGACAGATATTCCCACAACAACATATAGGTTTAATGCAAGCCTAAATGAAATACTAACAGACTAATCTGGCACCTTACAAATGATTTTAAAGTTTTCCTAGAAGAATAGTTGTTTAATAACAGTACTGACTCAATGGACATGAGTTTGAGCAAGCTCTGAGAGGTGGTGAAGGACAGGGAAGCCTGGCATGTTGCAGTCTGTGGGGTTGCAAAGAGTCAGACATGACTGAGTGACTGAACAACATCACCACTTTAAAAATAAGAGTGATGCCATCAAGATGGTGGAAAAGGAAGCCCTGGATCCTCCCTCCCATCAAGATACACTGATTGAACAACAATACAAGAACAATTCAGCTTCTGCCTGGAGAAGAAAGGAAAGGTCTGGACCATAGTCCACTATTCTGATTTTTTCTGTCTAACGCAGTGGCTTCTGTCTAACCTGTCTCATCACACTCCAGATGCCTTCAGTTCAGTCTCTCAGTCCTGTCCGACTCTTTGTGATGTCATGGACTGCAGCATGCCAGGCCACCCTGTCCATCACCAACTCCCAGAGTTTACTCAAACACATGTCCATTGAGTCAGTGATGCCATCCTTCATCCTCTGTCATTCCCTTCTCCTCCTATCTTCAGTCTTTCCCAGCATCAGGGTCTTGTCCAGTGAGTCAGTTCTTCTCATAAGGTGGCCAAAGTACTGGAATTTCAGCTTCAGCATCAGTCCTTCCAATGGGGATTCAGGACTGATTTCCTTTAGGATAGACTGGTTGGATCTCCTTGCAGTCCAAGGGACTCTCAAGAGTCTTCTCCAACACCACAGTTCAAAAGCATCAATTCTTTGGCACTCAGCTTTCTTTATAGTCCACCTCTCACATCCATACATGACTACTGGAAAAACCATAGCTTTGACTAGATGGACCTTTGTTGACAAAGTAATGTCTCTGCTTTTTAATATGCTGTCTAGCTTGGTCATAATTTTCCTTCCAAGGAGTAAGCATCTTTTAATTTCATGGCTGCAGTCACCATCTGCAGTGATTTTGGAGCTCAAAAAAATAAAGTCAGCCACTGTTTCCACTGTTTCCCCATCTATTTGCCATGAAGTGATAGGACCGGATGCCATGATCTTCGTTTTCTGAATGTTGAGTTTTAAGCCACCTTTTTCACTCTCCTCTTTTAGTTTCATCAAGAGGCTCTTCAGTTTGCCTTCACTTTCTGCCATAAGGGTGGTGTCATCTGCATGTCTGAGATTATTGATATTTCTCCCGGCAATCTTCATTCCAGCTTGTGCTTCATCTGGTCTAGCATTTCTCTTAATGTACTCTGCATATAAGTTAAATAAGCAGGGTGACAATATACAGCCTTGACATACTCCTTTCCCAATTTGGAACCAGTCTGTTGTTCTATGTCCAGTTCTAACTGTTGCTTCCTGACCTGCATACAGATTTCTCAAGAGGCAGATCAGGTGGTCTGATATTCCCACCTCTTGAAGAATTTTCCACAGTTTGTTGTGATCCACACAGTCAAAGATTTTGGCATAGTCAATAAAGCAGAAGTAGATGTTTTTCTGGAACTCTCTTGCTTTTTCCATGATCCAACGGATGCTGGCAATTTGATCTCTGGTTCCTCTGCCTTTTCTAAATCCAGCTTGAACATCTGGAAGTTCACGGTTCACCTACTGTTGAAGCCTGGCTTGGAGAACTTAGAGCATTACTTTGCTAGCATGTGAGATGAGTGCAATTGTGCAGTAGTTTGAGCATTCTTTGGCTTTGCCTTTCTTTGGGATTGGAATGAAAACTGATCTTTTCCAGTCCTGTGGCCACTGCTGAGTTTTCCAAATTTGCTGGCATATTGAGTGCAGCACTTTCACACCATCATCTCTTAGGATTTGAAATAGCTCAACTGGAATTCCATCACCTCCACTAGCTTTGTTCATAGTGATGCTTCCTAAGGCCCACTTGACTTCGCATTCTAGGATGTCTGGCTCTAGGTGAGTGATCATCATGATTATCTGGGTCATAAAGATCTTTTTAGTATAGTTCCTCTGTGTATTCTTGCCACCTCTTCTTAATATCTTCTGCTTCTGTTAGATCCATACCACTTCTGTCCTTTATTGTGCCCATCTTTGCATGAAATGTTCCCTTGGTATATCTCATTTTCTTGAAGAGATCTCTAGTCTTTCCCATTCTATTGTTTTCCTCTATTTCTTTGCATTGATCACTGAGGAAGGCTTTCTTATCTCTCCTTGCTACTCTTTGGAACTCTGCATTCAAATGGGTATATCTTTCCTTTTCTCCTTTGCCTTTCGCTTCTCTTCTTTTCATACCTGTTTGTAAGGCCTCCTCAGACAACCATTTTGCCTTTTTGCATTTCTTTTTCTTGGGGATGGTCTTGATCCCTGCCTCCTGTACAATGTCATGAACCCCCATCCATAGTTCTTCAGGCACTCTGTCTATCAGATCTAATCCCTTGAATCTATTTGTCACTTCCACTGTATAATCATCAGGGGTTTGATTTAGGTCATACCTGAATGGTCTAGTGGTTTTCCCTACTTTCTTCAATTTAAGTCTGAATTTGGCAATAAGGAATTCATGATCTAAGCCATAGTCAGCTCCCAGTCTTGTTTCTGATGCCTGTATAGTGCTTCTCCATCTTTGGCTTCAAAGAATTATAATCAAAATGATTTCAGTATTGACCATCTGGTGATGTCCATGTGTAGAGTCTTCTCTTGTGTTGTTGAAAGAGGGTGTTTGCTATGACCAGTGCGTTCTCTTGGCAAAACTCTGTTAGCCTTTGCCCTGCTTCGTTTTGTACTCCAAGGCCGAATTTGTCTGTTACTCCAGGTATTTCTTGACTTCCTACTTTTTCATTCTAGATGCCTTGGGACCACTGAAAACAAAGACAGCAGTTTGAACTAACACAAAGGTCAAAGAAAAAATGTCAACAGACACACAGACACATAGATAGACACACACACACACACACACACACACGACCTAGCACACTAACAAAAACTACAAATAACCTAATTTTTAAAATGAACAGAATTTCTACGAATAGACAGTTTTCCAAAGAAGACATACAAATGGCCAACAGGAACATGAGAAGACACTCATCAGGAACTTGCAAATTAAAACCACATGGAATATCACTTCATCCCTATTAGAACTGCTGCTACTGCTGCTGCTAAGTCGCTTCAGTCGTGTCCGACTCTCAGCGACCCCATGGACTGCAGCCCACCAGGCTCCTCCGTCCATGGGATTTTCCAGGCAAGAGTACTGGAGTGGGGTGCCATCACCTTCTCCTATCAAAAACACAAGAAGTAACAAGTGTTGGTGAAAAGGAAACCATTGTTCACTATTGATGGGAATGTAGATTGATGCTGCCACTATGGAAAACAGTTTGGAGATTCCTCAAAAAATCAGAGATAGAACTAATATATGATCCATACAGTCCATTTCTGAATATTTATCCAAAGGAAACAAGAACAGTAACTGTAAAAGATATTCTCACACCCATGCTCACTGCAGCATTGTTTACAATAGCCAAGGCATGGACGCAACCTAAATGTCCACTGATGGATGAACAGGTAAGGAAAATGTGATGTATCTGTATCTATCTGTGTATATATAAAATATATAAATGAACCATAAGAAGGAGGAAATTTTGCCACTTGCAATAACATTGATGGACCTTGAAGGTATTATGTTATTTGAAATAGTTTAGACAGAGGAACAGTAATACTGCATGATCTAACTGGTATGTGGAGTCTTAAAAAAAAAAAAAAAAAAAAAACCCAGCAAAAAACACCCCAAACCGAAAAACTGAGCACATAGATACAAAAATAGACCAGTGATTGCTGAAGCAGGGTGTCAGAGGCAGACAAAATGGATGAAGGTGATCCGAAGATGCAAACTTCCAGTTAAAAAATAAATTAGCTCTGATACAGCATGGTGACTATAGTTAGTAACATAGTTAGTTGTATATTCAAAAGTTGCTAAGAGAGTTGATCTTAAATATTCTTATTGAAAGAAAAACTTTGTAACTATGTGTGGTGGAGGTCATTCACTAGAATAATGGTGAGCATTTCACAGTTGTACATACATTGAATTATTATGTTGTACATCTGCAACTAATGTAATGTTATATCAATTTTATCTCAGTAGGAAAAACAAGCAAACAAAAATGAAAACTATCAACTTTGGGTTACTTTGTGAATTATCCCATGTGAGTTAAATTGATGGTGTGAAAGATCATAATGAATACATTTTGAATTGAAGAAAAAGAAAAACTTTGTTCTATAATATGCTAATGGTATCATAAAGCTAGAATGATTAAAAAATATTCTTGTGTTAAAAATAAAATTAAAAGCAATTGAGCCAAATAGATGGCAATAAAACACATTCTTTAAAATGGTGAAAATTATAATATATACTAAAGAAACCACTACATAGAATTTAAAAAAGGAAAAGATTCATTTGAAGTGAGAGAAAACTGGTTATTTAAATGCAAAGTAAGAGTAAGGGAATACCCTCACTTTTTAACATGTATCAAAATAACAGCCAGGTATATTTAAACTTTAAATGTTAAAAAACAATCAAATAGTGTTAAAACAAATACACCTAAAAAGTCATTTGATTTCTTAATGGTAAAAACTTTCCTAGTATAAAGCTGTGTAAAAAGTCAGGAATGTTAAGATTGAGAGCACTTTCATAAGAATTAAAAATGTCTATATAAGAAGTCACTTTATAAATAAGATTAAAGAAAATATAAAAAAAGGTTCTGCACAGTTAAATTTAACATTTAAAAAGTTAAAATCCATTAATAAATCAAGCTGATGCATCAGTACAAATGAGCAGCAGACACCAACAGAAAGGAAATATAACTACCTTCTAAACTATGTGGGGAAAAGGAAGTTTCATTTCACCCTTAATCAGAGAAATAGAAATTATGGCAAATAAACTATATCCTCCTCCTAAACTTAACAAAATTTAAAATGTTAATAGTCAATATTAACAAAGATTCAGAGAGTTACTTGAACTCACTAGGAGTGTAATTTGGTATATCCTTTCTAAATAGCAATTTTGTATGAAGAATCTTTAAAATGTTCCCACTTCTCATTTAGTTCCCACTTTACAAAATATACACTCATGAAATAAGCGGGGAGCCATGTACAAAGATCAAGTTACAAAGATTTCAGTAGTAAATTTTGAAATTATAGCAAAAGTTAGAAATAACCCAAATATCCAACAACAGAGGATGGGTTAGATAAATATTGAATTTTTACATTTAAGTAAAAAGTATACAACCATTAAGATGTTCTTAAAGAATTGTAACAGCAATGAGAAAACACCCACAATATAACTTACAGTTATAGAACTACATAATCAATACATTTTGCAGTATGATGTAAACTATATTTGAAATATTTGCAGAGAAAATAACAAACCAAAAATATTAACAATAGTTAGAGATTGATTGCAATTTTAATTATGCTCTTTGCTTGTCTCTGAATTTTCCAAACTTTACAATAAATATGTAGCACTTTATGACTGGATATAAGCTATTTTAAGAAATATGTTCCTAATGGTGGATTAGAAGAAGGAAAACCTACTGACCTAGTTCTTAGCTGTGTTGATAATTTTGAAGCTCAAATGACAATAAAAACAGCTTGTAATGAGCTTCAAAAAAGAAATACGCTCCTAGATTTTTCCTTGATCATATTAGCACCTTGAAAATATTCCCCAAATTAAGGAATGGCCCATGGCAGTTCACCACATCAATGCCAGTCCAGATTAATTGTGCTTTGGTTGTTCTTTTCCTCTTTGGTCTCACCTGGTGATGTGGGTTGCTGCCATTGGTTTGCTGAGCCCGAGATAGTCTTTGAGGCATTTGTTTGAAGGTCTCTGTGGCTGGTGTTTCTACTGGTTCAGTTGTACGCTCATACATTGGTACTTCAGATCTATTACACTGAATGGAGAGCCTGCTATAAAAGTAGAATTTTATGAGAGGTTTAATAATTTTTAACCATCAGGTGTGACATTGAGGAGAATCTTGTTAGAAAATGTTGTCAGTTATTCAATCTAATTAAAAAAAATAAGAACAAAGTAGTTCAGCTTTTTCTCTGTGCCCTCTCTCTTTCAACTGCTTAGTTGATATAGAGCTAATTAACCAACAAGAGGAACAAAACGTCCATTCCTATCCCTCCTGATAATCTAGAAATGAGAATGTAAAGAAGTTCAGGAATGACTACAGAAAATCTCCCAGGTCATCCTGTCCAGGTCAGATACTAAGGGTAAGTGCAGATGTGTGTTTATTACCAACATAGCTAAAAGAGCATAGCGTAGACTAGTTTAAGGTCAGGCATATTTCATTTTATACAACTGCATTTAATTTCTTTCCCTTATTCAAAAACTATTTAAAGCATCTTACCATCTTGAGTTATTGCAGACAAAAAAGACTTAAAAAACAAAACAAAACAGAGAACTCCCTGCTCACAGAGAATTTACATCTAATGAACAGACAAATACAATCATTTATGACATAGTACACTTATTTTTACAGAATCCAATAAGAGTATAAGAAAATAAGTGATTACTCTGTGGTACACTTCACTTATGTGTTTAAGAGGCTGGTACTTTCTGGTGAACAGAATATAACACATTGACATTTTAAGAACCTTTAGCTCTGCATATTGCTGTTCAGTTGCTCCATCATGTCTGACTCTGAAACCCCATGGACTGCAACACGCCAGGCTTCCCTGTCCTTTACCAACTCCCAGAGCTGGCTCAAACTCATGTCCATCGAGTCACTGATGCCATCCAACCATCTTGTCCTCTATCATCCCCTTCTCCTCCTTCCTTCAATCTTTTCCAGCATCAGAGTTTTTTCTAATGAACCAGCTCTTCGCATAAGGTGGTCAAAGTATTGCAACTTCAGCTTCAGCATCAATCCTTCCAATGAATATTCAGGACTGATTTCCTTTAGGATGGACTGGTTGGATCTCCTTGCAGTCCAAGGGACCCTCAAGAGTCTTCTCCAACACCACAGCTCGAAAGCATCAATTCCTCGGCATTCAACTTTCTTCATGGTCCAACTCTCACATCCATACATGACTACTGGAAAAACCATAGCTTTGACTAGATGGACCTTTTTCAGCAAAGTAATGTCTCTGCATTTAATATTCTGTCTAGGTTTGTCATAGTTTTTTTTTTTTTTTCCCAAGAAGCAAGTGTCTTTCAACTTCATAGCTGCAGTCACCATCTGCAGTGATTTTGGAGCCCAAGAAAATAAAATCTGTCACTGATTCCATTGTTTCCCCATCTATTTGCCATGAAGTGATGGGACTGGATGCTATGATCTTCATTTTTTGAATGCTGAGTTTTAATCCAGCTTTTTCACTCTGCTTTTTCATGTTTATCAAGAGGGTCTTCAGTTCCTCTTCACTTTCTGCCATAAGGATGGTTTCATCTGCATATCTGAGGTTATTGATATTTCTTCGGGCAATCTTAGCTTGCGCTTCATCAGTCTGGCACTTCTCATGATGTACTCTGCATATAAGCTAACTAAGCAGGGTGACAATGTACAGCCTTGATGTATACAGTTGTATACAGATGTATACAGCCCTTTTCCAATTTTGAACCAGTCTGCTGTTCCAAGTCTGGTCCTAACTGTTGGCTTCTTGATCTGCATGCAGGTTTCTCAGAAGGCAGGTAAGGTGGTCCGGTATCCCTATCTCTTTAAGAATTTTCCACAGTTTGTTGTGATCCAGACAGTCAAAGTCTTTAGCCTAGTCAATGAAGCAGAAGTAGATGTTTTTCTGGAATTCTCCTCCTTTTTCTATGATCCAATGGATGTTGGCAAGTCCTAGCTTGGCATAGCACTTACAATTCCCTTTCTTCATCTTATTTCCACAAACACGACTCTGGGAGAAGGAAGAACAAGTTATCTCTATCATCAGGTGAAAAAAACAAAGTCCCCAAGGCCACTCACGGAGCTGGCTAAGGACAAGATTTCTTTGTCTTTCTGTCCCAGGTTTAAACGTCACTAACGTCTTCCAACACCGGATAATTAATTACTCCTCGTGACACTTCATACTCCATTCTAAGAGACCCATGTTATCAATCCAACCATCCATCAGTTCCTCTATCATGCATCCACCCATTTTATTATTCAGTCCATCAGTTATTCAGCAAACATTTATTGAGCATTTATCATATTGAGATGCTGTTGTAAATTCTGGAAATACAACTGGAAACAATAAAAATTCCCTCCCCCGAGTTTCCATTAAAGCAAAAAAAGAAAAAAGTGAAATACATAGAATGTCAGATGCTGATAAAATACTTTTGAAGAGAAATAAAACAAGGGAGGAGGTTTGGGAATGCCACAGTGGGAACAGGGGCTAAAATGATAAATAGGTAGTCAGGCAGGGCCTTAAGGATGTGATGACATCTGAATAGACCTTTTGCTAGTATTTAAGAGGTAAGGAGTCCAGCCATACAGAGAGGTGGTCTAAAGATACCAATTCTTTAAAGTAAAGGTTTTAAGTATTGAGACTGGGGGATACAGCTTAGTCCTGTGGTGAGGAGGGAGGGACAGAACTGGAGAACAGAGGTGTGGAGGGGAGAATGGCACTGGAGAGGTCCCCAGGGTGGCTCAAATATGCAGGAATTTTCTAAGTCATCTTAAAATGTTCAGTCTTTAGCTTAAAAACAATGGGAAGCTAATGGATGGGCTTAAGGCCTACACTAAGTTTGGGGGAAATAAGTGTGTGAGGAACACCATCTTATTTTGTTTTTTTTTTTTTAAAGATCAGCCAGGCTTCTGTGGCCAAAAGAAATGCAAATGAGAGCATAGATCTTGGTGTTCTAACTATGAGAATGGAGGGATTTGGAGAAGATTTCAAATATGCAATAAATCCAGCTGACTAATCGTCAGAGTTTAGTGTTACTCTACCAGGGAAAAGTGAAATAAATGGCTTGAAGAAGGCAGACGAATTGGTACCTGATATCTTTGCTTTTATTTTTAAATTTAAATTATTTGTGCTATATTAAAGATATACCTCAAGATGATATCCAGGACTTCCCTGATGGTGCAGTGGATAAGAATCTGCCTGCCAATGCAGGGGACATGGGTTTGATCCCTTGTCCAGGAAGATTCCACATGCTACTGAGCAGCTAAATCCCTGTGCCACAGCTACTAAGCCAGAGCTCCAGAGCCTGTGCTCCACAGCAAGAGAAGCCACCACAGTGAGAACCCCTCACACCACAACGAAGAGTAGCCCCCCACTCACCGCACCTAGAGAAAGCCCGCGCAAAAGCAACGAAGACCAAGTGCAGCCAAAAAAAAAGATGAATTAGAGCTAGCCAAATTCTCTGCCTTTATGGATCCAGTGATAACCACCTGCTAGGTAAATGTGGTACAGGTATAGGCATGGGATCTAATTTCTAAGTCAATATGTATTTTTCCTTTCAAAGAGCTATAAAAATATATTAAATTACACCAAAATATAAAGTGACCACAGAAATAGGGTCTAGGATTGAGATAGAAATATGCTGATAGATGTCTGAGAAAAGTTTAGAGAATTACAGAAGAAATTAACAATTGAATATCAATTTGATTAAAGTGATCTATTTTTACACTTCTGATAGATAAAATAAGAGTGCATGGATTATCCTGGCTGTTTTCCTCCCAAAAGTTTGATGATCATAAGCCCATGGAAACAGTGCCTTTTTCTTGAAATTTAAATTTTCAAATTATAAAGAAATAGTGACTTCAAACTTTAAGGTCATGATGATTTTTAAAAGGTCGTCTTTAGGCTGGTACTCAGGTGTGTGATGGACGATCTCAGTTACCAGGGTGATGGGTGTCCTTTGAGTAGCCCTTTGGAACACAGATTGGCATTCTGAATTTTGAGGATTAACAAAATTCACAACTTTTAATGCAATTGTTTTACTTAATGAAATGTTAAACATATAGGAAAATGCATGTAGAGGGATGTTGACTACAGAATTTTAGTGAGGGGCAAAATTGGAAAAGAATCAAAATGTTAAGGGATTACTTCTAAATTATGGCACTTCTTTATAAGGATGTGAGTGAGGTCATTGAAATGATATTTTGGAAGCTACATGCTAAGTTGCTTCAGTTTTGTATGACTCTGTGACCCCATAGACTATAGCCCACCAGGCTCCTCTGTCCATGGGGTTCTCAAGGCAAGAATACTGGAGTGGGTTGTCATTTCCTACTTCTGGGGATCTTCCTGACCCAGAGATTGAACCTACCTCTCTTTCGTCTCCCGCATTGGCCGGCAGGTTCTTTACCACTAGCACCAATGACAGGACAAATGCTCTCCATTTAATGTAAACGGAAAAAAGAATGAAAATCTGTATCTACAGCATAATTCCTGACTTAGTAATACTGAAATGTGAACAGCATATGGTTGTGAGTGATGGAATGTGTCTTTCTTTTCCTTTTTTAAAATAAAATATTAATTCTGAATTAGGCTTTCCAAAGTAAACCAATGAAAAAGAAAGATGTTGGAGAAAGTTATTCAAATCCTCTAATATTAAAAGTCTCCTGCTGATGTGTGGCAGAACCAATACAATATTGTAAAGTAATTAGCCTCCAATTAAAATAAATAAATTTAAATTAAAAAAAAATAAAATAAAATTATAAGGTTAAAAAAAAAATCTGTGTCTGTCTGGGGTCTTTAGTTGGGATAACTAAATGATGGGATGGGCCACTTAAAGGTAGTGTTGTCTCTTGTTCTACTTAAATTAAAGGTTGTTTCTAGAGGGGAACAGCATCTTACCCCTTCTCCTGCTGCAGATTCCCTGGGCTGGCTGCATAACCCCAGTACCAGGCTTCGGGTTGCCACGCTGCAGGAATCCACTCACCTGGCCTGTGCATGGTTAGCCATATCCTTTGGATTCACCTTGCCCAGGAGCCATTGCCTTCTCGAAGCTTCTTTCCTCCTACAGCGCCCTTGGAGCAGATTGTTTCTGGGGGTCCTGAGGATGAGTCTTGTATCATCCTTTGCTGACATCTGCTGGAATGGCCAACAGCACAAAGGGCATCAGATCAGCCTTAACGTGGTCTTCTTTCCTTACTTGAGTGGACTGGTTGCCATAAAAGTGTCTGAAATTATTTCACTAACTTTTATGTCCACAGAAAAATCATCTTACTTCCATCCCATCTGAACTTCTTCACATTCTCTCTCTATTCACATACATACACTATCCATTTCTAAATTAAATACCCGCTAACTTCCACAATAACGTCTCTTCTGGAATGTGGAATTCTAAAACTAAAAGAGGATGTGAAAGAGAACTAAGTCTATGGATGCTAATTGGAGGGTTTCTTTGGAAATTTATTTCCAGAAAAATGTCCATAAATTTAATTTTCCATAAAAGTTCAGTGGATTCACAGGCCACCTGAAGTCCATCCATGGACCCCACGTGTAAGCCAAAAGGAAACAATGAGAAGTTTTAAAATGTTCAACTCTTAAAATCTAAAGTGTAATAACAAAATGACCACATGGTGTCAGTCTAACATCGATAAGACCTATTTTTCCCCAGGCGGGAGGATCATACACTAATAAACCTGAGAATCCGAGTTAATGAAGTTTAGTAAAGCAATATCCTCTGAAAATTATTTGGCAAGATTGAGGCACTTGACTTTTGTGGGCCATTCATGGTAAAGAGATCATGAGGGAAAATTGTCCACAGTAAAGGTAATTAGTCAACACCTTTTACTATTTGGAATTTGAGAGCAAGGCCAACCGCATGGAGAAACTGATTTCTACTAAGCGATTTCCGGAAAATCTTAAATGTTCTCTGCCTTAAAAGTATCCCATTTCTCTTTGTTATTATCATGAGCTGAATTCTCTTCCTGCATATTTATAGTTGTCTTTAAAATTTTTTTGAAAGTCAGCTATAAAATCTAGTTTTATACTGGCTCCAGTCAAAACTGAGATAGTAATCTTTCTCTTTTATTTTTACTAAGGGAAATATACTTGAATTTTAGTGCTGAGGAAAAGACATGTTAAAAAAGAAAACTTCTCCTGAAATGCAATAGCAGCTAGAGGCCTCATTGCATCATTTTTTTTTTTTTAACCAAACCAGAGTTTTTAAATTTTTAATCAGTATCCATTTCCAATGCCTCTCCCCTCTTACTCCTCAGATATTTTCTTGCACATAGTACCCAGTCAGTGGCTTCAGATTAGACTCTGGTCTATTGTCTCCAAAACGTTTTATTAAAATCTACAGTGTAAAGTATATGTATATTGAGAGATATATAAGGTTGAGCTTGCCACTTCTTTAATCTTAAATATTGTAATGTATGAAAGGAGTAGAATCTGTGGTCTTCCTGACGGGAACGTTTTTTTCATTGCTTTAGCTCTCACAGATAAGACTTATGAATAGTTTGGTACATTGCGTTAGACGTTACCTGGATGCAGTTCTCAACCACGGGATGAGACTTCTGGTGGGACTCACCCTGAAAACTAGATAAGAAACACGCTTGGCAGATGTCAAAGTTGAGACACTTCAGACAGCGGTATCTGTCAATTAAAGTGGAAGTGTGACTTACATCACTATTAATAGGTGAGCAAAGAAAATATTATTCAGAAGAAGGAGCAGCCTAAGATAAATAAGAGGTATCTGAGCTATTGAGTGAGTATACAGCTAAATCTTCTTTTTATCATTTATTTTGTCATTTTTATAATATGACATTAAATAAATATAATTTTGTCAACGAACTATAGTAAAGAGGCCTGATTTATCCTCTCTCCCACCAAAAAATACCAAGTATCTTTTATATGCATGGGACTGTGTGCAACAACCCTTAGGATACACTATGAAGTTTGCGGCCACATTTTGGGTAGCTGCACAAAGTGTTTGAGTAATTTCAATGCAATTGCCAACATAAAGAAACCTGGAAGATTTCCAAAAAGTTAGAATTCTAAATTCTCTTGAGAATTTGTGAGATGTGATGATATTGGACCTGCGTTCCTATGTAGTATTGGGAAAAATAAAATCATAGATAAAAGAATCTAAAATAAATGTGTCATTTTTTAGAAATTTGTACATAGGAAGGAACACAGTGAAGAGCGGGAGTTCCTCATCAGCCAAGGTCCAAGCCCAAGGGAAGACGCTCAGTCGTGTCCAACTCTTTGCGACCCCATGGACTGTAGCCTGCCAGGCTCCTCCGTCCATGGGATTTCCAGGCAAGGCTGCTGGAGTGGGTTGCCATTTCCTTCTCTAACAGCCAAGATTGAGTGACAAACACAGCCAAGTTTGTTAACACATCAGCACTGTAGACTCTATTACGAACAGTTACTTGAATCGCCTGTCAGAGGAGAGGAGACATTGAGACATTCTGCTAAGGAAGGGCGTCTCTAGGCACTCAGGGAAAATGGTGTGCTTTTTGGGGGCTTTGCTGGTGAGACCACACAGTCAAGAATTAGTAACTTTCAAGGATGAATAGGATCATACCGTTTGTAAAATATCAGGGATCTATACTTTTTCCCAAACTCCAGTACTTTGGCCACCTCATTCGAAGAGTTGACTCATCGGAAAAGACTCTGATGCTGGGAGGGATTGCAGGCAGGAGAGAAAGGGGACAACAGAGGATGAGATGGCTGGATGGCATCACCAACTCGAAGCATGTGAGTTTGGGTGAACTCTAGGAGTTGGTGATGGACAGGGAGGCCTGGCGTGCTGCAATTCATGGGATCACAAAGAGTCGGACACAACTGAGCGACTGAATTGAACTGAACTGAACTGATAGATAATTAACAATGTTGTGATTGTTTCAGGTGGACAGCATAAGGAGTCAGAAATACACATACATGTATCCATTCTCTCCCAAACTCCCCTCCCATCCAGGCTGCCACATAACATTGGGCAGAGTTCCCTGTGCTATATAGTAGGCCCTTGTTGGTTATCCATTTTATATATAGCAGTGTGTACATGTATCTCCCAAAAGTGAAAGTTGCTCAGTTGTGTCCAACTCTTTGTGACCCCATGGACTGTAGCCTGCCAGGCTCCTCTGTCCATGGGATTCTCATTTGTATCATTTCTTTTTAGATTCTGCATGTAAGGGATGTCATACAATATTTCTCCTCTATCTGACTTACTTCACTCAGTATGACAATCTCTAGGTTGTTGTTGCAAATGGCATAATTTCATTCTTTTTAATGGCTGAGTAATATTCCATTATATATGGAATATATATTCAATATTCCATTATATATATAATATTCTATTATATAAACAATATTCCATTATATATATATGCACACAAAACATCTCTATCCATTCCTCTGTGAATGGATGTTTAGGTTGCTTCCATGTCTTGGCTATTGTAAACAGTGTTGCAAAGAACACTGGGGTGCGTGTATTCTTTTGGAACTTGTTTTTCTCCAGATATGTCCTCAGGACTGGGATTGCAGGGTCATATGGTAGCTCTATTTTTGTATTTTTACAAAACCTCCATACTATTCTCTATGATGGTTATATCAATTTACATTCCCACCTACAGTGTAGGAGGGTTCCCTTCTTTATCTATACCTTTTCCCCTGATATTTTAACTGATATTCAACTACAGTTTCTGTGACATAAAGTCGGCCTTCCCCATCAGTGGCAACAATGAATGAGGGCAAGGTGGCAGCTATTCCTTTAGGACAGTTCCTCCCTAGCCTCTTCCCCTCATTTATATACTTGTCTTGCCCCAGAAAGCATTTAAGTTTTCAATTCCTGTTTCCAAATTTACAAAAGTAAAACTATGACAAGATTCCTATACTCTTCAAGTTTTGTATCTTGCTGCAAAGACATGATAGGGAAACTTGAGGTACACTAACTAGCAAGATTAAGTACTGTGTGATGAAGTGCAGAGTGAGAGGCATGGAAAATAAATGCAGTAGGAGAGACAGGCGAAGACACCTGGGGGTGGGATGATCTGATTAGTTTTTATGGAAGAAGTGAGGCTCATGCTGGGTGTAGAATGCTGGGTGGGAGATTAAGGTGAAGGAAATCCCAGGTAGAAAGAAGAGGAAGTATAGGTAATGCAGACTGGGGTGAAGAAGGGTTTAGAGCTTGTCACATCTATCAGACCTACAGATAACTCTGAAGAACAGAGGAATAAAAGGTTGGAATGTTCCTGAGGCCAGATGGCAGAAGGGTTTTTGACCAAAGTCATTGGAAGGCAAAGCAGGAGAATTCAAGTGCCATGAGACCAACTCTCACGGCCCTTGTTCACTGCTGTCCCTGACACCTAGACTCACAGTGGGGTATTAATAGAGTGTTGAAGGGCTATCATAGTAGCATAGAAAACATTTTTGAGCCCTCACTATGCAGCAGGCAGGGGACATGCATTGACATAGTTAATCCCCATGAAAGTTCTTTAAGGGAAGGCATTCTTATTGTTACCCTCATTTGAAGAAACCGATTTCTTTAAATCAATTCTTAAAACTCAAAGAGATCTTAAGCAAACGCACAAAGTTACACGATGACTTGGTAATGGTTTAATTGGGCTTTGAGGCCAGGGATACCATCCGAATGGAGAGCCAGCTATTTTAACCTATGTAATAGACCACCCAGAGGAGACTTCCCTGGTGGTCCTGTGGTTAAGACCCCACACTCCCAATGGAGGAGGCCTGGGTTTGATCCCTGGTCAGGGAACTAGATCCCAAGTGCCACAATTATGAGATCACATGCTGCAACTAAAAGATCCTGCGTGCTGAAACTAAGACCTGGTTAAATCAAGTAAGTAAACAATAAATAAATACACGTATATATAAGGGTTTCCCTTATAGCTCAGTTGGTACAGAATCTGCCTGCAGGTGAAGGATACCCGGGTTCGATTTCTGGGTTGGGAAGATCCCCTGAATAAGGAAATGGCAACCCACTCCAGTATTCTTGCCTGGAGAACCCCATGGACAGAGGAGCCTGGTGGGCTACAGTCCATGGGGTCACACAGAGTCAGATACAACTTAGCAACTAAATCACCAAACCCCGCCAAATGTATATATAAAATAGAATACAAAGGCAGGAAACCTAACTTAGAGTCACATGCCACCATTACTAGAGGACCTTGAAACAGAAACTTAAATTCATGGTTTTGAAGATACCTGGTACATGGTAGGTTTTCAATGAACATTTATTGATTGAGTTAAATGAATGCCTTTGTTTCTTCAAGGAGGAAAATGGGGCTAGTAAATCCTGACCACTAGGCCTTGTAAGAGTGTGAAGTCACTCAGTCATGTCCAACTCTTTGCAACCCCATGGACTGTAGCCTGCCGGGCTCCTCAGTCCATGGAATTTTCCAGGCTAGAGTACCGGAATGGGTTGCTATTTTCTTCTTCAGGGGATCTTCCCGACCCAGGAATTGAACCCGGGTCTCCCGCATTGCAGGCAGACGCTTTACCATCTGAGCCACCAGGGAAGCCAAGGCCTTTGTAAAGTTTTACACAACTTTGAAAATTATTCAACATGCATAGTCAGGGAGACGTGAAGTGTATAACATGAAGTATTTTTTAATAAGATGATGTGATGAGCCATCTTTACTGGCTGCTTTATTTGGCTTTACGGCATGGTTGCAGTTAGTTCCTTAGGACAATATGGTGACCCTAACCTTGGCTTCGCTCCTCCATGCTCTGAAACTACCGACAGAGGCATGAGAGCGGGTGCAGTGTGGATAACAAGCTGGTCTGTTGTTGATGCTTTTACTCACAAAGAACCCCGTAATTTCCCCCTAATCTCATTTCAAAATTACATGCTCTTCAGGAGTCTAAGTGTGACACATCCTGCTAAACTTGGACCCTCAGCTTAGGAACAATCTCTGGTCTTTCTCTCTGACTTTAGGAGGCCAAGTCTTGCCCTCTTCTTGCTACCTCCAGATCTATGAACACTTCTGCTCTAAGATGACGTTATGACACTCACTCAAAGTAAAAGCCTTGATGCTATAGCTGTGGTTTTCTGAGAGCCAAAAGCACAGGTTTAAGGTCAGACCTATAATGTATTCAAGCACTTTCTAATAAGCTCAGATGGTTACAGCTAAGAGAAGCCTAAGTCGTACTTTGATTCACCCATCCTTCTCTTGCTTACAAAGAAACTGTGGTCTGGAGAAGCTCATGGTCATGCCCAGATGACTCAGCTGTCTGCATGTATGAGAACTATACATTGCCTTAGATTTCTAGGACAAAAGATGGGCCACACAGAGGTGTTTCTAAGAAGAAGTTTAATCTTACTCTTAGCAGGTAGGGACACAACCTAAAACTTACAATATGGCATATTTGGCCCTATGCTTTTGCTATCTTTTTTTTTTTTTTTTTGAGTGACCTGAGCAAGTCATTCACAAACTAAGAGTCCTTGATAAAATAAAAATAATAATACCTGCTTTATGTTATACATAATGATTTTGAAAAAAATACATCAATGTTAAATTTGTATTTTATGTAACTGCAAAAACGAATTCTGTGTCTGGCCCAGTACAGGATACAGTGTAACTGCTATGTAATACTTGTTTATTGAGTAAATGATTATGATATACTTGTAATATAGAAAATCATATTAATGTTTTCCCACTGCCCAATTAAAAAAAGAGTTTACTTTTCATTGTAGTGTGGATATTTCTTTGGTGTAGCTTGCCTGGTTACCAACAGTTGGGGCCATTGGTATGTTTTATTGTTTCAACTTGTGTTATTTGTGAAGTTTCTGTGAATGAAATTTCATTGTGTCCTCAGAATTCTCTGCAAAATCAATTCACTTTCTCAGCAAAATGAAAACCTGATTTCCAGTTCTTAGTGAGCTCAACAGACTTATTTTATATCAGACCTATTTTATGTCACTTCTCCTGCCCCTTCTGCGCATACCCCCTTTTTTAACCAGTTTTGAGTTCCCAGGTTGTCCTAGCTCGTCAGTTTCACCACATCACTAGCCCCTGTTACACCTGGGTTCACCCACCATGGTGATGGTCACCCACTTGCCTGGCCCCCACTTGCTGGCTTCCTTCTCTCCTCCCCATCTTTAATAATAACACAAATTTTACTTCTTTATTGTTTTATTTAGAGGAAACCTACAACACCCTTTTCCTAAGATGGGATTTTGAGTGTCATCTAAAAGCCATGGAAAGATCTGAATTTCCTGTGTCCAAACCTAGCTTTCAAATCTGCCTTTTCCTCCAGGAAAAGAGAAGCTCTGGCATGAGCAGCTCCTATAAAGCCTCATCATTTGTTTTGGTTTCAAGGCATGTTCTCTTGCGAGGAGGCAGCACGAGGAGGCAGCAGAGCATCACGGTTGCAGAGCAGGGGCTCTGCATTCAGTCCACAGCCTCAGCCACTTGCTAACCACGTGAGCTTAAGCTCAGGTTATTTAGCATCTCTGCTAAATAATAATAATACCACCATTAGGCATGATAACACCATTTTGTATATGGAGTTATAATGCTTTACACAAATGATCCATGTGAACCACACAACCTAATATTTGTTCAGCATTTAACAAATGTTAACAAGGTCCTATCGTACAGGGAATCATAGTCAATATACTATAATCCATAATGGAAAAGAATGCTTGTATGTATAACTGAATCACTTTGCTGTACAGCAGAAATTAACACAACACTGTAAATCAATTATACTTCAAAAATATTTTTAAAGAACAAAAAATGTAAACTGTTGTTATTGTTATGGTTAACTACAAAATATTTAAAAGAGTTTTGGTAACAAAAGACAAAAAAATTTCCCCTTAAGGAATAAAAATATCTACCGGTCTGAATATGTGTTACTAGAACTTAATATTCCATTAATTATAGAAGGTAAAATAAAATATAAGCAGGATCACTCATACAGGAAATTATTATTCCCCACCCCCCCCCACCCCCCGCCAAATCAGCTGAGTTCTGAAAGTGTGAACAGTACAACCAAAAGAATCTGGGGAGAAGAAGCTCCAACTCTAGATCCGTTTGGAGAGTGATGGTCTGTGTAACAGTGATGAGTGACTGTACCTCAGTCCTGTGATGGGAAAGTTCCTGCAGATTCTACACCGAACAGGGTGAGTGGCCATTTCAGTGGCTGACAGTCGATAGCAGGTTGGGATCCATAAGAGGATGGGAGGCTCAGACTGCAACCAAGACAGGAATTTCTCTTCTTTGATTACTGGGCTCAACACCTGAAAAACAGTGGCACAGTCAAATATGTTTCCAAGCATGACTGCAGTCTCTTGTAGAGATGAAAATGTATTTTCATCTTCTCTTCTGGCTCTGTTTCTGTTGATTCTGCTGAAGCTTATCTCATGCAAAGGTGGGGCAAGTCTACCTCCTGAATTAGGCTGTCTGGGATGCCTGTGGAGTAGTATGTCTGTGATTGAAATGGGTCAGCAGCTGTGTCTGCCCCCAGTTCCCAAGGACATGTGTGTGGCACTCACCCCTTGGAAACAGCTGCGTGTAGCACTCTCCACAGAGCACAGAGCACGACTTTCCCCAACAACAGTTGGAATCTACAAGAGGCAAGAAACCCTGTGTCAGTGATTAAGAAATGGTGGCCACTAGTCACACCCGAGCAGTGGCACTTCTGACCAAAGAGTCACACCTAACTGGTGTATGAGGCTGGATGAGCTGTTTCAATTAGGCAGATAAGACATGTGTGGATTTTGTGCAGTATATGAATAGAGACAAAGAGTGAACAAGTGGGGAGAAGTGGGGCTGGGACGAGAAGAGTAAGAAGTTCTGGCAATGAGGGCAATACAGGGAGGGCTTCCATGTTTCTCTTGTGACCCCAGTTAAATTATTTAACCTTTCTTTGCCCTTGGACTGCAAAGAGATCCAACCAGTCCACCCTAAAGGAAATCAATCCTGAATATTAATTGGAAGGACTGATGCTGAAGCTGAAACTCCAATCCTTTGGCTACCCGATGCGAAGGACTGATTCATTGGAAAAGACCCTGATGCTGGGAAAGATTGAAGGCGGGAGAAGGGGACGACAGAGGATGAGATGGTTGGATGGCATCACCGACTTAATGGACATGAGTTTGAGTAAACTCTGGAAGTTGGTGATGGCCAGGGAGGCCTGGCGTGCTGTAATCCATGGGGCCTCAAAGAATCGGACACGACTGAGTGACAGAACTGAACTTGCCTTTGTTCACCTACGAATTACATATAACAATGATATCATTTAAAGTTCAGGGCAGTTTTAAGAAAAACCTTTTCAAACACACATCATCTTATTTTAATAAATGCCAATTTTCGAGGCAGGGCAGTTATTATCCTTGTTTACAACAAGAAATAATTGAGATCTGATATTTTGCTCAAGGTAAAACAAACAAAATAGATGAGAATTACTATACACATGAGATCTCCCTCCAAGACTCTTTACTCTGTTGAGGGGTTCTCCCAAAGCTTTGTCACACCTGGACCTGATTTGTATTCCAATGGCTTGATTTAACACTACCTCACTCAGTGGTTTCTATCTTTCACTCAGTCACATTAAGGAGTTTAACTAAGGGACTGAGAACCCCCTGTGACTGCTGAGATGGCCAGGGACTCGGCCCTGACATTAACTATATGCACAGATACATGTACCTGTCACCTCCATTTATGCCCATTTGGTCACATGTCCTAATTTCATGTCTGATGCCTTCTACAGCACAGATTGTCAGCAGGCATTGCTCCCAAGCTCAGAAGTAATTTCAAAGACCCCCCTGCTGAGTCCATCAACTCGAATAAACATTCTTCTAATCAGGAAAGTGGCACTTAGAACCACTTTGCTGACAATTAGCCAGGCAGAAGTCAACAAACATTTGTGTAATTGTGACAAGATGGCTTGTACTTTAAATTAATAATAACCCCATCACCAGCTGAACTAAACATGATGTGTTATTTGGCTTTTGTCTGAAAAAATAACTCATTACCCCTACTTTGGCCTGTGAATGCTGATGAACTAACTGAACCACTTATTTGGATGATAACTTGAGCCCTGGGAAAGGGCTTTAGCCTCATTTGTACAGTAAGGAAATTGAATCAGATAGGATCCACTAGCCAGTTCTGGGATTCTGATATGAGTCAAAAGAAAATTCACTTCTGTTGTGGGTTTTAACCTACATTTTTGGCTCTTAAGTGTGTGCACAAAGATTTTGTGCCCATTTGACTAATTTCTCTCAGATAATCTAAGGAAGAATTAAATCTGGCTAGAGGGCCTGCAGTATAGGCAGAACACCACTTGAAATGATAATTAGGGTTCTCGGGGGGGGAGGGGTGGGATCACACAGAGGGGCCTGGAATTCTCTATGGGAACCCATCTCGGTGTTCTTAATGGAAGTCAATGGGATGATAATTTGCTATGCAAATCTCCACCTTCCTAACAGCTTTCTCAGGAGCCTACTGATGCATGAGGGGGAGACAGCCCTGCAGGAGCTGCCATTTCAGCAGCTCATTGACCTTGGTTGAGCCTGAAACAAGGGCAGATTTTTAGGGCCTCTTGGGTGGGGAGCCAGCCTGGGGCCAGCTGTACTAGTGAGGAAGTGGTGTAGGATTTCAGAAGGAAGATGCCCCTCCGTCCATCTTGTTTCATCACATCCATTTCACCACTTCAGTCTAACTAGACTGATTGCATAAATGGATGGGCAGATTTTCCCAGTCTCCCCCCAGAATGCAGGGATTGTTGAGGCAGTAGCTTCTTAAGACATGCCTGAGAGTCAGCAGAAAACTGGTGACAGGATCCATGTGCTGGGGCAACCACCAGAAGAGCTCTTTGAAAACTACATCTGAGATTTGAACCTTAGAAATGAAAAAAAGATCATTGCTCCACTTAAGAAAAATGAGTATCTTAAACGTTGTTTAACATTTACACAATAAATTAAATACTAATTATTGCAATCAGTATGAACATAAACTCTTAATATTAAGACCAAATCAAAGCAAGGGTAACTTTTTTAATTTTTTTTTTTTTTTGAAAAAGTAATTATGTTTTATTTATTTAATTTTATTTTTCGGCAGCACTGCATGGCCTGCAGTGCATGCCAGGCATGCAGGATATTCCCGACCAGAGATCAAACCCATCCCTCTTGTAGTGGAAGTGTAGAGTCTTAACCACTGGACCACCAGGGAAATTCCTGCAAAGGTAATTTGGGTAGGTTTTCCTAAATCATATTCCTTGTCTGATAATCTTTCTCCTTACCCACCTCCCACTCTTACCGTAATAATCCCCGGTTCAGAATCCTTGGTTCTCCAGGATACCAGAATATGCCACCCCCAAATATAGCTCCTTGGCATATGTATTATTTTGAACTAAAAGTCATTGAGAGCCAATAGAGACAGAAAAAGCACGAAAAATAGGACACAGGTTTTCCTTTTGTAAAGGTAACTTACATTTATACAGTAAATTTATTTTTACCAATAGTGTCTCCCTCTACCTACCAGGAAGAAGAGGACTCTTTAACAACCCTTGTTAGTGGAGAAATCACAGACTTAAATGTGCATAACAAACCCTACTAAACAACCCTGGTTCACCATAGATGATCTATTTCCCGATCATCTTCTCATAAACTTGCCTCCCCCACCTAGAAGCCCAGAGTCCCTTTTCCTTTGTTTACCGTAAAATAGCTTACAGGCCTGAGTTTTATCTACTTCTTTGAGTTACTCATCACTGGGTGTTCCCATGCACCATACACATGAATAAACTTTGGTTTGTTTTTCTCTTGTTAATTCTTTCACAAGTCTAATTTACAGGACCCAAGACACAGAACTTAAGATGGGTAAGGGAAAAAGATTTTTTTTCTTCCCTACAGTCCAGAACCAGGGGGGAAATGACAGAAAATTACTATAGTTTCACAGTGCAGAAAACCTAGTTCAAGGATTTTACAAGGGCTTGAAGAATAACAGAGGCATCCTTAAAGCAGGGGTGAAAGATACAGAGACAGTAATCACTTGTACACAAAATAATCCAGAGCCTACATAACTCATTTGCAGAAGATCTTGCTTGGTTATATCATTTTTTACAATTAAGAAGCATATTTACATTAAAGAGGTTAGATTCCTTATTAATTGGATGAAAACAATGTTATATTTGCACATTCTTTTTTTTAATTTAAATTTTATTTATTTTAATTGGAGGCTAATTATAATATTGTATTGGTTTTGCCATACATCAGCATAAATCTGCCACGGGTATACACATGTTCCCCATCCTGAACCCCCCTCCCACCTCCCTCCCTGTACCATCCCTCTGGGTCATCCCAGTGCACCAGCCTCAAGCATCCTGTATCCTGCATTGAACCTGGACTGGCAATTCATTTCTTATATGATATTATACATATCATTGAAACATATGTTTCGATGCCATTCTCCCAAATCATCCTACCCTCTCCCTCTCCCACAGAGTCCAAAAGACTGTTCTATACATCTGCATCTCTTTTGCTATCTTGCATACAGGGTTATTGTTACCATCTTTCTAAATTCCATATATATGCATTAGTATACTGTATTGGTGTTTTTCTTTCTGGCTTACTTCACTCTGTATAATAGGTTCCAGTTTCATCCACCTCATTAGAACTGATTCAAATATATTCTTTTTAATTCTTAAAGCATAGAAAATGATGGAAATCAACTATTGAGTATTCAGGGCTGCATTTCATCTATGTGTTCATTAAGCACTTGTTAAAGCCTTAGTAGGCTTCCCTGGTGGCTCATCGGTAAAGAATCTGCCTGCAATGCAGAAGCTGCAGGAGATGCAGGTTCTATCCCTGGGTCAGGAAGATCCCCTGGATGAGGGCATGGCAACCCACTCCAATAATCTTATCTGGAAAATCCCTTGGACAGAAGAGCCTGGTGGGCTACTGTCCACTGGATTGCAAAGAGTCAGACATGACTTAGCACATAATGCATGCACACATGAAGACTTTAGTATCAAGCACTTTTCAAGCTATTGGAGACATAAAGATCATTGAGATATAATCGTTGCCTTTGAGAAGCAGCCTAGTGGGAAAATCACATATCTAAGACATGACTGCAATAAAATTTGACAAGTGCTATAACAAAGTTATTTACAAGGAGTTTAAGAAGTTTTCAGGGATGAGGTGACTAATATTTTGAGTAACCTGAAAGACAAACAGTATTTGTCAAGTAAAGGAGAGGCAGTGGTGTTGTGGACAGATGTGCCTGCACAAGCCAGGAGTGGACCGTGTCAGGTACAGCAAGGATTTTGATATGCAGGAGAGACAAAGCTGGAAGGAGTATAAGCAAAAATTAAAACACTGTGGAATACACAAAGGAAACCACTGGATAGCTTTTCATTGGGGATTATCTGAACCTATAGAGATGTGCACCACTCTCTTTGACCAGGCTCCCTTATAATTTTATAGAGATTAATGTCAATTTGTTGACAACTGATCACAGTGCAAATAGTTTCTATTTATGGACATGCAAAATGAATTCTCTCCTGGTTGAGCAACAACTCCCACCCCTACCCAAGCCACTCTTGGGTCCACCTGCAAATACATTACAACATTCTTAATCTATCAGTTTGTCTGTTCTTTAGTTATTTCTTTCAACTTGTTGTGACATCTTACTGGAGCCCTCTTATAGTCAATAAATAAAAAACTGAATAAATTTTTATATTTCTTCACTTTGAGTTACAAATATTTATTTGTTTGCATTAATTTTAAATATGTATAAGTATCATGATTTTGCCTCTTTTTGAAAGTAGAAGATTGGAGAAAGCTTTGTTTGTGATACTAAGGAGTTTAGGTTTTATTCTATAGATAGAAATAGCCAATGAGGAATTTTAGGCACTTACATTGACATTTGGAAGAGTCATTGGCTGCTGTGTGGAGGAAGAATTGGAGAAAGGAGAGGCTTGAGTTGGGCAAACCAGTTAGGAAATAATTGCAATAGGTCAGACTATACTCAGATATTACCGATGGCTAGAGAAGAGAAAGATTGCTTGGAGAACTATATCAACATAGAATTGACACTGTAAAGAATAAGATCCTTTAATAATTAATATGACAAATATAATTGGAACACATTTAGAACTCTTGAGCATTAGAGGTTTACCTGTTGTAGATCTGTTAGTAGGTTTCTCAAAACCCTTCGAGTCATGCGTGCTCCCAAATCATGACCTCCCCTGTTATTTTCTGCATAGAGCTGAAAAAGAGCTAGACATATAAGGGGGAAGAGAAACCTTTAATTGAATACTTGCATATATCTTTGAAGAGCATGTGCTTTGAATCCTAAACACTTAATTTGTGGGTTTAAAGAGGAAAGAGGAGAAAGTTATAATTCTTGATTATCCGCTTGCTATTTTGAAAGCTTCCCAAACTAAGTAACTTGAAAAGTAGTGAAGAGCCACTCACATTTCTAATTTTTTTTTCTAATTTTTGATAATTGAGCACATTGATGACAAACACCATGAGTTTGGTGAATGGTGATGGGAGTAGGGACTGCTTTAAGAGAATAAGAACTACTGGTGTCTGAATAATCTCTATACAAATAAATATAACCAAATTATGAATAGTTAGAACACACAGATCAACATTTTGGAAAATTCTGAGTTTTGCTGGGTACATGCTGAACCAGAGCTGTGTGGTAGTGGAGATACAGGAGTGAGTGAAGAAGGTCACGTGTTGGAGAGGTCTGGTGGTCACCACACTTCAGACACTCTAAACCCCTACTTATGTTACCTCTGTATTTTGTAAGAGGACTGTCCCCTGAGAGGGTGATCAGAGCAGCTGCTGCAGGTGCAAGCTTGATAAAACCCGTTCCTGTGCTGCATGGCAACAACAAAAAAAACAACAGAGGCAAGAATGGGAAAGGCAGGGTTATTCTTATAAAAACCATGACTATGAATGAACATTTCTGACATCATGTAACAAGTTCACGCTCTTCATGGTCTGTTTTCCCATATCTAGAATTTGACAGGACAAATAATTGAATAGAAATATTTCATCCTTCATGATTTCTTCATTCATGTGTTCAACAAATATTTATTGGGTGCTTTCTCGATACAAAGTACTACCCTAGGCACTGGGGACCCAGGGGTGCGCCCTCTCTTCCTGGACCATGTGGTCTCATTGTCTTTAGGGTTCACAGGTCCAGAAACCAAACAACAGAGACACGGACCAAAGGGCAGGCAGAATGAGCAAATCTGTATGTTAAAAAAATCTGCTTCTTCTCAGGTCACTACCTAGAGCCTCATCTCGCTGTGCCCACCAGCTATGCAGTTAGGAAAGCTACAGAACAATGTATCAAAGGCAGGTGGGTTGTTAGAGGCAGGCATTGGGTATAGAAAGGACAGCCAAAAGCTTAATGCTTAAGGAGGCTGAAATCAAGAAAAAAAAATCACCTGAGAACATATTTATATATTATTTGCAGGACAAAAAATAAACAATAAACTAGTAAGGAATTTGCCAAATGGTTAAACTGTCCTTGTCTCTAGGATGCAGGCTTTGGGGGTGATATTGCTTCTTCCTTACTCTTTCCTGCACTTTCCAGATGTTTTATATTCACTGCGAGTTTTTAAAAGTCCGTTCTACAAGACAAAGCCAACTGGGTCAAGACCACATAAGATAAACACAGCTGAAGTGGAGCAAAAAAAGTGATAAACTCGAGTTCAGTGAAACACACACACACACACACAACACCACTGACTCCAGAGCATGCATAATCAAGCCTTTGATAAGGTGGAAATGTTTATGTACCTTCCAAGTCATATGATGAAATCCTAGCTCCCAGTGAGAGACTATTTAGAGGTAGGATATGGGGAGATGACTAGGTCACAAAGGTGCAACTCTCATGAACTAGATTACTGTTACTATAAAAAAAGACCCCAGAAAGCTCTTTCACTCTCTTCCACTGTGTGAAGACACAGCCAGAAGATGGACCTCTGAGTGCCTGGAAGTGGTTTCTCACCAGACCCAAGTGTCTGCAGCTGCCTTTGATCTTGGACTTTCTAGTCTGCAGAACTGTGAGAAACAGATGTCTGTTAAGTCACTTGGTCTATGGTATTTTTGTATAGCAACCCAAACAGACTAAGACAAGAGGTCAGCCATTTATGCACAGGTTATTCAACCTTATCCCACAAACAGAAACTGATGAATGGTTATAAAGAAATGAACAAAGAAATAAATTACTGGGGACTCATGTTGGGAAAGATTGAAGGCAAGAGGAGAAGGGAGTGAAAGAGGATGAGATGGTTGGATGGCATCACTGACTCAATGGACATCAGTTCAAGCAAGTTCCAGGAGATAATGAAGGACAGGGAAGCCTGGCATGCTGCAGTCCATGGGGTCGCAAAGTGTCAGACATGACTTAGAGACTGAACAAGAAAAAGTGTAATTTTCAGTATCTATAGATGCGTAATTGCCCTAGAAAAAGGTGTGTATGCTTCTCTAGAGTGGAAATGAAGTTTGTATGAAAATGTGGATTTTCCTTCTTATTGCTTTGCATGAATCATTTATGTTAGTGAGGTTGATAAGCATGTACTTCTTTGTTCCCCTTCTGAATGAGTAATACATTTGAGGAAAACAAACAAAGAAGCTTTCTTAGACCTCAAACCCTGAGCAAATATTAGACATCCTTAGTTTGTCAATGACCAGAGGCAACCGCATACCCCCTATTAGGTCACAGCTTGAGCTCTTCATCCTCACCTGTCATACATTGTAGTGAGAAGGCTCAGAGTGAGTTCTGAAGCCCTGGGGTGCATCTGTCCTGGTTTTTCCACTCTGACTTTCTGGAACATCTCCAGAAAGAGCCTGAAAAAGCTGCTGAACGGAGAGGGTGCTTTCTCCTGCCTCCCAGAGACTCTGATGTCGTAGGACATGCTGAATCAGAGAACTGCCAATCAAGTCCACTGCAGGAAGCAAAGGAAACACTGCATCATCTGTGATGGGAACAAAAGGCTTCAAAAAAGTAAACATCATCTAGTCTATAAGACATTTTTTTAATGGCAGCTATTTTTTAAGAGAGTTACATATGACCACAATTTGGATACAGTGTATTAGTTGCTTAGTTGTGTTTGACTCTTTGTGACCCCGTGGACTAAGCCTGCCACACTCCTCCCTCCATGGGATTCTCCAGGCAAGAATACTGGAATGCGTTTCCTTCTCCAGGAGATCTTCTCGACCCAGGGATTGAACTTCGGTTTCCTACATTGCAGGCAGATTCTTCACCATCTAAGCCACCATCTTGTACATAATTCAGGCATTCCTATTCTGACAGTTGATTTGATTTTGGAAAAGTGCGTTTGTTAGTGAAGGAAAGTTAGAACATTATTCCCAGTATAACCTCTAAGATGTGACTTTAAAGTAGGAAATTAAAAGGTAAAGAAGTGAAAAACTTGAAAACAGCTTTCTGAGGAAATTAGAATACTGGTGAAAAGTTGGGGAAAACATTTTTTATACTCTTTATTAAGTCGATTGAGCAAATTCACCATGCATGTTTACATAACTTTTTTTCCTAGTGCATAGCCTAGCTCAAGAAGGAATATTGTATGTTAAAACACAATTGCATTACTTTAAAAGCCCAGTGATCTTTATAAGAGAACAGTTGCTGAATTATCAGACTCTTTAGGTCTCACCCTTGCCTTAGTAATATTTATTTTTTTGATCTTGGCCCTGTCAGTATTACTATCCTGGAAGGCACTTAATAAAACCAAAGTTGCTTACAAAAAATAATGGTTTATTTCTTACATATCTTTTTTATCACATTCTCCTAAAAATGTTACAAGGCAATGAAGATAAGGGAGAA
Organism: Bos javanicus; assembly: GCF_032452875.1. Taxonomy (NCBI): domain Eukaryota; kingdom Metazoa; phylum Chordata; class Mammalia; order Artiodactyla; family Bovidae; genus Bos; species Bos javanicus. Next base: position 95,077,005 of record NC_083869.1, read on the forward strand.
TGAAATAGAATCAACCCTATGGTTTCTTGCAGATGGAGAATGACAGACAAAATGAATAAACACCCACTCGTGCCATCTGAGAGATGGGGATGTCAGTGGCACCAAGAGCTGCTGGCATTTAAAATGCTTCAGCTTGTGCAGTGATAAACCCCGCGTTTCTGTCTACTTCGTAAATCAACCTCACAGATGAGAAATCTAGCAAATATAATAAAGTTTTTTATTTGTTCTCTGATACCACTTTTAAGGGGAAAGTCTAAGGAAGTGAGGGGGTAGGTTTGGGGATGTGATTTTAATAAAAACCTGGCTGCAGGTGGTGGAGGCTGCAAACTCTTTTATTATTATTCAATCGCAAAACCTATCACCTCGGCCTGGCCTGCTGTACACAGGATGCTGTGTCTTCTGCTGAGAGTTCTATACTACAGCAAAACAGATAACAGTGGTGTCCATTAATCTCACCACCAGATTTGTGTAGCAATGCTCTCTAGCTCCCCAGATCCTGCTGCCTGGAGCTCACGATATGCTTTATCTTGGTGTCTGGGACTTTTCTTTTTGTTTTCCAGTTTTTGTGTGGCTATCTTCTATAGGTAGAAATTTCCAACTTCTCCCTGTGTGTACTGTTACTATTTCCCATGAGTATTATTTATGTTCACTGTTTTTGATGCCAGGTATAATAAAAGTTCAAAAAGGTACATCCTCAAATTACATTGCATCAATTATAGGCATTAATGATGGAGGCTCATATAACATTGGCTGCTAACTATCTTTACTAGGAGACATTCTCCAGGAAAACAGTATAATTGAGGGTGAATTTTTTTGAGCGTATTCTTTTTTGTGTGAATTTCTGGAATTAGTGATTGGTCTATATCCATGAATAAAAAATTTTTAGGCCAAGAATCCCTTCTTCAAAGGGATTCTTTCACATAAGTGCAGTATGAAAGATAGAGAAAAACAGAATTGTTCTGGTGTAGGAACAACTTTTGGGTTGTCTTTTGGGTTTTCTTGGCTTGCCTGTACTTCCTTTTCCTGCTTTGCTGACCCTTTCTTATCCTACTTCACACCCATGTCTATGCTGTGAAGCAATTTGGAAACCACTAGTCTATCTAACCTATTAGGCAGAAAGTAATAGATAAAAAAATTTCAACCTTTATATGTACATGTGTATATATATATATGTTAAAAATTTCATTTAGATCTGCTGTAATAAATGTCATAATCATTTCACATGATTTTTAAATGCTATATAAAACTTATTAGAAATCAATAATTTAGATATGCTGAATGCCTATTGTTTTTCATAGTCAGGACCCAAGTCATTTTGTTTTGGAGAATTCTTACAGGATAAACGTATTACTATATTTTACCATATTTTGCCTAGTTATAACCATATAGGAGAAAAAACAGTGGCATTCAATCAGATAAAATTTAATGCAAAAGAGCAGTTAAGAAAATTCTCAAGAAATTTTTAAACTTTATGGCCTGAGGATTATTCATCAAAACTTACTTTTGCAGGTTCAGAAAGAGATAGGGGGAACAGCTTAAAAATGCAAATATTAAGTGGTAGGGGGAATTTAGAAATGTTTATATTTGAATCTACAAGTTAGATTAAACTAACTTATCTTGTTATTTTGTTTTGCATCAGTAATGGTATCCTGAAAAATAAACAAACAAACAAAAAATAATAATTCCAGAAACAAAGTAGGAAAATTTTTTTTAAGAATTAAAATTCTCGTCCATAAACAATTAGCAAAGCTGCATGTGGACTGAGTACACAGGAGTATCTTACCCACTTCATCTTCTCTGTTACAAGTGGGGTACATGCACAGGTCCAACCTTCTGGATTCAGCAGTCACTCACATGGGGGAGTTTTCGGTTCTCTGTGCATTTTACTTTATGCAGTAGGGTCAGGTTATTTCAATGTTTCAAGAAAGCCTGTACTTACATTGGCACAGGGTTTGCACTGATCGTAATTTGAAGGCTGTTCTGTAAGTGGAATTCTCAATACTATTAAGAGCATCTGTAAAGAAAACATGAAATATCATAGATAAAGGACTCTCCCATTAGATAAATCTTGTAAGGAAATCTGAGCAAGCACATTATGCTGCTTAGTCACTAAGTCGTATCTGACTCTTTGTGGACTGCACCCCCTGTCCCCCAGGCTCCTGTGTTCATCGAATTTTTCCAGGCAAGAATACTGGAATGGGTTGCCATTTTCTTTTACAGGGCATCTTTCAGACCCAGGAATTGAACTCATATCTCCTGCATTAGAAGGCAGATTCTTTACCACTGAGCCACCTGGAAAGCCAAGAGAGCCGAGATTCTTTACCACTGAGTCACCTGGAAAGCCAAGAAAGCCAAGTAGCCTTACTTTATTTTGCAGGTGAGGAAAGTCTAGTACTAGTACTAAGTCGCTTTAGTCATGTCCGACTCTTTGCGACCCTGTGGACTGTAACCCACCAGCCTCCTCTGTCCATGGGATTCTCTAGGTGAGAATACTGGAGTGGGTTGCCATGCCCTCCTCCAGGGGATTTTCCCCACCCAGAGATTGAACTCATGTCTTCTGCAGCTCCTGCATTACAGGCAGATTCTTTAGTGCTGAGCCATCAGGGAGGCCCATTGCTCTTTCCTACCTGGGAGCAAATAATAATGTACTACAGTGTCCTTGAATTCTCTGGTGGTCCAGTGGTTATGGCTCTGTGCTTTCACTGCCGATGGCCCAGGTTCGATTCCAGGTCAGGGAACTAAGATCCCATAAGTTATGAAAGAAAAGAAAGAAAGTGAAATCGCTTAGTTGTGTCTGACTCTTTGCGACCCCATGGACAGTAGTACACCAGGCTCCTCCATCCATGGAATTTTCCAGGCAAGAGTACTGGAGTGGGTTGCCATTTCCTTCTCCAATAAGTTATGAGGTGCGGTCAAAAAAAAAAAGTTTCCCAGGTGGTGCTAGCGGTAAAGAACCCTCCTGCCAATGCAAGAGAAATAAGAGACATGGATTCGATTACTGGGTCAGGAAGATCCCCTGGAAAAGGGCATGGCAACCCACTCCAGTATGCTTGCCTGGGAAATCCCAAGGACAGAGGAGCCTAGTAGGCTATAGTCCATAGGGTCAATTTAGCGACGTAAACAGCAACACTGTCCTAGCCTGCAGGTGGCACTAGAGAGCATCCTCTGAGCCCCCTACACTAAGTAAGCAGTCCGCCAACGAGGACTCCTCTATGAAGCTATCCGCTTTTTATATAAAAACAAAATGACCGTGCGAAACAAAACAATAAGACAAAAAACTATCTGTAGAATATAAATTGTTAACATATTCTACTCATATGTACACACACATTAATGTATCTATGAAAATGACTGAAAATCTATCCATCCCTTCATTTAGCAGATTTTTATCAAGTTCTTGCTATATGACCCTGGCAGGAGTCCAGGCTCTTGAAATACAGCAGTTAACGTAATAGATAAAAATTCTTGCCCCGAGGAGCTTAATTGCTAGTGGCATTCATCAAAATTGTTAACAGTGTATATCTTTGAATGCTAGAATTCTTGGGTATTTTCTTCCTACTTGTCAATATTACCTAAATTTTTGGTGAAGAGCACGTTACTTTTATAATCAGAAAAGAATTATTAATATACCTTCTTTTACCATCACCAACATCACTACAATAGTGGCTAGCATTTCTGAGCACTTACCAGGCACTGAGTATGTATTCCCCCCTTTCACAGTGTAGAGAAGAGAAAGTGCTGGAACCATATCTAGGTCCATTCTTTCCTTTTTCCTTTGGGGAAACTAATTTACTTTTATCTTCAGTGTATTCATCAGATTAATAGGGATCACATTACATTCCTCCTGGGGTATTTGCATGATTTAAATAAGAAAATAGAGATAATTATCTCTCTTCCTTCTGCTAAGGACCTACAATTTAATTTGTTTCACTGATCTTTCAAGTTGGATTTTTGTTTAAGAGACATGTAACAATCTAAAAAAGGAACTTTTGATTGGTTAAGACTGAAATGATTAGTCTTCATTTCTAGAAAAAGGAAAATCTAAATGCCACTGACCACTGAACTCATATTATCTAGACTTAAAATTCTCAAATTTACAATAAGTAAATAAATAACCTACATAAACATGAAAAAAGTTCTAGTTTAACCATTTAAACTGATTTCATGACCCCAAAATGGGTTGCAATTCACACTTTGATGTTACAGGTGTTTGCTATTATTTTAGATGATGCTGATAGAAAGGGTGGTGGTGACCCATGAAAGCCCGTGATTACTCTTTCTCTGATTCAGCACTCCCACACTGCACAGCTGACCTCTTTCCCAGCCCGAGGCCTACTTTATCTTGTCTTATGCTCATTTCTCTCTAATGGCCAAACTTTGATGGGATCTTCTTGCCTTGAATCATCTGTGTCTTCAAAGGAATACATGATATATATTTGTTAAATGAATGTCTGAAGGAATAGTTGTAGAAAAAAAAAAACCACCACAAATTTAGAAAGTATCTCTCAAGTTTCTACTATGTGTGAAAGCTTGCTTATAGAGACGTCTGCAGTTAAGTCAGCATAAAATAGCTATTCATGTTGATGTATGGCAAAACCAATACAATATTGTAAAGTGAAAAAAATTAATAATAATAAAAAAATAAAAAAGAACAGATATAACAAATAGGAAACAGTAAAAAAAATAGCTATTCATATTTATTTATTCATTAATTTGCCCCCTTTCATGCACACAAAACACCAAAGATTTGAGTGCCCATGAGGTCCCAGGTATTATGCTGGGTACTGAGGGCAAGTGGAAAATCAGGAGTTCTTAATGTCAAGGGAGAAACAAAATATGTAGGTCTATAATAGAGCTTTAATGGGATGGAAAGAGCGAACATCAACATTTTAGGAATCAATGAACTAAAATGGCCTGGAACTGGTGAATTTAAATCAGATGACCATTATATCTACTATTGTGGGCAGAAATCCCTTAGAAGAAATAGAGTAGCCATTCGTGTCAACAGAAGAGTCTGAAATGCAGTACTTGGGTGCACGCTTAAAAATGACAGAATGATCTCTGTTCATTTCCAGGGCAAACCATTTAACATCACAGTAATCCAAGTCTATGCCCCAACCAGTAATGCTGAAGAAGCTGAAGTTGAATGGTTCTATGAAGACTTATAAGACCTTCTAGAACTAACACCAAATAAAGATGTCCTTTTCATAATAGGGGACTGGAATGCAAAAATAGGAAGTCAAGAAACACCTGGAGTAACAGGCAAATTTGGCCTTGGAGTACAAAATGAAGCAGAACAAAGGCTAACAGTTTTGCCAAGAGAACGTACTGGTCATGGAAAATACCCTCTTCCAACAACACAAGAGAAGACTCAACACATGGACATCACCAGATGGTCAATGTGGAAATCAGATTGATTATATTCTTTGCAGCCAAGATGGAGAAGCTTTATACAGTCAGCAAAAACAAGACCAGGAGCTGACTGTGGCTCAGATCATAAACTCCTTATTGCCAAATTCAGACTTGAATTGAAGAAAGTAGGGAAAAACACTAGACCATTCAGGTATGACATAAATCAAATCCCTTACAATTATACAGTGGAAGTGACAAATAGATTCTAGGGATTAGATCTGATCTGTTCAGTTCAGTCGCTCAGTTGTATCCGACTCTTTGTGACCCCATGAATTGCAGCACGCCAGGCTTCCCTGTCTATCACCAACTCCCGGAGTTTACCCAAACTCATGTCCATCGAGTTGGTGATGCCATCCAGCCATCTCATCCTCTGTCGTCCCTTTCTTCTCCTGCCCCCAATCCTTCCCAGCATCACGGTCTTTTCCAATGAGTCAACTCTTCCCATAAGGTGCCAAAGTATTGGAGTTTCAGCTTCAGCATCAGTCCTTCCGATGAACACTCAGGACTGATCTCCTTTAGAATGGACTGGATGGATCTCCTTGCAGTCCAAGGGACTCTCAAGAGTCTTCTCCAACACCACAGTTCAAAAGCATCAATTCTTTGATGCTCATCTGTCTTCACAGTTCAACTCTCATTCCATACACGACTACTGGAAAAACCATAGCCTTGACTAGACGGACCTTTGTTGGTAAAGTAACGTCTCTGCTTTTGAATATGCTATCTAGGTTGGTCATAACTTTCCTTCCAAGGAGTAAGCGTCTTTTAATTTCATGGCTGCAATCACCATCTGCAGTGATTTTGGAGCCCCCAAAAATAAAGTCAGCCACTGTTTCCACTGTTTCCCCATCTATTTCCCATGAAGTGATGGGACCAGATGCCATGATCTTCGTTTTCTGAATGTTGAGCTTTAAGCCAACTTTTTCACTCTCCTCTTTCACTTTCATCAAGAGGCTTTTTAGTGCCTCTTCACTTTCTGCCATAAGGGTGGTGTCATCTGCATTTCTGAGGTTATTGATATTTCTCCTGGCAATCTTGATTCCAGCTTGTGTTTCTTCCAGCCCAGCATTTCTCATGATGTACTCTGCATATAAGTTAAATAAGGAGGGTGACAATACACAGCCTTGACATACTCCTTTTCCTATTTGGAACCAGTCTGTTGTTCCATGTCCAGTTCTAACTGTTGCTTCCTGACCTGATAGACAGAGTGCCTAAAGAACTATGGACAGAGGTTCATGACATTGTACAGGAGGCAGTGATCAAGACTATCACCAAGAAGAAGAAATGCAAAAAAGGCAAAATGGTTGTCTGAGGAGGCCTTACAAATAGCTGAGAAAAGAAGAGAAGCTAAAGGCAAAGAAGAAAAAGAAAGATATACCCATTTGAATGCAGAGTTCCAAATAATAGCAAGGAGAGATAAGAAAGCCTTCCTCAGTGATCAATGCAAAGAAATAGAGGAAAACAATAGAATGGGAAAGACTAGAGATCTCTTCAGGAAAATTAGAGATACCAAGGGAACATTTCTTACAAAGATGGGCTCAATAAAGCACAGAAATGGTATGGACCTAACAGAAGCAGAAGACATTAAAGAGGTGGCAAAAATACACAGAGGAACTATACAAAAAAGATCTTCATGACACAGATAACCACGATGATGTGATCACTCACCTAGAGCCAGACATCCTGGAATGCAAAGTCAAGTGGACCTTAGGAAGCATCACTATGAACAAAGCTAGTGGAGGTGATGGAATTCCAGTTGAGCTATTTCAAATCCTAAAAGATGATGCTGTTAAAGTGCTTCATTCAATATGCGGGCAAATTTGGAAAACTCAGCAGTGGCCACAGGACTGGAAAAGATCAGTTTTCATCCCAATTCCAAAGAAAGGCAATGACAAAGAAAGTTCAATTTACCACACAATTGCACTCATCTCACAAGCTTGTAAAGTACTGCTCAAAATTCTCCAAGCCAGGCTTCAACAGTATGTGAACTGTGAACTTCTAGATGTTCAAGATGATTTAGTAAAGGCAGAGGAACCAGAGATCAAATTGCCAACATCCATTCGATCATAGAAAAAGCAAGAGAGTTCCAGAAAAACATCTACTTCTACTTTATTGATTATGCCAAAGCCTTTGACTGTGTGGATCACAAAAAACTGTGGAAAATTCCTCAAGAGATGGGAATACCAGCCCACCTGACTTGCTTCCTGAGAAATCTGTATGCAGGTCAAGAAGCAACAGTTAGAACTGGACATGGAACAACAGACTGGTTCCAAATTGGGAAAGGAGTACGTCAAGGCTGTATATTGTCACCCTGTTTATTTAACTTATATGCTGAGTACATCATGCAAAATGCTGGGCTGGATGAAGCCCAAGATAGTATCAAGATGGCTGGAGAAATATCAATAACCTCAGATACGCAGATGACACCACCCTTATGGCAGAAAGTGAAGAAGAACTAAAGAGCCTCTTGATGAAAGTGAAAGAGGAGAGTTAAAAAGTTGACTTAAAACCCAACATTCAGAAAACTAAGATCATGGCATCCAGTCCCATCACTTCATGGCAAATAGATGGGGAAACGGTGGAAACAGTGACAAACTTTATTTTTTTGATCTGCAGATGGTGACTGCAGCCATGAAATTAAAAGATGCTTGCTTCTTGGAAGAAAAGCTATGATCACCTAGACAGCATATTAAAAAGCAGAGACATTACTTTGCCAACAAAGGTCCATCTAGTCAAAGCTATGGTTTTTCCAGTAGTCATGTATGCATGTGAAAGTTGGACTATAAAGAAAGCTGAGTACCAAAGAATTGATGCTTTTGAACTGCGGTGTTGAAGACTCTTGAGAGTCCCTTGGACTGCAAGGAGATCCAACCAGTCCATCAAAAAGGAAATCAGTCCTGAATATTCATTGGAAAGACTGATGCTGAAGCTGAAACTCCAATATTTTGACCACCTAATGCAAAGAACTGATTCATTTGAATAGACCCTGATGCTGGGAAAGATTGAAGGCAGTAGGAGAAGGGGACGACAGAGGATGAGATGGTTGGATGGCATCAGTGACTCAATGGACATGAGTTTCAGCAAGCTCTGGGAGTTGATGGATAGGGAAGCCTGGCATGCTGCAGTCCATGGGGTTGCAAAGAATCGGACACAACTGAACTGAACTGAACTGATAATAGGCTAAATACATAGGAATGCCGACAGATAATTTCTCAGGGGAGATGAAGTGAGAGCTGACTCTTGAAGGAGAAATAGGGAATTTTCAGCGCATTAAGTTGGGTGAAGGGTTTGGGGGAATGGTGTTTCCCAGGTCTAGGAAGAGCTGGTGCAAAGGCACAGAGGTATGAGGACCAAGGAGATCAGGATGGCTGGAACAGAGAGCTGGGGGAGTGAGGGCATGGGGTAGGTTGGTATGAGTTCATTAAAGAGCTTGCAGTTTTCTTGCAAGCATGGGAATTTATTGATGTTGTTATTTAGTCATTAAGTCGTGTGTCCCTGTGGACTGTAGGCTGCTCAGGTTCCTCTGTCCATGGAATTTCCCAGGCAAGAATACTGGAATGGATTGCCATTTCCTTTCCAGGGGATCTTCCTTACCCAGGGATGGAACCAGCATCTCCTGCATTAGCAGGTAGATTCTTTACCACTGAGCCACCAGGGAAGTCCTTGTGGGGATTGATACAAACTTTATAAATCTCACTCCAGCAGTTGTGAAGAATGGATTACTGGTGAAACTAGAAATAAGAATTTATTTCAATGACTCAGGTCCAGATGATAGGATTGATCATGATTCAGCCACAAGGAAAATTTAATGAATTTCAAAAGTAGCAGAAATATTACAGAACTATAGAAATGACACATTCTCTGGCCCACAATGCAATAAAACTAGAAATAATCAATGAAAAGATTTTTTTAATTGTCATTGTGAAACATATTTTAAACATTTTCTAAATGTCATGAGGTCAATTTAGAAATCAAAGTTGAAATTAAGCACTATCTAGGGGCTAAAAAGATGAAAAAAGAATGACTAAATATCAATATTATAAGTACCTAACCTGCAAAACCAGAATAGTAATAGAATTGGGGGAGGGTGGGGAGGTGGTGGGAAATAGGAACTGGCTTTTTGGTAAGAAAAGTAAATTAAGCAAACAATTGACAAGAATAGAGAAGGAAAACATATAAAACATTAGAAATGAGAAAATCTTTATATTTACAGTTACAGAGAATATTTTAAAATGGAAAAATGCTCTGTATAATTTTATACCAACAAATTTGAAAACATATATGAATAGAAAATAGACATCATCAAAATATACTAAAAATAGCTGAAAGATTAGTTACTACAGAAGATTTTTAAGGAGAAACAGTCTTCAAAAATAAACAACCATAAGAAGAGAGGGTTTTGCAGGCAAATTCCTTTAAACTTTCAAGGGATAGAGGAATTACTTTTAATCAACTCTTCTGAAAACTGGAAACACTCAGAAAACTCCCCAGTTTATTTTAGGACACTGGCATAATTGAAATACTAATATCTGATAAAGATTTATTGAAAAAATTACACTGTTATAACTGAGAGAAAGTAGTTAAATTCTGAGTTGAAGCTTTGAAGGAAATTCGTGTAACTGGCTAAGGAAAATTGTCTAATATGGAATTGTTCCAGTATCAACTCAAAAGTCTAATGTCTCATCTAAATATCCCCTAAATCAGATATATTAAAAAATAAACATATATAAGATGAAAGCAAAGATAAAACATATTACCAAACATTTTCAAGAACGTATTAAAATTATGTTCCAGTATATAGAAAGATTTATTTTAGGAATTTAAAATTTGTTCAACAGTTGGTTTATATATTAAAAGAAGGAAAAAAAACTATTGAATCAGTGAATTCTCAGAATATATTGGTTAAATTCATCAGCCACTCTGATTTTTAAAAACTGATCTTGGTACATGATACATGGTACATGATCTCAGAAGAGAAGGAAACATACTTAAAATGTCAGAAATAAAAGGCAAATTTTAATAAATGTGATAGAAGATACCCCAGTTCAACTAGGAAAAAAATCAGCCCCACCCCACCAAGTCACCACTATGATCCAGCACTAGTCTAAAGCAGAGAAACGAACCACAGGGCATCAGGGCCAACTCTGTCCCCTCCAAATTGGGCCAGACAGGGCAGAATCTCTTGGCTAGATCTTGAAGGATAGCCCTCCAGAATGTCAGTATCAGTCCATTGGAGCTGGTACGTAATAATATAATAGGAATTTATTTGCTGTCCTTGTTTTGGAATTCTAATCTACAGAAACATAAAAATAAGAGCTATAAATTTCAGGAAGGAAGAGATTTATGGATGATCTCTATTTAGATAATTCATGATGATCATCTGCAAGTTGGCTGGATTTAGGACGACTGCTTGAGAATCAATAACTTCCTTTTATATCAGTGGTTTTCAAATATATCTTGCCTCAGATTGCTGATCTTACCCAGAGTCTGGAGGGCATCTGGGAATTGCATTCTAATCTCAGATGATGCTTGTGCTTTCAGTCCTGGAACTATACTTTGAGGACCATTATTTTAAACTAACAATAATTAGAACAGGTAATTTTAACATCCAAAAAAAGTCTAAAGTACATGAAACAATGTACAAGACCTTATAAAGTTTTATTGAAAGGCATTAAAGATAATATGAATACATGGAGACATCTATTTCCTCCATTCCTGGATATTCCTAGATAGGAATGTTCAATATCATAAAAATGTGAATTCTACCCCAAATGAATCTATAAACTTAAGCTAAAGTAGTGGTTGGTGGTTTAGTCCCTGTGTTGCGTTCAACTCTTATATGACCTCAAGGTCTGTGGCCCCCCAGGCTCCTTAGTCCATGGGATTTCCCAGACAAGAATACTGGAGTGGGTTGCTATATCCTTCTCCAGGGGATTCTCCCAACTGGGGGATGGAACCCAGATCTCCTCATTGAGGGCAGTCTCTTACATTGCAGTTAGATTCTTTACTGACTGAGTCACAAGGGAAACCCCAAATTTAAGGCAGTTCCAACCCCTATTCCAACTATTATTTGGAACTTGACAAAACAATATAAAATTAATCTGTAAGAATAAATGCAGTGTGTGTTTATTTCAGGAAAAGATAGGGTAAAGGAATAGGAAAGAATCAGAAATTGACCTATGTATACAAAGGGTTTTAGCATATGATAAAGATGATATTTTAACTCAATGAGAATCAACAACTTCCCTTTATATTGGTGGTTTATATCAGTGGTTTATACCAATGAGGAAATGAGTTTATTTAGTAAATAATGTTGGGACCACTGGATGCATAACTCTTTGGGAAAACATGATATATGTACCTTAGTTCAGATCATAAACAAAAATAACCCCAGAACGTACTACAGAGTTAAACATGAATTTTTAAAGCTCTAAGACTATTAAAGGAAGAAATTTTTGGCGAGCTTGAGGTTGAAAGACTTTTTAAAGCATGGTTATAAGACTAAATCCATGGTAATATGTCTATAATTTAGTATGGTCCTATTTTGTAAATAATAAAAAATAGAAAAGAAGAACCCAATAAACACAATAGGGAAGGCTATCTATCAAACTTTATTTATCTGGGGACAGGAGTACATTATGAGAGGGGTTTAATGTTTTACTTTCTGTAACATGATAGGGATCTGAATGGAGCTAGGGAGAGAAAATTGCAGGGAAATATGAGGCATAATTTGCTAGTGAAATTGACAGGGATTGGTGGCTGATTGGTTGTGGGAGGGAGATCAAGTGTAGGAAATAATGAGGGAGGAAAAAGTTTGCACATAGAGGTGGAAGGGGGCTTCATTTTTAACCTCTGGGTTTGAGGTTTCTGTAAGACATCTGAATGGAGATGTCCAGTAGGCAGCTGGAACCCCCTCTCAGACACTTGGGAATCCAGAAATGTGAAACCTGGACTTGGCCCTCGAGGCCTGAGCTAGGAATGCAGGGCATGGTCCTTGGACTGCAGAGCCTGGAACTAGTGTGATCTGAATAATCAGGTATACATGTCGGTCAAGGTGTCTTTCTGAAAAGTCTTGGAGGACAAGCAGAGGCCAGGTGAAAGATAAGAGGTCAGAATCAGAGAATGCTGGACTAGAGCCAGAAGGTTCCACACGGTGGGGAAAATAAGAAGCTTAAAGAGATTTCCTAGCATCATGAATAGCCATGAGAACCTTTTAGAGTATTGCTGTCCAATAGGAGAAATACAATATGTGTCAAATATGTCAGCTTAAATTTTTAGCAGCTACATTTTAAGATGAAACAGGTGAGATTAATTTTAATGTATTTCATTTAATCTAATCTTTGCTCAGTGGGTAAAGAATCTGCCTGCAATGCAGGAGATGCAGGAGACACAGTTTTGATCCCTGGGTCAGAAATATCCCCTGGAGAAGGGAATGGCAACTTGCTTCAGTATTCTTGCCTGGAAAACACCATGGACAGAGGAGCCTGGTGGGCTACTGTCCAAAGGGTTGTAAAGAGTCAGACACGACTATCTATCTTGGGTTAGATAGATCTACCAAGTTATTATTTAACATGTAACCAACATGCTGATGCTGAAACTCCAGTACTTTGGCCACTTGATGCGAAGAACTGGCTCATTGGAAAAGACCCTGATGCTGGGAAAGATTGAAGGCAGGAGGAGAAGGGGACGACAGAGGATGAGATGGTTGGCTGACATCACTGACTCGATGGACATGAGTTTGAGCAAGCTCTGGAAGTTGGTGATGGACAGGGAAGCCTGGAGTACTGCAGTGCATGGGGTCTCAAAGAGTCAGACATGACTGAGTGACTGACTGAACTGATGTAACCAACATAAAAATTATTAAGATATTTTCTATTGTTACTGTCTTTTTTATACTTGTAGCACATCTCATTTTGGACTAACCATATTTCAAGAGATTGATAGCTACACATGGCTCAGATTAGGAGAATACTGGCTGGGAGAGGAGAGCAGTTCAGGGTGCTGAACAGGTGTCAATTTTTGATTCTGTGTCTGGAGGTCAGGGTTGCTATTTGGGATGGGATAGAATTTAGGAGTCAGCAGTGCTGGCTTTGGGCAAAAGCATGTTCAACTATTAGGTTATCTAAGAAGAATGCTTTAAGTGAAGATAAATTAGGCTAAGTAACAGTATGCCTGAGAAACATAATCACTTAAGTAACAGGAGGAAGAGAAACCCAAGAGGAAGGACTAGAAGGGAAAGCCAAAGAAACCAGCAGATAGCGATGGTACAAAGGTCAAGGAAGGTGCGTTTCAGAAAGTAGAGACAAGTCAATGCTTCAGTACCTGGAAGCCACAAGGAGATCAACCATGGGCTAAAAAGTAACCTCTGTGTATGATTAACCTGACTATTGAAGGCTCCCTAAGAACAGTTTTATGGGAATGTGGGGGCCAAAATCAACTGCACAGGGTTGTAAAAAGACAACTCTTTCAAGAGCCTTACTCTGAGAGAGCCCAAATCTTGTTTTCAGAGGCAGGAGAGATTCCAGAATATGTGACTGGGTCAGAACAGGGAGTCAGGAGAGAGGGTGAAGTTGAGGGTCCAAGAAGCGGGATCCAGGTGGTATTTCATACAGCAAAGTCTGTGTATAGACTAACCATATAAGGGCACATACCTTAGCCATTCAGCATCCATTCATCTTTCTTCTGGTGAACAATCTCCCCCTAATCTTAGCCCATGAAATTCTGGTTGTGTTCATTCCAACGCTCCTGTTTCCAAGGGGAGCATGTGGCCTGGCCAATCTGATCAGTGACTGCATCATTGCCCTCTGCAGACATGGGCACATAACCAAAATCAGGCAAGGAATACACCAATGAAACTTGGATCAAGGACTCTTTGTTTGAATTACTTTTTTCCTCTTGAACTTGGAATCAGAGATTGAAGTGGTAGTTACTCTCTCGTCTGGGTATATAGCTTGAGCGTGCAATCAGCACACAAAGAAGAGTAGAGATGAACTGGGAGACAGAGAAAAGTCACACCCTAGTGACTTTTTCTAGGACCACAGCAAGCCAGTCCTCCCTTGGGTCATTAATATAAAAGGTAATAAGGCCTCTTTGAGCTATTTTCTCCCACAAGCAATTGAAATATAGCTAACTGATACAATCCCCGAGGTAGAGGCAATGGTTGGGAGAAGATACATTGGTGAAGGAATTAGCTCTGGGGAGAAGCTCATTCCTTGAGAGGAAGAAAAATATGGAGATGATGACGGCTAGGGAGAAGAGGGCACTCTAAGGGCTTCTGTTTTCTTTTTGAAATGAGGAACAAATTCACTCAGAGTTAGGAGGAGATAGTGAGCAGAAAACTTGAGGAATGATGAAGATTTGAAATTGTTACAGCAGCCATTGAGAGAGGTGACCAGTCACACACTTTGGAAAGAACTGCCAAGCAACATGGCATCTCTAATATTTCCTGGGATGACAAATTTCAATTAAATAGAGTTTACACCCTAATGCTTACTTGGAGGCAAGATTTCACATGCAAACGAGCTTTGAGTCCAGGACTGACTTGTATTGATTATGCTGAAGGGAAGACGCCTTGAGGAAAATAAAGCTATTTTCAAATTTATCATCAGCTGATTACCATAAAACTCAGGCAATTGGGAGTAAATGGTCTGCGTGCTAGAGAAGTGTTTGTGACTAGAAACACAGTAGGCCCTAAACAAAACAAAACAAGGAATTATTGGGGGGTAGGAGGGAGACTTCATTGATTCAAAAACAGGTAGCAGGATAAATTATGGTGATTTTAATTCGTTCCTTGTTCTCACAGCAGTGGAATAATTAAGAGAATGAAAAGGCAATGTTGCCATGTCCATTTCTGTGTGTGTTCCAAGGCTTAAGTTCTCTTAACTCCTTACCATCTTTTAAGGGGCCAGTGCTTAGGGGGCCACCCCAAATTCAACCCACTCAGGCCTTAGTATGAAAGGCCCATCCAAGAATCAATGCCATCCATGCACAGGAGAGAATCAAAACTACTACATCCATGCACAGGAGTAGAATAAACACTACTACAATTACATGGACTAAAATCAGGGGGATGTTGTTCTTCCACAACAAAATAGGTGCACTGCTTCACCAGAAGAAACTTGACTAGATGCAGGATGGTCAGAAGAGTCAGGTGCCTCTGAGAGGGACTTTTCTGTGGTAAATATCACCTGACTGGATCCCCCACAGCCTGAATCTCAACCTCTTCCTTTGTCCTGGCCCCTCAGCCCTAACCCATATACATCCAGACATTCTAGAATCTCCCTTGCCTTTGAAAACCAATCTTGATGTTAGTGTTGTTCTAGCTATGACTCTCTTTTTCCCTGGGGTGGAAGAGATGCTAATACCTGGACAGGCAAGTGCGAGATGCCTAACTGGGGTTAAAATCTGTGGGCTGATTCCAGGGCTGCTCTTACTATTAGTAGCAGTTTTCTGGGTGGAGGGAATGACTGTATGGTGTAACCAGGGAGACCAGCCACTAGGCTTGGCAAGGATTTCTGCGTCCAGTCTTGACATGGAGTCCCATGTCTTCAAGCGGACCCCAAAGCCAAAGGCAAAGAGCAGGGTGAGTGGCAACCACGACGCCACTTCAGACCAGATGTTTTGAACACTTGAGACCAGATTTTCAGGATTAAAATCTGAGCTATTTCTGTTATGAGATGGCTGCTTCCCAAACAACTCAGTCTCAATTTCACACCAAGCGATAATGACTTGATTTTGGTTCACAAAGTACTGTTTCGGGACTTCCCTGCTGGCCCCGTGGTTAAGGCTCCGTGATTCCAATGCAGGGGGCACAGGTTCAGTCCTTGATCAGGTAACTAAGGTCCCACATGCTATGGGGTGAGGCCAAAAAGTAAAAAACAAACAAGCAGCTGTTTCTTGCCCTTGAGTGTTGTGGCTTGAAGTCCTAACTGTTCCACCTGTTACATTGAGTGCTGGGCAGTATTCTAAGCCACTCAAGGGTGTTATGGCACTGAACCAGGGCAGACCCACCCTTGAGGCCTTGGAGCACACCTCTGGCCTGTTTCTAAACATACACTGATTCAAAGATCAATATACAATCATGAGTCCCGCCCCAGGGAATGAAGTCGGTTTTCCTGTATTGCAGGCAAATTCTTTACTATCTAAGCCACCAGGGAAGCCCCAAAAACACCTACCTCTGGGGAATGTGGGCTGTGCCGAAAACTGTCATTAAACAAGATAGCTTATTTTAAAAGCCTCCATATTTTTAAAATTCTTTTTTGAACAGGTATAACCATATCAGAGACCTACAGTTTAACCCTTTTGTTGTTTACTATTTCCTGATGTTTTAAAAAGGCTTAGCTTTCAGTTACACGACTAAGAGACTTCCCTTTCACTTTTCACTTTCATGCATTGGAGAAGGATATGGCAACCCACTCCAGTGTTCTTGCCTGGAGAATCCTGGGGACAGGGGAGCCTGGTGGGCTTCTGTCTGGGGTCGCACAGAGTCGGACACGACTGAAGCGACTTAGCGGCAGCAGCAGCTTTCAGTTAAGAGTCCAGTGTTAGAGAAAGGAAGAAATCACACCTCTCTGCTCCATGTCTGGAGAAGGAAAACACATGGAGAGTGGCCACCATAGTGTGGAAACGACTTATAAAAATGTAATGTACAACATTGGTTTTCCTTTTGGAGAGTGGCCAAATTTTGTGCCCTGATTCCTCTCAGATGCACCAAATGAACACAGAATCAGCAGACTAGGATGTCTGCAGGTTCCCAGATGCTGCTTGTGGTGGAAGAGTGATTCTATGGCTACTCTACCATCTGGCCCATCACACTCCTGTCAAATTATGTTTTGCAGTGTCATCTGATGAAGCTATGCAGCATAACATGGCAAGCTGTGATAGAGTACATGGGGAAAATGAATGAGCATCCCAGGTGATTCACCAGCAGTCCTGCTTCCTCAAGGCTTTTTCTTCTTCTTTTTTTTTTTTTCTCCTGCTGGTAGGAGAAAACTCAAGAAAAGAAGAGAAATTGCTGGATGTATCAGACCCAAAGCTATAAGCAAAATAATGTGCAATGTTCAAAGAAATAATAACATAAGCTACATATGGTCTTGTTCATGGAAGCAATTTAACTGGGAAACAAGTTTTGCTTTAAACGACTCATATTTTTACTTAGCCGAATAAATATGTGTCATTTTCTACAGATACTAAGAATGGAATAAAAATTCCTTTTGGCAGTCCCTCATGTAGTTGGATGATCCAGAAAGAGACATTTTAGGCCGGTTGTCCTCCAAGTGTGGTCCTAGGTGGGCAGCATCAGCATGGCCTTGGAACTAGTTAGAAATGCACGTTCTCAGTCCCCACTCTGGATCTACTGAGTCACAAACCCTGGAGGTGGAACCCAGTATTTGAAAAAACCCTCCAGTGATTCTGGTGCAGACATACTAGATGTAAGAAAACCCCCTCAGGGAGAGAAAAGTGGGCTTTGAATACATTATCTACTGCTTTGTGTGAAGCTTAACTAGTATGAAGGCCCAATTTTAGAAAACCAAAGATAATTGGAAAAATTCAGAATGCTGTTTTAGATAAATAACTTAGGAGAGTGTAGAATTTTATATAAAACAAGCCAAGTTAATCTAGATTTTAGCCAGAGGAATAAGGCTGCTACTAGATCCTGGAATAAAACTATCACATGCCGATCGTGGGTCTACCCTGGCATTCAGAGATGCTGGAAGAAGAGGGAATCAGTTTTCCCCTGTCCATATATCAAATGTCAAATATTCATATAGTAACAGCTGTGAGCTTTTTTCGGAGAAGGCAATGGCACCCCACTCCAGTACTCTTGCCTGGAAAATCCCATGGATGGAGGAGCCTGGTAGGCTGCAGTCCATGGGGTCGCTAAGAGTCGGACATGACTGAGCGACTTCCCTTTCACTTTTCACTCTCATGCATTGGAGGAGGAAATGGCACCCCACTCCAGTGTTCTTGCCTGGAGAATCCCAGGGACAGGGGAGCCTGGTGGGCTGCCGTCTATGGGGTAGCACAGAGTCGGACACGACTGAAGTGACTTAGCAGCAGCAGCTAAGTCACTTTAGTCATGTCCCACTGTGTGCAACCCCATAGACGGCAGCCCACCAGGCTCCCCCATCCCCAATTGGGGATGTGGACCATTTTTAAAGTCTTTATTGAGTTTGTTAACAATATTGCTTCTGTTTTATGTTTTGTTTCTTTGGCCATGAGGCATATAGGATCTTAGCTCCCCAACCAGGGATTGAACCCACACCCCCTGCTTTGGAAGGTGAAGTGTTAACCACTGGATGACCAGGGAAGTCTCTTTCCCAATTTTGGCCTCACGTAGTACTGTAAACTTACCCCTGAAACTAAAATACCTACAATGATGTCATTTTAATTATAAAAAATGAAGACATATATAAATGAGATAAGCTATTTTGTATATTTGAATAGCAATTTAAAATGAAATTACATTGAGATCAAGTCTTTGTTAAATTATTTTTGGTGCTTTGGGGACCACAGACCAAATAATCAACATATTATGAATTTCTGTTTAGAAAAAGGAAAAAATCTTCTCTATCCCCAACAGTTTTTTATCAGCCAGGCATTTGCCAAATGTCAATCCTTTGCAACTTGGAAGTCTGTGTTGTTTGCAAACTGTGCTCAGAAACTTAACAATAATACTTACCTTGTTTATCTGGGTCCATTTTAGGAATTTCCTGGAATGACAGTTGGGAAGAAGGTCCTTGTAACTGGAAACAAACCAATATTTTAAGCAGGAGGTTTTGAAGTGATCAAGTGGGATAGGAAGCAAACAGACAATTAAGCAAAGTCCTTTTACCTGTGGCACAATGACTACAAGGTGTTCAGAGACCCGAAATCTCCTGGAGGATAAAAAATAGGAAAGCAGGGAGAGGCTTTTTATATGGGTCCCATCTCTAGGGATTTAGAGCTGTATCTCAGAACCTGGAAACAGATCCTTAAACTAATATGGTGAATACTTAGAACTTTTTTTAAAACTGAGATATAATTGACATACAACATTATATTAATCCAAGGTATATGACATAATGATTTGATATATGTATATATTATGAAATGATCACCACAATAGGTTTAACATCATCATACTCAGTTATACATTTTTTTTATTGTGATGAGATCTTTTAAGATCTACTCTCTCAGCAACTTTCAAAACAATACAATATTGTTAGCTATAGTCATCATGCTGTAGGCGAATACTTAGAACTTTTGAGACATTATAATTTTAAGAGTGGACTAGAAGCTCACTTCAAAAAAGTAGAAATCTACTCGAATTTTGAAGGACAAAATTTGAAGCTCTCAATGCTTGAATTTCTAATAGCACCATATTAAATAAGTCTATACATTAAATATGTGAAAAATATTATCTATTTGAACATATTATTGCATATATGTGTGCATTTATGTGCGTGTGTGTATATGGAGTATGTTTGCTTTCAACAAAAAGAGTAAGTTATTTTATAATAAAACCTTAAGCAGTTCTAAGAGTAAGGCATTTCTAAATATGAGCAGTTGAAAAATGTTTTAAAAAGTTATATGATAATTAGGCTTATAAAGGACTTCTTCTTCTAATGAGTGTATTAATTAAGGTACAAATTATTGGGCAGATAAGCAATACTTTACAGAGAGATACCAAAACAAAATTGATTTACATTATTTCTTTAAAAATATGATAGCAACAGTTATAATACCAGACTTGCCCCAAAGCAGGAAAGTTCCAAATATAGTCAAGTAAGATTTGTTTTGAAAAGCTGTAGCAAGGGCCATCAGGCTAGAACTCTTTTGGTGTTTTCCTGAGCCCATTCTGAAGTCCTCAGGTAGGTGCAGAAGGGTCCAGCCTGCATCTTATCAACAATGCTCCTGGAAATCCAGTGTATCTGCCTCCATGCCAGGTCCTTACCTTCCCTAGTGTCCTTGGGGAATCAGTTTAGTCAAACATTCTGCAGTGGTTACTCAGCAGGTTCGGGAGAAGTACAAGTTGAGTACTAACAGATGGCCAGACGTGGCAGTCCTATGGAGAGTCAATGTCCGGTTCTGACTGCCCAGCAATGACACAAGAAACTGACGTTGAGGCTGCCCTGTTTTAAGGGCTCACAGAAGTGCATTCATTAGTAATAAAGATGATGAATAATTTAAGGCCACTCCTACATCTCTGTTTCAAAGGGCTATTTCGTATTGATTTCGTGTGTGTGGGAGAGACAAGTAAAACTTCTTCTGTGTGCTGTCCAGAGCAGGGGTTACCATAGAGATTAGGAGACAGTAAGAATGGCCCCACATCCTGGGTAATAGCC
Source organism: Bos javanicus (assembly GCF_032452875.1). Taxonomy (NCBI): domain Eukaryota; kingdom Metazoa; phylum Chordata; class Mammalia; order Artiodactyla; family Bovidae; genus Bos; species Bos javanicus. Next base: position 95,097,740 of record NC_083869.1, read on the forward strand.
ACCTTACTAACCATCCCAGGTAATAAGAGTGACCTAGGAATAGAATCTAATTCATTTGATTATTAGTTCTTTTAGGAATACAGAGATAGAGCTATAGATTTTTTAAGGCACCAAATATGACTTTAAAAGGATAATAATAATTTATGAATGCACATTTCCTCTTAAGTTTTAAGTATAATCTGAAAACACACTTTTTAAATTCAAATTAAAAACATACCTGTTGTAATCCTAATAAGGTTTTGTTTTTAAAAATGATGTCATATGAACCCAAATATATTAGAACTTTACCATTAACGTCACCAGGCGGCTGGAGACCTGTCTTTCAGAAGGGCTGGAATGCAAAGCATGGGTACATTACTCCAAGAGCAGTGCCCAGAGAGCCAGAACATCAGGGGGTCCTCGCTCCCAACTGTCACCGAGTCCAACCTCGCTCTGCTCTGAGAGATGAAGTGTTGAGGCAAGGAATATGACTTTATTCGTATTCTCAGCATGAATCTCTCAAGACAACATCTTATAGGGGTCTGGATACCACTTATATAGAATGGAGATGGGGGGAGGTGAGGAAACAAAGTAAAAAGGCTATTAATCTTGCAAGTATCTCCTAGAATGACAAGCCTCTAGGAGGGGATGCGGTAATTTCTTCCTTCCTGTAGCCATCCTTAGGTGAATGTAGTCCTGAACAAAGGCACTTTGAATTAATTTTCAGGCAAAGGGGTAGGCTTCCCTGGGGCAGGAGATTATGTATAAACGGTACCCTTTTAGTGGACAAAAGCAACAGGACGCAAAGGCTAAATAAAGTAACAGATCCAAGATAGAGTCAGCATTGGCTCTTCCCTGTAACACAATTGATGCTCCTAAAACAATTATTATAACGAAGGAGGAAACAGAACAGGCTCTATCTTGAAAGCAGAACTCCATCTTGGGCCAGACTGTGGACTTTGAGCTATATGCCCAGTATCTATGGAAACAACATATCAACTGGAAAACCAGGCCCCCAGAAGGAAGAGCCCCAGGGCTCTCCATCACCTAAAGAATACCCTAATGATCTGTGTAACCGAATAGAATCATACATTCTATTATGCTTATTGGGGTATGACCACAGGCCTATTGATAATTGTCCCCTGTTAACTACCTAGGCTTAAGGCATATGAATCACGGGTTAACTTTGATTGCCAGGGAATTTGGGGAGGTGGGTTTGGGCATGTACACTTAGGTTATATAAGGTTTTCACAAAAACTGGTTGAGGTCCTTGGCTAAGAGGAGACTCTGCCTTGGGCCCGCCGGTTTATGCATTCCACTATCTGCATTGTCCTTCTGAGTGAGTTTGTTTCCTGGAACGCGTGGCTACAACACATAGACTGTAGCCGGTTAGGTTCCTCTGTCCATGGGATTCTCCAGGCAACATTACTGGAGTGGGATGCCTTGCCCTCCTCCAGGGAATCTTTTCAATCCAGGGATTGAACCTGCATCTCTAACATCTCCTGCACTGGCAGGCAGGTTCTTTCTTGGGAAAGCCCAGTATGGCCATAGTGCCTGTAAATCACAATTTTGTAATTCACAATGTCTTTACCTTCTGAAACAGAGTAGCTCCACCCTGAGGAAGCAGGTGAGAAGAGGGGTCAATCTGCCTGTACCAACACAACTTGCCCTGATTTGGACAGACTCCATACTAATCAGGTGACTGTTCCTTATTGTGATGGAAACAATTTTTTGAAGCAGCCAGTATTCTGTTTGATATCTGATAGCTCTTTATACATACATCTGAAGACTCTAACTCCCAAGAGACAAGAAGATCCTTGACACATCACACCCTAAAATGTGTAGGTAGTCCCTTACATAAATTACAGGATAATTTTATATACATATTTACATACATGATGAACTCTTTTAATAAATAAAGTTACCAAAGTTGACTCAAGAAAAAATAGAGAAAAGAGAACCTTTGGGCATTGTTGGTGGAAATATAAATCTGTACTGCCATTATAGAAAACAGTATGTTTAAAAATAGAACTACCTTGTTACCCAGCAATCCTACTTCTGGTATATATCCAAAGGAAATGCAATCACTATCGCAAAGAGATATCTGAACTTCCATGTAAATTGTAGCATTATTCCCAGCAGGCAAGATACAGAAACAACATAAATGTTCCACCATGGATGAATAGATAAAGAAGATGGGATGTGTATATATACAACAGAATATTACTTAGCCTTAAAAAAGAAGGAAATCCTGCTATTTGCAAAAATATGAATGAACCTGGAGGATATTATGTGAATTTGAAATGACAGACACAGAAAGACAAATGTCACATGATCTCACCTGTGGAATTTAAAAAGAAAAGAAAAAAGTCAACCTCATTGTAACAGAAAGTAGAGTGGTGGTTACAGAGGCTGGGGGCTGACAGTGGGGTTGGGAGGACATGTGCAGGGAAAGGGAGATCTTGATCTAAGGGTACAAACTCTTTCTTCAGGCTTCTCTGGGGTCTTCCATGCTGTGCTTAGTCACTCAGTCACGTCTGACTCTTTGTGACTCCATGAACTGCAGCCCACCAGGCTCCTCTGTCCATGGGGATTCTCCAGGCAAGAATATTGGAGTGGGTTACCATGCCCTCCTCTAGGGGATCTTCCCAACCAAGGGATTGACCCCAAGTCTCCCACATTGCAGGCAGATTCTTTACTGACTGAGCCATGCTGGAGTGGGTAGCCTGTCCCTTCTCCAGTGGAGATCTTCCCGAGCCAGGAATTGAACTGGGTCTCCTGCATTGCAGATGGATTCCTTACCAGTGGAGCTATGAGGGAAACCCTGAGGTCTTCCAGGAACACCCGATCTGAAGTGGCTTCAACACATAACTCCATTTTATTCATAACTATTAGCATAACCTGTGGTCATCTTGGTTCTTTATTTGTTAACTTACTATATTGGCTTCTACTAGAAAACAAACTCCTCAGAGGCAGGAATAAGAGAACTTTTGTTTATCTCTGTGAGATAACTGTGATTCATAATAAGAAATATGTATATTTGGATTTTGTCCCTTTGTTCCCTTTCTGGCATGCTCAGTGCTCAGTTGCTTAGTTGTATCAGACTCTTTGTGATGCTATGGACTGCAGCCTGCCTTGACATTTTCTCCTCCAGATGATCTTCTGGCAGTGAGCTCCTCAAACTCTTGGAATTTCCTAAGGGATGAAAGTGTGGAATTGTCTTTGGTTATGTTAATGAGGTGACTTTCCAAAGCACTTAAGGATAGAGGACTGGTTGCCAGAGAAACCAACCACCCTTTTAGCAGGTTGGAACTTTGAGTCCTACTCCGTTGACCTCAAGGGAGAGGAGAAGGGCTGAAGGCCGAATCAATTACCAATAGCCAATAAGGAGGGAAAACCACTAGGCCATTCAGATATGACCTAAATCAAATCCCGTATGATTATACAGTGGAAGTGACAAATAGATTCAAAGGGTTAGATCTGATAGACAGAGTGCCTGAAGGACTATGGGTGGAGATTCGCAACATTGTATAAGAGGTAATGATCAAAACTATTTCTAAGAAAAAGAAATGCAAAAAGGCAAAATGGTTGTCTGAAGAGGCTTCACAAATAGCTAAGAAAAGAAGAGAAGTTAAAGGCAAAGGAAAAAGGAAAGATATACCCACCTGAATGCAGTTCCAAAGAATAGCAAGGAGAAATAAGAAAGCTTTCCTTAGTGAACAATGCAAAGAAATAGAGGAAAACAATAGAATGGGAAAGACGGTGGCTCAGAGGGTGAAGAATCCACCTGCAATGAGGGAGACCTGGGTTGGGAAAATCCCTTGGAAGAGGACATGGCAACCCTCTCCGGTATTCTTGCCTGGAGAATCTCCATGGACAGAGGAGCCTGGTGGGCTATGGTCCAAAGGGTAGCAAAGAGTCAGACATGCTGAGTGACTAAGCACAGCATGCAGCACAGAGAGCTCTTCAAGAAAATTGGACCTAACAGAAGCAGAAGATATTAAGAAGAGATGGCAAAAATACACAGAAGAACTGTACAAAAAAGATCTTAATGACCCAGGTAACCATGATGGTTACCCTAGACCACTCACCTAGAGCCAGACATCTTGGAGTGCAAAGTCAAAGGGCCTTAGGAAGCATTGCTGCTAACGAAGCTAGTGGAGGTGATGGAATTTCAGGTGAGCTATTTCAAATCCTAAAAAATGATGCTGTGAAAGTGCTGCACTCAATATGCCAGCAAATTTGGAAAACTCAGCAGTGGCTACTGGACTGGAAAAGGTCAGTTTCCCACAGAAAATCAATGTCAAAGAATGTTCAAGCTACCTCACAACTGCACTCTTTTCACATGCTAGCAAGGTAATGCTCAAAACTGTCGAAGCCTGGCTTCAATAGTACTTGAACTGAAAACTTCCAGATATACAAGCTGGATTTAGAAATGACAGAGGAACCAGAGATCAACTTGCCAACATCTGTTGGATCATCAAAAAAGCAAGAGAGTTCCAGAAAAACATCTATTTCTGCTTTATTGACTATGCCAAAGCCTTTGACTGTGTGGATCACAATAAATTGTGGAAAATTCTTCAAGAGATGGGAATACCAGACCACCTGTCTCTTGAGAAACCTATATGCAGGTCAGGAAGCAACAGTTAGAACTGGACATGAAACAACAGACTGGTTCCAAATAGGAAAAGGAGTACGTCAAGGCTGTATATTGTCACCCTGCTTATTTAACTTATATGCAAAGTACATCATGAGAAACGCTGGGCTGGAAGAAGCACAAGCTGGAATCAAGATTGCCGGGAGAAATATCAATAACCTCAGATATGCAGATGACACCACCCTTATGGCAGAAAGCAAAGAAGAACTCAAGAGTCTCTTGATGGTGAAAGAGGAGAGTGTAAAGCTGACTTAAAATTAAACATTCAAAAAATTGAGATCATGGCATCCAGTCCCATCACTTCATGGCAAACAGATGAGGAAACAAAGGAAACAGTGACAGACTTTATTTTCTTAGGCTCCAAAATAACTGTGGATGGTGACTGCAGCCATGAAATTAGAAGACACCTGTATCTTGGAAGGAAAGCTATGCCCAACCTAGACAGCATATTAAAAAGTAGAGCTATTACATTGCTGACAAAGTTCCGTATTGTCAAAGCTATAGTTTTTCTAGTAGTCATGTACATATGTGAAAATTGGACCATAAAGAAGGCTGAGAATTGAGGAATTGAACCTTACTAACTGTGGTGTTGGAGAAGACTATTGAGAGTCCCTTGGACGGCAGGGAGATCCAACCAGTCCATCCTAAAGGAAATCAGTCCTGAATATTCATTGGAAGAACTGATGCTGAAGCTGAAGCTCCAATGCTTTGGCCACCTGATGCGAAGACCTGACTCATTGGAAAAGACCCTGATGCTGGGAAAGATTGAAGGCAGGAGGAGAAGGGGATGACGGAGGATGAGACGGCTGGATGGCATCACTGACTCAATGGACATGAGTTTGAGCAAGCTCTGAGAGATGGTGCTACAGTCCCTGGGGTCGCAAAGTCAGACACGACTGAGCAATTGAACAGCAACAATGATTTAATCAATCACTCCTACAATGAAGTTTTCATAAAACCCTCAAGGGACGAGGCTCAGAGAGCTTCCCAGTTGATGAGCCCGTGGAGATTTGGGGAAAGTAGCATACTGGGGAGGGCATGGAAGCTTCATAACCTTTCCCCATATGTTGCCTTGTGTATCTCTTCCATCTGGCTCCTGAGTTATATCTTTTTTTTTAAAACAAACTAGTAATCTATTAAGTTAATTCTTTCCCTGAGTTCTGTGAGATGCTCTAGGAGATTAATCTCACCCAAGGAGGGAGTCACTGAAACTGCTGATATACAGCCATTGGTCAGAAGCACTGGTGACAGTCTGACCTTTTGACTGGTGTCTGAAGTGGTGTGTGTGTGTGTTGGGACTGAGCTCTCAGCCTGCGGGATCTGAGCCTATCTCCAGGTAGACAGCGTAAGAACTGAGCTGAATCATAGGACATGCAGCTGATCTCAGAGACTACCTTAGTGGTGGGAAAGACCCTCACGCATCAGAATTGGGAGCAGAATTATTCTCTGTATCCTGAGTACTTGTTTGCCATGTTGTATGAGCCATCATAAGCACCCAAGAAATGTGTTGGATAAGTCAGTCAGGAGAGACTAGTTAGCACTGTGTAGGAAGAGAGTACTCTGCCCGTGGTCTCAAACACTCCATATGGCATATGGCTCTACTGTGGAGATAAAGTTAATTAGAGTCTGAAGTTTTCAGATTTCCAATTCATCTAAAAACTTTTCCTTGTTCTGACTCCAAGTCTTCTGATTATATTCGGTGTCCCCATGTAGCTTGCATAGGAAGTAAACTCACTCTCAGGACTGTGGACATCTGGTATCCTTGATGGTTCTATTTTAAACCTAAGACTTATAAATTGGCACTCGAGTTCTATCATTAGTCTTGGTTGGTTTTTTGAGGAGATTAATAGTGCCTGAGAACTATCCTTCTTATTGTGCAAGACTGAAGAGAGACTTTGGTGCTGGATTCTACCTAGGTAATATCACCCTAGAAGAAAACTAGCTCACTTCCTCGGAGACTTACATATACTTCAAAAAATAGTAATGATTGCCATTAGAATTTAGAAGAGAGGGACAAAAACATATACTGATCACCATTATGTCTCAGGCATTATTCAAGGTGCTTAGAAAAGATCAGAGAACAGATGATGACGCTGCCGTCCTAGATGGGAGATGGACATTGTAATTAGTTATAATACATGAACAAATAATAATACTGATTATTATAAGTGCCATAGAATAAAATAAAAAGTAGAGCAGAATAAAGAGATTTGAGACTGCTGAGTATGACAGTATTAAATAGGGCGGCGTGTATAGGCTCTATTAAGTTGAGCAAAGACTTGAAGGAAGTGAAGGCGTTGGCTAAGCACCATTTAGAGAAAGAGTGTGCCAGGTAGAGTCTCTGAGGAGGGAGAGTACTTGGCAGATGTAAGTTGTAGTTAAGAGGCCAGGGTGGCCAGAGCCGAGTGGGAAGAGCATGGAAGAGAGGAATAGGAGAGATGTTCGTCGTTCAGTCGTGTCTATTTTTTGTGACCCTCACGGACCGTGATCTGCCAGGCTCCTCTGTCCGTGGAATTTTCCAGGCAAGAATACTGGAATGGGTTGCCATTTCCTTCTCCAAGGAGAGATGAGAGATGCAAAGGTGAGGGTGGGGGTGGGGAGAGGCCATTGCAAAGATCTGACTTTCTGTTTTTGTTCAGTCACTCTGTCATGTCCAACTCTTTGCGACCCCATGGCGGCAGCATGCCAGGCTTCCCTGTCCTTGACCATTTCCTGGACATGAACTCAATGGTGCATGTTCATTGGGCCAGCGATGCCATCCAACCATCTCATCCTCTGACCTTTACCCTGAAGTAAATTGAGAGCCTCTACAGACTTTTAAACATAGATGAGATACTATTACCAAAAGGAATTTCTGGGTCTGACTGCTTGGCACTCAAAAGCCAATAATCAGGACAGGTTGGTGGAAAGGGGAGGGGGGAGGGTGGCAGACATCTGTCCAAAGGCCAACCTCCCTCCACCCGACAAGCAGGGAATGAGAGCTTTTATAGACAGAGGTGAGGGGTTACATGCAGAAACAGCACCATCATCTCTAACAGTCATCTTCAAATTGATCATCGGAGGTCTGACCAGCATCATCTTGATTGTTTTAAGTACAGTTAATCCTTAGTTCCAGGGTCCATTTGTTCCCATTTCTTTGTGGTCAGTTCTCAGAATTGTGGCACTCATGTCCTGGGTACAGTCTGGTCACCGTGTAATTAACTTCTCCACATAGTGTTTTGGCATCTATAAGACGGCTCACAGGATATGGCCCAGAATATTATCTATAGCGCTTGAGAAAGAACTAAAGGTCCCTGGTAGTGGTGGTGGTTTGGTCGCTAAGTCGTGTCCAACTCTTGCGAACCCATGGACTATAGCCTGCCAGGCTCCTCTGTCCATGGGATTCTCCAGGCAAGAATACTGGAGCGGGTGGCCATATCCTTCTCCAGGGGATCTTTCCAACCCAGGAATCGAACCTGGGTCTCCTGCACGGCAGGCAGATTCTTTACCAGCTGAGCTACAGGGAAGCCTTAAGTATGTTTGAATTGCACTTGGTGTATATATATTTGTGTGTGTATTACTCGCTCAGTCATGTCTGACTCTTTGTAACCCCACAGATTGTAGCCACCCCTGACTATGCTTAATGACTATGTTATTGTCATTTAGTCTCCTTTGACTGTTTTCCTTTGTCTCAGCATTTCTCACTTCTCTGATTAAACTTATTCTTTCACAAAAGCCAGGAAGAAGACATGCTGGGGTGGCAAGGACCATACAGCCCTGCTCCCTTTCAATACTATCTGATTTACAGGAGAATATTTTGGAGTTAGAGCCAATAGGATTTCCCTTTCAATACTATCTGATTTACAGGAGAATATTTTGGAGTTAGAGCCAATAGGCTTTCCTAAGAGATTGGATGTAGAACGTGAGGGAACGAGAAGTAAAGGATGACTTCAGTGATTTTGGTTTGAGCAATTGGAAGGATAAGTTCCCCTTCACTGAGATTCTGTGGGAGGAACAAGTCTGAGGTGCGAAATGTTGGAATAAAAGAGAAATTTGGGACTTGTCAATTTATTTGCCTATTTGCCATTTAACTGGGAATTTGAAGAAAAACAGAGAAGTGTAAACTTTGGAAGAGCTGAAAGTCTGCAGATATTAGTTGGAGAGTTCCCTACACACAGACAGAATGTAAAGCCGTGCAACTAAATGGAATTATTGACAGATGAGTGTAGATAGAGAAGATAACCAAGGATAGACTCTTGGAGCACTCCAACCTTACAAGAGAAGAGGGGGAATTAGCAAAGGATACAGAGAAAAAGTGGGGCACCTAATGGGATGAAGTAGGGAGAAAGCCATGGGAGTGCCCTGCACTGGAAGGCAAGTGAACGAAGAGAGGGAAATGATCCACCATGTCAGACACTGCTGATGGCTCAAATCCGTGTGAGGACTGAGGATGCATCACCAGATTTTTCAATCATCGCAATGATTTCTGGGGGCTGTGGATGAAAAGCTGACTTGGTGTCATTACTTGAGTGACTATTGCCTGCTGTTCTTGGGCAAGAGACACTAGGGCCTGAGGCCACTTTCCCTGAGACAGGTATTGTACCTAAAGGAAAGAAGGAAACCATGCCTCTGCAAAACCCTGCTTACGGCCCTTTGTATAGCAACCATGCTTCCTTGGACCAATGAAGTGAGAAGCTTGTGATCAGAGATCTCTGAGGGCTTATAATTTCTGCCCAGAAGAAATTAATCAAAGGCACAGAGCAGCTGCTCAGGCTTGGGAGGGTTATGGGCTTTGCTTCCAGCAGCTCAGCTGTCAGCGTGGATAACATTTCTGTGTCCTCTGCAGAATGAGTAAGCATTCAGCTCTGGGCAAGGACCATTTTAGAGGTAAAGATGCTCATGTTAAGGCCAGGAAAGGAGCAAATGAAGGTTATATACAACATTATTTCCCACCTGGCGGGGAGTAGAGGGAGGAAAAGGCTGTTTAATCTATTTCTGTCTGTTGGAATTCCATAATTTCCCTCTTTCTGAGATAAAAAGAAGTGATTTGTCCAGGAGAAGGAAGGTCACCCCACTGTGTCAGACCCAAGGAGGCTTCAGAGAGATAAGACTCTAGGTAGGGCCAGTGGTCTGTGAGAGTATGGGGAAGCAGCAAAACTAAAGCTCAGAGGCTTGTGCAGACCAATCTGGGTGGCATGAAAAAGTCCTAAAACACTGGGGTGGTAAGTGGAATCCTGTGGCCAGAAAGTGAGTGTCAGGACTATAGTTCAGTCACTCAGTCATGTCTGACTCTTTGTGACCCCATGGGCTGCAGCACACCAGGCTTCCCTGTCCATCACCAACTCCTGGAGCCTACTCAAACCCATGTCCATTGCATCGGTGATGCCATCCAACCATCTCATCCTCTGTCGTCCCCTTCTCCTCCTGCCTTCAATCTTTCCCAGCATCAAGGTCTTTTCCAATGAGTCAGTTCTTTGCATCAGGTGGCCAAAGTATTGGAGTTTCAGCTTCAACATCAGTCCTTCCAATGAATATTCAGGACTGATTCCTTTAGGATGGACTGGTTGGATCTCCTTGCCTGCCAAGGGACTCTCAGGAGTCTTCTCCAGTACCATGGTTCAAAAGCATCAATTCTTGGGCACTCAGCTTTCTGTATAGTCCAACTCTTACATCCATACATGACTACTTGAAAAACCACAGCTTCAGGACTATAGGTGTGGATAAAGGGAATTGAGGAGGCGGTTGACTTAGGAGGTGACTGCCCATTAGCTGGGGCAGTGGTTATCCAAGTGTGGTCCCCAGATCAGCAACATCAGCACCGCCTGGGAATTTGTGAAGAATGCAGCTTCTCAGGCCCCACATAAGACCTGCTGAATCTGAGACTCTGCAGATGGGGCCCAGCAATGTGTTTTTGACATATTATTCTGATTCATGCTAACACTGAAAACTATTGGTCTAGGACTGAACTAGGCTGGTAACATTTACTAACTGGAACTGAGAACACTAAAAATATGAAAGTCAATACAGCTTTGGAACCCGAGTGGGAGAATTGTCTAAATTATCTAAATATATTTCCTGTTTATTCCCAATGACAATAACAAAATAAAAGCTATTTCTCCATTAAGTTATATAGCTTTTGGCTGTTTAAGTAACAGAAACCACAACAGGAGCTTAAACTATGTTGTCATTTGTTTGACAGAAACTCTGAAGTTGATCCAAAGTTGGCTCTGAGGTCTTTTGAAGTCATTGAGGCCTTGGGTTCAAGCATCAGGTTTTTTTTTCTTGCTATACTTCTACTCTCCTGGGGGTATCCTACCAGTGACGTCTGTCCTTATTGCCACAAAATGATCCTCCAAGCTGCAAGCATTACATTCTGGTAGAAGAACATTTTGGGAGAAGGCAATGGCACCCCACTCCAGTACTGTTGCCCAGAAAATCCCATGGATGGAGGAGCCTGGTGGGCTGTAGTCCATGGGGTCGCGAAGAGTCGGACACGACTGAGCAACTCCACTTTCACTTTCCACTTTCATGCGTTGGAGAAGGAAATGGCAACCCACTCCAGTGTTCTTGCCTGGAGAATCCCATGGACGGAGAAGCCTGGTAGGCTGCTGTCTATGGGGTCGCACAGAGTTGGACATGACTGAAGCGACTTAGCAGCAGCAGCAGCAGCAGAACATTTTAAACAGGAAGGAAGTAGGTGGAAGTCAAAGTGCTTTCTTCTTGCATATCATTCATTCATTCTCTTGCTCTCTGCCCTCCCCATCTCCACGCCCCACCCCACCTCACCCCTCTTTCACACATACAGCCCCTCTGGAAGACGATTTCTCCTCATGTATTACTGTACAAAACTGGGTCACATGCCTGCCCCTAGACCAATCACTGGTAAATGAGACTATATTAGATCTATCAAGATTCATGGCTTAAGGTTGGGCCCATTGACCATCCCAACAAAATCAGAGTTCAGTGAATCAGGAGAAAGGGAGCAAGGCTGTAGAGAGGGCAACTAAGAGTGCCTGCTACAGTTACAAGGATGTACTTAATCTATACTTCAGTTACCAATAAAGTAACCACTTTATATATATAATGACTTTATCTGAGTCATATTCTAAAATTCTGACTGAATATTCTTCCCTCATACCTTTATTGGACAGTTTTAATAACATGGAGAAATTATCTTTTAATAATCTCATATTAAAGTTACTCCTAATGGGAAGACCAGACTTGAAAATTTTCCAGGCTAGTTCATTACATGTAATAAGCTACTGTGAGAACCAGTGCAGCAGTTGAAAAACAAACACAACAAAATAGTAATTCTCTGAAAGATATTAGTTTTGAAATGGCACAATCATTACTTTTAAACCAATAGCAAACACAGATACATTCCTCCTCCCATCATTCTGTATCTTATATTAATTTTCAGCAAATGTGTGGTGCTAGGTATAGTGGTTAAAATCACTTCGTTCTCTTCACCTATGGGAGTCTATCCTAGAGCATCCTGTCACCCCATAGTGGTTCGAACAAGTGAGAGTTCTGATTCATACTGGGAAATACAGCCTGCTGGAGATGGGGCTGAATGTTTCCTAGAGTGTCCCCGGAGAGGAGAAGCTCTGCCCAGGGCTCTCTCTAACCCCTTCCTAGATGTCCACCTATTGGAGAAGCAGCTGATCATCTGACCGGTCAGCGCTTGACACCCACTGGGAAGAGTCTCACTGAAGGGCAGGGCCGCTGGCTTGAAAGGTGGTGTTGCGTCCATGGTTGTATTCACTGACTTTCCCTCCTAGTTCTGGCTGATAACTGATGGGCAAAACTGCCTCCAGGTGAATAGAACAGGACGCTTTGCTGCAGTTTCTGAGTTACACGTTCCAGTCTAGTTCAGTTTCACCATGAAGAAACCCTGCATGTTGGGGGGCAACTGTCACATGCCCCGCTGTGTGTTGAGGACAGGCAAGTCCTCCTCCAGCTACTGTCTTTGGTGGTCTCACTGCTTTGGTTGAGAACCCCACGAGAAGAGGCAGGTGGAGTGGTAGAATTAGGGCACGAGACCTCACTTGAAGTCCTTAACATTAAGTTTTCTTCACTATAAATAAGACGCTGACTTAAAAAAAAAAAAAAAGCCAAAGTTAGCCATGGCTTTAAAATCATACATTTTATTATGACAGTACAGAAGCAATGCAGAAGCGTCTGAAATCTCCCTGAATTTTCAGAAAGTAATTTGTACCATAAGCACCATTGAAAACTATAGAGAAAGCACAAGTACCAGCAGTTTTTAACATGACTCTTGGTCTTTCAAAACTTAAAGAATCCTCCTGTCAATGAAGGAGACACAGGAGATGCAAGTTAAATCAATGGGTTGGAAAGATCCCCTGGAGGAGGAAATGGCAACCCACTCCAGCCTTCTTGCCTGGGAAATCTCATGGACAGAGAAGCCTTGCAGGCCACACTCCATGGAATCAAAAAAGAGTCAGACACTTAGCAGCTAAACAACAACAAAAGCTTGAAATATATGAGCAGACTGGTGTGACTACTACTACTTTAATAAAAGACTATAATTTTTCTTAAACCATAGAATTATAAGGTATGCAAGTGTGCTAAATCGCTTCCGTCGTGTCCCACTCTTTGCGACTCTATGGACTGTAGCCCACCATGTTCCTCTGTCCATGGGATTCTCCAGGCAAGAATACTGGAGTGGGTCGCCATGCCCTCCTCCAGGGGATCTTCCTGATTCAGGGTTTGAACCCATATGTCTTAGGTCTCCTGCATTGACAGGCGGGTTCTTTACCACTTGTGTCACCTGGGAAGCCCAGGTGTAAGACTGTGCTTTTCTTTCAAAATATAGTTTACCCGGGGTACATGCGGCGTCAAGAAACAGAATCCATTCAATTTAGACTAACAGTGTGGTTTGTTATAATGACACTTATACTAAGGAGAAACAATGCACAGCTGGGTCTTATGAAGGTCGTGACCCTGACCAGATCTAAAGACCTCACGGACAGAACCTCGTGGCCTCCTTTTGCTCACCACCATTGCTATCACTCAGACACCAACTCACTCATCCATTTTGCTGAGTTCAAATTTCTTGAGAGAGCAAGAGAAAGCTCTGATTGTTTCTCGAGTCAGGTGTGTCCATTTGGGCCCAATCAGTCGAGGCTGATGTGGTAAGGACATTTGAGCAAATGTGGCCACCTAGGCCCATGTCTTAGGGTTGGTCTGTGGGAGGAATAGGTTCTTTCAGAAGGATGTATAAGCAAGGATGCAATGACTGACAATTCTATTTTAGCGTAGTTCAAAAAACAGCAGTTGGTACCAAATTACTTGGAGAAAGTACAGAAATGGCAACCCACTCCAGTGTTCTTCCATGAAAATCCCACAGACAGAGGAGCTTGGTGGGCTACAGTCCACGGGGTCATAAAGAGTCAGACATAATTGAAGTGACTGAGCAGAGCAGAGACAGCAATAAGCAAACATCAATGAATCCAGGTAATACAGAATGATTGAACTGACTTTGTGTGTGTGCTGTCACTGTTATTGAACTGTCTAGCATAATATTAGCTAAAGACTGAAGCAAATCTTTCAAATTATTCTTCCCTGAATATAGATATTCAGGCTTCCCTGGTGCTTCAGTGGTAAAGTACCCACCTGCCAATGCAGGAGACATGGGTTTGATCCTTGGCCAGGAAGATTCCCTGGAGAAGGAAATGGCAACTCACTCCAGAATTCTTGCCTGGGAAATGCCATGGACAGAGGAGCCTGGTGGGCTACAGTCCACGGGGTCGGAAAGAGCTGGACAGGACTTGGTGACTACACAACAACAAAATGTAGATATTGATGGTCTTTCCATATTTATTATACTACCAAATAATCTTGTAATTGGCCTGATTTGATCTGTTACTGTTCTGTAGCCTTGCTTTCAGAATCTGTGAAAGGAAGGTAATGAAAGGATATGAAAGTCAAAGTGTTAAGTCACTCGGTTGTGTCCGACTCTTTGTGATCCCATGGACTGTAGTCCACCAGGCTCCTCTGTCCATGGAATTCTTCAGGCAAGAATACTGGAGTGGGTTGCCATTTCCTCCTCCAGGGGATCTTCCTGACCCAGGGATTGAATCCAGGTCTCCTGCATTGCAGGCAGACTCTTTACTGACTGACCAGAGGATCCCTGAAAGGATGTAACTGTCTTAAAAATACATTGGTCGACATGTTTTCATTGGCTTTTCTTTGGCTACCCTGTTCCTTTCCTTTACTGGATTCCTATACTCAAGCTGATTCAATAGCTGAGGAACTGCATGTGTGAGAGGGACCCTATGGAGGAAATCAAACCAATGATCATCATTAGATATTTTCACGTAGCAAAACTAAATTCTGGCCATTTTTCCTGACTTTAATCTATTTCTATGTGCAGTCCCTCTTGGCGCCTTTGTTTCTCATTCTGAATTCTGCTTGCAGATAAATTGTCAGTTTCATTTCCCCTTTTGGCTCTGCTTTTCCTCTATGCATCAATTCTAATTCCCCATGGCCACTCCAAAGCCTACCACACTGCACGTTTTCAGAATGGAAGTCGCAGTGGATCTGTTCATCTTATTGGATATAGAAATAGAAGTGCTAACATTTCCCCATTCTAACATTTTCAGCTAGAAAAGAACCTACCTGCCAATGCGGGAGGCACAAGAGACGTGGGTTCAATCCCTGGGTCAGGAGATCCCCTGGAGAAGGAAATGGAAATCCACTCCAGTATTCTTGCCTGGAAAATTCCATGGACAGAGGAGCCCGGCAGGGCCATGGGGTCACAAAGAGTCGGACACAACTGAGTACGCACGCATGCATGTGAGGCCATAAGTGAATATCCTGAGTTGGCTAACCACAAAGAAATCTATGTCTGCCTTGTTTGCGTAAAATATTGTTAACAACTCAGTTACGAACTTTGAGAATCTGGATCTGCAGGTGTATTTGTGTCTGCTTCCTTACTTCTGCATTCCGAGGGAAGGGTTCTGTTGTCATAACCCTGGTTTTAAAGTAGGAAGCTAGGCTCCAGAGAGTCAGCAAACAAGGCTGAGTCCTAGGGATGTGGGATCATGTATCACAGGGACACTTGAGCTCTTCTACCCAGTTTATTTATAACAGAAAAGATCACTTTTTAATGTGAATGTCTGTCTACCACCTACTATTTGTGCCTTCTTGACTTTGTGGCTTTTCAGAGCCAGTTTGAGGAACCAGATCTAAAAAATCCAATGCAGTAGACAATTAGAAGAATGGCACTTTTAGTATTTAAAGTATATTCATTTTTGCTATTATTCTCATTTTCCCCTATCTTTTCCCTCCTACTCCAAGGTTCTCAGAATGCCTTGCCTTCTTTGAAAGCTGCAAGATGTCAGGTTGCTTGTTTATTATTGGAATGTAATTGCTTAGCAATGTCGTGTTAGTTTCTGCTGTGTTAGATCAGCTATATATATACACATATCCCCTCCGTCTCGAGCCAGCCTCCCCATCTCATCCTCCTAGGTCATCACATAACACTGAATTCACCTCCCTGTGCTATACAGCAGCTTCCCACTAGCTATCTGTTTTACACATGGGATTACAGATCACTTTTATATGGTGTCATGGATAAGCCACTGTCAGGGGCACATGGGTTTCTAGCCAAACATCTCAGGGAAGTGTCTACCAACCTCCCTGTGAAACTTTGGTCACTGGCAATGTTTCAGCATTTGCTGGCTCCCTCCTGTACAGACAGTTTTAAGTAAAGAAGTAGTCAAGATGGAAACAGAATAGGTTATTATTATCTTCTGGATATACAACTCCTTAGGCAGATTTTAAAAAATATAAGCCTTTATACAAATATATACAAGATACATATATGTAAGTATGTATAAAATTTTCCAGATTTCCCTTGATAAAGAGATTTCTAACTTGGGCTTGTCAGGGTCTTCCTTTCACCCACATTCTGAGAAGGATCCTGACTTGGCATGACAGCTATTTTGAGTTTTGTAATGAGGAATTGAGAAGAAAAGGTGAGAAGAATGAGCCATGGGAGCTGGAGCTGAAATTAGAGTATCTGAGGAGAGATGACGTGATTATGACACGGAAGCAATTTTGGTTTTAAAATAAAATTTCCTTCCATCTTTTTTCTCTCTCCTTCAAAGCATCTATGAGTATGAGAAAGAGTCCTTTCAAAGTTACTTTAGTTGCTGGACTGTGTTTTCTGACCACAAGGTCATTCTCTGAGACTGGATGATTTCTGTCATGATCATCAGCACTGCGGAGATTGTTTATCACTCGACAGACTCACCATCTGACAAAATTAGATCTTTTTCATCATCTGGCATTAGATGAGTAAACAAATCTTTATAGTCTGAAAAAAAATTAGATAAAACATGGTGGGTTTAGAACGTAACTAACAGCCCACGAGATGTTCTATGTGAGTGCTTTTCAAACTTTGTTGACCATTACCCACTATAAATTTTTGTGTTTTTTTACATTCCAGATCAATACTTGCACTTGTGTGCATGTAATGAAACAAAAAGCTACACAAGAAAATACCCTTTTCTAGTTTATTCTTACCCTTCTCTTTTCTACATACCTTTTACTTTCTTTTAATATTCTATTTAGTTTACTGGAAAAATGAACTAAATAGAATATTTAGTTTCAGCTCTTCTTACTTTCCTTTTATTATCTATTTTATTCTAGCTCAAAAAAAATGCTAGTTATTACATCCACTTTATACCTACTAAATTTTTTCATAGTTCACCTTTCAATACGGAAAGCACCATACTGTTATAATTGATTCCAGTGCTCATTAAACAAATAGCCCCACAACAACCCAAATTCAACCCCATTTTCCCCACTTAACCACTACTAACATTTTTTATGAATTAGTTAAGCCTAAGAGCTTAAAATTTTAATGAACAACTTACACGGTTCTGGTGCAAAGACTCCACAATTTGGTTTTTCCTCCTCTGTCCTGGGAAGCTGCCAGTCATCCCCTTCATGACAGACCTTACAGTGTTTGCTCAGTCGTCCCACAGGGGCCCCAGTGGACTCCTGCTTTCCATGGGCATTGCTTATCACCAGCTGGGTGTTACCCAGATACGTAGGGACACTGTCTGACTGAACCTCTTAAGACACGTATTCTGAGCGGAACTGAATTTGCCATGCTCTTCTGGACAGTGATTTGGTCAGCTTGACCAACTTCTACAGGGAGCTAGATTCATTCATCAAGTCTGCCCCCATCCATTTCATGCTTTGTCCAGCCACCCACCAGGCATGTTGTGGAGCCCACCATAAACCATTCAGCTGAACAGCTGATGGCCTATACCTATCTCTTTCGGCTCTCTCCATCCTTTCTGGATTCCCTGCTCTGTCCCTGCTACCCTGATTATCATCTGAATACAATTTGATGCTGCCAAAGAACCAACTTGATGCTTTGACTGTGTGGATCACAATAAACTGCGGAAAATTCTGAAAGAGATGGGAATACCAGACCACCTGACCTGCCTCTTGAGAAATCTGTATGCAAGTCAAGAAGCAACAGTTAGAACTGGACATGGAACATCAGACTGGTTTCAAATAGGAAAAGGAGTACGTGAAGGCTGTATATTGTCACCGTGCTTATTTAACTTATATGTAGAGTACATCATGAGAAAACACTGGGCTGGATGAAGCACAAGCTGGAATCAGGATTGCCGGGAGAAATATCAATAACCTTAGATATGCAGATGACACCACCCTTATGGCATAAAGTGAAGAGGAATGGAAAAGCCTTTTGATGAAAGTGAAAGAGGAGAGTGAAAATGTTGGCTTAAAGCTCAGCATTCAGAAAACTAAGATCATGGCACCTGATCCCATCACTTCATGGCAAATAGATGGAGAAACAGTGGCAAATTTTATTTTTTGGATTCCAAAATCACTGCAGATGGTGACTGCAGCCATGAAATTAAAAGATGCTTACTCCTTGGAAGAAAAGATATGACCAACCTAGACAGCATATCAAAAGCAGACATTACTTTGCCAACAAAGGTCCATCTAGTCAAGGCTATGGTTTTTCCAGTAGTCATGTATGGATGTGAGAGTTGGACTATAAAGAAAGCTGAGCGCTGAAGAACTGATGCTTTCGGACTGTGGTGTTGGTGAAGACTCTTGAGAGTCCCTTGGACTGCGAGGAGATCCAATCAGTCTATCCTAAAGGAGATCAGTCCTGAATGTTCATTGGAAGGACTGATGCTGAAACTGAAGCTGCAATACTTTGGCTATCTGATGCGAAGAGCTGACTCATTTGAAAAGACCCTGATGCTGGGAAAGATTGAAGGTGAGAGGAGAATGGGATGACACAGGATGAGATGGTTGGATGGCATCACTGACTCAATGGACATGAGTTTCAGTAAACTCCGGGAGTTGGTGATAGACAGGGAGGCCTGGTGTGCTGCAGTCCATGAGATTGCAAAGAGTTGGACACGACTGACTGAATGACTGAACTGAACTGAACAGTTTCACGTTTCTGGCCCTGCCTGGACTCCCTGACATGCCTGCTTTGCTCCTGTTTTTCCTTCTGGTGGGACACCTTTCACAATCTCTTCCCTACCTGCCCCTCCATTAGCACACCTCCTTTCACCAAGTTACAGGAGTGATTCTTACTCCTCCTTTGAGGCTCAGTTCCCATTTTATCTCTTCTTGAAAGCCCCTTTCCTAGCACTCTTTATGTGGTTTCCCTATACCCTGGGCCTCTCTCTATCATAACACTTATCTCTCAACAGGGTAGTTTTTGCTCTGCTTTGCTGTCTCCCATGCTAGACGGTGAGCACTTTGAGGGCAAGGAAGAAATCTGATCTATGTTGACATTCCTAGCACCTCTCAAAATGTGTACGTGAGTGTGTGATAAAAATATATAACATGGAATTTACCCTTTTCACAAAATTTTAAATCTATAGTACAGAACCGTTAAACATATGTACCTCATGGTATGGCCGTCTGCTAGAATTTTTTCATCCTGTGTGACTAAACCAGCACAGTTTCTGAATAAATAAATAAGTGCCTATTTGATTATTTTTACCATCTTAAGTCTCAGCTAGATTTCAAAATATCATTAAATTTCCTCCTTCACACATTACAAGGATCTTTTCTTTCCTTGTGAGTTTCTAGATTACTTGCTTCGTTCCTTTGTGTCCTATCTTGCCCTGTTTCGTTGCGTTTTTTAATTCACTGTGTATCTTGGTGTTCACTTTTTTGTATTCTCCGGGGCTCCTTTCCCTGTGTTTGTGTGGCCACAGCTGCCTTACTATGGGCCCCAGTGTCTTTCACAGTGACCAGTATCTAGAACGTACTTAGTGAATATCTGGTACTTTCCTTCAAAGATTTCAATAGATTTTTAACAATGATATTTTTGGGTATAGGATGAGGGAGATGAAAGATTTAACTTCCATTTTATAGCTAACAGATGATCCTTTCTCTGAAATTTCATGTTAAGCTTTGGATAAAAGCGCATTTCTTTTTTCCAAATGATATACCTACCATCTGACACTTTTCGACGTTCCTGTTGGTCATTTTTGGTGGGTAAGGTGGTCTTTACATCTTCTTGGTTTAAGTCAGTTTCTAAAAGTAGGGAAATTAAGTATTAAATTAATTGAAAAGATTAAACAAATCTCATACATGAATTATCTCATTGATATGATAATAAGCAGAAATTTCCACAATCTGCCAAGTTCTGATTATTTTCAATGCGCTAATCTTGGAATCTTTGGAACAGTGTTTTGGGCAAGGTACAAGGGTCCAATGGTGAGAGAGTCATGATCAAATGAGTGAACACACATACGTGTGTGTGTGTGTGTGTGTGTGTGTGTGTGTGTATGGGGCTTCCCTGTTGGCTCAGACGGTAAAGAATCTGCCTACAATGCAGGAGACCCAGGGACCCAGGTTAGAAGATCCCCTGGAGAAAGGGAATGGTTACCCACTCCAGCATTCTTGCCTGGAGAATTCCATTCTTGCCAGAGAAGTCTGGCGGGCTACAGTTCATGGGGTTGCAAAGAGTCAGACGTGACTGAATGACTAATACATGTATGTATATGACTTAACTCTTGTTAATAAAAACATAGCATAAAATCAGGTCATTTTCTTTCAGAAAACCTTCTACAATGCAAGGGTTATGAGAAATTTAGGACTAACAATCAGTCAATGGAGTCAAGTTTAGAATGACTGCCTTATCAGTCAATATCATAAGAAGAGTTTGCAACTCTTGCCTGCCAGGCCAGAAAAGAAGGCCTTACATCTGAGCATACAAAAGTTCAAGGTAAATGCAACTCCTCATTGGACTTCTATACCCACTCCCACCTGCATGCTGTCTTGAGGCTTTGTTTGGCCCACTCCTGGCAACTTGACCACCAGCCAGAACTGGGTCTCAAGTCTCAAAAGCTACCCTCTGCGCATAACCTCGTTTCCTTGTGGTCTCTCTGCACTTCCTGCACTGCTGGTACTTTGACCTCATTAAACCTTCTTGGGTATGACCAAGGGCACTCTTTGGTACCCTGCCAGCTTCTCTTTACTAGTTAATCAATTCTGAGGGGCAGCAACTTCTTAAATTGGTTGAAATCTGTATCACACTGATTGTTCAATGTTTTCAATATTATCCTACCCCTGCCTAGATTTTCTAAATGTTATTTCTACTTATCCTCCCTTCTTTATCCAGTAGACCCCCTGTAGTCCATTACTTCATCAGCTTTCTTTCAATTACCCTCTCTCCACTGCCTCACTTGCTTCCAACCCCAATGCCAAGCAGAGTAACAAAAGTGCACTCATTTTTCTGTTCCCATGTTAATACCAATGACCAAATCACCTGAGCACCCATTTAGGGTGCCAGTCAAACAAGACACACACATACAAGAAAAAAAAATAGGAGAAACATAAAAACTTTGGGAAGATAATTTGATATTCCACATAAAGTCATCATGGAAATACTCAGAATTTTGTTGGAATACTGTATAGTGTCATCTTTATTCCAAATGTTATTTGTATTCTAAGTGGAGGGGTGGCAGCACTCTCTGATATTTCAGAACTTACTGCAAATCATACATCTGGAATTCCTTTCCTGCATCCAGGCAGCTGAGCACCATTACAAGCAATCACACAAATGTACACTGGAGTTATTACAAATGTTACTGTCTTTAAATTCCACTGAGACCTTAGATCTGAAAGAAAATTATGACTTTTTCCATTGTCCTTCTTTCCTTTCCTCTTAACAAATTATTTCAAATCTTCACCTCTTTCCTTACAACCCTAGCTTCCCCCTAGACTTTGATCACTGGTACCTAGCCTTACTGCCATTTTTGTTCTGAATCCCTCCCCCGCCTCCACAAAATTCCCTGCATCCTATCCATCACCTCTCCCTTCTCTGAGGTCTCGGCAGAAGAGATGCTTCCTGTTGGTATCTGATCCCTGTGCTCTGAAGCTTGTTTTCTATTGCTATCTTGAGGATCTTTCTCCTCACATTCCTCCTTCTCCAATGGTAGTTGAATGTTAACACCCATCCATCCAGATATCTCTCTCTCTGACACATATTTTTGAATGTGTCAAACATACCCGCAGAATGAAATTTAAAAGGCACGAGAGACCAAGCAATGAAGAAGTCTCCCTTCCTCAAACAGTCAGGTCCTTCCCCACAGGGTCACC